>NC_091458.1:27089443-27770693 GCF_027789765.1 Dendropsophus ebraccatus | reverse complement strand
GTATTATAAATTGAGGTTAAAGGCGGAAAAACAAAATCTGCAAGTGTAGCAATATGGCTGATTTCCTGAGGCGGTAAACAACGGTGTGCATGTAAAGTACGCTTTAATTTTCTCCTGGCTGAAGTCTTCCATCACCCTGACAGGGCCATTTATCCCGCCTGATATGTAAACATTGTTCATGAGGCTGGAAGTCCTCGATTTCATCATTAAGGCGACTTTGCTTGCCTCCGAGATCTCCTGAGCTAATTGAACAAATGGCTTCCATTAAGCAGGTGGCTCCACCAAGCCCAGCACCCGGGACCCTCTGCTGAGGATGAGAAAAGTAACGTTCCTACCCTCCTGCATCTTGCCTGTCACGTAAAGATCGGTTCTATGACACAGCCCCCGATTTACTATTGCGAAAACACCAGAATTTTAACGCACTCTATGCCTAAAAAAATCTACATAACTTGTACCATATATTTGGATACTTTTTAAACACCCCTCTCCACTTGTCTGACAAACGGGTGTGGTCACAGTGAAATGGGGTGTGGCCTTTATGTGTCAAACTTTTGCCTGGTTAGGAGTTATCAAACTATTAGCTGGTTTAAACTTAGGGGGAGATTTACCAAACATGGTGTAAAGTGAAACTGGCTCAGTTGCCCCTAGCAACCAATCAGATTCCACCTTTCATTTTCTAAAGAGTCTGTGAGGAATGAAAGGTTGGATCTGGTTGGTTGCTAGGGGCAACTGAGCCAGTGCTACTTTACACCATGTTCGATAGATCTCCCCCATAGAGCCCTATTGTATGGAGTGATTATTGGGCAGATCTGTATACTAGGGCTAGCAATCAGCTGACACGCTGAATATTTATTGCCTGTCAGCTGCACATCTTCCCGTGTAATAGGGGGGGGGGGGGGTTGTGCGGCTGACAGCTGATTGACAGAAAAGGACAGCAATTGTTTGTGTAGCCCAGCTGCAAGTCCAATTGAGCCTTGCAAATGAGTGCTGATCACGGAGATCGGTGTTCGTTTATAGGCGGACTCGGGCCAGCTAATAGTGACTAGAGATGAGCTGACCCGAGCGTGCAGCCTTTAAATACCGTGGCAGCAGGAGTTGGATGCAGCCCTAAGGCCTGGAAAACATGGATATAGTCCTAGGCCTTAGGCAGTGTCCAAGTTTTATAGGACTCCCTAAGGGTCCATTTACACAGAAAAATTATCTGACAGATTATCTGCCAAAGATTTGAAGCCAAAGCCAGAAACAGACTATAAACAGAGATCAGGTCATAAAGGCATAAAGCCTGAGGTTTCTCCTTTTTTCAAATGCATTCCTGGCTTTGGCTTCAAATCTTTGGCAGATAATCTGTCAGATAATCTTTCTGTGTAAATGGACACTAAGGCTGCATCCAACTTCTGCAGCCAGATGTAATCAAATGCCACCTCCTTGGGTTCGGGAAGAGCGACATTTTCTCTCTTTCGGGATCCTAAGTTTGTTTGATATGAGCTGACTTTTCACCCTATTGTTAACCCCACCCACTTGACACATTTCAAGAGTTGTGTCAAATATGGAAGTAAACTTTTCTTCTCCAGTCACATCCAGAGCAGCAATCAAACTTCTGCTCAAAGTAAGCCACCTCACATCCTCCTGCTGGATCAATCTCACCAAAAATCATGTGTTCTATGATTTCCATGAAATTGCTGTACAATTTTTTTCCGATGTTGCCCACCACCACTTACCTGTATTTCAGGTACGATGGGCCCCTTTTCCGAGCATGAGCTGGCAAATGCTGTGAGCGGTGCTGGGGAGAGAACAGGATTGGGGCGGGCAAAGTTGCTCAAATCACAGCTGGCAATTTCATTCTCCTCGAGTCTCATGGTGATGGTCTCCATAACGAAAAAGCGGTCCCAGGGCAACCAGAGAGTGTGTTCCTGCGTGATAAATGGCGCCCGCTCAAACCGTAGGGTGATAGAGATGCCACCATTGGTTACGAGATCGAAACTGTGAACATTTGTGAAGATATAAAAAAATAATAATAATTATGGTTCAATTATATAAAATGTCATTGTAAATATTTATTAAAAAAATCTAATTTAAAGAGGCATTGTCACATAATAATATTAATAATAATATTAATAATAATAATAATAATAATATTAAAGAAATCAACAGGGGTTAAAAGCAGTTTTGCAATATACTCTTTTTTTGTTTTGTTTTGTTTACTTTGTTCAAATAAATGTTATAAATAGGGCCAATAGGGGTCTTCCTTCCTGTCAAACTGTGGCCCATGCTTCCTTTGACGAAAATTTGGTCTTTCCTCTTCTCAAAAAAAAAAAAAAAAAAAAGAGACCAAACACAGGAAGTCCCAGTCCTTTCAGTACTCACAGTCACGGCTTGCTATTGATTGGCAGCCATGTGTACGGAGCATGTTCACACAGTAGCAGAGAATCCTTGGGGGTGCTCGCATTATATGGTCAACTCTCCTGTTACACAGCACCCAAACCTCTGTAACCACACAGTGACCTCATACTGACTTAATTATTACAAAACACAGAGCATGGCCTCCTGGTAAGCTGCAGAGATGAAGATAAAAATGCTAAAAATACCCAACCAATATTTATATAATTAAACAAAATTAAACTCCTACCTGCTACAATCTGCTTGACAATACAGTTAAGGGCATGATGACGTATTTGACTCAATTAACTTATATAATACTTATATAATCTAATCTATGTAATCTAACTGGTTCAACTAGAATGAAACAAAAAAAAAAATTCTAATAATTATTCAAATAATTAAAATCAAATTTCAGTTACCCAAAAATAAATGTAATTGGAATTTAAAATTGAATATAATTGAAAAAATATTAAATTTAAAAAAAGGATTTAATTGAAATAAAATAAATAATTGAAATAAACAACTTGCCTATATTTATGTAAGCGAAACCCTACGTAGTGTCAGTGGTAATGACTCCTACCTGCCGCGATCTGCCTGACAATACAATTAGCGGTGTAATGACACATCTTGCTCAATTATCTTATATCACGGTTACATAATCTAATATATGTAATCACATGCTACAAAAAAAAAAGACAAAAATAAAAATAATAACTAATAAGAAAGCCCCCAATGCATTGATGTTATAAACACCACTCGGTAATTATCAGATATAATAGGGCTTGTTGCGCTAGGATCCCTGTGAGGCTCCAAACAAATGTATTCATGGCGTGATAACTTATTTATGATGATTGCTCCCAGATGTTTCCGTACACCTCGTCTTTGTCACATAAATCTCCGTCTGTGACAGCTTTACATGTTGTTTCCAGTATACATTTCCATTAATGCTGAAAGTTTCTAGTTGAACACTAATATAAATCTATTCGGCATGGCGTTAGCGCTTTACAAGCCAGAGATGAAAATTCATATAGGACGGGGTATGAGCACTTTTGCAACCGCGTTTTTAATTACCTGAATGCATCTAAAACTGAAGCAATTTTGCAAACACTTGAATATAAGATCTATCGTTTTGTGTGCACAGCTCCTATACAGGCCTATGGGTCTCTCTGGTAACAGACTACAAACGTACCCGGCTGAGGCTAGAATAAAAAACTAATATATAATAGTCATGATAACTAGAAATCTGTTATCATTTTGTGTACTCAACTCTCAGTATCAGACTACACAGGGTTTGTTTGTAGTCTGTCACCGTGGAGATGTAGGTATTGTATACAAACTCTACATAAGCTCCTAAAACACCACACATCTGACTTAAAAAAGTAGAGAGGGAGGTATTGCTGGCAGTGAAAAGCTCAATACTCCAATATCATACTGTAATGTGTTATTACCCCCACTTAAAAGAGTAGCTGTCTTCAAATATAACGTTTGACATGTCGCCAGGCATGTAAAAAAAGTTATTGATCAAAGCGGGTCTCACTACTGAGACCTGCTGTGATTAGGAAATATAGCCAAGGAGAGTGGGCGGCAACAGCGCCATCCACGCCATGTTCAGTCACTAATTCTGACCATGTTGTGTCCTAGACTTACATTGTCAGAATAAGCAATTATGGAGATATGGCCAGAGAGTGGATGGCACGGCCGCCGCGCTCTCTCCCCTTGCCTATATCTCCCGATCACAGCAGGTCTCAGCAGTGAAACCCATTGTGATCAATAACTTTTGACAATGCCTGATAACATGTCAAAAGTTGTGTTAGGTGACAGGTATTTTTTAAAGTGAATCTGCACTGGCATGTAGCCCCCTAAAAAAGGTGGTCCTCACCCTGTGTCTTGTTCAGGGGTCGGCCTTTCTCCTGATGCTGGTATGTCTGTTATTGCTGACTCCGGCTGGGCGTGGAGTCAATGTGGCGTGGCCTAGAGAATCCATCCCCTAGGCTTGCAGCACCTCTCTCCCAGCCTCCATCCAGCCCAGGGAGTGCTTAAAGTGAAGGGAGGAGCCACAGGCCTAAGGTACGGAAGTTCTAGGCCACGCTACAACAATAAAAATAGTTTTTCTTCAAAATTCGTCAGCGGGAGAAAGGCTGATTCCCAAACCGAACACAGTGTGAGGACCTCTACAACGCAGTACCGGGGGTTTGGAGTGGCACCATGCCGGAATAGATTCACTTTAAATTACAGATACAAAACACTCACTGAAATAGATTTTTAAAAAATGAGTGCAACAAATATTTCTGTATTTTGTGGCATATGATCAACCCTTCTTATACGTGTATGTGTGGTACTGCAACTCTGCGACATTCACCTCAATGGACAAGAGTGGGGCTGTGTTTTCTTTTTTTTAAATCCTGGATAACAGCTTTAAGATGGAAAAAAAAAAAAAAAGCTAAATGATTGTTTTATGGTGATTCACCTAAAAATAAAACAATGGTGGATTTTTTTTTTTTTTATAAAATCCATACGGTTTCCAAAGGCTGCAGGGCAATTTTGCTTACAGTATGGTTACATCCCCGGCTTCCTTACAGACAATTGTTTGGCTTGATAAATATTCGCCGTCCCTTTCGTGTATCCTAAGCCGTCAATTCACAGCAGGAGCCCTGGTCAATAGTAACGCTTCCATTGCAAAACAGCACTTGTGGACATAAATTGAGAGGATGGAGGAGGGGGAAGGGAAATTGGGTGGGTACCATTTAATTTTCATTCTTGACAGCTTGTCCATAGTAAAGTCTCCTCCGGGATTGCTGGTGAATTATCATGTTGCAGTGCTGTTAAAATCAGGGAGGTTGCCGCAGCTAACTGGCAGCTGTGCACTTCTATATAGTACTATTGGTTTACCCATAGACAAAAGCCAAACAATTCTAACATCGATACGAAACACGGCTATCAGGAAATGTGCAGGTGCTTCCCTGCTGTACTTATCATTACCTGCCATCTTGTCTGCTGATGGTGTAACCTAGAAGAGGCGCATTAACAAAGCTGATGTTTACACCGACTAGTGGAGTCCCATCTGATGTAATCACCTGACCGCGTATCACACACGCATGTCTGCAAAAGAAAAACACCATACAAGAGTTAGTGCATTCTTAAGAAAACACTAAAAATTTTAAATACTTATGAAAATAATAAGTGGCAGAGAAGCTACAGGGAATAATATATAGTATAACAGTTATATTCTTGTATATAGGAGCAGTATTATAGTAGTTATATTCTTGTAACTAGGAGCAGTATTATAGTAGTTATATTGTTGCATATAGGAGGCAGTATTATAGTAGTTATATTCTTGTATATAGGGGGCAGTATTATAGTAGTTATATTCTTGTATATAGGGAGCAGTATTATAGTAGTTATATTCTTGTATATAGGAGCAGTATTATAGTAGTTATATTCTTGTATATAGGAGCAGTAGTATAGTAGTTATATTCTTGTATATAGGAGCAGTATTATAGTGGTTATATTCTTGTATATAGGGGGCAGTATTATAGTGGTTATATGCTTGTATATAGGAGCAGTATTATAGTAGTTATATTCTTGTATATAGGAGCAGTAGTATAGTAGTTATATTCTTATATATAGGAGGCAGTATTATAGTAGTTATATTCTTGTATATAGGAGCAGTATTATAGTGGTTATATTCTTGTATATAGGGGGCAGTATTATAGTGGTTATATGCTTGTATATAGGAGCAGTATTATAGTAGTTATATTCTTGTATATAGGAGCAGTAGTATAGTAGTTATATTCTTATATATAGGAGGCAGTATTATAGTAGTTATATTCCTGTATATAGGAGCAGTATTATAGTGGTTATATTCTTGTACATAGGAGCAGTATTATAGTAGTCATATTCTTGTATATAGGAGCAGTATTATAGTAGTTATATTCTTGTATATAGGAGCAGTAGTATAGTAGTTATATTCTTGTATATAGGAGCAGTATAAGGCTATGTTCACACTACGTATATGTCCGGCCGCATATTTTTCGCGGCCGGACATATACGTGTAAAACTCCGGCCGGGATTTACGCAAGTTGCGGCTGGCTACGCACGGTCCGCGAACTTACGCCCGTAAGCTACGTACGCTTCCCGAGCAGCGTACGTAGCGATCTGACAGCGGTATTTTACTTGGAAATCTTCGCCTAGCATCGGACACCCCACAGAACCTTTTGGATCGGCAAATCAAAGTGTAAAAAAGAAGAACTCACCACTCCGTACGGGACCGCATGTTACGCTACGGGCGTAAGTTACAGCATTTCTGTCCCCAAACAATGGTCTGGTTCATTTTTTTTGGCGCCGCATACGATCCGGGTATAAGTTCTTACGTAGTGTGAACTGTGCAGCCGTAGATCGTATACTTTGTATTGTACGCAAACTACGTAAATCTCTGGCCGCTTATTGACGGAGCGCGCTATGGCCGGAAACTTACGTAGTGTGAACCTAGCCTTATAGTAGTTATATTCTTGTACATAGGGGCAGTATTATAGTAGTTATATTCTTGTATATAGGAGCAGTATAATAGTAGTTATATTCTTGTATATAGGGACAGTATTATAGTAGTTTTATTCTTGTATATTGGGGCAGTATTATAGTAGTTATATTCTTGTATATAGGGGGCAGTATTATAGTAGTTATATTCCTGTATATAGGGGCAGTATTATAGTAGTTATATTCTTGTATATAGGGGGCAGTATTATAGTAGTTATATTCTTGTATATAGGAGCAGTATTATAGTAGTTATATTCTTGTATATAGGAGGCAGTATTATATTAGTTATATTCTTGTATATAGGAGGCAGTATTATAGTAGTTATATTCTTGTATATAGGGGCAGTATTATAGTAGTTATGGCACAAGCAAGTAGAACCAAAAAGTCCAATGCACTCACCAGCAGGTGCGGTCTTCAGAAGTTTATTGGATACACATCACCATCGGCAGGGGGAGGTGGAATAGGTGCGGGAGCGTAGGCAGACACAACAGTTTCACGCCGCAGCGCTTTGTCAAGTGAGAATATTGGTATTAATTCTCAAGTGAGAATATATTGGTATTCTCACTTGACAAAGCACTGCGGCATGAAACTGTTGTGTCTGCCTACGCTCCCGCACCTATTCCACCTCCCCCTCCCGATGGTGATGTGTATCCAATAAACTTCTGAAGACCGCACCTGCTGGTGAGTGCATTGGACTTTTTGGTTCTACTTGCTTGTGCCATACATAGCCTCCTTTTTCTCCGTTGCACCCCAGCCTTCGGTCCACCGGATACCATCAGCCTACATACCGGTCCGCTCATCTAGCCTCACACACCTTTAGTGCGGGCTCTGCTCTCTACTGATTTTTCCATTATAGTAGTTATATTCTTGTACATAGGAGGCAGTATTATAGTAGTTATATTCTTGTGTATAGGAGCAGTATTATAGTAGTTATATTCTTGTACATAGGAGCAGTATTATAGTAGTTATATTCCTGTATATACTAGCAGTATTATAGTAGTTATATTCTTGTATGTAGGGAGCAGTATTATAGTAGTTATATTCTTGTATATAGGAGGCAGTATTATAGTAGTTATGACATGGAGAGAAAGGAACGGCTGCACATCCCATCTATGGCTGATATTAATGCCGCTAGGCCTATTTTAAAATTCAACACCAGGGTGTCGGTATATAATTTGATCAAACCATAATAGCCCCGTGTACCACATGTAGGTCCCCTGGTTCACAAGGGTCCCTACGCTAACTCCACACCGTGTCGGTCAGTGACCACCAACCCTGCGAAGCATGCATATGCAGGAAAGGGAGACCATGGAATGGCCCTGCAACCCCAATGTCACAGGACCAAACCCAAAATGCCCCACCAGAACCCGGCCAGCACCACCGGCAGGGAAGGCTGCCCCCAAACAACACAAGTATGAATAAGCTATTACACTCACCCCTGCTACTCACACAGAATGGGGAAGACATAAGGTACTGACATGTGAGCACAGGCATATGCTGCTAATTTTGGTCATGTGGGTCTTATAAAGGCGTGCGAGCTGTTCAGCAAAGGGAAAACTGTAAAACACGACATGGAGAGAAAGGAACGGCTGCACATCCCATCTATGGCTGATTTAAAATTCAACACCAGGGTGTCTGTATATAATTTGATCAAACCATAATAGCCCCGTGTACCACGGGGGCCTCTGGGTATTGGTCCTGTGACAGTGGGGTTGCAGAGCCGTTCTATGGTTTCCCTTCCCTGGTTGTGCATGCCTTGCGGGGATGGCGGTCGCTGACTGACACGGTGGTGAGTTAGTGTAGGGACCCATGTGAGCCAGGAGACCTGCACGCTGGTACATGGGGAAATATGGTTTGATCAAATTAGTATTAGGTAGTATCAGCCATAGGTGTAAGGTGCAGCGCTATTTTCTCTTCTTGTCCATATTTTACATTTCTCTCTTTTCTCAGTGTTTGCACTCCTCCTAGTAAGACCCACATGACCCCCTTTGTCGACCAGACACCTGGTCGACAAAGGGGGTGTGTCCCCAAAACGGCCGTCCCAGGACGCGTCTGCACCTAATCCCTTCCCCTCCCCGCTTTCCGTGGACCTAATAAAGTCATAAAGCTGCAAATCACGGGTGAGTGCCACTTCACACTTTTTTCACAACACAATAGTACGCCTCCTCTCTGTTGTCTGCACCCCCGTACAGCAATTGCAGGTCACGGACAGAATCTTGCTGCTTTGTCTCATTGGACTCATGTTTAAGTGGTGTAGTGTTTGGTGTGGTGCGGGACTGTACTACTAACTACAACATTATAGTAGTTATATTCTTGTACTTAGGAACAGTATTATAGTAGTTATATTCTTGTACATAGGAGGCAGTATTATAGTAGTTATATTCTAGTACATAAATAGTTATTGTTATTATAATCTGTAACTAAAGTAGCTCTGTAAATTGTATCTAGAATTGTTTTATACAGTCCCATCCCTCCCCCTCTCAGATCCTGGATCTAGTGCTCTATGTATTCAGAAAATGCAGAATAATTCAGTATGTCATCTGGGACGGCTCAGCGCTGGAGTCTTCCCACTTCTCCCTTAGGAGGGTTGAGTTTTGCATTATTTACAGAGTCTGTAAAGGAAGCTGAAACCTGGCCGAGCAGATTTCTCAGATCACACTGATAAAAGAAGGCTCAGATGATATAAGAGATGAAAACTCAGCAGAGGGATGAACAACTGAACCATAAACACGCGTCCCACATGTCACATGGGTTACGGGCCAAAGAGGCACAAAGAAGCATTTTAGGTTAGGCATCATTCACATGGCTGCTTTATGGACACATAGGGGGGTGCCTGTAGGATTCTATACTGTTCCCATTCATAGGGCCCTATTCCACCGGACGATTATCGTTTGCATAATCGTTAACGATTAACCATCTCAAACGACCGCTATTGCGAACGACGTCTTATTCAATGCGAACGATTTGCGAACGTTTTGCAAACGAGCAACGATAAAAATAGGTCCAGGTCTTATAAAGCGATCACTGATTTCTCCTTCGGTCGTTAATCGTTAACTGCATTTCAACCGAACGATTATCGTTAAGATTCGAACGATTTAACAATAATCTGATCGATAATTGTCCGGTGGAATAGGGCCCATACTGTAGGACACATGCATATTCCCCATGGAGGTACCATAGAGCTGCATGTGGACTGTCTATAGGACCATCAGCTGTTAACCATGTGCCGGATATATGGAAACAGGAAGGAAACAACCACTAGGTTACCGCTATTGGGTCATCTAATAAAAGACACAAAAAAATAATTTGCTATTTTTTTTTTAAATTGGAGTAAAGATTTATTTCCAAAATTTTTTCAAACTCAAGAAAAATCAGAGCCCAAAAATAAATAAATAAAAAAATTTAAACCATCTCAGGGCTTTGTGTCTGAAATAGTGCTGATACAAATTTATCGTCTGTTTTATTACTTTCTCATTTTATTACTGTACATTTCACCCTCCAGTCAAAATAGAATTTATTATAGTGGAGGAAACGGGTCCGCTCCCCCCTCCACCTGTATTTTTTTTTCTTCCCAGGCAAGGATTTATTATTGTCTTACTAAAACGGCTCTTGCTAAACTTTTGCCCCTTAACAGTTTCTAAACTGACAAAAAAATAAAATAAAAAAATACACACTGGTAAAATGAAACTTTTTCTTCCCAAAAAATGTTTTTAGACCCATCAGCTAATTCTTATTATTCCATTTTCGCATCAGGTGCTTTTTACTTAAATAATCACCATCCAGGAGGTGAGAAAGTCACCGGCTAAAAAAAGCTCCTAAAAACCTGATTTCCCCCCACTTTCTCTAACAGCTTAGGGTTACTTGACTTTGCACTTAGAAAAAATGACCAGAAAGGTTTGAGAACCACTTAGACGGGGGGAAAAAAATAAAAAATAAAAAAATAAATTAAATCCTCCCTCCATTAAATATGTATGCGGCAAACACAGCTGTTTCCCATCTGTAGATAAATCTCGTGTCGACCATTTTTTTCTTCTCCATTTGCAAATGCAGGGAACATAAAAAAAAAAAGAAAAAGGAAAGAAATGGAATAATTTGTAAAAAGGTTTTTAACCTAGCTTGGCTTTCTGTGCCGCAGGAAGGAAGAGTATTCTAGATGCTTTTTAGTGAGAAATTGGCATGGATATTGGGTTAGTCTAACCGTGCCGACTTTCGATAACCTATATGTTATATAAGGTATACAACCTCTATACTCTAATTACATCTAAAGATGCAGGTAAACTACTTCTCGCTGCTGTCTGTTGAGATCTGTTGGTACTTTGGGTAGAGTCATGCCATCCGTTCTGCCATGTGGCCAACATTATTTTGCCAGGTTTGGCCATAACAAGGGTAATGGTCTCCAACATTTGGCTCTCCAGCTGTTGAAAAACCACAATTCGTAGAATTTGGGGATGACCCTTTAGGGCAGCAGTCTCAAACATCGCCTGCAGGGAACACGCAGCTTTCAAGTGTGTCATTTGGGGTCCATGGGGCCTGAAAGCTCCCGACAGGGATGTTGCTTGCATGGGGCTACTGGGGCGCAAGTCGTGGATTTTTAGCCCAGAGCCCCATATCTCAGTGGAATCGTTTCCTCCAGGTACATCTGCAGGAATGTTGAATAGTTAAACAGAAGATTTAACCTTCCTGCTCCCACTCCAATTTACTCCTACAGGTTGCATGCAGTTCAGATCATTAGCATGTGAGATGCATTATTACAGTATGGGGCCACAGGGGGCATTATTACCATATGGGAGAAGTATTAAAGTATTGTGGCATGGGGAGCACTATTACTGTTTGGAGGCACAAAAGCCTTATTACTGTTTGGAGACACAAGGAGCCTTATTACTGTATTGAGGCACAAGGTGCCTTATTACTGTATGAAGACAAGGAGCCTTATTACTGTATGGAGGCACAAGGAGCCTTATTACTGTATGGAGGCACAAGGAGCATTATTACTGTATGGAGGCACAAGGAGCATTATTACTGTATTGAGGCACAAGGTGCCTTATTACTGTATGAAGACAAGGAGCCTTATTACTGTATGGAGGCACAAGGAGCCTTATTACTGTATGGAGGCACAAGGAGCCTTATTACTGTATGGAGGCACAAGGAGCCTTATTACTGTATGAAGACAAGGAGCCTTATTACTGTATGAAGGCAAGGAGCCTTATTACTGTATGAAGGCAAGGAGCCTTATTACTGTATGGAGGCACAAGGAGCCTTATTACTGTATTGAGGCACAAGGTGCCTTATTACTGTATGAAGACAAGGAGCCTTATTACTGTATGGAGGCACAAGGAGCATTATTACTGTATGAAGACAAGGAGCCTTATTACTGTATGGGGCACAAGGCTCCTTATTACTGTATGGAGGCACAAGGCGCCTTATTACTGTATGAAGACAAGGAGCCTTATTACTGTATGGAGGCACAAGGAGCATTATTACTGTATGGAGGCACAAGGAGCATTATTACTGTATGGAGGCACAAGGAGCCTTATTACTGTATGGGGGCACAAGGAGCCTTATTACTCCATGAAGACACAATAAGCATTATTACTGTATGGATGCCTTACTACTTTAATTACATAATAATTAAACATTAAGTTGAAAAAATGTGGACTGTCAACTATAGAGAAAGAGAACAGACCACAGGCTACAGTCAGATGTAAAAGTCCTGTAGGATTTTAGGAAAACACAAAAATTCCACTGAAGCTCTAAATCTTGTGTCTTACAAAAAGTTAGTTAGGTCTATATAGGTTTACAGGGCTTTTGGTCGCTTTTATTACTGTTCCCATATTTTGGCTAATGGGAACATATTTCGTGACTGCGGGGTAAAGAAGGACACTGGGGGAGCGTGGACAGGTAAGTATTAATGAGCAAACTTTGTGAGCTGCACTAAAACAGCTAAACAACTGCAATTGTTCAGCTTTTAGTGCGGTTCGTGTAAGGTTTGGTTGAAACCTAACTTTACTTCAAAGTAAACTTCATCTCTAGTTGTGGACTGGGCTTGAGGTTTATGTACTGTAGTTACTTGGGCAACACCTTCTTGACTATCTCAGACCATGTTATCCAAGATTACCCCAAGATCTCCAAGCCTAAGAAGCCCTTTATTTTTATGGGCAACACCGGATAATGCATTATGTAACGACACTTTACCCAGTTCTAGTCCCAAGGCGCCCAAAAGAACTCGATATAAAGTCCTAGGCATGACGTATGGGTGGGATAAGCTTTAAGTCTCATAATTGTGTTCTTAAGGTTAGAAAAAAACCCTGCAAGATGTTCCAGCAGTGCGGTATATTTCATGGAAAACTCTTAGTTTTTTCACCTCACATAGCCCAATAAGCAAAAAAAAAAAAAGAACAAAAATACTGAAAAAGCCAAGCTAAAAGTACGGTAATTCTAATTGTAATTGTAAGAAGACCCCAGCAAAGCAGCTAAATCAGTTCCTCCCCATGGTAGAAGTTCCTGAGTAATAGGCCTGGCATAGTGAGTGGAGTGGCACAGTCTGTGCCACGTCTGGGCAATACTGGGATAGGAATGCTGAAAGCTCACGGGGTGAGATCCATTTACACAGTTTGAGAACAGATTTATATCAAGCCGTTCTTTAAGCGAGCGCATATACCCAGGTTTCTAAATCCGCTACCACCACAAAGGCATAGCTGCCTAATATCAGCACCAGATACCATTATAACGTATTTTACTGGGATCCCGGGCAGGAGGCACGTAGCGAGAATTAAGAGAAATTGTTCTGGATTGTGTTTCCTCCTAAAGATTGAGACACGTGGTGTTGTTACGATTTTTGGAACGAAGTTTGAATTTCAAAAAGTTATAGAGCCTATATTAAGAAATTTTTTAATTGTGCATTGTTGTCATGGAGTGCGCTACTTCCAGAGACAAAGGCAAGAAGGAAACTTTATAATAAGATCACTTATTGGGGCTCCAGTGGAACTGGTTTTTATTTATTTTTTTTATTTTTTAGATTTGTTCTGAATTTGATGGGAAAAAAACTACTTAACCTACTTGCACAAGGAGGCAGATGAGATGAGCCATGTTTCTCTATGGCATTCTTATTATAGTCTGGAGCAAAACTTAAAGCTTTAATATGTTTCGGAGTATCATCCATAATAACAACAGATCCAGGAACACCAACTTGCTGTTGAATTTTTTCTTCTTCAAATCAACTGGCATCCGAAAGTTATATAGATATGTAATTTACTTCTATTTAAAAATCTCAAGTTTCCAGGTACTTATCAGCTGCTGTATGTCCTGCAGAAAGTGGTGTTTTCTTTCCAGTCTGACACGGTGCTCTCTGCTGCCACCTCTGTCCATGTCAGGAACTGTTCAGGGCAGTAGAAGTTTTCTATGGGGATTTGCTACTGCTCTGGACAGTGGACAGTTCCAGACATGGACAGAGGTGGCAGCAGAGAGCACTGTGTCAGACTGGAAAGAAAGCAACACTTCCTGCAGGACATACAGCAGCTGATAAGAACTAAATAGAAGTAATTTACAAATCTGTATAACTTTCTGAAACCAGCTGGCTTATTTTTACCTGTTATCAGGCAATATGTGCCTTATACTGGTTACCTGTATGGGTGAAAACTTCTAATGGCCACCACTGTGAAAAACAAAAGCCACCCAGCTTTGCACATACCCTGAATGGCATATCACACCTGATTACTATGCAATGACAAACTATATACAGTGCATATTTATATACCACTCAGAGTCTGCAGAAAGCTGGGTGATAGGTCCTCCAGGACTTGGAATCAATTAAATACCTTAAAGTGACACTGTCACCCCCATTTTTAATTTTTTCATCTTTAGAAACGTTTAAATCACTAATTTTGCTCTCTCCATACCATATTTCATATGTTTAATCATGGTGCTGGTTGATAAGAAACTGAGCTTGTTAGTGCGCCACTGGGCGGGGCTTAGCCTCTGAAGCGCCACATCGCTCCGCCCACTACACTGCCGTTGACCCCGCCTCTTGGTTACGTCATCTCTCCAGGCCACTGCTCCCACTTGTTTGGCACTCCTAGCCTTTGCCTGGATGTCGGGACATGCGCGGCCCCGTCATTTTTCGCGCAGGCGCACTGGCTGAGTACCGGGTCCGTCCACAGCCGGGCTGTGCATGCGGTCGCACAGCCCGCGGATTTTAGCAGGCGCAGGCATGGTGGGGCTATCTGAAGGTTCGTCGGCGTCCTGATGCCCCCTGAGCTCTCGCTGCGTCTGTGAAAGTCTCCTCACAGCCAGCAGCGAGGCGCTTAGTTAGTGCGCAGGTGCAGTGCGGCCGTCCTACTTGCACTGCATCTGCGCACTAACTCAGCCTGGCTGTGGATAGACCCGATACTCACCCAGTGCACCTGCGCGAAAAATGACGGGGCCGCGCATGTCCCGACATCCAGGCAAAGGCTGGGAGGGCCAAACAAGTGGGAGTGACGGCCTGTAGAGATGACGTAACCAAGGGGGCGGGGTCAACGGCGGTGTAGTGGGCGGAGCGATGTGGCGCTTCAGAGACTAAGCCCCGCCCAGTGGCGCACTAACAAGCTGATCAAAGTTCAGTTTTCTCATCAACCAGCACCATGATTAAACATGTGAAATAAGGTATGGAGAGAGCAAAATTAGTGATTTAAATGTTTTTAAAGATGAAAAAATGAAAAATGGGGTGACAGTGTCACTTTAAGTGAGCACGGAAAACAGGACTGATCAACCTTAGTATTCATTAGAAATCCTCTTAAATACAGATGTAGCAGAGCTGAATTTGTTATTTAACCCCCTAAGCTTCCCTTGATTTGTTTATAGTTTAAAGGAGTTGGCCACTTTATAGTAAAATAGTTCAGTATACAGTATTAGTAAGTGTACTCACTGTATATACTGACAGCAGCTCCCTGTGTGCCTCATTTAGCCAAAATCAGACTCCCCTCCTCCAGACTGTGCTGTCCCGCTCTGTGGTGTTTCTGTCCATAAGATGGCAGACATGGAGGAGCATGTGACCATGCCCCGCCCCCTGTGTCCTCCATAGACATATACAGGCTCAGTGGTGGACACTGGGGGAAGTGGCATGGTCACATGCTCCTCCATGTCGGCCATCTTATGGACAGAAACACCGCAGAGCAGGACAGCACAGCCTAGAGGAGGGGAGTCTGACTGTAGCTCTATGAAGTAAACAGGGAGCTGCTGTCAGTAAATACAGTGAATACACTTACTAATACTGTACACTGAGCAATTTTACTATAAGGTGGCAGTGGCCAACCCCTGTAAGACCAAAGATGACAAAGTCAGCTCTGCTACATCAACAAACAGACAAGTATGTACTAACCCTCCATCAAAGGGATTATCTCCTGGAATGAAATGTGTGCTGTCCCGGCCGACCAAAAACTTAATCCGGTGATAGAAGGACTGAAGGTTCTGATGCGATACTGGAGCTTGGGTTTCCTGGATAATATCCAGTGGGTCTGGGGAACCCAAGCACAGGGCGTTCGTCTGGCAGGATTGTTGCAGGCAACAGTCAGGGTCCAAGCAGTCTGTCAACCCGTCTGCAAATAAGAAAAAAAAAAAAAGAAATCAGACATTCATGTATATTTGAGGCAACAAACACATAGAAGACATCAAAAAGATCATAGAAACACTAAACCAACAACTAGAGGTTGTTAACCATGTGGAAATAAGTGGTAATGACCACAAAGTCATTATGTTAAGTGTCCAGTAGGTGGCGCTGTTTAATTAATGATATACATGTCACAGACTACGGGAGAAGGGGAAAAACCATGTGCACCTCATGCATCACCATAATGGCTTCTAGCAAAGCAACCACAGACAAAATGCTCCTGGTTACTTACTGGAAACAGTCAGCAAGCATGTCCACATACACCACAATAACAGCTTAGGTTGGGTTCACACCAGTGTTGCTCTGCAGAAAAAAATTGTACAGACAGATCCATCGCCCTATGGACAACAGTGTGAACGGATGCAGGACGTCCAGTCATCAGATTTTCATATAGGACACTAGGCACCAGGTCCGTGCTCTTTGCTATAGTGCCCCCACTCTTACAAATAACCAGCTGAAGTTCTGAGAAGAACAACATAATGTTCCGAACTCATGGGGCCTTCACTGTTACTTGAATATTCACTGGACTGTGAGGCGAATAAGAACACATCCGCACGGTAACATCTGCCAGATGGGAGGCAAGAAAGAGAATCATATGGCCGCACAAGGAAGCCAGAAGGGCTGGAAGTATTTAGTTACACCGGAGCATCGTGCAACAAGATGGATGGGATTGCTTTAAAGGGCGAGAGGGAGAAGGATGGGAACCTGATCATTTTCATGTGAGGCCATGTTGATGCAAAACTACTACATTCAGATGCAGCAGAGCTAAGTTTGCTGTCCGGCAGGGATAAGGTTGAAGGTTTTACATAGGTAAGCCTATCATCCAGTCTTAAAGGCGTTGTCCAACAGCTGATCATCAGTGGTATTATAGGGATTTGGGGAAATGCATTAATAGGCGTGTCCTGGGGTCAAAAGTAGATGAAGATGAAGGGGGGCTGTGTTGGTAAGATATTAACAAGCTAAGGTTGTCAGGTGTAGTAGAGCTGAGGTTGTCAGGCGTAGTGAAGCTGAGGTTGTCAGGCGTAGTGAAGCTGAGGTTGTCAGGCGTAGTGAAGCTGAGGTTGTCAGGCGTAGTGAAGCTGAGGTTGTCAGGCGTAGTGAAGCTGAGGTTGTCAGGCATGGTGAAGCTGAGGTTGTCAGGCATGGTGAAGCTGAGGTTGTCAGGCATGGTGAAGCTGAGGTTGTCAGGCATGGTGAAGCTGAGGTTGTCAGGCATGGTGAAGCTGAGGTTGTCAGGCATGGTGAAGCTGAGGTTGTCAGGCATGGTGAAGCTGAGGTTGTCAGGCATGGTGAAGCTGAGGTTGTCAGGCATGGTGAAGCTGAGGTTGTCAGGCATAGTGAAGCTGAGGTTGTCAGGCTTAGTGAAGCTGAGGTTGTCAGGCTTAGTGAAGCTGAGGTTGTCAGGCTTAGTGAAGCTGAGGTTGTCAGGCTTAGTGAAGCTGAGGTTGTCAGGCTTAGTGAAGCTGAGGTTGTCAGGCATAGTGAAGCTGAGGTTGTCAGGCATAGTGAAGCTGAGGTTGTCAGGCATAGTGAAGCTGAGGTTGTCAGGCATAGTGAAGCTGAGGTTGTCAGGCATAGTGAAGCTGAGGTTGTCAGGCATAGTGAAGCTGAGGTTGTCAGGCATAGTGAAGCTGAGGTTGTCAGGCATAGTGAAGCTGAGGTTGTCAGGCGTAGTGAAGCTAAGGTTGTCAGGCGCAGCGGGATTGTGGTCGTTAGGTGCAGCGGGGCTGAGGTTGTCGGGTTTCATAGATCAGAGGTTGTCAGGTTTAGCAGAGCGGAGGTTGTCAGGTTTAGCAGAGCGGAGGTTGCCACACAGAGCAGACATGATATGATACAACTCCTGCAGTTACTATACATGGTTTAACATAGAACTACATTACATTACATTTACTGCATTGTGTTATGCAGGGAGTCGGTGCTGAGCACGGGAAAAAAAAAAAAAAAAGATGAATGACAAATCCAGCTCTACTACATTTGCATATGTTTCACAGAGGAGACATTCAGCTCATAATATGGAATACTTGATCTTTATGGTGCAAAGAGCTTCCAGTGGAAAAAAATCCTATTTTATTATGCCAATTAAGAAAATCCCTCGCTTTATGATAGACGCACTTACACTAATCCTGCTTTGTGAGCCAAGTAATTCCAGTGTCAGACGGAGCAGGATTACTCGTCGCATCGCATTGTGAAATGAGGAAGAGAAGTCACATGTAACCGCTCCTTGCATGTGCAGAACGGAGGGAAATAGAGATCCGTCATCAGTGCCCCCATAACACTGCCAGCCGTCATCAGTGCCCCCCATAACACTGCCATCCACCATCAGTGCCCCCATAACACTGCCAGCCATCATCAGTGCCCCCCATAACACTGCCAGCCACCATCAGTGCCCCCATAACACTGCCAGCCACCATCAGTGCCCCCCATAACACTGCCAGCCACCATCAGTGCCCCCCATAACACTGCCAGCCATCATCAGTGCCCCCCCATAACACTGCCATCCACCATCAGTGCCCCCAATAACACTGCCAGCCACCATCAGTGCCCCCATAACACTGCCAGCCGTCATCAGTGCCCCCCATAACACTGCCAGCCACCATCAGTGCCCCCATAACACTGCCAGTCACCATCAGTGCCCCCATAACACTGCCAGCCACCATCAGTGCCCCCAATAACACTGCCAGCCACCATCAGTGCCCCCATAACACTGCCAGCCACCATCAGTGCCCCCATAACACTACCAGCCACCATCAGTGCCCCCATAACACTGCCAGCCACCATCAGTGCCCCCATAACACTGCCAGCCACCATCAGTGCCCCCATAACACTGCCAGCCACCATCAGTGCCCCCATAACACTACCAGCCACCTTCAGTGCCCCCATAACACTGCCAGCCACCATCAGTGCCCCCATAACACTGCCAGCCACCATCAGTGCCCCCATAACACTGCCAGCCACCATCAGTGCCCCCATAACACTGCCAGCCACCATCAGTGCCCCCATTACACTACCAGCCACCTTCAGTGCCCCCATAACACTGCCAGCCACCTTCAGTGCCCCCATAACACTGCCAGCCACCATCGGTTCCCCCATAACACTGCCAGACACTGTTCGTTCTCCCATAAAACTGCCAGCCACTATTAGTGCCCCCATAACACTGCCAGCCAACATCAGTGCCCCCATAACACTGACAGCCACGGTTAAATCTCCCATAAAACTGCCAGCCACCATGAGTGCCCCCCTTACACTGCCAGCCACCATCAGTGCCCCCCTAAAACACTGCCAGCCACTGTTAGTTCTCCCATAAAACAGACAGCCACCATGAGTGCTTCCCTTACACTGCCAGCCACCATCAGTGCCCCCATAACACTGCCAGCCACCATCAGTGCCCCCATAACACTGCCAGCCACCATCAGTGCCCCCATAACACTGCCAGCCACCATCAGTGCCCCCATAACACTGCCAGCCACCATCAGTGCCCCCATAAAACTGCCAGCCACTGTTAGTTCTCCCATAAAAATGCCAGCCACCATGATTGCCCCCATAACACTTCCAGCCAAAATTAGAGCCCTCAACAGTCGTCAGCACCCCCATAAAATTGTTAGCCACATGCACAGTCTCCACAACAAAACCAACCACCATAACAATACCAGGGACCGATTCTTATTACACTGGCAGTCTATGCTCCTAAAACACTGCCAGCCACCATCAGTGCCCCCATAACACTGCCAGCAACCATCTGTGACTCAAAATAGTAGACACCATTAGTCCCTTCCATAACACTGCCAGCAAAACAAGTATACACCACTGGAACCCCATAACACTACCACTGTCTGTGCCCCATAATGCCAACCACTGTCACTATAGTAAAGCTGAGACTGGCAGCCACTCATTGTAATCTTCCTCTGGTCCTGGCAATGTCCATCAGTCATTCTGCTCCCTTCCTGTAATAGTAATATTATATGACATTCTCCACTAGACCAGAGTTCCCCTTTAATTTTATAGCCGTCACTTCTTCGCTCCTTGGTTTCTTCTCCTCATTGTATTCTGGAGCGTTCCTGCTGAGAACCGATATTAAATAAATCCAGATAAACTATCTGCGCACCTCACAATGTGGTTTTCATCAAGAAAGGCAGATACGAGGCTGCTGTAAAGATGACCTTATACGATATGCTATTTAATATGGTGCTCGGATTAAATAACAAGATATGTGCTGCTGTGCTACAGGCTAGGGGGCGCTCACACACACCAACATCATCACCAATACTGAGAGTGAGGAGAGAGCAAGAATAGCTTAAACAGAAACATTATATATATTATATATATACACACACACACACACACACACACACACGGACACGCTATTAAGAAAGCAAATACTCTGCTAATCTATGTTCTATATGGACTATTAGGGTATGTGCACACTATGGGATACTCACGGAGACTTCTAGCGGATTCCGCCACGCGGCCTCTACTTGAAGTTCCACTCGTCCCATAGACTCAATGATCACTGTGCATTTACATTACATTACTTTTCCCTTTAAATCCTCAGCACTCTGTGTTCATGTTGGATTATCATTGTGCTGAGCTTTTTTTTGTTGTCTTTATCCGCACATAATGTTCAGGGTTTTTTCTTCCCCCCCATAAACAAACAAACATCCACGAGTCGGCGGCATTGTTGCTATTAAGCCGGAGCATTTTCTTTAGCTTGAAACGCGTGGAAATGACCCTTGGATTGAAGTGAACAGATTTTGACGATAATTATAGGGGAAGTAAATGACAAACATTACCTGCACGCATCCTTCATTTACCGAGATTCTCAAATAATGGCGCAGTGGTCCCTGTGCATCCTGCAATTACCCCATCACAAGAATGGATGAATGACAAGCACTCCGCATAATTATGGGGAGAGGGACGCTACCGCCATTACCACCACCGCCGCCGCTACGGCCAGTGAGCTGCTTACCGGCATCGTTATCCTTGCCGTCGCTGCAGGCGGTCTCCATAGACGTGTCGCATCCAGAACCTCTCCATCCCAGCTGACACATGCAGTTCCAGCCGTTCATGTCCAGCGTACACCTGCCATTGCCGTTACACAGGCCGGGGCATCCCTCTGAAACAACAGAAGCCAACAGGACGGGGCCGGTTATAGAGGTGGTCAGGGCACAGGCAGAGAGTAATGGGTGCCACAATGACCAAGGCAAGAAAAGCAATACACAACACATTGTAACAATAGAAAAGTTATACAGGAGCCTTTCTCCAGAGGTTACGCAAGACAACAGGGGTCGGGACCCTTCAGTATCATAAGCCTTAGATTCATCATTACTTATCCTGTACTAAGTTACATCCTGTATTATACTCCAGAGCTGCACTCACTATTCTGCTGGTAAGGTCACTGTGTATATACATTATATTACTTATCCTGTACTGATCCTGAGTTACATCCTGTATTATACTCCAGAGCTGCACTCACTATTCTGCTGGTGAGGTCACTGTGTACATACATTACATTACTTATCCTGTACTGATCCTGAGTTACATCCTGTATTATACCCCAGAGCTGCACTCACTATTCTGCTGGTGGGGTCACTGTGTATATACATTACATTACTGATCCTGTACTGATCCGGAGTTATATCCTGTATTATACTCCAGAGCTGCACTCACTATTCTGCTGGCGGAGTCACTGTGTACATACATTACTTGTCCTGGAATGATCCTGAATGACGTCCTGTATTATACTCCAGAGCTGCATTCACTATTCTGCTGGTGAGGTCACTGTGTACATACATTACCTGTACTGATCCTTAGCTACAACCTGTAACATACTAGGCCATGTGTGGTACCCCCTTCAGCAAGGGTGTATGGTACATTTTGGGCATCTTAAAGCTTCTCTAACTTGTGTGTAACCTACTGTCATTGTTCAATCCCTTATATCATCTGATAATCTGGCAACTATCAGGCCCTTTATATGCTGGATTAACAGAATTTTACTGTAGTAGATTATAGGGGTGAGGCATACCAACAGGGTGTGCTGTGCAGAAGCAGGAGTCACACCCCACCCAAAAGCCTCTCTACTACATAATATGATGCAACATTCTTGATTACATCCACAGGCTCAGATGCCTACAGGCCTTATACTTCTCAGAGCTGAGGTTTTGCTACAATTGTGTCATCCAGTTTATGGAACATACTCCTGTTTTAAACAAAGCCCCCTCATTTCATACCCAATGTAACATTACTACTAGACTAGTCAAGTCCATCTCTAGAAACAGAGACAAAGACAGAACACAGGAAGTGGAGTGGGGTTTAGCTACTGCTACAGTATGCCTAGGGGAAACGGAGAGAACTTGGTCTATGTACCTGCAAGCTGAGCTAGTCTGCCTGCTTTAGAGGATCCACGCTGTTCCTGAAAGGTAAATCAAGGCTTCCCTCTCATCTCTGACCACCGATAAAACTCATCGCAACTGTTTTACTGTGTAAGTATTGGCATATTTACTCCTGTATGTCCTCAGTGCTACAGTACCGTCTATTTGATACCCAATGTAACATAACAGCACTAAAATCATGGTTACTAGGTATCTCTCTCCTCTACAGTCTGCTGACTTGTGCTGAGCCAAGTCAATCTCTACAAACAGAGACAATGACAGAACACAGGAAGTGGGGTGGGGTTTAGCTACTGCTATGCCTAGGAGAAAGGGAGAGAACTTGGGCTATGTACCTGCAAGCTGAGCTAGTCTGCCTGCTGTAGAGGATCCACACTGTTTCTGAAAGGTAAATCAAGGCTTCCCTCTCCTGTGAGACCACCTATAAAGCTCACGGCAACAGTTTCCTGTGTAAGTATCAACATATTTACTGCTGTATGTCCAAGGTGCTCCTCTCCTCCCTTTCTTTAGTTATCAGCATAAGTTTATTGCTTAGTGTAACCCTTTCCTTGCTATGCTGCTGCTGTTTCTTTCTTTTCTGCTCACACAGTGTATCAGTAACCCCTTCTCCCCTGCATAGTATAACCCAGCAGTCATCAAATCATGAACCCCCTCTCCATCACAGGTAGGTAAGCCAACCTGAAGACCAGTCCACACATAATAAAGGGAGTCTGTCAGGCTGAATTTGTCACATGGCACTAAACCCTTGTGAAATATTTAAAAAATTGCAGGAAATTCAGTCAATATCAGTCAATATGTGGAAGGGACTTTTAAATGGGAAGTGAGCGGCAGCGAGCCCGTTGCCAGCACTGTAACTTTTAATGAAATACGGGCCCCGTCAAGTGAAGAATTTTGGAAAACATTCAGAACTGCAAAATATTCATAGCTGACGAGTTAATTTCAGCAGAAACTCAATTAACGTATTGAAAGCGGGAGATAAAACGTCAATAATTACCAAAGACAAACGGATGTGAAAAGGAGGCAAATCCGCATAAAATGTTTCCCAAAAGACTTGAAATTTTAAAAGATGGCCTTAACCCTTCAAAGTTTGGGATGAGATAAAAAAGGGTCTTTTTTTTCCCTCTAAACAGCGACACCTCTGTTTACAGGCTATTTCTGGTACTGCAGCTTGGTTGTGCTGACAACGTGGTGCAACAATGGGGCCAATGTAAAGATCAAGCTCTTAACTATACCCTGCCACAATGACCCGCCATGTTGGTGAGGCATCATATCATAGTGGGTCAGTCTTCATGGCTTAAGGTGCCAATAGTGCCCCCAATAGGTGCCTAAACTAGCAGACTGTTCACGTCTTTGGGTGCTATCAGATACCCTAGGCTTGAGTTACCCTCCTATCCTCCAAAACCCCTGTATCAGTAACGATAGTTCTAATGAATGGCCAACCATGCTTGGTCCTGGTGGGTCCTCCAAACGGACGGTTCCTCCCTCCTCTATGGCATATAGTCTACACTCTCAAGCGATTGAAGCCTTAACGGAACAATCCCTTTAAGAGACACCAAGACATAGGATGACTATTACCCAAACATAACATGATCAGGTCAAAGTCTGTGTGTGTTTTTTTTTACCACCTTGAGGCTATAATAGAGTTGGATAGAGGAGTATGCAAAGAACAGAAGGTGGGTGACAGAAAAAAAAACAAAAAAAAAACAACTAAAGAGGGTCCCGTTGCCGCTACATGTCATCACAGCCCTGTATACTGGACAACTCCTTTCTATACTGAGCTCTGCAGTCAAGGTATGGTCTTCTGATCCACTTGGTTGCTCCTCTTAGGCAGAGCCTAGTGTTAAGCATGGGCGGGGCTTAAAGTCATGTGAGCTATAACTCTCTATATAGGCTCATTGGTCATTTCTTTGAACCAATCACTATAGCTTTTATTTCCAGTGCTCTAATAACAGCCATGCGAATGAGAAGATCCCCATAATGCCATGCTATGTCTATGACTAGTTCTAAACCAGGGATAAGAATGTAACGTCACAGTGTACAACATGTTATGTATTAGAAAATGCAATGGTTTTAAGAAAACAGAAGCTCAGACAGAAGCGGTGTTTAATAAAGCCAATGGAAAAGCCCAAAACAACTAAAAAAAAGTAATAAAGTATACGGCCACCTGTCCCTATGACCATTCTGTACAGTCAACATTCAGTACATTAGCAGTATGACTAAGGCAGGAGGTGCTCAGTACTTCCAGCCTCTATGATAGTTGGACACATAGACATGAAAGGGAGGATAGCGGTATAGAAAATAGCCAGGTTAGTAAGCATCGCTCAGATGGAAGAACACATAGCAGTAGCAACATTTCTGTGGTAACACAAGACAATAGGAAAACTGATACAATACCTTTCACTACCTTATCCAGATAGTGGGCTTGGGGAATAAAAGACAGGACATTTAAGGTAGGGTTGAATAAGTGCTGGGTGCTAGCCGGCTGTGCAGGGGCTACAAAAGCACAAAGGGACAGAAGAGAAGCCGTGTTATATAGCCATGATCTGCTGGAGACAGAGCTGGGTCAGAGGAACACATGAACATGCACAGAGCCTGTAAACCTTTACAATGAAAGCATTCATTAGCCTGTCAGAAGCTGCAGCCAGATTTCAGCTCTGGAGTAGCTTCCTCCCTGCTTAATTCTGCATGGGAAAAATTGCATTCCTTAAAGGGATTGACTACTTTGTAGCATGATGCAGGTAATAAGGAGTGCTGGAAGAGAGATTTCTCGGCTTTGGTCCCTACTTTTCTGAGGGCTTCCTTACAAGGTACTCCGGCAAAGTTTTTTTTTTTTCTTCAAATTAACTAGTATCAGAAAGTCTATTGAAACTTCTATTGAAAATCTCACATCTTCCAGTGCTTATCAGCTGCTGTATGTCCTGCAGGAAGTGGTGTATTCTTTTCAGTCTGACACTGCTCTCTACTGCCACCGCTGTCCGTTTCAGGAACTGTCCAGAGCAGGGTAGGTTTTCTATGGGGATTTGCTACTGCTCTGGACAGTTCCTGACACGGACAGAGGTGGTAGCAGAGAGCACCGTGTTAAACTGAAGAAAATACACCACTTCCTGTAGAACATACAGCAGCTGATAAGTACTGGAAGACTTTATATTTTTTAATGAACGTGAATTGCAAATCTATATTAAACTTTCTGATACCAGTGGATTTAAAGGAAAAAAAAAATCTTTAAGTGAGAAATCTAGTCTAGTCTATTGTTGATTAAAAAAATTGAAGATTGTGAGGAAAGACATAAAATCATGGGAACTAAGGATATGTATGGGCCACAGGCCAATTACCCCATTAACACCTATGGTTGGTGTATAGTTGTCGCTTCAGGTCATGGACCTCCATCATCCTTCTAACATGTCTAGATGCTTCAACTGGAAACCCCTTTAAGAAGCAGCATGCACAAGATCATCAAAAACTCCTACTGCTTGAGAAGACCATGGCAATCTGGGGGTCTACTGTAATGCAAGGGGTGGGAGTTGGGATCCACACAACTAGACTAAAATTTTTGAAAGACCCCTGTTGAAATAGTGAGTGTTCTTCAGCAACCAAACTCCTTTGACTTGAACCAAAAGATGGCCGCCATGATGGGCCATGGAGGTGTCACGCTCGCTCCCCACCAGTAGTCTGCACTGCATCACCAACTGGTGGTCCCCCACTCAAAAGCTTATCGTGAGGAGATATCATACAGCTGAAAGGGTGCGAAAATAAGAGTGAGATCTATGACGGCCCGTGTCTTTCCTCTAGTGCCAACAATCATGGCAGTCTATGGTGGCCCGTGTCTTTCCTCTAGTGCCAGCAATCATGGCAGTCTATGGCGGCCCTTATCTTTCCTCAAGTGCCAACAATCATGGCAGTCTATGGCGGCCCGTTTCTTTCCTCTAGTGCCAGCAATCATGGCAGTCTATGGCGGCCCTTATCTTTCCTCAAGTGCCAACAATCATGGCAGTTTATGGTGGCCCGTGTCTTTCCTCTAGTGCCAACAATCATGGCAGTCTATGGAGGCCCGTGTCTTTCCTCTAGTGCCAACAATCATGGCAGTCTATGGAGGCCCGTGTCTTTCCTCTAGTGCCAGCAATCATGGCAGTCTATGGTGGCCCATGTCTTTCCTCTAGTGCCAGCAATCATGGCAGTCTATGGCGGCCCATGTCTTTCCTCTAGTGCCAGCAATCATGGCAGTCTATGGTGGCCCGTGTCTTTCCTCTAGTGGCAACAATCATGGCAGTCTATGGAGGCCCGTGTCTTTCCTCTAGTGCCAGCAATCATGGCAGTCTATGGTGGCCCATGTCTTTCCTCTAGTGCCAGCAATCATGGCAGTCTATGAGGGCCCGTGTCTTTCCTCTAGTGCCAGCAATCATGGCAGTCTATGGTGGCCCATATCTTTCCTCTAGTGCCAACAATCATGGCAGTCTATGGTGGCCCATGTCTTTCCTCTAGTGCCAACAATCATGGCAGTCTATGGTGGCCCATGTCTTTCCTCTAGTGCCAGCAATCATGGCAGTCTATGGCGGCCCATGTCTTTCCTCCAGTGCCAGCAATCACGGCAGACATGCCGATACATGAGTATCTCTAACCACCAGTATCATGTCACCTCTTACCGCCAGGCCATCCCCAACGATTTTATGAAGTAGAAACCGATGCTATCTTTGAAGTCCATCTTGGGTGATCATATATCTAGGCCGATGACCTGTGCATGTTTGTGTCCTGCACTCTTTCTGCCCTCGGGATTGTGACGTCTGAGGCCACATAAACACGTATTCAGGCCAATGAGGGACTTGCCAATCCGCTGCCATATCAAGTCATATCAAGAGCTGCATTCAAAGTTCTGCTGAATAGCATTATAGGCAATGTAGTGTTTCTGGTCTGAACAGTGGCATATCTATATCTTCTTGTAGTTGTTCATGCATACTGATATAGGTATCATGTTTATGGTCACAACATGCCCTTGCATAATAGTCGGCAGGCTATGTTTAAAGGAAACTTGACATCACTTTGATGCTCCCCGAACCATGAGTCATTAGGACGGTCTCTGGAAGCTTCTCCTCAACCCACCAGCCTTGATAGACAGATCTCTTCCTATATCCGAACAGGAAGCATGCTATCAGTTATGGCTGGGATGGAGAGAAGCCACTGGGGACTCATGGTTCGGGCAGCATCAAAGTGATTCCAGGTTCCGTTGCTGCAACTTAACTGTGGATGTAACAGGAATCCTTTGCAATGCTGAATGCAGCTCTGGGTGCGACTGGAATATTAAATGGGTTATCCAGCAAAAAAATAAATAAATAAATCTTTTAAATCAACTGGTGTCAGAAAGTTATATAGATTTTTAATTTACTCCTATTAAAAAATCTCAAGTCTTTCAGTACTTATCAGCTTCTGTATGTCCTGCAGGAAGTGGTGTATTCTTTCCAGTCTGACACAGCGCTCTCTGCTGCCACCTCTGTCCATGTCAGGAACTGTCCAAAGCAGGAGAGGTTTTCTATGGGGATTTGCTACTGCTCTGGAAAGTTCCTGTCCAGAGCAGGAAAAGAATGTGTCAGACTGGAAAGAATACACCACTTCCTGCAGGACATACAGCAGCTTATAAATACTAGAAGACTGGAGATTTTTTTTTATAGAAATAAATTACAAATTTCTGGCACTTTCTGACCCCAGTTGATTTAAAAGATTTTTTTTGCTGGAGTACCCCTTTAAGTGATGCCTAAATCTGTATTTGCAAAGTGACAATATGACAGCCATCATCAGGTGATGTAGACCCAGGCATTTGCTTGTACAATCCCATATTTTATGAATGCCTCCCGGTCCTATAAAGGCATTACAAACGCATTAAGCTGAGCAGCAATGGGACATTAGGTTTTTCTTTTTTCAGCTGTAAAGCAGACGAAGCAATGACACGAATGAACATAGAGAAACGAGGGGGTTGGGGGAGGGGAGGCCATGCAGGTAGACACATTACACAAGGACAAGGAGAAAGCTTACTGCAACTTTTAATATCATTCCCAGTCAATGTCCTTTCATCTGTGCCAATATTACTGACTTTTATTACTTTTCGCTCTTGTCATCGCTCTGCCCTCTTCTCTGTGACGGTTATGACTTTGCCAAATTGTTTTTACATTCAATAAATTTATCCAGCCAATTCCATAGGTAATAAAATTTACAAGGTCAGAGAATATGCACTGATCAGAAATGCAATCAATTCGCCGCACCGGAAACCTCTCTTTCTGCGACGGGCGAGCAGGTAGGAGCGAACGGACTCTCGCGGGGAGGCTAGAAAATCAGGTGGGGGGAACAGTAAAAGCTTATGGAATCCGGTGCTGAATGAATGATGATGTATGCAGGAAGGTATCACTTAAAGGGATAGTGTCATTTCTATTAGTCTGATGTAAATCCATTGAATCCATAGTGTCCAGCAGGGGGCACACTTTCTATGGAAGTCAATGGTACTCATTGACTTATATATTATATATATATATATTATATATATAGTGCGCCCCCTGCTGGACACTTCATAGGAATTACAACTGATCCATGACGTCACGTTTTTTGAGAGAATATGAACACTCCATGATCTACTAAATTAAGGGAAATAGCAGTATATGTACATTTCCCATAATTAATATACATTAGGAATTTGTCTAGGATTTTTAACATGCCAGATCATTTTGAGCGCTTCTCCCTGACCGCTAGGACCCTGACTGATCAAAACGTTTGACATGTCCCTAGTGACAGGGACACTTTAAGGATATGCTAATCACATGTAATCCCGAAAGCTTGGATCCCCCACCCAGAATTATGGGGCCTGGCCACCCATTGGACTATCATACTAGTTGGCAGCCATGTTGTCATCAGCTGTCAGACACCAAGGGGGAGATTTATCAAAGGGTGTAAAATTTAGACTGGTGCAAACTATCCACAGCAACCAATCACAGCTCAGCTTTAGGCAGTGCTGAAAGGAAAGCTGAGCTGTGATTGGTTGCTGTGGGCAGTTTGCCCCAGTCTGAATTTTATACCCTTTGATAAATCTCCCCCCAAATGTCCATGGCCAGGGGTTGTCACAATAAAAAGGACAATGTAATGTATAGTTCATCAACTTTCCATCAGACTTTGTTTAAATTCCTTACTTTTGTTAGTATCTCTGCTTATAGTCAATGAATGAGCACAATGGGGGGGGGGGGGGGGGGGGGGAGGAGATGGTCAAAAGTTTGTTAAAATATGATAAAAAAAATAATCCATCTTACATCTAAAAAACCTGAAAGGGACACACCCAGATCCATGCATAAAGTGAGGTAATGTAAAACCAATCAATAACTATGATCAATGATGCTATGGGGAACTAACATCAGTATGAGAAGAGTTTATAACTACAACAAGGCATGAATGAGCAGAAACACCCTGTTGTTGTTTTGTTTTTTTTACGTATGTTGCTATTGACCCCATAGTGATAAAACTCTATCCTTGGGTCACCTACAGTATGTAGACACAAAGTTGCCCCTGGAAAACAACTCATATGATGCATTATAAAACAGGTAAAAGTTCCTATGGTCAAAAACATCCAACCTTTTGCTTTTATTTTTCATTTTTTAAGAAAATGCCTATATCTATGGAAATTAGTCAGCCCAATGCTTAGGTGCCAGATCGGCTGACTATCTTAGATATTTGGCGGTCTCCTGCCTCTGTTGACAAATGATGTCAGGGGTAAGGAGGATCGGGTACACTGAATTTTAACAAGCAATCCATTTGTTTTAAGATAAGCCACTGCCAGAGTTGTCTACCAGAAGTATATTCCTCCTTGCTCACTATGAAATACATGTTGGGCATGGATGTGTATAGGGCAGTCAGGGGAAATCCCTATTGAAGGTATATATCCCCCTTTTCATTACTAGGTACCCACTCCTCAAGCAAGGATTAGTCTATTAAAATATGCAAGTTTTATATATGAAGACAGTGTTTGAGCCTGGCAGACCAGAAACATGGGAACAGTAATAAAAGCATGATAAAGCTTTAGCATATTTTCCATTATCGTCTTGCAATGAACAAAAACTTGGGGGCTCGTCCGGGATTTGCGATGTCTTTAAACAACCCTGGGTACATGAAGAAAACAGTATTATGGGCCCAAAGGCTTTAAACCACAGTGACTGCGGCCTAGCCATAACACCAGACCAACAGCTGGCTCTAAGTAAAGACATAGAATTGGCTCAGTTGCCCCTAGCAACCAATCAGATTCCACCTTTCATTCCTCACAGATTCTTCGGGAAATGAAAGGAGAAATCTGATTGGTTGCTAGGGGCAACTAAGCCAATTCTACTTTACACCATATATTATAAATCTCCCCCATTGTGTGCACATTATTCAGGCCCTCGATCGGTGGCCCCAACCGCTGAACTTGCAATCGTTCCTCTAGGTAATCTATTTTCTGAGTCACCAAATGAAAGGACATTTTGCTACAATCCAATATGAAGTAATGATGATGTCAGAACTAAAAAAAAAACCTAGGACAAAGCTGCACATGCCCCTCAATAACATTAAGCATGCATTTTTCTCACTGAGAAGATTGGCTTTGAATGTTTTTTCTCCCCCCACTCGTCCTACCAATAGTGCAGTGTTCTCCATTCCAGCCAGGGCTGCATTCACACTTCCCATCTCGACAGGTTCCATGTTCATTGCAGCGCGGGTGACATGCCCTCTGGTCACAAGCTGCCCCCATCCAGCCCTCATCACAGCGGCAGCTGCCTCCGATGCACATACCATGTCCACCACAGTCCGATGCACAGATTTCTGCAGAAAAAAGATATGAACATTTGAATACATAATAACTATAGTCATAATAACATAGTCGATAGCTCTCACACTTGCCCCAGTCCAAATCATGTACATCCAACATCTAGTACGGATAGCAGCTATAAACAGCTCCTCTACTTTTGGGTAATACCATATCTGCCCTTTGGGGGCACTGCAGAACACTTGTCTATGAGGATTACAGTTGATCATTGAAGGTCACAACAGCAAGATAAGCTTATTGTTGGGGGACCTTTTTTTTTTAAAAAAAAAAAAATGTATGTAGGGAACAACCACTTAAAATTGAGAAAACTCATTTACATGGGGGCCAAAAAAAATTCCTATAAAAAAAAAAAATTTAAGTTACAAACCCCTTAGGGTGCGTTCACACCTACAGGATCCGCAGCAGATTTGATGGTGCAGATTTGATGCTATGTTCAGTTATTTAAATGAAATCCGCTGCGGATCTGCTGAGGATCCGCAGTGGAAAATCAGCTGCGGATCCGGTAAATGTGAATGTACCCTTAAAGGGAAACTATGAGCAGGTTGCAAGTATCTCTCCTGTAGTGCACAGGGAGCTGAGTATGAAGGTAAGTTTCTTAGCGTCATCCTCTGTGCCATTTATGTGTAGTTAGCAGTTTAACACTTATGCTAATTAGGTGTTTGGTGCACTGGGGGCGGGACTACCCCCAGCCAGCCCATTGATCTGTGCACTGGGGGCAGTAGCCCCACCCTAGTGCACCAAAATGCCTAATTAGTATATTAAACTGCTAACTACACGTAAATGGCGTCATGGATGAAGGTAAGAAACTTACCTTCATCCTCAGCTCCCCATGCGCTACAGGGATATATCAGCAGGTTAGATACTTTTAACCTGCTTCCATTTAAGATCTGTTTAAGGTCTGTTTTTGCCGCCGAAAGACCCAGTGTTTGATTTTTTAATGCCCCATGGGCCGACTGCTCACGTCCTTTATTCCTGTATTCTGGTACAAATAACTTTCTCAAAAGGATCATAGCAGGAATCGGCCTCCTTGGTAGGTATGCCCTAGCTATGGACATATTATTGAGGCCCATTCCATTCCAAAATTTTGATGGTGTTTGAAAATGACTGTCCAGGTAACCCCCCTTAATTTTTTATATGTAACCTATCCGAACACCACCAGCAAATTGACTGTCTCCATGGCAAGTTAGGAAGGACATCAATGACGGCTACGGCCGGATACCTCGCCATTGTCCAGGAAACAAAAAAAAAATTCCTGTTGCTCACTAATCCTTCCTGACAATAAGAATCTTATAAGCAGATTACAAAAAAAAGGGAGAGGAGAGGGTAAGAAAGGATGGACGTAGATGCTGAAGGTCTCCCATGATTGATTTGCCTATTTGTTGTCTCATTCTGTCCCCGTAAAGCTTTTGTGCCAGGCAAATCCAAAGGGGCCGGCATGTGGGGGGAAGGGGGGGGGGGGGAATCTCCTCCGCAGAACGTTACAGAAGTCATATTTAATTAAAAACTGGTTAAGTGTGAAAACAATGCAGGAATAAATGACTGATAATGCAGCCGAGTGCTACACAGTCTGCGTTGTAGCTTGTTAACCTGCCATCCTGACGGAATTTCATTAATTTCTGCAGCTTTTTTTCCATTTTTTCTTCCATATTCGATGCTCTCAGTAGAGATTGTTATGCTCGGCAAACAGTTATTTTTATACAGTAAAACAAGAAAAATAAATGTTGAGAATTTTTTTTTTAAAGTTAATATATAAACATTGGGTAACAAATATAAAAATAAAAATGTAATTAAAATATTTAAAAATATGTCATGAAAAAAATAAATGTAAAGAAATACATAAACATTGAGTAACAAATATAAAAATAAAAAAATTTAATTAAAATATTTTAAAATATATATATTTTAAAAAAAAGTTGAAAAATTTTAAATTGGAAAATTAAATTCAAAGATTTTTTAACAAGACTTCTATCGCTTGGGATCAGTATTGGATTCCTGCTTACAGAAGACCAGATAATATACTAGACGACTAGACTAGAGGAATACATTGTAGCGTTGATCATTGTAATCACATATTTGTGGTCATCGCCTACACGTCAGTTCCATGAATAGTGCGCGTCCCATGAAGGAGTCCGGGAATAGGACAATAGACAAGAACCTGATGTGAGAAATCCCGGGGATGCGTTGTGCCCTATACAAAGGCTGCTTTGTTGGGAACAGGATAATCTATCCGGTGCAACAGATTATCTCTGAAATCCTTTATCTCAGACTGCAAAGTTACAGGTGGCTGAGAATGAACATCAGAAGTCATTCTGTTACCTATGTGTACTTCTGTGTATGGCCTAGAAATAAGATTTTTTATAGAAACAACTGAAAAGTTAAAAAAATGTTTCTGCAGTACTGAAGAAAGTGAAATGTTAAGGTTAAATAGCAACCACAGTGCCCCCACTATATAGTAGTGTCCTAGATACGAGCCACAAGGCCCACCTTAACAGGGGTTGTAGTATAAAGCAAAGTTGTATGTACCAGATACGAATGTAAAGACTTACAATCGTGCTGCTTTTAGTAAGGTAGCTTTTACATAACTGTACTGTTTTTCTCCCCCATGGATCTAATCACTTCCTGGTTTCCTCATTGAACTGTGACCCTGCTGTTGCCAGGCGCAATTCCCTTTGTGTGTAGGCTCAGTAGAGACCAACTGCCAGTACTTTGTAGAGATTACAGTCTTATGGAAAGGTACAGACACCGGCACTACTGCCATGTAGTTAGGACTAAATGCTGGATGGGTGGAGTATTCCCATTATGTGTGGTGCTCTCTTGCTGAAGATGAAGGTATACAGTCTCTAAATCGTCACATAGAAAAATGCAAGGGCACTCATCGATCCGTACTTGTACTTTATTGTTCCAACTTGTTAAAACATGGGTTTGCAGCCGGCGAGGACGCCAAACATCTTCAGCATGACAGCTGTTTCGCGTTTACACGCTTCATCAGACGAAGCGTGTAAACGCGAAACAGCTGTCATGCTGAAGGTGTTTGGCGTCCTCGCAGGCTGCAAACCCATGTTTTAACAAGATGGAACAATAAAGTACAAGTACGGATCGGTGAGTGCCCTTGCATGCTTTGTAGAGATTACAGTTGCACTGAGCATGCAAAGTCCATTTTAGTGGGTTGTAACCAAGTGCGTCAGGATATCAGAACTATGCAGTCACAGGGGGTACTAGGAAGTCTATAAAAACCTTCACCAAATGTCATTAGCGACTGTTGACTATATTCAGAAAATCTATCAGCACCATAAAGCATGTAGTGAAGATCACATTACACACCATCACCTATTCACAATATTTCTCTAATCTTGTGGATAGACATGGAAACCTAAAAAATGTGTGTGTGTTCTTTTTTTGTTTTTTTTTAAATCATTGAAAATTCAGATCCTGCCTTCTCAAGAGCTTCGATTAAATAGTATGGTCCAATCATTCCATCAAGAAAAAGAAGAAGGATAACTCCTTGTACTTGCCAAGACGCCGGTGACATTTAGAGATAATTCGAAGAGTTTGTTTAAAATTGGCCCAACTTCGAACAAAAAAACGCAAATTGCATTTAAACTGAACTTGAGACTTTATATCAATTAGTAAAGCGAGTTTCGTTCTGAGGCAATTCAATTCTGCCTTATTAGTGCTGACCTGATTAGTTTACAAAGCGTCTATAGGGACCGGCAGAGATAATGAGATAACACACAATAAGTTCTTAAGAGCAAAACTTTGCCAAATATAGTTTGTTTAACCCGTTTTATCCTTGTAAATGGCATCACTGTTACCATGACAACTGGTACGAAAACGACAACGGTACGAAAACCCCACTGTACAAAAGTGGGCAGTATTATAGTAGACCTGCGCGGTGGTACACGGGGCAATATGGCTTGATCAATTCATATACAGACACTCTGGTGTTGATTTTTAATATAGGCCTAGCGGCATTAGTATAAGCCATAGATGGGATGTGCAGCGGTTCCATTCTCTCCAGTTCGTGTATTATAGTAGTTATATTCTTGTATATTGGAGCAGTATTATAGTAGTTATATCCTTGTATATAGGGGGCAGTATTATAGCAGTTATATTCTTGTATATAGGAGCAGTATTATAGTAGGTATATTCTTGTATATAGGAGCAGTATTATAGTAGTTATATCCTTGTATATAGGAGCAGTATCATAGTAGTTATATTCTGTATATATAGGAGGCAGTATTGTAGTAGTTATATCCTTGTATATAGGAGCAGTATTATAGTAGTTATATTCCTGTATATAGGAGAAGTATTATAGTAGTTATATTTTTGTATATTGGAGCAGTATTATAGTAGTTATATCCTTGTATAAAGGGGGCAGTATTATAGCAGTTATATTCTTGTATATAGGAGCAGTATTATAGCAATTATATTCTTGTATATAGGAGCAGTATTATAGTAGGTATATTCTTGTATATAGGAGCAGTATTATAGTAGTTATATCCTTGTATATAGGAGCAGTATTAAAGTAGTTATATTCCTGTATATAGGAGAAATATTATAGTAGTTATATTCTTGTATATAGGAGCAGTATTATAGTAGTTATATTCCTGTATATAGGGGCAGTATTATAGTAGTTATATTCTTGTACATAGGAGCAGTATTATAGTAGTTATATTCCTGTATATAGGGGCAGTATTATAGTAGTTATATTCTTGTACATAGCAGCAGTATTATAGTAGTTATTTTCCTGTGTATAGGAGCAGTATTATAGTAGTTATATTCTTTTATATAGGAGCAGTACTATAGTAGTTATATTCTTGTACATAGCAGCAGTATTATAGTAGTTATATTCCTGTATATAGGAGGTAGTATTATAGTAGTTATATTCCTGTATATAGAAGCAGTATTATAGTAGTTATATTCTTGTATATAGGAGTAGTATTATAGTAGTTATAGTCTTGTATATAGGAGCAGTATTATAGTAGTTATATTCTTGTATATAGGAGGCAGTATTATAGTAGTTATATTCTTGTACATAGGAGCAGTATTATAGTAGTTATATTCTTGTATATAGGAGGCAGTATTATAGTAGTTATATTCTTGTATATAGGGGCAGTATTATAGTAGTTATATTCTTGTGCAGATCAGCAGTATTATAGTAGTTATATTCTTGTATATAGAAGCACTATTATAGTAGTTATATTCTTATAGATAGGGGGCACTATTATAGTAGTTATATTATTACATAGGAAAAAGAACTATATAGTAGCTATATTGTTGTACACAAAAGACATTATTACAGTAGTTATATTCTTCTAGTCCAGCATACAACAAGGATGTAATTTAGAAAGATGAATCCATAAGCAACTTCTAAGGCTGATATACTGCTAAGCACATGGCAAATATTCAATATTTCATCAGTTATCTGTACCGCTTCATAGAGTGAGACGGAACTATTTACTCTCCCTCCATGTTTCAAAAGCACATCCATGTATTTAATAAACTGTAATCCCCGCTCTGTCTTCTTGTCTTCCTAAATCGATAAGACAATGCTTATTGAGCGCTACAAATAAGAAAAAAAAAAAAATTCCCTGTGAATAGATGTCCAAGCGTACACATGTGAAAGAATGGCTCCTGTGAAGGAGACTCGTTGCCAAGGGCTGCGATTGGCTTTTGACCTTCTTCCATATCAAGATCTGAAAAAAGCACTTGTCCTTTGGCAGTTACCACAAGGGGCCAATACAGCGAGGAGGAAGTTCAGCCCGTGAAAAAGATTTTCAGCTTTTTACAAGGATCCAGGAGGAGGCCTCGTTTTTCCCATTAAAGTCACAGATTGCACAGTTGACCCCTGACAAGGCTCTGAAAACCCCTGAAACTGTAGAAGATTAAGGAAAAAGCTAAAAATACAAAATCAAAAAGTCCCACGAGGGGCCAAGCCTGCCAGAAGGCCAAAGAGCGGGCGCTTTACTTGTGGTGCTCATCTTCTATCCTTTAGGCCACGTGTCTGAGGTGGTTTGTTACACAGATGATCTGCATTGCGATTGCCCTACTTTTTAGGCAGAATTAGGCACTTTTTGTAATGAGCCCATTCGGACAGAGTTTCTAAGGACACTCCGCTGTGCTGCAGTCCCATCAATAGCCTAAATATAGTGGGTTCTAGACCAATACACAAGACGTACTAGGGGATTGCTAGACACCATTAGGAGTGAATTGGTGTTATAGATTTAGCTCCTTGTTGTTCCAAAATCTGGACCTCTAAAGGGGTACTCCAGAGAAAAACTACGTTTTTGGTGGCAGAAAGTTATACAGGTTTGTAAATTACTTCTATTAAAAAATGTCAAGTCTTCCAGTACTTATCAGCTGCTGTATGTCCTGCAGGCAGTGATGTTTCTTCCTAGTCTGACACAGTGCTCTCTGCTGCCACCTATGCCCATGTCAGGAACTGTCCAGAGCAGTAGCAAATCCCCAGAGAAAACCTCTCCTGCTGTGGACAGTTCCTGACATGGACAGAGGTGGCAGCAAAGACCACTGTGTTAGACTAAAAATAATACACCACTTTCTGCAGGACATACAGCAGTACTGGAAGACTTGAGATTTTAAATGGAACCAATTTACAAATCTGAATAACAAATCTGATACCAGCTGATTTAAATATTTTTTTCCCCCTAAGGGTACCTCATTAACCTCTAGATGACCCAGGACGTAACGGTCATTCTGTGTCTATTATGGATTCTGTGTCTATTATGCTCTATAGAGGGGGGGAGAGGTCAAGGGGGATGAGTGAGTACTGAAAGAATAAAAAGTTGTCCTGAAAAACACTACATCCTGAAATCATCTTTAACTAGGATCTCAGATCCCTGCCAGATCTCACTGACCTTTCGGACTTGTGAATCCAGCATTTTTTGTGCGCAGACAGTCTCCAAACTGCTGGGCTGCTTCTCTGCATTTCCTGTTCACTCATCCCCCTCGGCCCCATAGGTTATAATGGACTCCGTCTTCACTTTGCTTCTCTGTAATGAAGACATCTTTTCCCGATAATGCCCATATAAGTAGTGAGAGGGGAGGATTGAAAACAGCTTTCAGAGTACAGAAAGAGGCCTTTTTGCCTAATAAAACCTATTACGGAGTTTCTTAAAATCGTTTGTACTATTGATTTCTGCCAAAAAACTGTCATCTGGTGGGAGATCAGGGTGGAACCAGCTGCTGGGCAAAACTTTTTACAGCTGATATCGCAAAAATTGTTTAGTATGAGTCAGGGCCATTTCTAGGGCCGGGTGGGCCGGGCCACCGCACGGGGCGCCAACAGCTAGGGCGCGCCCGGCGGCCTCCGACAGCGCCCAGCCCCCTGTACTCACTAAATCAGTAGGGCCTCCTGCACCGCTTCGCCCGCCGCTATCGTGCGCCCCCCGGGAGGGGGGGGGGCGGGGGGGTGGTGGTGCTGGTGTGGGGGCGCGATGGGTCCGCCGAGGTGAGCTTCCGGCACAGACAGCCTCTGTCAGACAAGCCGGAAGCTCACAGCTGCAGCCCCGAACCTCTCTCCTGCTCGATGACGTCATTTGTGCTGGGACCGCGGGGCTGCAGCTGTGAGCTTCCAGGTTGTCTGACAGAGGCTGTCTGTGCCGGAAGCAGCTCACCCCCGCCTTGTAACAGCATCAGAAAGGCGCCCCGGGCTGCTCCCCCTGCCCCCCCCCACTGCTCCTCCTGCCCCCCTGTTGCTCAGCCTGCCCCCTCCCCCTGCCCGCAGACTGCCCCCTTCTGCTCCCTATACTCCCCCTGCCACCTTAGCTGCCCCCCCACCTGTCACCCCAGCTGCCCCCATCTTCTCCCCCTGCCACCTTAGCTGCCCCCCCTGCATGTTACCCCAGCTGCCCCCATCTTCTCCCCCTGCCACCTTAGCTGCCCCCCCTGCATGTCACCCCAGCTGCCCCCATCTTCTCCCCCTGCCACCTTAGCTGCCCCCCCTGCATGTCACCCCAGCTGCCCCCATCTTCTCCCCCTGCCACCTTAGCTGCCCCCCGCCTGTCACCCCAGCTGCCCCCATCTTCTCCCCCTGCCACCTTAGCTGCCCCCCCCCCTGCCTGTCACCCCAGCTGCCCCCATCTTCTCCCCCGGCCACCTTAGCTGCACCCCTGCCTGTCACCCCAGCTGCCCCCATCTTCCCCCCGCCACCCCAGCTGCCCCCATCTTCCCCCCTGCCTTCCCAGCGGCCCCCACTACCAACTTAGCTGCTCCCCCTGCCCATCTGCTCTCCCTGCCCCCCGGCCGCTCCCTCTCCTCTCCCTGCCCTCTGGCTGCTCCCCTTGCTCCCCCCAGCTTCTCCCCCTCTCACCGTAGCTGCGCACCCTGTCCCTGTCACCCCAGCTTCTCGCCCTGTCCCTGTCACCCCAGCTGCGCACCCTGTCTCTGTAACCCCAGCTACCCACCCTGTCCCTGTCACTCCAGCTTCTCGCCCTCCCCCTGTCACCCCAGCTGCTCCCACTGCCCCCCTAGCTGCTCCCATAGCTTCTGCCCCTCCCGCTGTCACCCCATCTGCTCCACTTCTAACCCCAGCTGCTCCCCCTGTCCCTGCCCCCTAGCTGCTCCCCCTCCCCTAGTCACCCCAGCTGCTTCCCCTGCCCCCCTAGCGGCTCCCCTTGTCCCTGCCCCCTAGCTGCTCCCCCTTTCCCTGCACCCATAGCTTCTCCCCCTCCCGCTTTCACCCCATCTGCTCCCCTTGTCACCCTAGCTGCTCCCCCTGTCCCTGCCCCCTAGCTGCTCCCCCTCCCCCAGCTGTTTCCCCTGCTCCCCTAGCTTCTCCCCTTGTCCCTGCCCCCCAGCTGCTCCCCCTTTCCCTGCATCCATAGCTACTCCCCCTCCCACTGTCACCCCCAGGTGCTCCCCTGTCCCCTGTCACCCCAGTTGCTCCCCCAGTCACCCCCAGCTGCCCCTCTGCAAATGAGTTGTGGTCGGAGAAGTCTTCATGATGGCTGCGCCAGATGGAGAGTAAAGCAAAGAGTGAGTGAGAAGACGTCACCTGTGAGTCTTTAGTAACTGCACTGTAATCACTTCTGTAGTTTGCAGAGCCTGTGTACCATTGGTGTCTAAATGGGTCAGTGTATTGTTTGCGGTAGTGTACTGACACAGCCCCGCGATCACTAGAGTACACTAGCGCAAACTTTTAAACTAGCTGCCAACAAACTAGCTAGCAACAGCTTCCAGCACTACAACTCCCAGCATATCCTAAGGGCTGCAGACTATCAGTACATGCTGGGAGTTGTAGTGCCTGCAGCTCTTGTAGTTGGGTCCTATACACTGGATGCTTTGTGGCATATAAGAATACATAGATCTGTGGGGGCTCAGTGCAGGGAAGTGACCCCAGAACAGCACTAATAGGGGATAGAACAAAAACATCTACCACTACCATATTAGTGATGTTCTGGGGTCACTTCCTTACACTGAGCCCCCACAGATCTATGTATTCTTATATGCCACAAAGCATCCAGTGTATAATGCACCTAGGATCCATCTACAACAGCTGCAGGCACTACAACTCCCAGCATATGCTGACAGTCTGCAGCCCTCAGGATATGCTGGGAGTTGTAGTACAGTGTAGACAGATTTATTGCTCTACCTTCAGGGCTGATGGTTGTCACCCACAGATTGCCGCTACCGGGAGCCTCTGTACACAGTGATTTGTTGAAGGGTTGTCCGCTAAGAAACTACAACTCCCAGCATACCCTGAGAGCTGTATAAATGTAGGGGGTTCTCAGAGTTTTAGTTCGACTGAAAACACATGGGATTTGTCACAGATACAGATGTCTCAGCATGCAAGGAGCCTAACATGAACTCTAAATACAGGCCTACTCTAGACCAGCAAGGTTTCTCAATCTGTGCCACGCAGGTTGAGGGGTTACGGCAGGAGGCATCAGGGACCAAAAGGAGAGGACCTTAATTTAAAAAAATCAAGCCAGGGCTGAGCAGTTAGAGCACTGTCGGCTCCTGTCACACGGAACCGACAGTGCAGTGTGTACACACTGCTTCTTCCTAGGGACCCGAATCTTGATAAAAGCCCCCGTTCCTTTCCCTGCGCTGAACTGAGTAAGGTCCAGGAAAGGGGGGGGGGGGGGGGGCGCTTTTATCAGGATTCGCCCTGTTGCCAATATAGCCTAGAAACTGCCCTGGTATAAGTATATCAAACAGAAACCTCTCCCAAAGACCAGATTTCGTATGACCACTATACATTATGTATCCATATTCATTGAGCCCATAGAAGATCCCATTTTAATGCTATTTTGTAAGGTCTTCTCACTGTGGATAAAAATTCAGGCAAACCAAAAATTCCATTGTATAGAAGACATTCCTTGGTCATAGGCTCCTGGATGATGGTAATATATTTAATAGTATAAAGTCAGGCAAAAGTTTTGGCCCAATCTAAATACAAAATATTTTTAGTGTAATTCGACTAACTACAGGTCACACAGGGTCCCTATGGGAAATTCTCCAACCTTAATAGGGAAATAAATTCTATTATGATTCACGTGAATTTTGACCAACATCAGAAAGTGCCTCTGTTTTGTACAGCACAATGTGAATTCTGATCTACAGGACGGGGGTATGGGCACACAGATGGGACTTTCGCTGTGTAGGCTTTACACAACCCATTTGTCCTGTACCTCATGCCCTGTAAGCTGATGTTACCGACCATCTGGTAGTATTTTTTTTTTAGATGTGAATTAGCCGTCAGCTTATAGACCATTAGTGGAAGCGCAGCCACTAAGAAACCAAACGTGACATACAACATAATAAACTGGTGTGAAATGTCAAGTGTTCCTGTGTTTAAGCAGCATGGAGGCGGCCATTTTGTCCTGGGAAGAAAATTTAATGGAGTTCTTGAGTGTAAGTGAGATATAAATATACCTTATCCTTACTGATTTTACCATTATAAAATGGACAGGTATATGTTCTGTAAAGATGTAAGATGGACTCTCAGTTCTCAGCTGCAGCTAGAAATAATTTTATAACCATAACTATGATGTAACTTACTTCCTGCAGAAAACCACCTCCAGTAGACCCTTACCACTAACTAGTCCTATGCCGAATAATCATCTATATAATACTATATCAGTAATTGTTAAGTACTAGATTACCCTAGCCTTCCGGTGATATTAGATTACCCATGACCACCCTAGATTCACCAAGGATATAAGATATTAACCTATAACTAACCTAGACAGCCAGGAATATTACATATTCCATAACCATCCTAGATGTCCAGGGATATAAGATATTAACTTATAACTAACCTAGACAACCAGGAATATTACATATTATGCCATTACCACCCTTGATGTCCGGAGATATAAGATATTAACCTGTAACTAACCTAGACAACCAGAAATATTACATATAAACCATAACCACCCTAGATGTCCAGGGATATATGATATTAACATAAAACTAACCTAGACAACCAGGAATATTACATAATATCCAATAATCACCTTTGATGTCTAAGTATATAAGATAATAACCTATAAATAACCTAGACATCCAGGAATATTACATATTATGCAATAACCACCCTAGATGTCCAGGGACAGAAGATATTATCACATAACCACCCCAGATGTCTAAGGATATAAGATAATAATCAATAACTAAACTAGACATCCAGGAACATTACATATTAACCCCCAACCACCTTATTGCTCCAGGGATATTAAACATGAACCTATAACTGTCCTAGACATCCTGGAATATTAGGGATTAACCCATAACCAGATTAGTGCTCCAGGGACATAAAAAATGAATGCATAACCACCCTAGTGCTCCAGAGATATTAGTCTAGAATCACCCTAGACCTTTAGGGATATTAGGTCTTAACCCATAACCACTGTAGACTAGCAGAAACATTAGTTATTAACCCACAATGCCTCTGTGCAGCTATTCCGGAGATAGATAGAGATAGAGGTTGATCGACCATCGTCTTTGTCTGTATACAATGTATCAGAGTCTTGTGGGTGGAAGGAGTGATGCTGTACTGCCTTATGTACAGTGAATAAATCACTATATCTTCAGAATGGCTGCACATAGTAATGCAAGTCTAATACTATTGCACAGTAATGTATGCAGCATAAACTTTAGTTTTCTCTTCATCATGTCTCCGTCTTATCACGGAAACCTTTGAGACAGAACAGGCTTGTGACCTTCCCATGGTGGCCTATATTTCTTCATCCTGAATATTAAGCACGAGCCCTCTTATCTCTCCTGGAGGACATGACGCCTCCTCTGGAGAGCTTCACACCCTCTAAATGAAGGCTTTATAGCAAGAAGAGGTGTGAATATCACCCGGAGATGGCGTGTGCGCCTGTGTGGCCGTGTCCGTTGGCATCACATGAATTTAACATGAGATTTCATTTGCAAAGCTTGGAGACCTCTAAGCCCCAGGGAGGTCCTCTGCTTCATCACAAGTGTGGGTTGATCAATGAGATATGACAATGTCTAGAAAGATACATTAGACACACAGTGGGAATGCCAGCACATGCATGCTGCTAGCGGTTGGAGTTTATCCATCATCGGTTATATAAAAGGCAGTATCATATTTAAAATCTGTTTAGTCAACTGGAAAGATTGTGCTTAGATGACGGTACGGTAAATGGAGGCTTCTGGGTCAGCAAGGAAAACAGCTGTCAGGATGCTAATGATTGCAACAAGCCTGCGAACGGTGTGGAACGCGGCAGTGTAAACATCAAGGCGTAAAAAGAACTGCAAACAGGCAGATGTTATAGCACTACAAATCCCAGCATGCGCCTGGAAGCTTGCAGGGGGCATTACAGGGGAAAAGAAAGTGCACAAAAATTTTAGAAGAGCTAAACCGGCCTAGTGTTTTTTTTTCTTGTGCAAGCTGGACCGGCCGGCTGTCTGGTATACAGTGCCAGGTCATGTAAGAGCAAAATTATGATAAGTCTTAGGGTGGGTGCAAATTATGGAATAAGCGCGGATAAGTTCCAGCGGATTCCGTTGCTAGTACGCAATCACAGTTGCGCGCCTTTCTTCCGGCTATATAGACACCATTCTATGGGCGGGCCGATTCCGCTATCCTCCGAAAGAATTGACATGTCAATTCTTTTGGCGGAACGCGGCATCTGCCCATGCATAGAATAGTGTCTACGGCATGGACGGAGAGGCGTGCAGCCGTGAGCGCATACTAGCGACGAAATTTGATGGAATTTATCAGCGGGGATTCCGTAATGTGAACCCACCCTTAGTAAGCAGGTGGACTGGTATAGCCCCCCCTCCTCAAAAATTTTTTTTTCCTTTCTTCTGAAGGTGATTACTCTACTTTTAAAGGAGTACCCAAAAAAACCCAAATCAACTGGTGCTAGAAAGTTATACAGATTTGTAAATTACTTCCATTTAAAAATGTCAAGTCTATAGTTTTTTCAGCTCGTAAATGCCCTACAGAAAGTGTTATATTTGTTCCAGTCTGACACAGCGCTCTCTGCTGCCACCTTTGTCAGAAACTGTCCAGAGCTGTAAAGTTCCTGAAGCCACCACTAGAGGCAGCATTCATTGTGTCACATTCAAACCCAACCCTTGCTAGCTAAGCGACACCATTGTCAAGCGAAGTGACTAAGGCGTATAACAAACGTGGGGAAAATCATATAAGCCATTTTTTTTATGGAAATGAGTAGCAATAGTAATTCTACCCCAGTATGCTTGTAAGGAGTCATCCAGACGTAGAAAAACATGGCTGTTCTCTTCCAGAAAGAGCGCCACTTGCAGCTCAGTTCCATTGAAGTGAATAGAAAAGAGATGTAATACCACACACAACCTGAGGACAGGGGTTGTGCATGATAGTAGGTGTGCTTTTTCTAATCCTGGATAGCCCCTTTAAGTCTGTAAGCAAACAGAATTTTATCCTATAGCTCCATGGTTATGACAGATTGGAGCTTCTACCGCTATAAATATATTGCATATTAGAAAAGAACAGGAAATGCTCTCACGTCTTCAATATAGGGTTGGTTCACACTGAGAAATTCTCGCAGATAAATTCAGCAGAATTCTGACGCCGGTACACGCGCACGGCCGCGCACCTTTCCACCGGCTCCATAGACACCATTTTATGGGCCGGCTGATCCGTATTCCGCTAAAAGAATTGACACGTCAATCCCTTCACCGGAATGCGAAATCAGCCTCCCCATAGAATGGGGTCTATGGAGCCGGCGGAAAGGTGCGCGGCCGTGCACGTGTACCGGCGACGGAATGCCGCGGAATTTATCCGCGAGAATTCCTCAGTGTGAACCCACTCTAATACCCAGTAATAATGTGACAACTCCCAAGCTTACCTATTGAGCAGTCATGACCAGTCCAGTTGGGGTCACAGGTACAGACACCAGTTTCCGCTTGGAAGGTTCCATGGCCAGAACATTGATCCAAACAGGTAGCACGAGGATTCTCACAGCTTGTTCCACCCCAACCAACTGCACAGTGACACACGCCTTGTACACATACACCTCGCCCGGAACACGTGGGGTCCATACAATCCACTAAAATATATAAAGGAAACATTGGTTTTATAGCATTTTCAACACAGTAAAAAACACTGTCAAATTTCAAATATCCAACTTAATCTGGAATATACCAATATTCATTAGATCTATGGCATATTTATCAGTCATTGGATTGTTACCAATGAGTCAATCAGGTAAAAAGTGAGCGAATGGAGGGGGGGGGGGGAGTATTACTAAGAGGGTGCATATGACCCTATGGTTGAAGTATAAGGGTGGTTGACCCATGAAAAGGGCAGCTCGGTTGACCGATTAGAAGGGTTGGTGAAGCGTACAGCCTCACTGAGTCCCAGATTTTCTCAATCTTGTTAAGTGTTCCTTTCGTTGAGGCCATTAGCTTTTCATTGACCATATCATGATCCATCCTTCTCTCAACTTCAGAGAAGTCATGGGAATTCTCTACCAAATAATGTCTCCCAGGGATTCTTCATAAAACTGTGACTTGAATAAGACCCGGGTCCACAGCTGGTAGACCTTGGGGCAGTTTCACCTGGCTTGGTATAGATCACCTGAGGAGGGAACCGTCGAAAGCGAAACCTTGAGGGTGTTATTAAAGCCTCTGGTGCCATACCTTACTCCATTATGTGGTCTTAAAGGTAACGTGTTTCAAGGCGGGTGGCTAGGGAGGTCCTAGTATTTTTGAGGAGAAATTAAAAAACACTATGAACATTCTTTGAGAATCATTGATGAAATTGGTATGGGGTCAATGAGCTGGAGCAAAAAGGTGAAGATGTCACCTCATCGGGGAACGAGGATGGATTATTAGCGATTAGTGTTGACTATTTGGATTCATGCCCAATTCCGTATTCTGAAGATTAGAGTCGTAGAACACCATAATACGGCAATCCTAGAGGTCTTGTATTCTAGGTGTAGGTTCACATTGAATCAGATGCCTTAATACCTCCCGAGCTCATCATAAAAGAATATGGGGTCTCATCTCCCATGGGAAATAAACTTAACATACTGAATTATTCTTTCCCTTGACATCTAGCAGATAAAGGAGGACTCTAGATACATCATATATCAGCTGACATAGCATAGCATAACCGGCTGGGCATGAAGAATAAGATATGGCCACCAATTAAAAGATTTTTTTTTTTAAATCGTTCCCTTTAATAATTTTTTTTAACTATTTTTTTTTTACTTAGTTCTGTTGACATTTCATTTTCTCGCTTTACAAGATACAAAACAGGGAAGTCGTAATAAACTGCCTATTAATGTGAGGCTAGAATGAAGCCGATGGGCAGCGTTCTGCAAAACACCATAGCAGATGGGATGAGCGCTGTGCGAGAGGAGCCTCTAACAGATGACAAACACAGAGCGCTCCGTCATTAATCACTTACTCTGAAGGTCAATGGGAAAAGAGAGACAGGTTTTTAAAAGGGTCTCTGTCACATAGAGAAGGCTATTCTGCTGCCTCAGCTCCCCGACCCGGGATTATGAGAGGAGAATGTACGTGTCACAGCTCCCCATTTATCATAATCCTATGACCATTTTTCATGTTGAAATGAGATCCTTTCATGAGAGGGCTGATACAATGCCCATTATCACCCCCCACTCCCCAGGATTTTTGGCTGCTTGCTCTGGGACAGGATTAGATACACTTTCTTTGTTGGGCTTTGATCCTTTCTGAGTGAGTGGACCATTGTGAATATTGGGGTGAATGCCACCTCAGGGGCCTTCTTGGCTCAGAAAAGTTGGATACAAGACAAGAGAGATTAAAAAAAACAACCTCTAACCACATCCTGTATATTAGGGACTCTCCGATTAATTCAGATTCAAAATTACAGTAAATTCTTGCACATAGAGGGCAGTATTATAGTAGTTATATTCTTGTATATAGGAGCAGTATTATAGTAGTTATATTCTTGTATATAGGAGCAGTATTATAGTAGTTATATTCTTGTATATAGGAGGCAGTATTATAGTAGTTATATTCTTGTATACAGGAGCAGTATTATAGTAGTTATATTCTTGTATATAGGAGCAGTATTATAGTAGTTATATTCTTGTATATAGAAGCAGTATTATAGTAGTTATATTCTTGTATATTGGAAGCAGTATTATAGTAGTTATATTCTTGTATATAGGAGCAGTATTATAGTAGTTATATTCTTGTATACAGGAGCAGTATTATAGTAGTTCTATTCTTGTAAATAGGGGGCAGTATTATAGTAGTTATATTCTTGTATATAGGAGCAGTATTATAGTAGTTATACGAACTGGAGAGAATGGAACGGCTGCACATCCCATCTATGGCTGATACTAATGCCGCTAGGCCTATATTAAAAATCAACACCAGAGTGTCTGTATATGAATTGATCAAGCCATATTGCCCCGTGTACCACCGCGCAGGTAGTTATATTCTTGTATATAGGAGCAGTATATAGGAGGCAGTATTATAGTAGTTATATTCTTGTTCATATGGGGTGAGCGTCTTGGTTATTCTTGGGGTGCAGTACTGGGTTTATTATATCCTCAACTATAGAGGGCAGTACCCGGTTAGGTATGTTCTTGTCTATATAGTGCAGTAGAGGAATAGATGATATTAATATAGCCAAGTAGCTTTAATTGAATTGCTGAAATACCTAAAAATTGTCAACCACTTTTGGGAGACTGTTAGCTGATACACTGTATATAAGTCAGCAGGGGGTGACTATGTATTCCAGTTCATATAAACCTCATAAGTCTCAACTTCCACTATTAGGGAAAAGCTGTGAACATTCATGACAAACAGCAAATGGTCATGTTAACAACCTAAATCCTCTTAATCCATATAATTAATCTAATTTTTACAGTAAAATTGCATTCTTAAAAAGTGCAAATCACCAAACGGCACCCATCGTGAGAAGTGCGAGAAATATCGACTCCAGCTGTGCTGGCCTAACACTTGTGATCAAGCTGAGCTAATGAAATCTGATCCATCCTATGTTCTCCAGCCAGGGATGAACTGGACGGTGCTGCAAGGCTTAAATAATTTATGACAAGAGCTTCTCTAAGCCAAAGCAATTGTTGAGTTAAGAAGAGGAGTGATTTTTTTATTTTCTAATATCCATCTATCTGATCTGTTATCTATCTGATCTATCTATCTATCTATCCATCCACCTCATATCTATCTACCTCATATTAATCTAATATTATTAAAAATATTATTAATATTATTATTAATTATTATTATTATATGTTTAAGTAGACTTTTCTATGGTAAGCATTAAAAATCTACAACAACTAAAGGACACAAAGAAGAGATAAGTCAACTGCCCTCCCATCTCCCCCAACCCCCCATGTCCGGTGGACACTTCTCTTTGTATTGCGTTACTAAGATCCCATAGCAAGTTCTCCACTAATGTGTAGATATTGAGGATCCAGGAACTCAATGAAGCATCACCCTGGCATAATCTTGTCAATGATCGCCTCCACTACCACCTTTACTTGAAGAATGGACTCTGGTCTGCACAGTTCCAATAGGTCACCCTCCTCCTTCCCAGCACAACTTGTGAGGAATTTCATTCTGTTTACAATAGGATTTAAAAAGGATTTGCCATCTTGGAATGTTTTGCTGGTTATGGATCCAGACCAGCAGTCAGCTGCATCCTCCTCCTCCCCCCTTACTATAGTGTATTCTTATCAATCCTTCTTGCTTCTATTGTAACTTTGCCAAGAGCAAAAATCCAACCCGACTTATTTTTTTCTAATTTAATTCATGAGAAATTATGTATAAAACAGAATGCAAATGAGAGCCGAGCTGGTGCCAAAAATGGATTTAAATTTTTTTTAGATATTTTTTTGTTTTTGCTTACCTTCTTCACAGTTCTCTCCTTTGTATCCAGGATTACAGATGCAGGTCCCAATAATGCAGGTGCCATGGTTGCTGCAGGTCACGTCGATGCACTGGTTTGTGGGTACATCACATTCAGCACCTTTCCAGCCGCTGTGGCAAAGACATCTTCCCTTCATGTATTGTCCATTACCGCTACACAACACAGGGCAGGAAGCTGGAGGGGGAGGCACAAAGTTATCACAACAGTGTTCTGGTATAGAATTTTTATTCCATGTGTCTACAATCCTTTAAGTACATTCCTCTCCTGAAATACTCTGTGCTGCTCTCTTACCCTTCCACTCTCCGATTTCAGTCTTCGATCTCCCACTAGTGCCCCATACCATTATAGGGGTTGCTTATTACCACCCAATCCCACACCACTCCTAACCACCCGTAAGAGGAGGTCCTGTTAACCTTATCTCATACTATCCTCCAAACAAGTTGTAAAGGGAGGTCTTTGTGGTCCTCTCTCGTACCCCAACTCCAAACCACCCATAACAGGAGGACCTGGTGGCCCTATCAGACACACAACTCCTAACCATCCATAACATGGGGAGAAGACTAGTGATGAGCCGAGAGACCGAGCTGTTCGGGTTCGGCAACGTCCTCTGAACCTAAACGCTCAACATTTGACTTCCCATGGCTGTATCTATGTTTTCCAGGACTCCATCTAACTTCTGCAGCCATGGGGAGTCATGTGGCGAGCGTTCCAGTTCTGAGAACATTGCCAAACCTGAACAGTTTGACAGTTTGAGAAGATCAATCTGTAAACGGGCCATACCTTTATAAGAGCCTCATAGCAGCTGCATGGGTTACCTTTAGGCTGGGTTCACACTACGTATATTTCAGTCAGTATTGTGGTCCTCATATTGCAACCAAAACCAGGAGTGGATTAAAAACACAGAAAGGCTCTGTACACACAATGGTGAAATTGAGTGGATGGCCGCCATATAACAGTAAATAACGGCCATTATTTCAATATAACAGCCGTTGTTTTAAAATAACAGCAAATATTTGCCATTAAATGGCGGCCATCCACTCAATTACAACATTGTGTGAACAGATCCTTTCTGTGTTTTTAATCCACTCCTGGTTCTGGTTGCAATATGAGGACCACAATACTGACTGAAATATACGTAGTGTGAACCCAGCCTCAGGTTGCGTGCAACAATTTTTTTCCTTTAACATAACATTGTTTTCTTACCTCGACCACAATCTGGCCCAAGAAACCCCAGGAAGCAGTGGCAATTTCCAGCGACACATTCTCCATTTCCATAGCAGTTACTGGGACAGTCATCCACGGACTCTGCAACAGAAAACAATACATAAAGAGTAAGCATATGGGGTAAGGTTTACCAGGCTCCATTACAGGCGTAATGTATTACAGTTAAATTACCGCAGGTTCCCGAGTTAGTCCACAAGGCAGATCCTCTATAATAGAGCCTAGTACAGTGCATACTGCTATAATGATGACTAGCACGGTACCTACATGATAGAGCCTAACAAAAGTACTCATATAAAAAGGCCTTAATTTAGAGCTACTATTCTAGTGCCTAGTACAATTCTTGCTCCTATAAGTTATGAGTTATAGGAGCACTATTAGAGGTGCATTGGGTTAAGCTCTATTACAGGAACACTGTGTGAGTCTCTATGTTAGAGCTTTCACTCTATAAGGGGTCAGGAAACATTGTACTAGAGAACATATTTAGGAAAGTTTGACTTCTAAGGGTACCACCTTAGCCGCTTTTATAAAAGATACTGTGTCAGACATTCTACTGTACTAGGCAATATTATAAAGGGTCATTGACAGAGATTGCCAGCTGGGCACTATGGGAGCCAAATTGATAGAATTAGGCTGGGTTCACACTATGCTTTTGAAATCATTTTTTTTTTATCCGTTTTTGCAGAAAACAGATGAAAAAAAAAAACAGATGCATTTGTGGGCATCGGTTTTGATCTGTCTTACCATTGACTTCCATTACTTAAAAAAAAAAAAAAAAAAAAAAAAAGATTTTTTTTTTTTTTTTTTTAACTATACACAAAAGATGGTTGCATACATTTTTGTGTATGTTAAAAAAAACCCGATGCGTTTTGGTCCTCTTTTTCATAGTTGAAATCAGTGGAAAGACGGATGAAAACAGATGTGCACAAATCCACCATATTGCAAAAAACGATTAAAAAAACTGATGAAAAAACGTAGGCATCATTGTAGGAAGCTTATAGGCTATGGCACAAAACAAACTTTAACCCAATGGGTAACCACTTGCGACCTTATGTTTCCATAGGTGTAACAAACAGGATTCCATTAGAATCTGGTGCTTGTACAGCGAGATAACTCAGCATGCGTAACTGATTACAATACTTTTCCATTGCCATGATAAGTCATTGTGCCACCAACTCAACCGCTCACAGTGCCATTTGTATCAAATAAGACACAAGGACCCCAGGGGTCACGAGGACTAGGGGCCCATGTACATCATCTGCTCCTCAAATGGCTGCCCATTCAATTGTAGGCAACGTGTCTACTTTTTGAAGAAAACATATTTCCCGAGAGCGCGTAATACATTGCCGCAGCTTCATTATGAGTATTGTGTCAGAACAAGAGAGCAATTCCCCGAGAATAGGGAAAAAAAACCCTAAAAGATTCTGCAGCCTATCATTTAGAAGACCATCAGTGTTAAATAGATGTCAGGCATAGTTGTCAGGAAAATAGCAAAAAGTAAAGGCAGGAACTTGTGTTTTCCATTAAAGCACTTCAAAAAAGGCTTCGAGGTTACAGCACCTATTAATTTATTGATCCATCTCGCATTTTGGAGTGTGTACATGTGATTGCGATCATTGGGTAAGCTGACCACGCTGACCCCAGCATCATATCCATTCATGATATTCCTATCTGCCCTGCTGACACACATGTAATGAATTCCTAAAATGTTGTTGGAGCTGTCACATCTCTTTGATGGGTTGTGTATTGTAAAAAAATAAATCGCTGAAATTGAAATCAGGCGGTGAAACAACAAGGAAAATCTCAGATTCTGTTTTTTTTTCTCTTTAAAGTGGAACAGGTTTGTGATTCGTGAGAAGCTCAAATATTCCTGATGGTGATGAATTTATTTGAAGGGCAAGGGTCCTCGAAAAAGCCAAGGAACCCAAAATGATTGAAAATTTGTCTACACCAATATATGGTTTTCAAATGAGAGGGGCCCTAAAACTATGTATATGATGGGCCTTCACTAGAGATGAGCGAACCTCGATCATGCTCGAGTCCATCCAAACCCGACTTTCGGCATTTGATTAGCGGTGGCTGCTGAAGTTGGATAAAGCCCTAAGGCTATGTGGAAAACATGGATATAGTCATTGGCTGTATCCATGTTTTCTAGACAACCTTAGAGCTTTATCCAAGTTCAGCAGCCCCCGCTAATCAAATGCCGAACGTTTGAGTTTGGATGGACTCGAACCCGAACCCGGTTCACTCATCTCTAGCCTTCACTTTCCCCAATTTAGGCTCATCCCACCACATCTCTCCCTACTTGGGAAGGCATGTCTTTTATTACCTTTGCCTCATGCTATTCCATAATTCCTGGGCGATCCCCCCAATTTAGATAGGTTCTCAGGCCACATGAGAAATAATGATGATGCCAACCTGCGTAGGACACTCATCTTCAGGGCCCTCTAATAAGTTTGCGTTATGATACCTTTGCCTTATTGACAATCCTTAAACACCCTAGAATATAATAAGTAACCCCATGGTATTCTGACTTGTTCGCCTGAAGACCACATTAGTTGTAAACCAACATATTAAAGCGACTCTGCACCCACAATCTGACCCTCCCAAACTGCTTGTACCTTTGGATAGCTGCTTTTAATCAAAGATCTGTCCTGGGGTCCGTTCGGCAGGTGATGCAGTTATTGTCCTAAAAAACAACTTTTAAACTTGCAGCCCTGTGCCCAACGGCCGGGGCTTAAAATGTCTATGCATTAGGCTGGCACAACCTCTCTGTCCCTCCTCATTATTAGGAATGCTCCAGGCAGATTGTCTCCTATTCATCAGCTGTGTGAATACTGAACCTGGGCTGGATCGTTAAGGCACCTGTGCAATGTTCAGACAGGAGGGTGGGGAGGAGGGACGGAGGGTGGTGCAAAGTTAGGGCACAGATATTCTAAGCCCCGGCTATTGGGCATGGGATTGCAAGTTTAAAAGTTGTTTTATAGGACAATAACCGCATCACTTGCCGAACGGACCCCAGGACAGATCTTGGATTAAAAGCAGCTATCCGAAGGTACAAGTGGTTGGGGGGGGGGGGTCAGATTGTGGGTACAGAGTCTCTTTAAGAAAAAAGATGTAAGGTGGAAAGACTAAAGGCCCCCGCTTCATACTTCTTTTGGCTGAAATACACTATTAGTATCACTATCAGTGTATGGGGCACTCTTGAGATTTTGACAGATTATTTCAGTGGAGATAGGGGTTGGCCATAATGGAAAATCACTGTTTAACTCCTTTGTTCTTTAACAGAAAGCTGCGGCCAGAGCAATCTGGCTGCGGCCTACCCCTCCCCTCCTTTAGTGAGAACACAGAACATTTTGGCCATGCCGAACATTCTTGTGTATGAAAAAAAAAGATGGGGGAAGGACGGGGAGGTAACTGTTGGCCTATGCTAACCTTAACTACTAGAAGCTTAATATGGGTCAAAGCAATTTACACTAAGTCCATATAATGGACCTAATGTCCACCAAAGGAGTGGCTCTTCCTTGTAGAAGTTCCCAGTCTATAAGAACATAATACCATGTTACCTGAAAATGTCCTAATAGGGTTTATGAAAAATGGACAACCACTTGTGATCCACGATGGTCAAGCTAATTTTTATAGGTTATGGAGCTTTAGCAGAAGAAGTTATAAAGCACAAAGGTGGTGAAAGCCCAGACAGCTCCCTCAGCTTCTACCAGTTTTTATCCTTATCTGCTCTGATTCCCTGTATTCTAATGTTTGCACTAACTCGAAACAGAGCTGAACGCCGCACATGGAAAATATTATCAGTGAAACCTAAGCCGTGAATCTGGCTCTTTGAGAACTACAACTACTTTCTCTTTAAAGTGGCTCGTGATGGACAACTGAGACATGTTCCGATGGAATACAGAGGAAAAACAAGGCGCTAGCAACTCCACTCAGTACCCCTATTAGGGCATTTGGTACAAATCCGAAAATATGGAAGTAATATGTAACATATGTGGTTATAAGAAGGGATCAAATGATGTTACATAAAACCATACATTATCATATCTTCTTGGAATACCTCCATCATCATCATCATTCACCAACTTTAGGTGTAAAGGTCCAAATCGAAAATTGCAGCCACTCTATGGCCTTGCCAATCATGGTTGGCATTCAATGACTTCATGATGTGGAAGTAGAGAACCACTAGTCCCATTATACCTAGTTATATTTCAAGTCATATCCAACGTATTATTGGAAAGCTACTTCAGCCTTTCTCAAGGAGAACAATTTGAAGGCCACAAACTGCCAGCACTCTCTATACACAGTGTCAACCATTGAAAGTGCCTTGTAAATTGCACATAGCCAAGACAAAAAAGGGTCTTGAGGATGCTGTCAAGGTCAAGAACCAGGCCATGTGACCAGTGTAAGCCAACTTTATTTTTGAGCCCTTTTGGTTACGTCATCTAAGTTTTACCTACCCTCAAAGGGACACCAACTCTACCAATATCATTAGCCATCACCTCTACCATCTTAGTGAAGAGTTTGAAGAGTATGAAATTGGTGCCACCTGCTGTAATTCTGCACAAGGTGAAAATAAGCATTCAACTGAATCAACCAAGCTACTGCAAACAAAGCCCTTCCACATGAATGGTACAGTCGACAAAACCCGTCATCTTGTCACTAGACAGAAATACCCTTAAAGCTCTGATGTATGAAATAATTAGGAATAACCTGTCTCCATAGAAAAGGCTTCAGCTGAGCACAGACATGGAAATGTGATATTTCCACAATGGAAGTCAATCATTGTTTTAGATTCCTTGACCCCGGGGAATTCTGGGCATAAAGGACATTTACCTAATAGGTATAAACAGGCCAAGGTTTGATTTTCTTATCTGCAGAAATAAAAGCCAGCCGCTATGAAGGTCTCTGGAGGAAATGCTGGCACCATTTTAATATGCAGTCCATATAGAACACTGTGTCCTTCACTGGCGGGTTAACTTACCAAGAATTCCAGTATTTAATGTGTGGTAATAATGATAACATAATTTAACATGTCCATAGGAGCAGTATCGTAGTAGTTATATTCTTGTATATAGGAGGCAGTATTATAGTAGTTATATTCTTGTATATAGGGGGCAGTATTATAGTAGTTATATTCTTGTATATAGGAGGCAGTATTATAGTCGTTATATTCTTGTATATAGGAGGCAGTATTATAGTAGTTATATTCTTGTATATAGGAGGCAGTATTATAGTAGTTATGCGGTTCAGGGAAGAAACAGAGTGCTGCACCTCACACCTATGGCTGATACTAGTGCCGCTTGGCTAAATAAAAAACACATCAGAATTTTGTGTATGAATTGATCAAGCCATACTGCCCCATGTACCTCGTGCCGGTATCTGATACACATGGGTCCCTACACTAAGTCCACACCGTGCCAGTCAGTGGCCACCAACCCCGCAGGCGTGCACAGCCAGGGAACGGGGGCCATGGGACGGCCCTGCGACCCCCATGCCACAGGACCAGACCCAAAAACACCACACCAGAACCCGGCCAGCTGACCGACACGGTGTGGAGTTAGCGTAGGGACCCGTGTGGACCAGAGGACCTGCGCGGTGGTACACGGGGCAATATGGTTTGATCAATTCATATACAGACACTCTGGTGTTGATTTTTAATATAGGCCTGGCGGCATTAGTATCAGCCATAGATGGGATGTGCAGCCGTTCCATTCTCTCCAGTTCGTATTATAGTAGTTATATTCTTGTATATAGGGGGCAGTATTATACTAGTTATATTCTTGTATATAGGAGGCAGTATTATAGTAGTTATATTCTTGTATATAGGAGGCAGTATTATAGTAGTTATATTCTTGTATATAGGGGCTATAAGGGGTGGGGGAAACACCCCCTTATGAGTTTTAGGTAGGGCATGAAATACGGGGGTTTTTGGAAACTGGGGCATCATGTGTTTGCATTGTCTGGTATGGCAGGTACATCGACGACCTCCTCCTAGTGTGGGCGGGCGATGCTGAGAGAGCCAAGGATTTTGTTAACTACATCAATGGCAATACACTCAATCCTAAATTTACTTTCCAACACGAAACTCATTCTATTCCTTTTCTAGATGTTTTATTGTCCTGGGAGGGGGGAAAAATCACCAGTACATTATACAGAAAACCCTCCGCAGGCAACGGGATACTACATGCACACAGTAGTCACCCGAAACACGTTATCTTGACTACCAAGCCAGGAATAACAAGAATTGGCTCAACATGACCGGCTTTTTTAGATGTGCTGCCCCCAGATGCCCAATGTGTACATTCTCAGTCAAAACTCATTCCTTTTTGTCACACACTACGGGAAGCTCTTATAACATCAAGAGCTTCATTAATTGTGCCAGTACCCACGTAGTGTATCTCGCGGAATGTTCTTCCTGCCATGTCCAATATGTAGGGTCCACCATCAGAAAATTAAAGGTTCGATTCTCTGAACATATGCAAGACATTCGTTCCACAACCGTGCCTTGCGGGACCAAATCCATGTCTGGTTTATCCAGACACTTCCACCAATGTCACATGGGTGACACCAGTACCCTTAAAATAATAGCTATAGAAAGAGTGAAAAAACCCCCAAGAGGTGGAGATTGGGCTAAGCTCCTTAGAAAAAGAGAAGCATACTGGATCCTGAATTTGGCCACACGTTTTCCCCAGGGCATGAATCTCAAAACAGATTTATTTTACATTTTCTGATTCCTACATGTATATTTCTCTGATATCAAGACTAGAGTTATCTCTCTCTTCTCTCGTTTTACTCTTGTCATCTTTGTTACTTCTGTTGTTTTCTCCAGTATACTCTAACGGATTATTATTTACTTGTTCTGTTACTATACAGTAATTACTTATGTGCTACTTGTTATTTACTATTTACTATGCAGCATCCATACCCCTCCGGTATTGATTTGTGAGGCGTTCCTCTTCCCTCCCCCTCCCCCCCCTCTCCTTTTCCCGCTCCCCTTCCCCTCCCCCCCCTTTCTTTCCCTGCCCGCATCTTCCTTCCCCCCCGTCCATCCCTCTCCCTTTCCTCCCCCCCTTTTTTCCCCTCCCCCTCCCTCCCTCCTCCCGTTGAAGGGGAGGAGCAAGTGGTATAAGGTACATCCCACACACTATATAAGGTTTATCTTTGTAGCAGATACATTGCCATGATTAAGGAGGGTTGCCTCCGCAACGCGTGGGCGCGATTTTAACCAGTTTTTAACTTCACCTTGAATGTACCAATAAAGAATTTTGCACTACTATAAGGAGCTGTGGAAACCTTTTCTACGTTGGATGCCCTATCATACTCCAACTATTGTAGCTCCAATTACTCAGCTGTTATAGCAAGGTTCCTTTTAGGTTCGGTACGTACGAATCCGAACTTCACGAAATTCGCCGGATCGAACCGAACTTTTCAAAAGTTCGCTCATCCCTCATTATGGTAGTTATATTCTTGTATATAGAGAGCAGTACTATAGTAGTTATATTCTTGTACATAGGGGGCAGTATTATAGTAGTTATATTCTTGTATATAGGAGGCAGTATTATAGTAGTTATATTCTTGTATATAGGGAGCAGTATTATAGTAGTTATATTCTTGTATATAGGAGGCAGTATTATAGTAGTTATATTCTTGTATATAGGAGGCAGTATTATAGTAGTTATATTCTTGTATATAGGAGCAGTATTATAGTAGTTATATTCTTGTATATAGGGGGCAGTATTATAGTAGTTATACTCTTGTATATAGGGGCAGTATTATAGTAGTTATATTCTTGTATATAGGGGGCAGTATTATAGTAGTTATATTCTTGTATATAGGGGCTATATTATGGTAGTTATTTTCTTGTATATAGGAGGCAGTATTATAGTCGTTATATTCTTGTATATAGGAGGCAGTATTATAGTCGTTATATTCTTGTATATAGGAGGCAGTATTATAGTCGTTATATTCTTGTATATAGGAGCAGTATTATAGTATATTCTTGTACATGGGAAGCAGTATTATAGTAGTAATATTCATCCACATATGGGCAATAGTATAGTAATAACATTCATATATATGTGCACAGAAGCACAAAATATGAAATTTGTGCTCTTTTTTGTAACACGATAATAAGAGCACTTACAAAAAACAAGCCATTTTGCACATAAACACCATGCCCAATAAAACATGTTACCATCCTTTATAATCTTTCCTATAATACACATATCCAGAATTATTTTCAATAACAGCAAACAATTCCCCCACAAATCACATAACCTACGTACAGATGGGAGTCCAATGACCCCGAGAGCCCCAGAGCTGTTAACAAATCTGTCCTTGGAAGAAGAACCATTCAGCGCTGGCAAACTGTGCTTCAAATTGGCTACAAAGTACATTCCATAAACGCCGGCAATATCTTGTAGAGATGTTAATGTTCCTGGTAAGTATAATCCAAATGTATTTAAAAAAAAAGTGCACTGAACAAAAGCGCTGATTAAAAAGGATTTTAGAAATTAAAAATGAAAAGCAATTAGTTCTTTAGTCCTTTATTGTTTTTTTTTATTCCTTCCGTAGAGAGGTTTTGGATACAAAGTAACATCTCTCCCGCACCTCGGCCCGAGGAATGTTAATGACAAATGGGATTTCATTAACAAATGCACTCTCCCAGCTTTGATGTAAACCACCTTTTAGTGTCAGGAAGATTATCCAGAGCCAAATCAATCCCCATTAACCTGACCAGATCAAAGGAATAGAATTTTTTTTTTTTGGAAAAAAAAACGAAATTATTTTTACAAACCGCAGATGAGCCACCAACTTGTGAGTGGAAATATAAAAATATGTGAAAATGACATTGATGTTTGCAGGGTATCTGCACCATTTACCCACTCATGTGAAGGGTTATGGAGAGGAGGATGTGAGCTCCGCTAATGCTTTTTCCGTTTGATCAACCTCTCTTTGTTGCATTCTGCTTTGATTACATGTTTCCATTGCAAATGTTGCACATTAAAAATCAATAGCCGAAAGGCGTCGGCCAGCAGCGGCGATCGGGACCATCACGTAGGATCCCACCTGGCAGAGCTATGGGGGTCTTCAATATCAAAATAAATTATGATTTTCAAGATCATGTTTTAAAATCTACATGTATTTCATGTAGATTTACAAATTGTAAATTGTGGAGTAAATTTGGCTTTGACCAGATGATGCGTGGTTAACCACGTGAAACGGCTGTAGCCATCAGACGCCCCTGCCTTCACTTCCCCTCCCCACTTATGTCTATCGAGACTGAATAAACGGATCATTACCGCAGCGTTTTTTGTGGTGAGTGCAAGCTTCTTTTTCTCCTTGTTTGGAATATAACTACTATAATACTGCTCCCTATATACAAGAATATAACTACTATAATACTGCCCCCTATGTACAAGACTATAAAATACTATAATCCTGCCCTCTACGTACAAGAATATAACATAGTATAATACTGCCCCCTCTGTACTAGAATATAACTACTATAATACCGTCCAGTGAATACAGAATAGATGACATCAGATCATAGCTCTTACACTATATAAGGGAGGGGAGATGTACTGGTCTGTAGACATAACTAAAAACATTATATAATCTTTATTCGTACATAAAAGTAGATTTTTTATGGGAAAAAAAATCTCCCTAGTCAGGGATGATAATGGAAAAAAATTGCTTATTATTCTCATATTATAATTTCTAGGCCCTGCAAGGCGGCTGTTTTGACTGAATTTGTTGGTAAGTAAAATAATGCCGCCTCAGCACACAGAACCAGGCGCTGGTATAATTTGCTGGGTGCGCGGTTGTATCAGCTGCTGGTAAATAATGGCCGCCATCCTTTCAGTGTTTTAACTTAATCCCAGAGCTATTAACTTATCCAATTTATTGCACAAATTTCCTGAGCTCCCGGATCGGCTGTGTTCTTTACTGCGCAAATCACTTTTATCTCTTCATCCTTCTATCAGGATAACCAAGTGTAATGTACATTTCAACACAGGGCGCTTGTATATAAGCAATACAGATGATGGGTCAGCCCTATAGGGGGAGTGTGAATAAAGTTATGCGTATAGCCATAGGATTTATGGAGGTTGCATTCAGTGTAGGAGCAGCTATTCAGGCATCTTGTTATTTGCAATGAAACTATAAAGTACTCACAGGAAAAAGGGCTACAGTAGGTGTTGAGGGTGTCACAGACCAATGTCAGCCATAATTATTGCCCCATTTCCAGCCACAGTTTCTTTCTACCCCACAACTGTGTCTGTAATCACATAAAACTAGGAGCCACCGCCTAAAACTCTATAAATTGTTAGCCATAAACACTGGCCATATAGTCAAAGACCCCCCCTCCCCCCCCAATAACATTCTGTGCCCTCGTAACATTGTCAACAGTAGAAAGGGGCCTAAAACATTGCCAGCCCTATACAATGTCCCCATAGCATCAACAGCTGTAAAAAAAAAAAAAAAAGCGCCACCTCAATATTGACATTAAAAAACATTGTCTCATAATATTGACAGCCATAGTCAGGACCCCCATAATGCCACAAACATAATCAGTGCCACTTAAAAAGCCATAATCAGTGCCCCTATAACACTGCCAGCCATAATGAGTGCCCCCATATCACTGCCAGCTATAATGAGTGCCCCCATAACACTGCCAGCCATAATCAGTGCCCCCATATCACTGCCAGCTATGAGTGCCCCCATAACACTGCCAGCCATAATCAGTGCCCCCATAACACTGCCAGCCATAATCAATAGCCATATAACATTGCCAGCCATAATCAGGGTACCATATAACACTGCCAGCCATAATCAGTGCCCCCATAACACTGCCAGCTATAATGAGTGCCCCCATAACACTGACAGCCATAATCAATAGCCATATAACATTGGCAGCCATAATCAGCGCCCCTATAAAACACTACCAGCCTAAATCAGTGTCTGCATAATATTGACAGCCATACGCCATGCCCCTATAACACTGCCAGTCATAATCAGGAGCCACATAACCCTGCCAGCTATAGTCAGCACCTCCATAACACTGCCAGCTGTACTCCGTGCCCATATAACACTGCCAGCCACAATGCAGAGCCATATAAATCTACCAGCCATAATCCAGAGCCATATAAAAATACCAGCCATAATCCAGAGCCATATAAAAATGCCAGCCATAATCCAGAGCCATATAAAAATGCCAGCCATAGTCAGTGCCTCATACCACTGACAGCCAATACCGGAGCCATATAACACAGCCAGCTATATTCAGTGCCCCCGTAGCCATATAACACTGCCAGCCTTAGTACATTTCTGCATCAGACAAGGAAAATGAAGCCAGACATGATGTCTCAGGGCAGGCGGGCAGAAATCAAAGACTGTTAGGGATAAAGATAGGTGGAAATGGGATTCCTTAGATATGTAATTACATATTTATTTTCCTTTTTGCACTTGACCTTATTATAAGCAGCACTGTAATATTTAGGTGACTCTGAATGGCGGCAATGTTTGATGTATATATATGACATCTCACAGCTTAGTGACTCCTTCAGTAAATACTATTTCTGAGGCCACTTGTATAATGTCTGATTCCCTCTCTCTGACAATCCATTTAATATGGCAGCTTATCATTTTATTCCAAACGCTACTGCAGGGAAAGAGGCTCTTACAATGCAGAACCACACATCAATGGTTGCCATGGCGACACTTTACGGCAGGCTTGGGCCTAGTTGTACACAATGCAGAGGAGGGAGAATATTTATGGAGCTATTGTGGGATATAATAATGCAAGAGAAAAATATTACTATGCAGATGGTTCAGAACCCCAGTACCTTATATTATTAGTAGGATTTTATTACTATTTTATTAGGTGCCATAAATCATTAGTATTGTGGACAATCCCATTATTCTCTATTTCATCTTTCTTTCCCAGTTCAATGCAGTCTCCTTATGTTGCAGCATTAACCCAAATCATCCCATTCTGAGGAATATAATACCCAGGGTTACAGTCAAGACTGACACTTGAGAAGTGATGAAGAGGTACTGTGGAGAAAAAAAAATCTAGGCCTTTGTAATAAGGTGGGCGACAACCCATTATTAGTGCATATAAACATTGTGTGGATGTGTGTGTGTGTGTGTGTGTGTGTGTGTGTGTATGTGTGTGTGTGTGTGTGTGTGGGGGGGGTACTCTCTTTATACCAAAACTTTATAAGTGTCCCATTACAAGGGGTGTTATGGGGTGAAAAGGCTAATATTGCCCTATGTCATGGGGTAGGGAACCGTGGCTCTCCAGCTGTGGCAAAACTACAACTCCTATCATGTCTGGAGTACCCCTGCTCCTATGTAATAGGCCTAGCTCGGCTCATCAACAGTTTTCATCATTTTAGCAGGTTAAAAGCAGTTTTTTTTTTTTTGGTGGGCTTTTCATCCTTGTGTCATCTGGTTGATTGTTTCGATGCTTAGAACATTACAGTCTAGATCAATCTAATGTTTCTTAAAGCTTCCTTTTAGTGCATGGAGTATGTGACAGGAAACAGACGCGAGTGTCAGGCCCCAGAAGTCTGAAATGCAACTTAAATAGCAGATGGCATTTTAAAGACTGTCATTTTTGTTTTTTATTGTAGACATACAAAGGCAGTAAAATCTAATCTGGGCTTGTAGGCGGTCACGTTCCCCCCCCCCCCCCCCCTTTTATCTCTTGTAGTTGGCACAACGTACGCAGGACCTCAGTAAAGAAGGTCATCAGTTCGAACCCCCATCACTCATTTTAGATGAGTCATTCTGCTCTAATCTTTGACTGAAACCCTGAATGAATAACTGTTCAAGAGTGCGTCAAGGGGCAGTTAGCACCACCAAAGGCGAGGACCAGCAACATGTCAAAAATAATAACTACAATGGTGGTCATGTGTTACTTTAAAGGGGAAATCCAGTCTAGGGGTTGCATTTGTTTAGGTGGTTTGATGTGCCTTCTGCCTTCGTTAAGGGGATTGGGTCTTTATATGTTTAAAGGATCTAGTCTAGGGGCTGTATTCATTTAGACGGTCTGGTCTGGTGTCCGCATTTGTTTACGAAGGTCTCTGGTCTGTATTTCTTTATGTATGGTCTGTGGTCAGTATTTCTTTAGCGATTGGTCTGGGATCTGCATTTCTTTATGAGGTCTGTATTGAGCCTGATATGCTAACTCCAGGGGGTAGACTGGCCCCCTTGTGTGTCCATTAAGACTTTTTGGTAAATCATTTTAAAACTGGTGGCCGGGAAGGTTGCTGAGATCTGGTTTGCTGTACGTAGAATCATTGCGATGAAAGATGGATGGAGCCTTTGCTGGTTTCTATAAAATACCCTACAGAAAAAAGGAATATTTTAATAACCCCTAACTATGGCACCAAGGGATTCTGGAAAATGGGTGGTGTGAATCCTTGACTGGATTGGCCTTTGAAGCATCCGGGTTCCTCCTCATTGTGAAGCCTACATCAAAGAGGCGAAATATATCCAGTCGTTACTCCACTTAGCGCACTCATCAATTCAGCCCACGACTCATCTTTACCCCTGAGGGTTGGGGGGCATACTTATTATCCAGTTCCTCATCTCAGCACACCCCCTCCCATCTTGGTGCTCAGAGAACAGGAGGATGATCGCCTGTCTCATAAATCAATCTAATGTTACTATCTGACATACTTATGGTTTTTTATGCCCTTTTTTCTATTTTCCGTTGTTTATGTATAGAATTTTTTCTTACAGTCAGTGCTTGTTAATTGCATCTAATCCCCATAATTCCAAATTCCACGTAGGAGGTATATCTAGCTCAGTTCAGCCAGTCCTCCCTGGTGCAAGAATTGAGCAGAAAAATTATTTGAAACTAATATTCCTCCCCGTATGGGCAGTTTTTTTTCCCTCTTTTATGATCATCCTGTCTTCGCTGTAATAAAAATCATCTTTCTGCACATTGAACTGCCAATATAAACAATCAGAGCTGTGGTGTAAAGCATGGTGGAAGGATAAAGCTATAGCCTGAGTTCCTGATAAGAATGAAGGATGATTTCTGATTGTGACAGGCAATAAAGCTAGAGTCACTGATGATAGTGATTTAATTGAGTTGAGCCCTGCATTTGCCACCATACAATCCTATTCACAGGGGGGCAAAAAAAATAAATTACAAAACTTATTTGCTGCCATTTTGATGGTCTATTTTGGCCACAGTTGGGTCCTAATATTTATTGTAGATCTTGCATTGTGTTTATGAACCAAGTAGTTTAGAAAGAACACAAATTCCTATCTAGTGTCAGTCTTCAGTGTATCTATGGCATTCTATTTATGAACCAGGCAGATCAGGATGAACACAGCTGTTTTATTAAAGCGAATCTCTACCCACAATCTGACCCCCCCAAACCACTTATACCTTCGGATAGCTGCTTTTAATCCAAGATCTGTCCTGGGGTCCGTTCAGCAGGTGATGCAGTTATTGTCCTAAAAAAACAACTTTAAACTTGCAGCCCGTGCCAAACAGGAGTATCTGTGCCCTAACTTTGCACTGTCCCTCCTCCCCACCCTCCTCATCATTAGGAAAGCTCCAGACAGATTGCCTCCTATTCTCCACCTGTGTCAGCCCGGCACATGGGCTGGATCGTTAATCACCTGTGCAGTGTTCAGCATGGAGAAAATGTTCCACTGGCATTCCTAATGATGGAGAGGGTGGAGAGGGTGGGGAGGAGGGATGGAGTGGTGGTGCAAAGTTAGGGCACAGATACTCCCGTTTGGCACTGGGCTGCAAATTTAAAAGTTGTTTTTAGGACAATAACTGCATCACCTGCTGAACGGACCTCAGGAAAGAAGCAGCTATCCGAAGGTACAAGTGGTTTGGGGGGGGGGGGGGGCAGATTGTGGGTACAGAGTCTCTTTAACTATAGCCTTGTTATTGGCAGAGCTGAAAATGAAGAGAGCTATATTTCCCACCAATCTTTAGTTAAACTGTAGCATTCTATTCATAATCCAGAAAGCTCTCATGTAATACTGAGATGGTGTATGTAACCTTATCACATGATACTGTTGGCTAATCTGATGTATCTAAGCATATAATCTGTGATCTTGCATGCTGATCTAGAATATCCATGCTGTCTGCTGAGCTGGTGTATCTAAAATATTTTTCATAGAAGAACAGAAGGTGGAGGACAGCATCATCTTCAATCAAGTGCTTAATATTTATTGTGCCAATTCGCATAGTACAGTGCAACGTTTCAGGAGCTGAAACGTTGCACTGTACTATGCGAATTGGCACAATAAATATTTAGCACTTGATTGAAGATGATGCTGTCCTCCACCTTTTGTTCTTCTGTGTAATACTGGGGTTGGGAGCCGAACCCCGAGAGGACCGTGCATCCGATTGGCGTGTTTTCTGCGGACCTGCATCGATTTTTGGTATAAAATATTTTTCATGAAATTGCCAGCTGTCCCACCATACATAAACCCATCGTATGCGATACCGCCTGCTCAGCCAGGATATCTAAGCGTAACATAAACAGTGTTATATTACAGAATAGTGTCAGTCTTTACTGTAACTCTGCATTTTATTCATAACCCAAGAATTTAGGATAAGCTGATGTAATACATCTATCATTTACATAGACATTGCTACTACATATGACAGCGCCATTCCCCAGAGTTACTGCTCCATAAACAATAAGCAAATCTGCCAAAAGTTGTCACAAAAGCCATCACGGGCCGCCGTAAAAGTCATCCAGAGGGAGAGTTTTTCTTTCATCTTTTCGCCTCGATCGTAGAAACAGCACTAAAACAATGTCAGCAGCGTATAACTTGAAAATGACAAATGTTCTGTGAAATAGAACAAGATCGGACTGTGCGCCAGACCCGGACACGAAGCCCAGGCGAGCACAGGCCTATAAATCCCCTCCGCCCCTCCACCGAGAGGGAATCTCACTGTATATTATATGATCTTTTATTCTTCTGGGTAAATAAAACCCGCATTATTTCCAGCCTCTCAGGAAGGGCTATGACTTACAGCGGCGGTGGCGGTGCTGGCACGCGGCCCTGACCCTGCAGAACTAACACCTCTCTGATACTGTGGCACAGGGCCCAAATGGTAACATTACCACAAGTCCACATACTGATCTCCTTCCTAGATGCACTTAGGTATCACAGCCTGTGTAACACTCATCTACTATAACTATAGGACCCTGTACCTGGACGGATTTCAAAGGAAAAATATTTAAGCCAAGAACATAGTTGTCATGTCTTGGCCCATTCAGGTGGGCACAGGGTGATAAGAGTCCCGCCTGCAGCCAGTACATCCCTCATTATTACACAAAGCCGGTGCCATGTTACATAGAGGCAGAACAATTATAGGGAGCCATCAAGGTCAATAGCAAGTGACGGATCTCATGTGATACTGAGAGGGTGTATAACCTTATTACATAATCAGCTGACTTAACTGAGCTTATCTTGTGTGATACTACGTGCAGATCTGGTGTATCTAAGCCTATCATTCATGATACTGTGTGCTGAGCTGGTATATGTAAAACTATGAAAAATGATATTGTCTGCTGAACTGTGTATCTAGGCTTATGAAGCATGAACTGTCTGCTGGGCAGATGTATCTAAGCCCATGAAGCATAATACTGTCTGCTGGGTAGGTGTATCTAAGCCTATGAAGCATGATACTGCTAAGCTAGTGTATCTATGAAATCTTGCATGATATTCCCAGTTGAGACACTGTATCTAAACCCATCATGTATGATGCCTTCTGCTGAACCAGGCAAATAATACACTGATGTATCTAAGCCTCTTATGTGTGATATATGTGAGTATATCTATTATGCTGTTTAGCTAATGTATCTAAACCTCTCGTGTGATACTATATACTAATTTAGTGTATTTAAGCCCATCATATGCTATACTCTTAGCTCCAGTGTATCTAAGCCTATCATGTATACATACCTCCCAACATTTGCATCCCACTCAGGGCTCTGCGTCCACTTTTCATGCTCATTTGCACTTTACCCAGTAACCTTATTTATTGGTATGTTCACATTTTGCAGTTTAGTAGCAGATTTTTTCCAACTGACTTCAATAATTCCTTCACCTATCTGTAGTGTAGCTGCACCATGAAAAATAAACACAGCGAATAATGGGATAGCAGAAATGTGATACTGTATCTAAGCCAATCATGTGTGATACTGTCAGATGAGTTAGTGTATCTAAACCCATAATGAGTTATACATGCTGTTGAGCTGATTCAAGTATCTATCTATTATGTGATTTTGTTTGCCAAACTGCTGTATTTTATCATGTATCTAAGCCTTTAGTGTGTGTGATACAGATCACTTTATATTGTTGGATATCTACTTCCCATGATTCTTTTATATACAGAGCAGGATAATAAACATTTTGACGGTTTCTGTATCATCCGCCCACCATAAAGCGTCTGCGCTCCCCCACACACTTCCATTAAATGCTGCAAAGACGTCTAAAGAGGAATCCAGCAGCTGTAAAAATGAGCATGACAAAGAGAGACATCGTTCACGACGCAACCGTCCTGGTGGTGACAGAGCAACTGCACAGCGTAGAGACTTTGTCACATTGTTCCTGGGCTGAAGTAATGCTCGCCGACCTTGTCACAGTTTCCATTAGAAGACAGCAGAAATTCTGGTCCCATAAGGGAAATTCCTTGCAGCGGTATAGTATCTGTCCAGGCTTTGGGCGTGCGGGGTGTATAGACAATGGTCTTCACATCTCTGCTAGGACGCATGAGAAGTCACGGCAAAGCAATGCGAACGCTGTCTGCATTTAAATACATATAAGATTAAACTACGTAGGCAAGCATCTATACTGAGTTGGCCCACAAGCACCTGCCATTAGGTGGTGCCTGTGGATATTCCCCATATGGTCTAATGGATTACAACCTGGAACTATGGTGGTTCCAAGGAAAAGGGACATTTCTCATGGTGGACTGCCAATAAAGCACACTTCTAAAGATGGCCCCTATGGGCAAGGATGTTCCTACTGGTGGCCCAAGTGGCTATGTGCTAGTCTTCAGGTAGAGTATGGAATATCTAGTATAAAGAGTAGCAATAGAAGTACAGTATCTAGTATAGATAGGACAAGAAAGTTGGTTGCCAAGGCCTACTCAGGAAAACATAGGATCAAGACCAGTCCTTGTGATGAACTTATAGATACAGCCTGTGTACTAGTTGTGTCACACATTTCTTCTATGGCCTTCAAGAAGAATGTTGGTGTCACCCCTAGTCTTAGAGGGTATCATGTGCTCAAGGACCTCTTTGTGGACCGCCAGTGAGGTCAGTACTTCTTTAACCACAAGGAGTTAACTGCTGTAATGCTCATCACTTCAGGGACTCTACAAATCTCCGGAACTAAGATGGTCTTTACAGGTTCAGCCTATGTTCACACGCCAATTAGACGAATGTCATTTCAAGGAAAATACCAGTTATTTTATAAAAACGGCCGGTATTTTCCTTTAAATGACATCTGTCCACTAACAGCTTTCATTTTGACAGTGTGTGAACATAGCCCAACTCTGCACTAGCTGCTGTTGTTTCCTTTACGTAAGAATTGGGCCTTCATGTATATGGATGATCTGTTACTAAGTAAAGGTACCCATTGAATTGCACTGCTCTTTGGTGCATTCATCCTTCTTAAAACCAATAGGCAATCTCCTTTAGAAGGCCACAAAGACAAGTAAGATGGAATGGCTCTCACAGCAACTCTTAATGCCTAGACACAACCCTTTAAGACCCTAAAAAGACAATACACCCAATACACCCTTTAAGAGTACTATATTATATATACACATTTAGATAGATTGCAATTTTTAGTTTAATTTTTTTACAAAAACTTTATGCATATCTAGGGCTTTAACCAATCTGAGGCCTTAGGTAATGGCTTTAGTTCCTCCCCCCCCAGAGGCGGCCCGGCCTGACATAGCAAGCGCAGTATGTAAACTCTCATTGCAGCCGCTCAATCCCAAATGTTTTTTCAAAGGCCTTTGAATGAAATGTGTATTGTGATTGCGGAGACTCTTCATGGTCTAGATCTGAAAGCAAATCTGCTGACTTTGACTATGGCTGCTTGGTACAGAGCTGCCCCTAGGCCAGTACAGCATCTGGTCAACTATGTCCTCGCTGGCTGCGCAGCACGCCCCAGAGCCTCACGTGAGCCGCTCCATGCACGTTACTGGCCCAAAACGCTTTACACTTACACAGCTAAAAATAAAACCGAGAACGGACAGACGTGAGATTATCTGCTGGAATATGTTTTGCATCGTCTGTTGCGCATAATAATGACCATTGTGTTATCTGGTATTATATGATATGGCGTGTACGTACATAAAGACACTGGTTGAAACTGAATGGGCACTGATATGGCTGGTATCATTGTATAGAAGCTTATTTATAGCTGATGGATGGGCACTAATGTGGCTGATAATGTCAGAATATGTGGACATTATATGGGCATTGGGTGACTGGTCACTGGTAGTGTTGAGCGGAGAGGCCAAACTGTTCTTTTTACTATGTCACTGCTACTATAATATACAAACTGATGTCACTGGTACTATAATATAAAGACTGATGACACTCGTACTATACTATACAGACTGCTGTCACTGGTAACATTATATACAGACTGATGTCACTTCTACTTTAATATACAAACTGATGTCACTGGTACCATAATATACAGTCTGATGTCACTGGTACCAGTATATACAGATTCAGTCACTGGTACTATTATATACAGACTAATTACACTGGTACTATAATATACAGACTGATGAAACTAGTACTATAATATATAGACTGATGTCACTGGTACTATAATATATAGACTGATGACACTGGTACCAGTATATACAGATTCAGTCACTGGTACTATTATATACAGACTAATTACACTGGTACTATAATATACAGACTGATGAAACTAGTACTATAATATACAGGCTGATGTCACTGGTACTATAATATATAGACTGGTGACACTGATTCTATAATATATAGACTGAAGACACTGGTACCAGTATATACAGATTCAGTCACTGGTACTATTATATACAGACTGATGACACTGGTACTACAATATACAGACTAATGTCACTGGTACTTCAATATACAGGCTGATGACATTGGCATCAGAACTTCCCACTGCGAGCGGCCGGACCCGGTCACTTCATAGTGTGCACTGACATGGGTTTCTGCGGCTGCTATTCACTGAATAGCAGCCACAGAAAAATGACATGTCAGTTGTTTGCGGCGCCGCAAGGGATCCCGGCCGGAGCGTGAACGATGTGTATGCGCTCCGGTCGGGATCCCATAGACAAATAGACAACGTATTTTTTTCCTATTAAAGGGGAAGTCCGGGCAAAATAATTTTAAGATATTTTATTGTCCAACAAAAGTTATGAAAATTACTAATAGACACTTATTATGGGAAACGCTATAGTCCATTTTCCCTGTACTTACTACAGCATGGCGTGTTCAGGTCTCTGTAAAGTTGGTGATGTCACGTCACATAAACTGCCGACACCTGCTGCTCCAGTCTGTCCCACCGCTGCAACAGTAGTTGGCAGTTTATGTGATGTGACATCACCAACTAAATACAGAGACCTGAACACGCCATGCTGTAGTAAGTGCAGAGAAAATGGACTATAGCATTTCCCATAATAAGTGTCTATTAGTAATTTTCATAACTTTTGTTGGGCAATAACGCATCTTAAAATTATTTTGCCCGGACTTCCCCTTTATCTACGGCCTTTGTTGCAATCGGCAATGGACGCAGAAATACGAAAAAATTTGTTGTGTGAACATAGCGTAATGTCACTGGTACTACTATATACAGACTGATGTCATTGGTACTATAATATACAGATACAGTCACTTCTGCTATTATATACAGACTGATGTCACTGGTACTACAATATACAGGCTGATGACACCGGTACGATTATATACAGACTGATGTCAATGGTACTATCATATACAGACTGATAACATTGGTGCTATTTTATACATATGTCACTGGTTCTGTTACATGTCAATTGATGTCCTGGTACTATTATATGAGCACTGAAATCCGTGAAACTGTTATATACCCACTGTATTCACGGATGAGGACAATAATAATAATAATAATAATAATAACAACAACATATGTGGTTGTCACAACTACTGTATGGCATGTATATACGCGGCTTGTGATATAAGGGCACTGCTATAGTAGTGGTTTTAGGACATCACAAATATTTTTTTTCCATTAATGCTCCTGGTCGGTGGTATTAATGAAGTGCACAGTCCGCTCCCCAATATATTATATCAGCCACATATTGCATTTCTTCAGAGGACAGTGAAGCGGGCCTGGGATTTCTCACACGTCCTCGGTGCTCATTCCCATGCTCTCGTGGAACCTTGACCATCCTATATCATTGCTGGTCACTCTAGTGAAACTAAATATACAAAGGAAACCAGTGACCTCCGACTGAGAGACAGCAGAGCATCAATCCTTTGCCTCCTCCTTACGGCCTCCATCACACAATGATATAGCCACATCTCCAGAGACGTTCCTGAGCACAAATCAACCATTAAGGGCACATGATCAGAAATCTGACAAGGTTCAGGAACAGATTAGAAAAACATGGCAGCATTTTCCCAAAGACGGCTTGTTATATCTGGTTATGTGCAGGTCAGCTCCTTGAAGGTTGTGCTGAACCCCACACAACCTGAAGACAGGCGTGGAGCTGTTTTTTTTCAAGAAGGCTGCCATCCTGGCCAACACTGGCCAAATCCCAATTCGACTTAAATAGATATCAGTATTTCACATTGTAATCCCCGATCCAAACCATATGGGATACCAAACATATTCGTGGTGGTGTGATAGCTGAGGCCCCAACTCCATCCCAAAAACATGGACAAAATGGGACACCGCTGCAGTCACTCACTGGCTGAGCAGGCGCTTCCGGCCGGGTTGTGACAACACTAACCCTGGAGAAACTGGAGCCTAGTGGTGGTCAGTGAGCCTGTGACGTGGCACTGCTAGGGCACGGGGACAGGTAAGTGTTGATTCTTTATTATGTTCCCGCACCCCCTGCCTGCACTGTATTTATTATTTTGGCTGGACTTCTCCTTTTAAGTCAATTTGTATGACTTACCTTGAGACTTAAAGCTTTAACCTATCAAGCCCCAACCTACCCCCCCCCCCCCCAAAAAAAAAAAATAAAAAAAAATTAAATATAACAATTATTCCCAATCACTCATGGTGGTACAATTTTTTTTACTGTGTTTTGTGAGGCCCATGATAGTTCTTACTGTTGGCCAGTATAATTCAGGTTGGCCTCTGGACCTGGGCCTCTGAAACAGACTTGTGACAAGAATTCTTCAAAAATATACTTGAATAGTAAAACAAGAACTTACCAATAGTAGTTGTGAGGAAGGAAACCACCTCAGACTCTTTGCCATCATTGTAAAATGCCAGGTGCCAGATGCCGGAGTCCAAATATTGGATGAATCCAGTCTCATGACTTGTTAAAGGCACCACCCCCCTGTGTAGCCTCTGAGGACCTTCCAAGCTTCTGGCCTCCTGTGATAACAGACGTCTTCCATCCAAAAGTTCCACAAAATCAAACTAAAGTAAAGGCATAAAAAAATGAACATATATTTAAGCATCTTCAAACTATTATGTCCATATGTGAAGAGCCGATAGACTCAACAACCCCCCTTTCCCATGAGACATGCCCTATGTTGTCACCTGCGTGTGAGATGGAGGGAGCCCTCGTCTACCATAAATCCCGACAAGTGCCGCCTTTCCCAAAGACACATTGAATTTGAGGTGAACAGGGTGGTCTATGAAAACTTGGGATCTCCAAAATATGCCAGGAGGGATCTTCTGTGTTGCTCTCCGACCAACATCCAGTTCTCCAGAGTCAATAAAGCTGTCATCGGGAAAAAGGTTGCTATGCTTTCCTGCACGAAATATAAACCAAAAACATGAGTCACTTTACAAAAACGAGCAACATAAATGTGAAATGTCAAGTGAACAATGACAGATCTGCCGACTGAGGTTAAAAAAACAGCGGTCAGGAGAAGGTTGAATGAAAGTACAACTACAGGTGACAGATTGGAGAAAGGAAAAACCTTGACCCATGGGATATGACAGCTAAATTGACAGGAGTCAAGGTAAAACCCATAAGGTCAAAGACATCCAGACAAACAGCTGAATGTTACACTAGAGTGCTACATGGCTACGAGCAGTGTTCTGTTTACTATGTTGTTGGAGGTCTACTTTTGGATAGGGCAGGCAACCATTGGATCTGCTAAAGAGGACATTGTCATATAAAACACACGCATTATACTTGAGCCAATACCGTACTACAAGCTACATAACAGTTCCTTAGGCCAGTGATTTCTTGATAGCAGCTCCTCTGGCCCAAGGTTGGGCCAATGAGATGCCATGGAAGCTTCCATGTCTGTTAAGGTCTCATCAAGACAACAACTTTTATAAAAGACGGCAATCATGACAATGAGTTGATAACCCCAGATGAGCCTTCTCAAACTCTTGACTGAATGATGACCACCACATGTTGGGTCTCAGTTGTTGCATATGGGGTTTGTGCCCTGCCCCCCAATGATACCTCTAATAGGCCTTATGGAGAAGGGTTGGTTTAGCAAGACAACCCCTTTAAGGACTAAGGACAAGTTTAGCCTTAAAAGAAGTTTTCTGGGGTTTTAATATTTTTGAATACTGTATGTTGCTTGCGGGCGGGTTCCCCCCAGCTCCCAGTCCAGCTTCTGTTCCCCTGCTGCCCACCGTTCACTGCTACATCAAAGGCAAATGCCCGCACAGCCAATAACTGGTTGCAGCAGTGACCCATCTCCATCTTCCCGTGATATCAAAGTCTCAGAAGTTGAAACGAGCAGTGATTGGTAGGGGACCTGAAAGGGCAGGACCGAGAACTGTAGGGGAATGGACTTGGAGGGTAACATTTTTTTTATGTTTACCAACAACTAGTTTTAATTAAGTTCATTACTCAAGTTGAGTATTTTTCAATGCTGAAGTGCTAGACACAAGTAACCAACCCCATTGAAATCAATGGGAGACTCGAGCATTTAGCCAAGTGCCCCCTGCTTGACATATCAGAGGGTGCTTGGTTAACCTATTACATTTTTTTTGTTCTCATTTTTGTATATTTCGTCCCTTGAAGGGATGTTTAAACAAAATGTACAAAGGTTTGAACAAATTTTTTTTATAGGTATAAATGAAGGCCGATGGTTGTGTGATCAGCTATTGAAGGTATATGGCCACCTTTCCCCGAGCACCACAAGGTGCTTGGTTGAGCATCAAGCTCAACACTACCAACAACATATGAAATAATTTGGATCCTGGAATAGGGTATGTTCACACTGAGTAAAACAGGCGGAACTCAGTGGCGTCAATGCCATGCCTCATGCGTGTCCACTCTCCGACAATCTCCGCTCAAATAATTGACATGTCAATTCTTTGAGCGGAGGCGCGTAAGGCATCTCATTGACACACTGAGGCAACCGGGATTCCAAGTGAACTCCGCCTGTTTTCTTCAGTGTGAATGCACTCCAAAGATCCAATGAAATGTTTTTCCTTTTTGTCTTAAATTCTTGATTTTTATATGGACATAGTTATTTGAGGTCACATTACTTTTTTTTGTAATCAGGATTGACCCTATTGTGAGATATGAGACCCCCCCCCCCTAAATTCTAGACGTCAATCACTACTGTCCTCTAGTGATCACCACGTACAGGGGAGGGTGTCTATAAGATACTTCTAATTGTCCCTCCTTGTATTCTTAGTTATGATTTTCATCAACAAAAGACGCAAGTCTCGCCAGCCACGACGGGGTTCGTTCTTCACACTGTTCTAGAAAGATCTTTTTGTAAATAAAAGGGACTCTGGGTGATTTCTGATTGAAAGGAGCCAAAGCAGAGATTTCTATTTAGATAATGACACAATAGCAGACCTTAATGTGGCGTTCTAATCAACATTTCTATAATAACCCTCATTTTAATCTTATTTTTCAATCTAATTTAATTTGGCTCCCACGTGTTAGGGGGGAAAAAAAGAAAAAGAAAAAACATTTGTCCTCGGTTGTTCTTTGGAGTCGTTTCTCTTCTCATTGTTCTTTAATCTTACCGAATTGGCTTTTTTTTCTTCTTCATCTTCAGTCTTTGGGGGGAGGGGGACAATGCAGAAGGGAACTGAACACTGTCGCTATTTATCGCCTGGTATTTTAAAGCAAAGATCTAAATATCTTTTTGTCTGCTCGAAAATCAAACAGGGACTGAGCATTGTTTTCTGTTGATCTAGCCGTCACTAATGAGTCAGTAGGGGGCCCGGTACGGGGACGTTAGATGTAACTGCAAGACAAGAGGTACATGGTTACAATGTACCAGGACTATAGCGCTTCATTCATAATTGTCCTGCGTGAGTGGAATATTTATGGAGAATGCACAAAATTCCTCCAAATAAAAATATTTTTGTAACATGGTTCATGAATATTTTAATAGATATTTGGATTCAAATTGTACACAGTAAGGTATAGGGATCCTCCCCGGTATAATGGCTGGTTTTAAACTAAGGGCCAGAAAATATCATTTACCATTCCCAAACAATGGTATGAATGTCAATCAATGTAATGTAAAGTTATATTCTTGTACATAGGGGGCAGTATTATAGGAGTTATATTCTTGTATATAGGAGTAGTATTATAGGAGTTATATTCTTGTATATAGGAGCAGTATTATAGTAGTTATATTTTTGTATATAGGAGCAGTACTATAGTAGTTATATTCTTGTATATAGGAGCAGTATTATAGTAGTTATATTCTTGTATATAGGAGCAGTATAATAGTAGTTATATTCTTGTATATAGGAGCAGTACTATAGTAGTTATAATAGTAGTTATATTCTTGTATATAGGAGCAGTATTATAGTAGTTATATTCTTGTATATAGGAGCAGTATTATAGTAGTTATATTCTTGTATATAGGGGGCAGTATTATAGTAGTTATATTCTTGTATATAGGAGGCAGTATTATAGTAGTTATATTCTTGTATATAGGAGCAGTATTATAGTAGCTATATTCTTGTATATAGGGGCAGTGTTATAGTAGTTATATTCTTGTACATAGGGGGCAGTATTATAGTAGTTATATTCTTGTATATAGGAGGCAGTATTATAGTAGTTATATTCTTGTATATAGGAGGCAGTATTATAGTAGTTATATTCTTGTATATAGGAGCAGTATTATAGTAGTTATATTCTTGTATATAGGAGCAGTATTATAGTAGTTATATTCTTGTATATAGGAGGCAATATTATAGTAGTTATATTCTTGTACATAGGGGCAGTAATATAGTAGTTATACAACCAACTAGAGATGGTAGGGGCCAGCACCACACTAGCAATTCGGTCTGGAGTATTGCAGGATAAGGCACGTATACTATGAGCGTTCAGCAGTATAAATCACGATATACCCATGCGCTGAAGTCCAAGACAATATGCATAAACATCAGTAGATACAGTAGAGCGCACTCACCGTGTAACTTGTAGATGTGATTCTTTATTTCATGTATATATCCATAATAACATAGGGGAGGTTGGCATCCATACAGCGAACGACCACAGCCGGAAGAAGCGTCACGTGACGCGAAAACGGTCGTTCGCTGTATAGACGTCGACCTGCACTCCCTCCTCTATGTTTTTATGAATATCTACATGAAATAAAGAATCACATCTACAAGTTACACGGTGAGTGCGCTCTACTGTATCTACTGATGTTAATTATATTAGTTATATTCTTGTATATAGGGGCAGTATTATAGTAGTTATATTCTTGTATATAGGGGGCAGTATTGTAGTAGTTTTATTCTTGCACATAGGGGCAGTATTATAGTAGTTATATTCTTGTATATAGGAGCAGTATTATAGTAGTTTTATTCTTGTACATAGGAGCAGTATTATAGTAGTTATATTCTTGTATATAGGGGCAGTATTATAGTAGTTTCATTCTTGTACATAGGAGCAGTATTATAGTAGTTATATTCTTGTACATAGCAGCAGTATTATAGTAGTTATATTCTTGTACATAGGAGCAGTATTATAATCGTTATATTCTCATACATTGGGGGTAGTATTATAGTAGTTCTAAATTTAGAACAAAAACTGCATTTTAGTTTAAATGTTTTACTGAGCCAATTGATGTTCATATTAGTGGTGACTGAAGTTGCCCTTTAGGTCTAGGGAGTTACATGTACAGGGATTCACAGAAACTCACAATGTGAAACTTCAGACATGATGAGGGTATATAACCTCCATCTCACCAGCACCCGTCAATAAGATAAAAATGAACACGACTACTCTAATACAGGAACGACTGCAGGCATACACATAGGTTGCGGTGGCACGCTGGGCATGTCAGTTCCCATCTATTCGGCTGATGACAATGTTATTTTCACAGAGCTGGTGACACTAATGCAAACATGTAATTTCTGTGCCAAAGCCGCTCACATTTCTGAATAAAACACAAATGGCACATTTCAGTTTACTCTTGCAAAAAAAACAAATAGCCAGGAGCTACCACCCGAGCATCGAAGACATCCTGACTTAACAACCACTAGTATTAATCCAGCCTGATATCATCAAGTCCTGCAGACATAAATCCAGAGGGAAACTCTACTCCATTATATACAATTCATTGTAGCATTGGAAATATTTTGAAATGTGGACGGATGTACAAATGTAGCACAGCTGGATTTGGCACTGAACTGTTTTGGCCACAACAAGCTGGTTTCCATCATGAACGGTTAACTCCAATGCTCCTTACTGCGGAACTTTGGAAAACTGGGCACTGTATGGCAGTGCTATTATTTGGCCATAAATGGCAGTAATATATAGAAACTGTATAGCAGTTTAATTTGTTATTTGTAATGTTTTCCCTTAAAGGGGTTGTCCAGCCAAAATCTTTTTCTTTCAAAACAACTGGTGTTAGAAAGTTATATAGATTTGTAATTTACTTCTATTAAAAAATTCAAGCCTTTTCAACAGTAGCTGCTGTATGTCCTGCAGGAAATGTTTTCTTTTCAGTCTGACACACTGCTCTCTACTGTCCAGAACAGGAGAGGTTTTCTATGGGGATTTGCTGCTGCTCTGGACAGTTCCTTTCTCGGCCAGAGATGTCAGCAGAGAGCACTGTGTCAGACTGAAAATAAATCATCATTTCCTGCAGGACATACAGCAGTTAATAAGTATGGGAAGACTTGAGATTTTTTTTTTTATAGAAGTAAATTACAAATCTATATAACTGTCTGACACCAGTTGGTTTAAAAGAAAAAGATTTTTGCTGGATAACCCCAGAGCGGTAATGTATGCAGTTTAAGCAAGGGCTGCAAGGACATCGATAACAATGTCCATGCAGCCCTTGTTAAACGATTATGGGGCCGTGTAATAGGCCCCATAAAAGAGAGCCGATCTAGCAGATCGGCGCTCGTTTACCGTTATTATGGGGCCCCTATTGGCCTATGTAATAGTACCCTTATACTTTGGCTCTGAGTGACATTGTTATCTATTTATTGCATGTCTCAAGTATCTAAGCGCTTGTGTGCACTGTATAGAAAAACTATTAGGCACAATATGGCAGTATTATACTGGTACTAAATGACAATGATATGTTTTTGCTGTATGAGTATTAGTAGTATATGGTAGAATTATCAAGACCCAGTATGTCACTACTACTCGTACTCTGGATGGCACTATTATGTATACAGAATATGGTGTAATTATACAAGCATACTCTATGGAGCAGTGTTGGTACCATATGGTTGAATTATTTAGGTACAGCAGGGGTGATATGGCAGTATTACTCAAAATCCCTCCCTTGCCCATGAGCTTTCATATCTCTTATACTTCTGACCAACTCAGCTCAGCTACATCTTTCCTCCGCCTTCATAGAAACTATACCTCTAAAAAGAGAGGTATCCATACTTTGATTTTTTTTTTTTGTTTTTTTATGGTTTTAATGGAGGAGTTGCAGTTTAATAAAAACTATATATTACAGCAGGAGACCTATTCATTTTGACATTCAAATTACTTTTATTTATGAGATCAGGAAATTTGGCGTCTGGTTTGGATTATAAAGAACCAGTGAGCGGGCAGGTTAAGTCTACCTGAGTATTAAGTGTCAGATATTACCCTACACATTTTTTATTAAACCAGCTGCTATATATAACGAACACGGCAACCTTCACCTAACCTTGTATTTAGGTATATATAGCACTTTCAGATAGACTTGGCTTGCAGATTGCAGGCAACCTCTAGGGACTCGATAACTAAGATCCAGCTAACTAAATTTAAAACACAACTTTCCGGCACCTACTCATCTGGACCTATGTCCGTGTAAATATTGCAGTTAATCAGCTGTGATTTATTTGTGTTCAATTATCCTATAGCTCCCCCACAGGAGAGATCAAGCACTACATGGACATCAAAAGGCTGTCTATATAGTGTCCTGCAGGGCACAGAGAGATGTTCTTTGTAGCCACTACCCATAAGGGTCTAGAAAAGTGGGGTTTCTCCACGGAAAGGAAGACATCTGTATACAGAAATTACAGCTATAAGTGAGCAAATTGATGGTGAAACGATCAAATTTGTTCTCAATTTGCCAGAAAATCAGATTTGTCTATTCAAGCAAATTGTTCAGAAGCGGGGACAATTTTCTTTAAGAGGGGTACTGTATGCTATGTTGCTCATCTCCTTTAAGTCTAATTTTCAGTATATTTACTTAGGCTCTCTACTCCAGTCTGTCAGATAGACCAAAGCTTTGATCCTGTGACCACATGCTATGAGTAAGTATGCACAACATTACGCCTACAGGGGCTGTGTATTGTCGCTCACTGTGTACAGGAGCAGGCACTCCTGTCAAAGACAGAAGTCCCTGCTCCTGTTCATTAGTCCAGCGGATGTTTTCTAAGTTATATTTTTGTTAAAAAAAAGTCTGAAATGAGACTCTCAATGACTAATTGCAGCATATGTGTGTATGTCAATATAGTTAAACTACCACAGTTCCCATCGAAGTTGATGTATGGACATTGGTGCTAACTAACTTGTAGATGCCTGTATTTAAACGGTAGATGAAATAAAGCATTAAATTTTACCGAATTGCTGTACTATTTGTTTCTTACATTAGTGTTCTGCTTAGGGGATGCTTGACCTCGTGATGCTTGGGTAAAGGTGGCCATACACCTTCAGTTATATCTCCCTCCCGCGACATTAACCACATTATCATTACCCTCCACATTAACATTTTCTCATAAAAATTTTTGTATATTTTGTCCCCAAATGGATGTTTAAAACAAAATATATATGAAAATTAGAACAAAAAACAAATGAAAAAATTCAGTGTTAACCTAGCTTTACACTAAAAAAATCTTTAGCTATTTTACTGAAAAAAAGTGAATACAACTGATTTTTTTAAAAGATTTTTTCTTCTTCTAAGAATATTCTCCGTATCTATAAACCTTTCATCATTTTTTTACACTTCACAAACTTTTTTTTTTATCATTTCTATTAAACAACGCATGAAGGATCTCCACTCCTGTCCGTAAATCTTCTGATCTATGACCATGACTCTCTTACCCGGGCTCCAAATCATGCAGTAATTGTATAAAATGACATAATTGCTTCACCTCCAGAACCACTTGTTAACTATGTCCTAAAATTAGCATCTAAAAAAAAAATTGAGAATTCAAGATAGAAAAAAAACAAGAAACACCAAACAGTATGCTGCAAAAGGCAACTCTGTACAATGTCTACATTATGGGTGACGGGATCAGTATTTCCTGCCAAATTGAGCACTGCACATTATAAGCATGGAACCTTAAAGGCCTATTACATGGGTCGTTAAGAGGAGCAAACGAGCGCTCTCAGCGCTCGTTTGCTCCTCGTTCCCCGCTCGCTGCTGCCGCTATTCAACGCGGCTGCAGCGAGCGGGTGAGTGCGGGAGGGGGCGGCGGGGAGGCTGCCCGGGTGATCGCTGATCGTCCGGGCAGCCCATAGGATATAGCAGCGTCTGCTGCCGATGCTCCTATTCAACAGAGCGACGGCAGCAGATCGCTGCTATATCAGTCGCTTGTTTTTCAACATGTTGAAAAACAAGCGACTGCAACGATCAGCCGACATGAACGATGTCGGCAGATCATTGCACTCCATTCCACGGGACGATTAGCGGCCGTAGCGGCCGATATCGGCCGAATACGGACGATAATCGTTCCGTGGAATAGGGCCTTTAATCGACTGACACCAAAAGCAAAAAAAACTAAGATTAAAAATAAAATTTAAAAAAATCCATTTAAAATCTGTACTGTTAGATTAAGCAATGTGTGTACTAAAAATAAACCTTTCATTTTAGTTTAACATTCTTCATACATTTTACATTTGAAAAAATAGAAGTGGTCTCAACGCATTAAAGGAACAAATCATGTTGAAAATATGTGAACCCTTTTTCCCCAATCTCCCTCTTCAGAAGTGAAATAATCCAGACATTAGTTAATTGTTTTGTGTCTGTGGCCTAACGTACGATAAGTACAATGATGACTATTATACAGCTGGATCCCAGCGCATGTTTAATAAGAAGTCTGGTCAGAGCTTAAAGAGCATTCGTTTTGAACTAGGACCTGGCCCTTCTGAAAACTCCCACACTATGTTATTGTATTTTATATAGCGAAAGATTACATAACGCCATCGCCCCCCTATATCGAAGGCCATGGCTCTTGTTCTTTGCTTTCTTTTCAAAGAGCTAGCTAGCTTCTGAATACACAAAAAAAAATAAAATTATATATATTTTTTAGGACATAACTTCATGTATCAAATGCAAAGAAGTGGATAGCTACATTCAGGGAGGAACCTAGCTTTGCGCTAAGGAAGGCATGCAGGCCCATTGAGCCCTTTTCTTAGGGGTTTTTTTTTTATGATGGTGCCCTTTATGACTTAAAGTGACTGTACCACCAGGTCCAGGCTGAAGCACCGGAGGCGGCCGACCCACCCCCAGTGGGAAGAAACTCCAGCCCCTTCATGACGTCACTCCGGTGCTTCAGCCTGGGCCTGGTGGTACAGTCACTTTAACTCTTTAGCTACCCCTTTAGCAGACCCCTGCTTGGCAGTAGATTGGTCGGTGCCTGGGCCCACCGGAGAATTCTCTGGTCCTCCGATGGGCCAGTCCAACACTGTATCAACTATCTGAAAAAAAAGGGCAAAGTCTCTTGTTTTTAGATTAGTTTTTAGAATTATTGCTCCATAGTCCCTTTATAAAAGGGGGAAGAAAAATTAAAAGTAATTCTACATTAGGTGAAGAACACAGTTGTCCAAACTCTGCCTTCTATAATTTAACTTCTTTAGACCAGTATAATTTATTGGCCCTTGGTGGGGCAATACCCTATAGTTGAAAGGAGGCTTTCGCTCATAAAATTGGGTTGAAAGAAAAACATTTTTTGGGATAAAATTAAAGACTTAAATGGAAACGGTCATCAATTTCATGCTGTCCAAACCACAAGTCATCAGATGGGTCCCCAGTAACTTCCCCCCACCCCACCAGCTTTGTCCAGACTATCTCCAACAGCACATGTGTGAGGAAAGAAGAATTATGCTTCATAGGGGTCTGGCAGTGGTCATCATCATGTATATGTGTACAGGTGGGGTAAACGAACAAGCTATCTAATGTGTGTTTCCAACTTTAATCAAGTCAAACCATGAAAAGGGACAAATGGTAGGCCTACAAGTTACAGTACCTGTTTGGTTGACTTGAACCACAATAAATATATAGTTACATAGAAACATTATAGAAATAACAGAAAATAGAAAAATGGAGCAAAGAGACAGGCGATATGAAAAAATTGGTTATTTTGTGTCTATTACTGGTCATTTTCTTTTAAATTTTCAGAAATTGAAATTATATTTTTCCGAATGGGACATAACTGGACAATGGAAAATGGTGTAAAGTGGTGCATGATGTCATGAGTCAGGTGAACCGAAATGTACAAAAAACTCACAACATGGATAACACACTGTACCTTCACTGGGTGCTTTGCCTTTCCTTTCTGGTAATTCTAACCCTGTCCCCCCTGAGGGATACAAGGTGACGTCCGTTGGCAAAGGCCAACTGCTTGCTCTGTCTTCCGTAATCTCATACATCTGCCCTTCCGTCGGCTGTAGGTGCCAGTTTAGGCCAAAAAGGTGCATGGCTGCAGTGAGCAATGAGAAGAGTCATGTTTTTCAGTCGCATTGCAGGTACCCTTACAACTAATAGATCATTCATAGAGATGAGCGAACCAGGTTCGGGTTCGAGTCGATCCAAACCCGAGCGTTCGGTATTTGATTAGTTTGTCTGGAAAACATGGATACAGCCAATGACTATATCCATGTTTTCCACATAGCCTTAGGGCTTTATCCAAGTTCAGCAGCCACCGCTAATGAAATGCCGAAAGTTCGGGTTCGGATCAACTCGAGCATGCTCCAGGTTCGCTCATCTCTAGTCATTCATAAATCTCAAAAAAGACAATAAATCTATTTCATCCTATAAATTAAAATTTAACACAAATTTGGCCACAAATTTCTCAAACAAAAATTGTAAAATTACAAATAGCTATAAAAAAAATCATAATATAATTATATAAAAGTATAAAACAACAACAAAAACTTTAGTGACCAGGAATGTCCTAATGTGTAACATTTGATCTTTGAGGCTTGATAACGATTTATTTTAATAGAGGTGTTTTCGAATGCAACTTTTTTTTCCATATGTTTCATCTAGTGTACAGCACACACACCTTTTACTTCTATTTGTTATGGTATGTTTCTTAATCGATTCAGTGTTAGGCCATAACCAAACAATGTCTTTCTTTGGCTTTATGAAGAGTGAAGACTTTTTTTTTGGACAGCCGCCATTCCCCGCTAAAATAACGTCCGTTATTTAAAAACAACAATTATACCACAAATAATGGCTGTTGTTTTGAATTAACAATCGTATTTGATGGCCATCCAAGAAAACAGGCATTGACGACATTGTTTGGTTGTGGCCTTGAGGATGATAATTAAAAAAAACCAAAACACAAAAAGTAAACATGCAGTTAATATAATTTACAGAACAACAAAAGGAGGAAAAATTTTCCTTTAGGAGTGTAAAAATACATCAAATTTTTAAAGGGATTGGCAACTTTATAGTAAATAGTTCAGTGTACAGTATTAGTAACTGTACTCACTGTATATACTGACAGCAGCTCCCTGTGTACCTCATAGAGCTAATATCAGACTCCCCTCCTCCAGGCTGGGCTGCCCTGCTCTGTGGGGTGGCTGTCAATAAAGTGGCCAACATAGAGGAGCATGTGACCATGCCCCGCCCCCAGTGTCCACTTCTGAGCCTGTATATGCCTATGGAGGACACTGGGAGGTGGGGCATAGTCACATGCTCCTCCATGTCGGCCATCTTATTGACAGATACACCACAGAGCAGGACAGCACAGTCTGGAGGAGGGGGGTCTGATCTTAGCTCTATGGGGTACACAGGAAGCTGCTGTCAGTAAGTAATGTGAAAACACTTACTTATACTACACACAAAACAATTTAACTATAAAGTGGCCAACCCCTTTAATGTTGAAGAGGACACCACAACCTCTAAACTAGTACAGAGGTCATTCATCATATATCATGCCAACGTGTTAACCCACACACAGTATAATCTAGAGAATGCTTTATACATAGAGTTTGACGCAAAATTCATTATTGAAATTAATTCATTACCACAATCTTAAAGAATAAGACAGGCTCATGACTTTACCCGCTCAGATGCCATGATGTATTTTTAATTAATTCTACAACAAACTGATATCACCGTAAATTACTCCGAATGGGAATGACTGGGAGGTAATACTGAAAAGGCTAAAGTATTGTAATTGTAGAAGGCGAAGGCGACCGATAACACTTAAAAAGGGAAAAGTGTCACGTAATTCATTTTAGCTTTATTAATTACATTTGTATGAAGGTGACAAATAACGTGTTTGGCCTTTTTTGTATTTTTTTTAATTATATATATAAAAGCTTCCCTGTGGACGGCCATATTGGAGTCAATACCTTTCTCTATTGTATCTTTATGGCCACTGCAGTAACTGGGGGTCAAGTGACGGAAGGTGTCCATAGACCTTCAATGGCCGTTGGCTAAACCAAGGTTGTCTCTCCTGTTCACCCCATCACACATGAATGTTTGGCTTGGCCGAATGTTCATGCATTGGAAATAAGATGATCTGGAATCAGGCTGCTCTAGAGGTGGGTTATCAAACAGAAGGGTCAGGAACTTGAAATTCAACATCACGAAAGAGTCAGATGAACCAAATCCACTTTAGAGCAGGAATGGGGAACCTTTGGTCCTCCGGCTTTTGCAAAACTACAATTCCCATCATGACTGGACAGCCAAAGCTTGGCAGATTAAAGGGTTTTATTGGGAAAAAATACCACTATCCACACAACATGAATAGTTGAATGTCGTCCGATCAGTCGATACACTGGTATGGCGCCATAAACAATGTTTGGAAGTGCAAGATCGGCTCCATACATTTTTGCGGTGGAGCAGCTCCATACTTGGGGGATTCTCTGCAGTTGCACAGTGCCACCAGTACAAGGTTCCAACTCTTATCCTAGCCCCAATCAATGCCGATTTATGGGGTTAGAAGTCCCTAGAAAATACTTTTAGGGTATGCACGATGAAAGTTGCGCTTATCTCTCATAAAACGGTCATTTCTAGAGATGAGCGAACCTGGAGCATGCTCAAGACTATCCGAACCCGAACTTTCGGCATTTGTTTAGCGGTGGCTGCTGAACTTGGATAAAGCCCTAAGGCTATGTGGAAATCATGGATATAGTCATTGGCTGTATCCATGTTTTCCAGACAACCTTAGAGCTTTATCCAAGTTCAGCAGCCACCGCTAATCAAATACCGAACGTTCGGGTTCGGATCGACTCGAACCCGAAGCCGGTTCGCTTATCTCTAGTCATCTCACTAAATGAAATATATAAAATCATGCCTGGTTAAAGGAGTTTACTAGTGTGAAAGACATATCACAGCATTTTTCATACAGATCAACATTTGAAAACCCCTTATCGGTTCAAGAGGTGGACACCCTCACACAAGTATACAGCACTATCTGAGATCAGCAATAAATCATAATGGTCACTGACCTACGCACTACCAGACCACAACCTCCTCAAGGAACACGTATGATTTATCAGACAGCAGATATGAAGCATGGCTCCATCAGAATACATTACACAGAGATGTGATCTCTATTAATATTTTACTATGGATTGGTATTGATTGGACTGACAGCCTTCCAGCCGCTGACCTTTGTGAATCAGGTGGAAGGAATGCAATTAGGTCTGACAACCGCAAAGTGATGAGGAAGAAGTGCAGATCCTGACAGGACACAATAAGGAGAGTGATTATTAAAGAATGAAGCAGTGGTATAGTTTTTATATTTTTTACCATAGGGGGCAGTATTATGGGGACAGTCCTCAGGCCGGAAGATGCGTGGTTAGCCACGGGAAACAGTCTGTAGCCATCAGGATGCCCCTGCTTTCACTCCCCCTCCCCACACATGTCTGTCAAGACTGAATAAATGGATTGATTTGCAGCGATCTTCTGGTGAGTGCAAGCTCTTTTCTCTTCGTTTGGATTATAGTAGTTATATTCTTGTACATAGGGGGCAGTATTATAGTAGTTATATTAGAACCATGTATGCATTTTTCGTATTGCAGTTATATTTGACGACATAGGGGGCAGTATTGTGACCTTTTTTTTTCTTCTTATATCACAAATACTCTATAGCGATTAATGGTGTCAGTTTTGTCCAACCTGTCGTAAGACAAGAACCAATAAACCTGTCTTGTGTCCGTATCTAAATCCTGAAATATACAAATGCAGTCAGAACGATAGCACAGCATAATTCATAAATACCTTTGATCCTCAGCAGACAGTAATTTGTAATGCAATCTCATTTACTGTTAGGCCGCTGAATGGTAACCGCTTTGCATTAAGCAGATAAATACATCAGACTGAATGATATGCCCTATGACTAACCATCAGTCTCGCAAATGAACAACACACGCTCCCAAGAACAAACACCGGGGTAAACGTAATTGAACGTCAAGGATCAAGCAACGGCAGAGACAGACAGCGCGAATGCCGCACTGCGAGGGCAGTTAATTACAATATGGATATCAATGAACGTTTCCTCAAAGGATGAGAAATTATATGTATTGAGTGATTCACCAGAACGGAAAATCTCAAATGATGCAGGTGTGAGATGCGGCTCCATCGTGGCCCAGACGCGGTACGCTCCTGGCAGGCAGGCATCTCATTTGTGCTTTGGCTTATACAAAACCTATAAGATTGCTTAAAATTAGAAGCAAAATTCAGATGAAACATAGGTCTATTCACCTTATTATACCGCTTTATTATGTCTGCGCTAGGGAAGAATGGATGAAAGGTCTTGTTATTTCAGTGCAGATGATTCTCTGCCTCTATTAACTTCTTTATACAAAAATAGTTTTTAGAAGGTTAATTATCCATTTAGATATGCAAATTAAGACGAGCACATAGGAGATAGTATTTTAGCACTTACATTCTGCACATGCTTATATAGTAGTTATATTCCTGTATATAGGTGCAGTATTATAGTATTTATGTAGTTAGTAGTAGAGACCCGCACCACACCAAACAATACACCACTTAAACAAGAGTCCAATAAGACAAAGCAGCAAGATACTGTCCGTGACCTGCAATTGCTGCACGGGGGTGCAGACAACTGAGAGGAGGCGTACTATTGTATGGTGGAAGAAATGTGAAGTAACACTCACCCGTGATTTGCAGCTTTATGACTTTATTAGGTCCACAGTGAGCAAAGAGGGAAGGGAATTAGGTGCAGACGCGTCTGAACCTAATTCCTTCCCCTCCCCGATCACCGTGGACCTAATAAAGTCATAAAGGTGCAAATCACGGGTGAGTGCTACTTCACATTTCTTCCACCATACAATTATAGTAGTTATATTCTTGTATATAGGAGGCAGTATTATAGCAGTTATATTCTTGTATATAGGAGCAGTATTATAGTAGTTATGTGGAAAAAGATACAGGTGCCGGTACTGTCTGAATACTGGCTAATCAGTAGCCTTGCGCTGAAGCTGGATGTGAGGCTTTGAGACCACACTGATCTACGCTCGCAGTGCTCGAACAGAGAAAAGGGCAGTACGATGTATGAAAGCAAGAAATAAATCCAAGCACTCACCGAGTAGATGATCTTTGGTAGGTTTAATTAGACATCACAGGGAGGGAGCGGTGACACTGGTGTGGGAGCGTGTAGCAGACAACGGTTTTGCACCTCGGCGCTTTGTCAAGTCCTACGTTACTACGGGGGGGAGGGTAGCTTAAATAGTTTACATCATGCATAAGTGAATAGTAAACAAATGACATGTAACAACATAATAAAGTGAATACAGACATGCTCATAAGAAAACACTCCAATCGTTCCATATCGCTTCTCTCCTGAGGAGGTACTGGTGTCTATCTCCACCCCTATCGGGATTATCTACCCTTTTCAATCCTAGAAACCGCAAGGAGCTGGTATCTCCGTTGTGGGCAAAAAGAAGAAAGCGGTGGATGATTGGTTTACCAGACTTCCTCTGACAGGTAACAAGAAATGTCGGAGCTGTAAGTACTGCCCGCAACTGATTCCTACAGCATTTATAAACCTCAATGGGGTAGATTGTTATATTAATAACTTAATCACCTGTAGAACTCCCTATACTGTTTATGCGCTGGTATGCCCGTGTCACCGTTTCTATGTGGGCAAAACAAAACACCCAATGTGGACTAGGTATAAGGAACATGCCTACTCGGTAAGGACGGGGAAGGGTGTTCCCCGCCTTATTGAGCATGTGAATTCTGCCCATAACGGAGACACTAGCTCCTTGCGGTTTCTGGGCTTGGAAAGGGTAGATAATCCCGATAGGGGTGGAGATAGACACCAGTACCTCCTCAGGAGAGAAGCGATATGGATCGCTACCCTTGACGCGACCGGCCCAAACGACCTCAATGAGAGGAACGATTGGAGTGTTTTCTTGTGAGCATGTCTTTATTTACTTTATTATGTTGTTACACTTTATTTGTTTACTATTCTCTTATGCACGATGTAAACTATTTAAGCTACCCTCCCCCCAGTAGTGACGTAGGACTTGACAAAGCGCCGAGGCGCGAAACTGTTGTCTGCTATACACTCCCGCACCAGTGTCACCGCTCCCTCCCTGTGATGTCTAATTAAACCCACCAAAGATCATCTACTCGGGGAGTGCTTGGATTTATTTCTTGCTTTCATACATTATAGTAGTTATATTCTTGTATATGGGGGCAGTATTATAGTAGTTATATTCTTGTATATAGGAGCAGTATTATAGTAGTTATATTCTTGTATATAGGAACAGTATTACAGTAGTTATATTCTTGTACATAGGAGCAGTATTATAGCAGTTATATTCTTGTATATAGGAACAGTATTATAGTAGTCATATTCTTTTACATAGGCGCAGTATTAGGCTATGTTCACACTATGTAAAAGTACAGCAACAACGGCCATATTTTATATGCCTAGTGTTCTATGGGATCCCGGCCGGAGCGTATACACATCGTATGCGCTCTGGCCGGGATCCTGCACAGGGCCGCAAATAAGTGACATGTCAGTTTTCTGCGGCCGCAATTCAATGAATTGCGGCCGTAGGAAACCCTTTCAGTTCACACAGTAAAGCGAGTGGCTCCAGACACTCGCTTCACTGTGTGCTATGGGAGGTTCTGATGCAAGCACGCGCTGATGCGCTCACATCAGAACCCTGCGGCCGAAAGATCATCCGGGCTGTATTTAAGTACCGGCCGGGATGATCCGGGCAGAGACCGGCCGTTCTGTGACCCGGCCGGGTCACGGAACGGCCAGTCTCTATACGTTGTGTGAACGTAGCCTTATAGTAGTTATATTTTTGTTGATAGGGGACAGTTTTATTGTTGATTTATCCTTGTACATTGGAATGGTGTATATATATATATATATATATATATATATATATATATATATTTATTTATTTATTTATATATAGGAGGCGGTATTATTAAAGATAATGCTATGTGTTTTCTAACCCTATTCTGTATAACGCAGGACTAATTCCTTCCTGGGGCTGCTCTGTAAAACAATGGGTCATCTAGGAATTTTTGCCTCCTGTGGGTGTAACACATTAAGGTTCTGCATAATAGAGTACAGACATGTACACAAGGAGCTGAAAGGTCTCACTAAGATGAATCCGCTGATCCGTCTCCTGTTACTGAGAGGGTGATAATACAGTCAGGAAAGGTCATTAAAGCAGGCAGCATGAATGACAGAGACAGATGGAGCAGGCCTTGGATCACTGACAGTCTGTGTGGGGTTCCCACTATCACTCAGCCAGGCAATGACTTACTTTGTCAAGTCATCTGAATGTATAACTTTTCTTTCTAATCACAGCTCAGTAAGCACAGGCCGGAGGCTTACAGACAGTTACTCTAAGATATAGAATCAGGGGTGCAGAGATGGCAGATGCATTCAGGCTACGGGTCTTATCTACCTACCTCCAAAAAATTAATAGGTTATATACATAGAAAACAGAGGTTTTACATGGGTGCCCATATGTGCAAATGCAGCTGACCTGGATTATGGGATGTCCAATTTATTAAGGGTACAGCATATTATATGCCTGCATCATGGCTTGGTCTATGTCACCTTCTATGCCACAGTCTCTATTTGCTTTTTCTGCATATAAAAACTCTATCCAAGGAAAATCCAGTGGTGCCAATGTTCTGTCTGCCGTCCTCTTTGCACAATAAAAAGCTTGTTTTGTTCAAGAATCGACATGGCAATCTGTACAAGACTCTCACATTGGCCTTCCAATCAGATGCAACAGAAATTCGTACCCTTCCAGAGAGCGATAATTCGCCCAATCGATCATTTAACGATTTTGAGGCAACGATTTTATTTTTAGAACGATCAGCATTTAGACAAAGATATTGAAAATCGTTTGAAAAAAATCGTTATTGCGATTATTTTAAGATCGCCTAAGCCCATCTCACACATAGGGTCAATCTGTTAAAGACTGTTTACACGAAGCGATCTGCGAATTTTCAGCGAACGACCAATGATGATTTGAGAATATGTTGAAAGATCAAAATGAATAATTTCTCGCTCGTCGCTTGATCGTTTACTGTTTTTACACGAGCCGATTATCGCTCAAATGTGATCGTTCTTGTGAAAATTCAAACGATAATCGCTCCGTGTAAAAGGACCATAACCTTGTCTCCAAATAAAATCCTGTTCACTCTTCAGACCACCAGTTGATCAGCCATGTGCGGCCCTCACTTGTCATTGTCTTTTACTAGCAGATGAAAGAAAACCGTAAGACAGCAAAAAAATAAAAATAAAAAACAAGAGCTTACAGAGGCTAACAATGACAAAAGATCTGCAAAGACAGTAATTTACAAGGTCAAGAAAATGGATGGCCCCTGGGACCGTGTAATAGAGTAAAGGGGGTTCGGTGATGAGAAGGAGGTGATCTTGATAGATCGTCTTAAGAACAAACAGACAATAAAAGATGAGCCGGGAAAAAAAAAATAGCCCCCCTCTCTGGAATAGAGAGGAGTCAGCAGAAATTTACAAAAGCTTACAAGTGGCCTGATGTTACCTTTTAGCTTTCCCAAGCCTAAGAGGTGAGGTTGATAAATAACCAGACAAATCAATTACAGAGTGTGAAATTAGGGAACTGATTAGAAGAGACTGCGGACAGCAACATCTGCTATCGATTGTTTGCTCTTGGTTTAGCAGAGCGGTGGTGGGGGTGGAGGGGTTGAATCAGACACATTTTTAGGAGACTCTCTGGCTTCTACAGGCAAGAGACATTTATTGAATAAAAAAGCAACATGTTCTGTTTTTTCAAAGGAACTTTGGAGGCTAAACTGATGCACTAAGCTTATACTTAGTGTGGGGCCTGATGGGGTGGAACATAGCAAGACTTAATAAATAGCCAAGAGAAAATCCCATCAGACCATGAACTAAAAAGAACACCCTCGATCAGTTTTGTCTGTAGGGTTTCTTTAAAGGCCCTATTACATGGGCCGATCTGGAGGAGCAAGCGGGCGCCAACCTGTCAGATCAGGGCTTGCTTGTTCCTCGTTCCCCGCTATTACATACGCCATAAGCAATCGGGTAAGAACGAGGGTTGGGGACAGGGCATAAGGGAGCTGTGGTAATGGAGCCCATAGGTGATAGAGCGACAGCCAGAAGACCATCGCTATTGTTCCAGTTTTTTTCAACATGCCCAAAGACAAGGATCAGCCGATATTGTGCATGTTGGCTGATCGTAGCCTTTTAACAGGAGCTATTAAACCAAGCGATTATCTGCCATAACGGACGATAATTGCTTGGTGTAATAGGGCCTTCAGTTATAAGTATATGGATAATGGCTGAATGTTCACAACACCAAAAGGCGCTAAAGTCTTCATTTTGGTAGGATATTACAATGAACCAAGTCTTGGTTTTGAACCCATTTGAGGGATTCTAGGGGACAGGGCTAAATGTTGGCAAGTATCATGTACTGTATGTCTATACTTTCCAAGTAATCCTCTGTAATAAGATTCCAGTGATATCAGACATTGCCCACAAGGGCTTCTGCACCCACAAAGGGGTATTTATTACAGTAGTGGCATCAGAATGGGTACCTGGGAATATTATGCCACTATGTACTAACCAGCCAACACGAAGCCTCAAGATTGTTCAACATTTGGGTTCTTTTCAAGCCTTTACAATTTTTCCTATTGACACTATAGCTGTTCGGGTAACAGATATCCTCCTAACCTCCCTATGCAAATACATACTGGTCTCAGGCAGCAGCTTACTTCTATCTTGCTGTTCAGACACCTGTGAGAGTGGTTAATCTCCCCTGAGAACAAAAACATTTGGAGAATAGAAAGGCCACCGTACACATTATATAGAAGATGTGATTATGCCGAAGAGCTCGGCCAACATTGATGTGTCTCATCATGCTCCAGTTTGTTTCAGAGGGCTCGGTAAGAGGGTAGGGTTTGGCCGGCCACATAAGCATCTCAGGGGTGCAAAGGACTGTAGCTATTGAAGGCGCAAAGACCCCAGTCACACAAAACACCTAGAGGTGGCCTAGAGGTCAATATGCCACATAGGAAGGCACCAGCACTATAAGTGACACATGGACAGTAACAGATTTTGCACTGGGGCTGAGAAGCTTCAAATTTCGCCCCAATAGCCCCCCTCCATTATGTTATCTTATAAGCCAAGATAAAAGGGGTCTGAAAGACTGGTTCACACGTTCCAGATGCATCATGACCACAACGTGTGAACCCAGACTTATAGCAGTGATGTCAATAAACGAGATCTCAGCTACTTAGCAAACAGCGACCCCCAACATTTAATAGCTCTACTTCAAAACGGCAACTCGCTTCCCAATTAACATGTCTGGGATGTTTATTCACGTTGTCAATGACCTAGTGTGTGAGAAAGGACAAGACATCAAAGCCTAACCTGACTGATTACAAGAGTAATGATGGGCTGAAATACAATGGCATATGACGGCTGGAAGGTGATGCCTGCCGGCTAACACCCATGGCTCATGGGTTCAGATCTGACCAGAGCAACATCAGTACGAGGCTTATATGTTCTCTCCTACTGCAAATAGAAATATAATAAAAACTGGGTATATATGAACTTAGTTTGTGAACTAACATAAATTATGTACATGGGGTATACGGAATATCAAGTCATACATTTACAATGCTACAGAAAGAGTCAGAATAACTTTGTTCAATCTCCTAGGGCATTTTACACATGGGGTATATGCTATATATGCATCCATACTGATGTTGAGACACTCTACCAGAAATCAGCAGGGTATCCACCACATGTGAACATATCTTACAGAGGGCGATTGTCAACCAAATAAGCCCATCAAACACTCACTCTTCATTCTTAGCCTGTCCATTGTCTTGTGTAATTAGTTAGGTGCGACCAATGAATGATAGAAGTAAAAGGACACACAAATGATCCGGTGATCATTCATGCCCAATAACCAGGCCATGTTATAGGCTTGTTAGAATAGTGCTGATCTGGGAGATTGGGGTGTCTAAAACAGGCCATAAAGTTACGTGTAAACCATACATCTGCTGCCCCATCCCTGACCACTGTTGTTTTGATGATACGCGGTACCCACTGATCCACACTTCCTGGTCTCTTCTAAAAAAAAAAAAGGCTAATGTATTCCAAAGGCTTTTTGTTCAACAAAGGAGAATCGGAAGACAAGATTTCAAATCTGGTCAATTTAAATTCATACTTCTTGGTTTCATGAATGGTCAGACACAGCCGGTGACGTGTCCCTCGTGCTGGGTGTTACGGGGATGCCAACCGGCCTCTTGTTCTTGGCCAGGATATTTAGGGAAAAAAAACTAGAACAGCAAACAAACTTTGACGGAAAGCATAGTGTGGCTCTCCTGGGTGAAGAAAATATCACAAGAACATCTCTGATATCATTAGGACCCACTGACAAATTGTCTTATGTCTAATGGGAGCTGGAAACGAGAGCTGTACCCTATTCATGAGCAACTGTGTTTTCACTCAGCAAGTCAATTACCACATAGTCCCAAAGATTCGAGTAATTCATTTTTAATTTGTGTGTCTATATCTATCTTAGTACCACGGACCTGTTCCCATTTGGGGATTCCTATTAATTAGGTAAAGGAGGTCAGACAATGTTAACCAAGAACTATGGAGCGATAAGAGGCCAGAGCGGTATTTTCCTAGCTGGATGTCTAAGACGGATGATGAGCTTCCACCGCGCAGCACTGGCCTATGGGTAATGATTTGTGCTTGCAAATGAGGCTTAGAACCATTTTTGCAAATGCTCAGTAATCAGATGGAAGATACTACGGTACCGTGCCGCTGCCGCCACCACTCTCAATCTATCTGACTTGGACTCTTTGCGATTCACCTAATTGAGTAGAACTGAATGCCCAGAACTGAGAAAGCGGCAGATGAACTTGATTTACCTGCAAATGGATTAAATCTGTAACCAATTCAACACCTTGGTCTATAACCAGCTCATCGCCATGTCAGTGCAAGCCATTAGGTCTATATTAAAGCAGCGCTGAGGTTAACAAAAAGAAATGGGGCACTAAAAAAAACATTTAAAAAAATGGCGCCATAGAGCTCCTATTATTTCTTCAGTACCCAATCCTATACGTTTTCTCTTCACTTTCTTCCGAGAAGAAAGCCCTTGAAAAAGATTAACACACCTGGAATAATAGGGCTGAACTGACCCCAGACCAAAGAATTTGGACTCTAGAACAAAATTTTTTCAAAATCCAGTCCTGTACTTTCACAGCTTCACCACCTTCCGAAGGACCAGGGCTTAAAAAAGATCACCCCACTTGGAGTTAAGTGACCCATTTTAAGTAGACCCTCTAAATAGACCAGGGCCATTGTGGGACTGTCTCATAAGCCAACTTATATGGGGGGTAACGTAAAATAAATAAATAAATAAATAAAGGTTGTGTGGCTAAACTTGGAGATTTGGTTTTGTAGAAGGGTGTTTTAGCAATTTTTTTAAACCTTAGTCAACCCCTTCTGAGTATATTGCCCTCTCTGAGCTTCTTGCAGAAATACAGAGTTAAGTTGGTGTCTGGCATCTACCATAACATTCATTTGATCATACGCCTATGGCCAAGTGTCTATTACATTTTCTCCATCCAAGCAGCCCCTCGTCTATATTACCTCCACTCAAGGAGCCCCTGGTCTAGTTTGTCTCCACCCAAGGAGCCCCCAGTCTACATTGTCTCCACTCAAGGAGCCCCTCATCTACATTATCTCCACCCAAGCTGCCACTCATCTACATTGTCTCCACCCAAGGAGCCCTCATCTACATAGTCTCCACTCAAGGAGCCCTTCATCTACATTGCCTCAGAAATGGATTAAAAATTTTACTCATACATATCCTTTCAAAGGATGGCACTGCATGGTGACCGACACATGACAGAATAGTATCCATTTTGTGATGGGTCCAGAAATGTTTATGTTACAAGTCTGAATATAGCTTTAATATAACAAAAATGTTTTCAAAAGGGTTAAAATTAAAAAAATTAAAAAAATTAGTCGACACACATTGTAATGTTCTCATGGCAAAAGATAAAGAGGTCTCAATGGACTATGCCTGGAGAAATAGATTTGCATCCACCGCTTTATGCGCTATGACAATGTTTAGTATGATGGTTGCCAACAGAAAAGCAAATAATACCTCGCAAGTTTGATATAATATCCCTTTATTGGAAGTCAGGGTATTACAAGGTTCAATAAGAACCTGACTGCGTATCCGAGACATAAAAGTCCTTGCACTATATTGTATTTCATTGTTCACAGTTGTCAGGCGATAAATAACTCACAATCATGCGACGATACGTTACCTGAGCCGCGACGTCGAGCGCTGTAGGTCACAGGCCCTGAAACGTCTTGTGCTTAAAGGGTCTATACGGTATTTTGGGATGCAGGCTAAGCCCTACAATGCTTCAGATGTGAGAAGTTCCGTGATTTACTGCGCCAATAAAAAAGGATTAAGAACGTAGTCATGTAAATTGTAAGGATACGGTCGGGGGGGGGGGGGGGTTTACAGAGGTTTGCGTACGAATGACTGTGACAGCGATTCAGGCGAACGCTAGTTTTCCCGAACAATCAACTATGAAACCTAAGACTCCCCTCAGGCTACACTTAGCTCTCTACAAGGGCTCTTAAGCCTGTCATACATCAAGCTGACACTTTTCATGGCGGGCCCTAAGCAGCCTGTGTTTTACCAACCCAAGGTACAGGATTCTCCGGGCTCTGCGAATGCTTGAATGGATTAAACGGGCAACAAGTGTGCTTCAAAAATAACATGACCTTTAAGACGTCTCCTAAGACTTCTATGTAACTAAAGCGTCAGCGAGCGCTGCTTATTATACCCATAGGGCACTGATGTTTCAGATTTCTGACATTTATGTACTATATGTTTCTATGCATTGTACTGGTGTTTATTGCTTTTCATAGAAAATGTGCTTCTTAAAGGGTCACTACACCTAAGCAGGATTTTGCAGTGGTATTCCAGTACAAAAATAAAATTGGATAGTAAAGCCCCAGCCCAGATATTATTGGCCTAGCATAGGTGGGAATGCCCCAAAATGTTCACTATTATAATCGGCCCCTTTAATGAAACTAGCAAGTATGACCAGGTCTGAATTTATCCAGTGAATATATATAAGCAGTGACTGATTTTACTGACTGACAACAAGCAGAGATCTTGAAAATTGTGAGTATTTGATTATACAATAAATAACTTTGAACATCCATAAAATAAGGCCACACTCACACGTTGCGTAATTATGTTCCAAGCACAGACCCAGCCTAGGAACTTCTGGCATCATCATGCCGTGAGCTCCGAAATTGTTAAGTTTATGTGCTGCTGTACTGGCTGTGTCAGTACAGTACTGTGAAGATTTAACAGTTTTGGAGCTCAAGCCATCATGATACAGGGAGTTCCGAGGTCTGATCCGTGGGGCATCGTCCATGCATGGACCATATTTACAGAATGTGTAAATGAGGTAGTTGACGATCTTCAGATGTCATTTTCAGGTGGAATCTGGGTACGTCACATACCCGGCTCTTCCAGCTGCAGTGTCATGGCCCAGCTGAGTGATTGCCAGCTCATCCAGCCAGTGACCGGGGCAGTGTTCTGCCACACTCACTGATTGACTGAATGGCCAATCAGTCACCCAGGTACCTGATTTTTCTGCTGGAAGATACGGGTACATGATGTACCCAGATTCCATTAAAAGTTACATACAATGGTCGTCAACATTTACACATTCTGTAATTATGGTCCATGCACGGACGATAAGCTATGGATTGGACCTTGGAACTCCTGGTTTAACAGGACTCCTCCTTTAATGATATTGCTGAAACACAGATTTAAAAAAAAAAAAAGGAAAAAATACTGAGATTTGAATTATGCTAAAATAAAATGTTTGCTTGAAAATTCAACTCATTGACCTCTATGGGAATAAAAGGACACCAATCTGCTGAAAGAAAATAATAAAAATAAAAAAGGAGGTATAATGTAAACAGTTTAAATTGGTTATTCAGGCTTACAAATAGCACAGCTACTTTCTAGCAAAAACAGCATCGCCCCTTTCCTCAGGTTGTGTGTGGTTTTAGAACTCTGCAACATATTTCATTGGAACTGGGCTGCAAAACTGTACCCAACCTGAAGAGTAGTGTGGTTTCTACTAGAAAACAGCCATTTTTTCTGAGCCTGGATAACCCCTTTAAATGCATTATTGGCCTTTTTTCAATGAACGAAAACAAAAATATGTGGATCCAATATACGGAAGTGTCAATGGGCCCTTATGTAATTTCCTCCTTGCCTAATAAAGTAGTGAAGTGTATATGCCAATGTTTACTCACATGTGGCTATCAGTGTATAATTGGAGTTGTATTTTTGCTAAATCTAGAAAGTCCCCGAAGCATTGGTCAACACTAGAACATGAGCGCAACTCGAGCATGCCTTAGTCTATCCAAACCCGGAAGTCTCTGCATTTGATTACCAGTGGCTAAAGAACTTTAATGCTCTAGGAAGTCTGGGAAACATGGATACAGACTATGGCTAAATCCATGTCCAGACAGCCTTAACGTTGCATTCAACTTCAGCCACCGGTAATCATATGCCGAGATCTCCGGGTTTGGATGAACTCGAGCATGCTCGAGTTGCGTTCATCTCTAGTCAACACCAGTATTTGGAAAGCGGTGACCTGGTATAGGCAAACGAGGGGTCACAGACACTTTGAATATGCTTAAAGAAGTCCGGCGAAAGTGTTTATTAAAGTATTGTATTGCCCACCCAAAAGTTATAAAAATCACCAATATACACTTATTATAGGAAATGCACATAAAGTGCTTTTTCCCCTGTACCAAATACTGCATCAAGGCTTCAATTCCTGGATAACATGGTGATGTCACTTCCTGGATAACATGGTGATGTCACGACCAGACTCCCAGAGCTCAGTGTCCCTCCAGTGCCCTGTATCCCTCAGTGTCCCCCTGCCATCATCCTCTCCAGCAGCCACAGCCCGCACAGCTTTGGGAGTCGGGTCGTGACATCACCATTTTATCCAGGAAGTGACATCACCATGTTATCCAGGAAGTGAAGTCTTGATGCAGTAGTAAGTGGAGTTAAAAAAGCACTTTATGTGCATTTCCTGTAATAAGTGTATATTGGTGATTTGTATAACTTTTGGGGGGCAATATACTACTATAATAAAAATTTTCACCAGACTTCTCCTTTAAGATGGGAATTTAAAATCTCAGCTTAATTAGCAAAAAAAAAATCTATGTTAGCATAAATAATCATTTAATTAGGAAAATATACACGTCCGTCACCTAAGTAAATGTCACGGAGATGGGAAAGTCTGCAAAGGACAAACCTCCTAACGTGTAAAAGCATCTTACACCAAGATGGGCATCTGTGTATTTAGGACAGCATCTCTATCCTCGTCGTGACAGGACGCGAGAAACAATTACACCCCAAAAGGTTATTCATAATTTTTAAATGAGTTCATTAGTAAACGCGGCCGGGTTTTTCCTTATTGCGCTAATTAATAATTGATTATGCAATAAATTAAACACTATTTTTCATCAAAATCTAATTAAATATCTTTTTCCCTCTTGTCGATGAGATCAGTCAGACTCTTTGTTAAATATGTTTGTGCAGAGCTGAACAGATTAATTTGAGTTTTAATAATTCATGGCTCCTTTAGAAATGAGTAATTATGGGCGGTAATTAGAGTAGTTAAACTTGACCGGAATGAGGAGCTATCGTGATAAATGATATAATCGCTTCATTATATGGTTGACAGACACAAATTTGTTGGGGGGGGGGGGGGTTGCAAGCTACAAAGAAATGAAAAAAGGCAAAAAAAAACCTTCACTTACTAAAACAGTACACAAATAAATATAGTGAAATTCCACCACCCCCACCCCCAAAAAACCCAGATAATATGGCACAATTTAACATCACTTACCAATGAAATAGGCCAGGAGGATCACCAGTGTGACAGAAATAATGATAGCACTTAAAGCGGCACATTTCCAATTGCAATATTTGTACGGCTTCTGCAGGTTAAAGGCAGGTCTGGAAAAAGTGCTTCGAGGAAGAGGCCGGGGTGGTGGGGAATACACAGTGCTGGAGGTCAGAGGATAGCCCGGTGACGTCGTACAAAACAGAGGAGATGTACCTCCTGGTTTAAACAGAAAATGCCTGGGGGAAAACAAATGCAATAGGGTGAGATTGTAGATTTAGGTTCGTAATATATGGACATGGTACAGTAGTGGGGTCTACATCTACCCCTAAAATAATGAGGTTGTAGAAAACCACATTAAAAAGCCTTGTGTGGTCTACAACATAAATTATAGAGGGTTATACCACATAATAAAGAAAAGCTAAAGTGATGTTTGACCCCACTACAAACGCTAAGAACTCAATGGAATAACTATCCACACAGCATGCACAACTGCTAAGTGAATACATTTTCTTAAACAGCATATGTCTACAAAACAAATGATTTCTAACAAAATAACATACATTTCCCAGTGGGGGTCAATGTTATGCTGGAATATAGATTTTTCTTAATTTTTTGTACCCCAAACCTTCTTTAAATTCAAGAGACCTTTTATATAATATAGAGAGAAAAGAATGCATGCCGAGACCATTGAAGCTAATGAGACCATTGAAAGCCTCCAGGCACCTGTCCCATTGGGTGGAATGTTCTATATTATAGCATAACCAAGTGACCATCAACCAAAGTTAATTTTTAAAATTTTCTGTTGAAAAATGAATTATTTCGACCAACACCAGATATTAAAATACAATGCCAAACTACACACATTGTGGTAAAGACATTTGTTTTGGGCATAGCCTGGCTCTCGGCTTTAAATAAGATCATTTAGTTGTAATTTAGCTTTTGAACAATAGATTTTTTTCCATCCACATTTTTTAGACACTATTGGCCCTTGTATCTTGACTGGCATTCAGCTATGCTCCAAACTGATGTTGATCGAACACAATTCTTAGTGCGAGATTCATTCACGTGGAGAATCAATAACAGAGCTGTAAGTCTAGATTGGAAATTCTGAGCTTAGAAGAAGTAATAAGACAGTTGACCTGACACTTCAGGAGCTTCAACCCAAAGACATTGTTTTATTATATACCATGACTAGGTCTGCGAATCATGGGTTCACAATGATTGTTTTACCAAAATACATGGCACTGCTAGGCACTCTTAGAACCAAAACTATATGCCTAACTATGTGTATGTACAATAATAAAAACTTTTGTCTTATTCAACATGTAATTGAGATAAATCAGTCTACTATATGTAATCTTGTTGGCCTGCCATTGTCTAGGCTGACCACTGGCCAACATCAAGTGAACTTCTCACCAGCTTAAAGAGGCAAGGGGTTGAACAAAATAGTTAAAAACAAATGTAACTTTTTGAGTAATTTTCTATTGCTACAGTTTTAGAGGCAAGGCTATAGATACAGACAGTAGTAGTTGCACCAGGGCTTAGGTGCCTAAGAGGGACAAAGGCCACATAACCAATATTACAAATGGTACGTAGTAAGTGGTGGCCAACTTCAGGTTTTGCCCCTCTTTATAGGTTCCCCTATAGTATACGACAGGATTTGGATTCCTCAATGTCCTCAGCAGTGCCAGCGCTTGGTAACTATAGCCAGTAGTGTCCGGTAAGTGCAGTGGGTTGAGTGGGTGATTTCATGCAAAATGGCACACAATTAATAGGATGTGTCACATACCCATCATTGTAAGCACCGTCATGTCGGGAGGTGGGGAGGATGTCCATCTCAATGAGGTTGTCCTGCAATGTCTCTAGGTATGTCTGCTTTGCTATATTTCTACACACAGATGGAAACATGAATGAAGGTCGTGAGTCATGCATCAATGAAGTGACCTCCTCCTAAAACGTTCCCACCAGCAAAACCATCATCAAAATATGCAATTCTGTAAGATAACCATAAACTCTACAATTCATTTCAATAGAAAAATATAAACTGCATAAATTAGGAAATGTTGACAATTTTTTTTTCCCACCAGAAATTTTTCAAAGATATAAAACTTTATAAATTTCACTTTAAATATCTATAAAAGGGAACCACGCATCAGTTCTGTAGTGTGGACAAACATTTATGGTGGTGTGGTCCATAATATTCAGAGCTCGTGAAATGTAAAAATGTAAAAAATAAATTTTAAGTTTTCTTCTTGGGATATCGACAATTTCTGGAGTCCACCAGCCTACATACTCAAACCAAGTATTTCATAGAAATAAGGTCCTGTCTAGTAAATATTGTATCTAGTTTATTAGTCTTTGGGCCCCAAAGTCATGGCCCTATTTGCTTCCTCCTTGACCTATCTATAGTAAGGCTCCTTTGTTGAGATCATTCACAATGATAGGCCCCAAGATCACAGCTTCCATGGTCTATAAAAGGGTTTTCCCTAACCCAAAAATTTACCAAAATTTTTCTATATATTTTGATGATAATTTTACTTCCAGTGCTTTTGTGCATGAAGTTTAAATGGCATGTATTATACCAGAGATGGAAGAAAAAAATACCACACAAAACTGGAAAAATAAAACAAAAAATTGAAAAACAAAAATATGCAAAAATTGCAGTTTAGTAAAAGGTTACATAGTGGCAAAAAAAAAAATCAAAAATTTTATGAATGCAAATACAGATTTTCATTCTTGTGATCTCACCGAGAGCTGAGATGACAAGACTCTCTGATCATCTAAATTATGCCAAAGTCCCTCTGGAAATATTTGAAGAATGTCAGATGAAAGATCCCGTTATATGGTTTGCAATCTGTAATAATTCCATAGCTTTTTTTTTTTTTTTTTTTTTTGGGTCACTGCTTTCTAACTAGAAGACAGCTGGGGGAAAATAATTATGGCCACATAATTGCTTGAAAGCGCAATGATTGTAATAGAGGGCCAAGGTGAGGTAAGGGCTGTGGGGAGCAGCATGAACCGATGGGAACTTGATAAAAACAAATTTAAAGGAGCCACAAAACCGAACACAGAGGCGACGGATTGCTAGCAATCCTATTCTTACTAACACGTGTGATGGCGGATGATTACAGCAAAAGCTAAAATTATGAAGACAGAATGGAATACATTGGTATATAATGGACATTCGGCACAAGCGTTAGACAAAAATAAGTTTCGGATCTGCAGTTAAACACATTAATGAATTAAAAAAAATATATATTTGGTGACAACTTTGACAAATTGCTTTGAATCTGAAAAAAAAATGCTAACAATGCATACATTCTGTATAAGGATATAATAAAAAAAAGTATGTGCCCCCCACCAACCCCTTCATGCCTGTGACTGCAGCAATGTTCTTGGTACATACGTCAGTGGTGATTGAGGGCTTACACATGTAAGAAATGTACCGTAAAGTATTTTTTTCACCTCCCCTGATTTGCACTTTGGGAATAAAGTCTTCCTGACTGGCACTTTTTTAGATTCAGTTATAAAAATAGAGGGGAAAAAAACTCTTCAATTGGCAAAGTACTTATTTTTTTCTCCTTCTTTTTAATACATAGTCTGAACTGCACTTGTCAGGATTTATATTCTGTGCGCTGCGTGGGATCATGTACCGGCCCTGTCTGCCAGTCACTTTACCAGTCTCATTGATTGGTTTCACCTACTGCTTTCGAGCAGACCGTCTCGGCCAAGGCTGCTTCTTTCATTACACGATGAGAGCCTCTAATTCATGCTAATAACACTTCACAGGTCCCTACCACTTCCCGATGACTTTTTTTTTGTCTTGCGTTGTTTACAGGTCACTCTGGCCTCCAGTGAAGTGCTTTTCAGATGTAATGTAAAAACACAGATCAATGACCGTCACGCTGAAACGTTTAGCTCCTCTAAATAACTGCGTGAACTGTGAGATCCTCACAGGCCCCAGTCCTGCGTTTGGTTGATAAGACGACGTTCTTCCTTCAACTGGTTGAAATGCAGAACACAAAATAGGAAAATTCTAAAAGGGGGGAAAAAAAATCTGAGCCATGTCCAAGTTCTAGAAGAAGCACACTGAGAATCTTCTCTTTGAACATCTTTTTGGCTTCATACTAAAATAATTTTATAGTAGCCGGATTCCATGATAGTTATGAAGAAACAAAAACAGTCTGTCTTTTTGTATGTGTGTTTGGCCTTTGTGCTGTATAAGGCACAAAACCATCATGTTAAGTAGAAGCAATTCCAAGAGAATTCTAATCTTGGAGACTAGAATTTTTTAAAATTTGATCATCAACATCAAAATATATTTTTATTAGAGACGAGTGCAATGCAAGCACGCTCAGGTCAAGTCGCTCGGCATTTGATTACCGGTGGCTGAAAAAGTTAGGAGTGCGGAAAAACATGGATACAACCTATAGCCTACGGCTGTATACAACTTTTCCAGGCAGCCATAGGGCTGCATCCAACTTTTTCAACCACCAGTAATCAAATGCAGAGCGTTTGGGTTTGGACAAACCAGAACATGCTCAAAGTTCGCTATTGTCTAATATTTATTAATAATCTCTCATTACTTAAAAAAATGGGTGGAGCTTGGTGGAAGGCTTGTGGCGGAAAATTATTTCTAAATTTTAAGGCCATGTTCACACACTGTTCGTAAAACAACGTCCATTATTGGAGGATGAAACACCAGCCGTTGTGTACGAACAGTGCTTAAGTGAATGGCAGTGAATGGGACAACGGCCATAGTGTAAGCATCCTGTATACACTACGGACGTTTTTCACTGTGGCCGCAGAAAATAATTGACATGTACAGTATATTTTTTACAGCCGCAGTTCGCCGTAGAATACAGTCTGTGCTCACAATGTCAAGTATGGCTCCCGGACGTACATTACACCATGGTCAGTGGTCAATTGTATTGAGGACACACCCGAATTTGCCTGCATTCCAATTGAATAAAAATAATGTTCGGGTGAACATGTAAGACAGTGGCCGTTGTTTGAAACGGTCGTGTTAGACAATGGTTGTTGTTCTTACACAGTGTGAACACGACTTAAAACAGAATTTGTTAGTGGTGTAGATTTCAAGGTATGGTGTATGGACAGGGGCGGTCTTGGCATTTCTGGGGCCCCAAGCAAAGTTATGTCTGGGGCCCCCCCGACACGCGTTCCAAAACAATAGACCGCTGTGTGTTGCCCCCAGTAGTATATGCCCCTTGTGCGCTACCGCCAGTAATATATACTCCTTGTGTGCTGCCCCCAATAGTATATACCCCTTGTGTCCTGCCCCCAGTAGTATATACCCCTTGTTTGCTTCCCCCAGTAGTATATAGACCCCTGTGTGTTCCCCCAGTTATATATAGCCCCCCCCGTGTGCTCCCCCAGAAGTATATAGACCTCCTGTGTGCTGCCCCAGTTGTATATAGACCCCCTGTGTGCTGCCCCCAGTTGTATATACCCCCTGTGTGCTCCACCACTAGTATATAGGCCCCCTGTGTGCTTCCTCAGGGGTATTTTGCCCCCCTGTGTGCTCCCCCACTTGGATATAGACCTCCTGTGTGCTTCCCCACTTGGACATAGACCCCTGTGTGCTCCTCCAGTAGTATATAAACCCCCTGTGTGATTCCCCCAGTAGTATATAGACCCCCTGTGTGCCCCACCAGTATTATATAGACCCCTTGTGTGCTGCCCCAGTAGTATACAGACCCCTGTGTGCTCCTACAGTTATATATAGACCACCTGTGTGCCTCACAAGTAGTATATAAACCCCCTGTATGTTCCCCCAGTAGTATATAGACCCCCTGTGTGCCCCACCAGTAGTATATAGACCCCTGTGTGCTCCCCCAGTGGTATATAGCCCCCCTGTGTGCTCCCCCACTTGGGTATAGACCTCCTGTATGCTCTCCAAGTTGTATATAGACCCCATTCTGCTGCCACCAGTAGTATATAGACCCCTCTGTGAAGCCCCAGTAGTCTATAGCCCCCCTGTGTGATCCCTTGGGGTGCTTGGTGCCAAAGACCGCCACTGTGTATGGACACTGGAAGATGCCTCGCATTTATTATATAGTATTCTCATCTCAACTAACATCGTTATACTTGTAGGACTCGTCAAGTAAAATATTTTTGAAAATATAATTACCAAACTTGCCGCCTCCTCCTGATATGCTGCTTTTTACCTCCAATTGTTGTGTTGGTTACCGATCACCGCTCTGCTCTAAAAGCAGTGGTCTGGCTGGTGTATATATGGCTACAGTATACATAGTTATATTTATTATATATACACCATATCTCAAAGCATTTATATTATAACTACATAGACACCAGACAGCCAATCGAAGGGATACAGCAGCATATCAGGAGAAGGAGATAAGTTTGCTAAATGATTGATTTTTTTAAATAATATTTAACATGATGAGTCCTATAAGTATATTAGGTAAGATGGGAATAATATTAGTTATTAATAATATTTGTATTGTGCCACTTGTGCCAAATAATAAATTTGGCGCACTTTGCTTCTGTGAATTTTTTAAAATGCCCAGTCTATTGGGATGTAGGAAACATCCCCCTTCCCCATATGGCTCTAACACAAAGTGGCCCAGAATTAGAATCTAGAATTGGTATACCAGCCTATAACTGATAAATAATAAGAAAATATGTAAAAAAAATTTTTAATTAGGCATATACCCTGGAACATTGCTAACAACAGTCACAGGCACATTTAACCCTCTAAGACGAGGACCAGGCAGAAACTCAAGTTATGCAATACCCAAGACAACCCTGAGACTCATGATGCAACTAGACTGTAATTGGTGCAACTTTTTTCCTTCTAAGATTCCATGGAAATTTTCGTAAAAAAAAATAATAATAATTCAATTGCACTCTAAAGCCTTGCTGATGACTGAATATCTTGTTCATCAAAAAAGCAAATGTGTATGCCAAGGTCAAAGCAGTAACCCAAGTTTCTATCTAGTCCCCGACCAGTACAGTGACTATCAAAGGGATACAAAAAAAATAAAATAATAATAATTCAATACATTTCAAATAAAATAAAATACATAAGCCATAAACTCCTCCTTATCTACTAAGGTCATTTAACCCTTTCAAAGTGGTTATAGGTCAAGCCATGACCAAAAACACACAACACTGCAATTTTGCTCTGTAGTTGCATCGGAATTAATCCTCTCCAGTTCTGACCTGTGGACACGGGCTGTATAATATAGGTTCTCAGTGTAATTGCCTAATTAGAGAAAATGAGGCCAGACACTTTTTTTGATTAATGGGCTATATGAAATGTCAGCTCTAGTTAGTGGTCACCGAGCGACTATGCGTCTAATGTGCACTGTGATTTGCCATGAAATTTCTACGGGTAAAGAAGTAAATGGTTGTCCCTATATGGTTGTCAACTGGAATTTTGTTTTTGAAAAAATTGATGTTAATTGTTTCTCAAAATGCAATGGTCATGGCGGGACAATTTGAGGTTCTCATAGTCATGTGGACAACCTAACTCACATTTGATAGCCTTTATGCTGCCACTGACCCGGAAAGGGCAAATTCCCATTCTAACCATTATTACATAGAGTTTAATATGGTTCTGAAGAAGGTGCAGCACAATGTCTGGATACTTCAGAGGGACGTCATAAGTTTCTTCGGTAACTGCAGAACGGGAAATTACGAGAGCTCCAAGACAAGAATGTCTGATAAGGGTCTCAAGAGCTGGATTTATACTTTCTAGCATCAACATGAAAGGTTATCAAAAAAATTTAGAAAAAAGTTCACTATTCTTCTAATGGAAGATGATTTAGGAGACAATCTAGGAATCCAAGGAAAAGCATTACAATCACAAAGACATGTCTAAAGTTTTGATAAGTCAGGCTTTTGATGCTGAAATTCCCAATCGGCGAAGATCTCTGCATCAAGCTCCAAACTGATCAAAACTTTTGACATACCTGTGGGACATGGAAAAGTTTTTCTTAAGTGAAAGTGAGAGTGAGAGCCCATAAGTTGTCTCTCCTGCCCCCTATACACTACTTGGCTTGGCAGAGCATGCATGTGTTCTAAATGGAAAAAAGGGGAGGGAGCTAATACCAAAATCCTTCGGTGTGGACAATCAGGCACTAGAATTAATGTTGTTTTTTTTCTTGGTTAATATCCACCAGGGTGCCACCATAAAAAATGAGATGCTGAAAATAGTGGGTTTGGCCAACATCTATAATGTGTATGATTAATTTAGGAAAAAACACATTGTACTAGATAAACAAAAAGTTTAATGGTTTTAGATGTACTTTAAGGCTATGTTCACACTACGTATATTTGAGGCTGTATATTTGAGGCTGTATAGCAACAAAAACAAGGAGTGGATTGAAAACACAGAAAGGCTCTGTTCACATAATGTTGTAATTGAGTGGATGGCCGTCATTTAATGGCAAATATGTGCTGTTATTTTAAAACAACGGCCATTGTATTGAAATAATGGAAGTTATTTACCGTTATATGGCGGCCATCCACTCAATTACAACATTATGTGAACAGATTCTTTCTGTGTTTTCAATCCACTCCTGGTTTTGGTTGCTATGAGGACCAAATACAGCCTCAAATATACATAGTGTGAACCCAGCCTAAGGGTGCAAACACACAGGACGTATATGCAGCGAGTCCGCTGCACATCCCGTCCCTGTGTAGTCAATGGCAGGCAAAATCGCAGCAGGGATGAACATCCCTGCTGCGAGGTTTGTCTGCAGCCCGCCCTTTTAACCCCCCGGCCGCCGGAGCGTATACTTTACCTGATCCCGGCTCCGGCAGTTCCAGTTGTCTTCAGCAAGCCAGAGCGGGGACCAGGTAAAGTATATGCTCCAGCCAGCCGCCGCCCGCAGATCGGGGCTGCGGAGGGGGGGGGGGGCGTTCGGGCGCACGTGGGGACGATCGGGGCTGACGGGCGGGCGAGGGGATGATTGGGGCTGCAGGATGTGTTAAGGAGGCTGCGGGCGGCGGCTGGCTGGAGCGTATACTTTACCTGGTCCCCGCTCCGGCTTGCTGAAGACACCGGGAACCGCCAGAGCCGGGATCAGGTAAAGTATACGCTCCGGCGGCCGGGGGGGTTAAAAGGGCGGGCTGCAGACAAACTCGCAGCAGGGATGTTCATCCCTGCTGCGATTTTGCCTGCCATTGACTACACAGGGACGGGATATGCAGCGAGTTTCATATACTCGCTGCATATACGTCCTGTGTGTTTGCACCCTAAGGGTATGTTCACACTATGGAACCAGCAAGGAATTTGAAGCAGAATTTGTTTCTTAATTTCCCACAGATTCTGCTTGAAATTCTGCACATAAAATATGAAATATGCACATAAAATATGAAAATATGAACACCTTGTGTTTAGTGAGATTTACGCTCCATTGTTCACATAGTGGAATTTTCGCACGGAATTTTCCACCCCGGATGTCAATTCTTTGGGCAGATTCTGCTACAAGAATCCTATATTAGTCAATAGGGCTTGAATTCTGCTTGAATTGACGCCAGAGTAGTAAAGGCGAGGAATTTCAAGCAGAAAACTTTCCTCTTCAATTCCTCAGGGAGAACATACCCGTACAAAGCAGACCTTCATCAAAATACTCCACAGGTTCCTCTTGTCAGTGGAAATGGCCTTTAAATGGTAGCCACAATGTAGGTTTAGAGAATCTGTTGTGGCCAAATAAGTACAATCCCTGGCCAAGACATATCTTGTGTGTGGGAATGGAATTAGCATCAAGTAACGTCAGAGCCCACAAGCTTGGTGGCCCATGTCACTCTGGGACACGTATACATGGTTGTCTACCCAGAGGTTGGGGTAGATGATGGGTAGATGATGGGTCAACATTGACCCAAGGACCCACACCAACCAGAGATGATGCAGTTTCTTTATATAGATTTTACATTATCTTTAGTTAAGCGCCACTGTAAACAGGATGATATTTACGATGATCTAGCCTTTTTGCTGTTTACTGTGTGACATGTACAGGGATGACCTGAAAGGCGTTGTCATTAAGCGACCTGAAACACGTTTTTTATTAGCGACCCAGATGGGACACTACTTTTTTATTTTATCCTATTTACTTTAATAAAACCAAACTTTATTTTAATCCATATGAACTTTTGGATCATCCCTGGCAGCGCTAATTTCGTAGGCCTTCTTTGTTTGCCTTCCCCGTAGATTTTACTTTTATAGCTGAGTTTATTAGGTCTTTCCTGTGTTTTTTCTCTTGCTGAATGACACAGTATTGGTGTCATTTGTTGGGGCTTGTCCAATAAGCCGACTACTGACAGGCTTGGATAAACGTAACATTTGCAGTACACCCTTTCAAAGGCTTTTACTCGTCACACACTCGGACGGCAAAGAATACAAAGGCTTGCAGTGTTGATTGCTTTTTCTCGGCCTTTTATGAGCAATTAGCAAGACTGTGTTTTTGTCTTAACCTGTCATCATCCGCAACCCAAAACAACCTGAATATATGTCAGCAGCTACTGAGAAGTACCTGGTCTCCAGGGGGATGTTGCTGTTGAGAAGCCAGTTGTCTTGACCATGGATAGCCTCCTGGGCACTGCCCGGTGGCTCTCCTGATAGTGAGTGATCCGTGGGAGCGGGGCTTGGGTTACTACGAGGGGTGAAGTTACCCCTGTTCAGGGAGTTGATGGAAGCTGCATGGTGGGGATTTGGCGGGTGAGACAACGGGGGCGGCGGCGTTCTCAGTCTCAGATGGTTCTGCAGACCCAGCGACTGATCTGAAAGATATTAAAAAAAATACACGAAATTATATTAAACTGTAAAAAGTCATAAGACAATAAACACAGTTAAAAGAAAACTACTTTATGTACAATTATAAAAATAAATTACCAAAGTCCAAAATGAGAGTGATATGTGTGATTGCTGATTACTAAGCTTCAGAGTTGGAGCAAAACCATGAACATATCCTATGCACAAGAATAGAAAGGTGACTATTATATTACTGACACCTACGAATGAGGAAATACTATACTACTGCCTACTATGTACAAGAATATAACTATAATACTGCTCCTATGTACAACAATATAACTACTATAATACTGCCCCTATATACAAGAATATAACTAATATAATACTGCTCCTATATACAAGAATATAACTACTATAATACTGCTCCTATATACAAGAATACAACTACTATAATACTGCTCCCTATATACAAGAATATGACTACTATAATACTCCTTCTATATACAACAATATAACTACTATAATACTGCTCCTATATACAAGAATATAACTACTATAATACTGCTCCTATGTACAAGAATATAACTACTATAATACTGCTCCTATATACAAGAATAACTACTATAATACTGCTCCCTATATACAAGAATAACTACTATAATACTGCCCCTATATACAAGAATAACTACTATAATACTGCTCCCTATATACAAGAATATAACTACTATAATACTGCTCCTATATACAAGAATATAACTACTATAATACTGCTCCTATATACACAAGAATATAACTACTATAATACTGCTCCTATATACACAAGAATATAACTACTATAATACTGCTCCTATATACACAAGAATATAACTACTATAATACTGCTCCTATGTACAAAAATATAACTACTATAACATTGCCCCCTATATACAAGAATATAAATACTATAACCCACACAAGCTTCAAAGAGATGTCGGCACTATCGCTTTCAGTGGTGAGGAATGTGTTCACAAATGTGTTTTAAGCGTAGGAAGTGTCACTCTTGGTATCTCGGGTAACAAGATTGTTCAAACCCGATTGCCTATATGTGGTGCTCAGACTGGTTTGCAGATATAAGTCCATCCAACATAATGCACAAACCAGTAGCACTCACCAGTCTTCAGGCAGTACGTATCTTTATTTCAGGGTGACATCAAACAGGTTGGTGTGGGGCAGGGGGAGACAGATCCAGTAGATGCCGTACCCTCAGGCTACAGCCATTTCGCGGGTAAAATTCCCGCTTTCTCAAGCTATTAAGATTCAAGCTCATAGGCCACCACCAACACCATGTTCTTCCAACAGGCACAAGATGAGAAAAACTATTTCAGCAGAGTATAGACACCCAGATGACAATACAAGATAAGTTAAGGACATTCAAATTAAGGTCCAAAGTGCAGAGAAAGCGGGAAGTTTACCCGCGAAACGGCTGTAGCCTGAGGGCACGGCATTTACTGGATCTGTCTCCCCCTGCCCCACACCAACCTGTTTGATGTCACCCTGAAATAAAGATACGTACTGCCTGAAGACTGGTGAGTGCTACTGGTTACCTTTCTGTTGCTTTCCTACCTGGCTTGTGCATTATATAAATACTATAATACTGCTCCTATATACAAGAACAACTACTATAATACTGTTCCTATATACAAGAATATAACTACTATAATACTGCTGCTATATACGAAAATATAACTACTATAATACTGCTCCTATGTACAAGAATATAACTACTATAATACTGCTCCTATGTACAAGAATATAACTACTATAATACTGCTCCTATGTACAAGAATATAACTACTATAATACTGCTCCTATGTACAAAAATATAACTACTATAACACTGCTTCCTATATACAATATATAACTACTATAATACTGCCCCATATATACAAAATTATAACTACTATAATACTGCCCCTATATACAAGAATATAACTACTATAATACTGCTCCCTATGTACAAGAACATAACTACTATAATACTGCTCCTATGTACAAGAATATAACTACTATAATACTGCCCCTATATACAAGAATATAACTACTATAATACTGCTCCCTATGTACAAGAACATAACTACTATAATACTGCCCCTATATACAAGAATATAACTACTATAATACTGCTCCCTATGTACAAGAACATAACTACTATAATACTGCACCCTATATACAAGAATATAAGTACTATACACTGTCCCCTATATACACATAGTATATATACATATAGTAGTATATAACTACTATAAAACTATATATATATATATATATATATATATATATATATATATATATATATACATACACACAAATATTTATGTAAACATACAGGATTATATGCGGTACTATGCTATGGTATTATGGGGGTTGTATCTGAACAGTCTCAATAGCAGGATTCATAGTTATTGTGATCAGTGAGCAGAACATGACTAGATTGATTCCAGCATTGTCAGAGTTAATGGCGTCATCCACACGACCCTGTGTGTGGTCCCTGTCAGGGTGCGGTGGCCATAAACACATTATTGTATTCTAATAACTTACTTATTCCTCAGTCATTGAAGGCGAAATACAATTAATGATGATGAATAATCGGCGCGGTTTATGAGGCGACACAGAAGGAAACATAGTTTGAGGCTATGGAGCAGGTCGATGACTTCTATGTGCTATGCAGTAAGTAGTAGCCACAGCTGTCAAAATTCTGCTAGTTGCCCTTGGCAACAGACAACACTAAACAGGGTGAGCTGTAATACCGTAGACAACCCATGGATAACAGTGGCGCTGTTTTTGGAAAAAATAAAGTCCTGGAACAAGCAGTCCAAGTATCTAAAGCGATGAAAAAGTATCTAAGTGGCTGTCACGGACTGTCCGTGTAGATGGATAACGTAGCTCCAGGGCTTCTTCACAAAAAGGCAATTATAGTGAGGATTACAGGAGTGCTGAACGTCCCACCCTCTATACCCCCAGGACAAGAACATCAGAATTGAGGTCTGAACGGCTGCCATGAATGATCTACTTTTGGTGTCATCGGTATCACGTAGTTCTCCGGGTCACCACAGAGGTCAATGGGAATGTTGACCACAATGATCATCAAATACCAGGGCTTCATGGTAACGCACTGTATCACTGCTTAGGTGAGTGAATGGAGACCTATCGTGACCCACAAGTGGCCGTGACTTAACAGTCAAAGAAATCCATCTCTTATCCCTTGTGACTGTCAGGTTGCAGCACGTTATACTGCGACCTTTCATGTCCGTCCGTCCCCCTCAAATTACATTGAATTCTGTGGGAAAATGTCTGACATATATGCTTAAAATGTAATTATAATAGCCATAAAAGTAAGTGATGGCTATAAAAAATAAAAATAAATAAAAGAAAAATTGTAATACAAAAATGTTTAAAAAATATATATATATATTTACGGCCTAACAGAAACATATTCTTAGCCCATTTTCTTGACCTTGCACCACAGCCATGATCACCCCTGTGGTGACCAAAATTTACCAAAATTTGCCAGACATGACACAAGTCAAACTCTGTCCTTTTGGCTCAATGATGACCTGGCTCTTCTGGGCTCCTAAGTAAAGAACAGTCACTGTTCACTTCTGTTAAGGTCTGTTCATATCTGGTCTATTGTTCTGTTCAATTAGATGCCCTAATAATTCTTTTTGGTTTCTGTTAGAGACTTTCCCAGGACCCTGAAAGGCACATTTCTCCTCATACAGTAGAATGTATCCCCTAACTCACTATTTCAACATAACACAGAAAAGCTGGATGTCCAAGTTTCTAGTAAAGCTTTGGTAGCCACAGTGGTCACCACCCAGCTTTTCCAGACTCCTGAAAAGCAAGTCATGCATCTAGTTCCCTGTACACTTATCCAGTCATATACATGTCTGCCTGTATACTGCTCCAATGCAAGGAAAGAGAATCAAATGTTTAAAGTTCTAGAAAATATAGGATGGTGATACTGGTTATCACCCAGCTTTCCCAGAAACCTGAATGCCCAATCTCTCATGTCTTGTAGCTCACAGTGTAGTTCTGCCGCCATACTAAATATTTCATCATTACAAGAATTAGATGTTTTGCACTCTATAGGGGCCATATTATCTTACATCTAGCTTTCCCAGAATCCTGAGAAGCAGACCTGTCACATGATGTAGTTCCGTGCATATCTGTATAGTAACACACGTCTACCTAAATGCTGCTACATTGCAAGAAAGCAGAATTAAGTTTTAAAAAAATACTAGAAAATCTATGGCGGCTGTACTGGTTACCCCCCAGCTTTTCTAGACTCCTGAACAGCAAGATGGCTAGCTTTTCTACAGGCACACGTGCCATTACTTTATCTTGGGTGGTTACCAGATAAATGTGATACCCTAGGAAACCCATAGTGGTGGGTACCAGGCTTTCCTAGAGCCCTGAAAAGCAACAGTTTATTCTTGTACAGCGATAGGTCTCTGTACCCTAATTGTTAGATGTCTGTAGAAAACCTCTGGTGGTCATATTGGCTGCCCCCTACCTTTCCCAGACTCCTGAATGGCAAACTTGTCTAGGTATAGAGTCATACGTGATCCCTCCAATTAGAAAATCTGCTAATTCACCCAGCTTTCCCATATGCAGACAGCTCTATATACTGGTGGGGGCTCTTCCACTGTGTTAGAAGAGAGAGCGCACCAGTCTGACAATGGCGGAGGATGAGGAAGGGAAGGGTTAATGAACAGCGCTTATTTGGTTGGAACAAATGAGAATCAGTAGAAACTGGAAATGATAAAAGGAGACAAGGAAGAAGAAAAAGAAGCTTTTTTAGAACTGGATGTGTGAAAATCTGCTTACGGGATTAATTCTGCAAATGTAGGGACGGAAATAAATAAATATAAGCGTGAAAAAAAAACACAAAAATAGAGCGTTTTATGCGTCTCCTGGGATCAGGCGCCATGCCATGAACTTCATACTTTATTCATCAATAGAGATCACATATAACAGGGGCCTCCCCAACCCTGGGGGGCGCTCTCAGGAGGAGGAGGTACAAACACATCAAAATATTATCAGGAAAATCAGCAATCCGATTACAAATTAACAGAATATTGGAGAATTGTAATGTATACATTATTGTATATTGGTCAGTTATCAGACAGGTATTATTTCTCTTCTCTCACTGAGCTATAATGTTTTTTAATACATATATATATATATATATATATATATATATATATATATATATATATATATATATATATATATATATATATACACACACTTTAAAAGGGTTTTAAAATCAACTGATGCAGACAGCACTTATCAGCTGCTGTATGTCCTGCAGGAAACGGTGTATTCTCTCCAGTCTGACACAACGCTCTCTGCTGCCACCTCTGTCCATGTCAGGAACTGTCCAGAGCAGTAGAGGTTTTCTATGGGGATTTGCTGCTACACTGGAGAGTTCCTGACATGGACAGAGGTGGCAGCAGAGAGCACTGTGTCAGACTAGAAAAAATACTTCACTTCTTGCAGGGCATACGGCAGCTGATAAGTATGGGAAGACTTGAGATTTTTAAACAGAAGTAAATGACAAATCTGTATAAACTTTCTGAAACCAGCTGATTGAAAAGAATTTTTTTTTCGCTGGAGTACCCCTTTAAGAAGAGCAATGAGGCATGCACAGCAGCTGTTTTGCTCCATGGGTCTGAATGGCTAATAACAGCAGCCTGTGTTTTACATTTTGTGTTGTCTGTCCCTTTAAATGTGACTGCAGTAAAGGCATTCACAGCAAATGATTCTAGCGGCTCATTAACATATGAGTGAATACGAATACTTCGTCACAGCACCGCAGAGGATCGCCGGCACCCGAGGGAAGAATAAAAGCTGTCAGCGCACGCTCACTAAACACAATATTAATTTTTATTTTCATGGACTATAAACTTGATTAATGCAACAAAAAAAAAAAAATTCCCCAGCACGCTGCAATGGCGGCACACAATGTAACGATGCCATAAACATAATAACAGTATACAGATTGTACGCAGCGCTCAATAATCAGGGGCAAGAAACGGCGGGAAGATTGATCGGCCGCTGTGAAAGATGACAGGCAGGATTGTAGGCCTTTCTCTTAGGGACGTAATGAGGATCCCACCGCGTATCGTCATCATCATCATCATCATCATTAATAGGTCGCTATCGACTGTCACACGTAAAATATGAACCCTCATAATATGGCTGAAGACGTGGCACTTAATGCATCAAGTATTATCACGCTCTCTGCCGTCCATTAAAATGCCATTGACTGACGCTGACATTGGGAAGCCATCGAGACACGGCGGCAATTAGGTTCTCCCCAAATGCCATAGTCAAGGATTTACAAATGTCACCTCCATAATGGTGGATATCGCATCCCATTGTCCTGTGTTGTTTCCATTAGGAATATAGGAATTCAAGTACTGCAATCATGGAATAGAAGCTGGTATGGTACCCCCTACCCATCCCCAATAACAAAGTGGGCATAAACACCTCTAATTTGGTTCCTTGCAGTCCAATGGTGACTATTTTGGGTCAATTGAACCATAGGATAAGCATGGGTACAAGCTGGATTACCGCTATGCCATTTTGTGACAAACGGCACCTGTCCCATTATATACGAACAGAGCCTAAGTGATAAATGTTATACCAGTGAGGATCCATGCAAATTGCTATAGCAGGGGAACCTCCCGTACCCCCCCCCCCCCTCCTCTTAACCCAAAGAAAAGAAGAAATCCTCGGTCAAACTCTATGGGAGTGACAAGAGCAGACAGGTTCTAACACCATCTTAAGAAGTTATTCCCCTATGCATACCATGGTGATAACAATGGGGGTCCATCCCTGAAGTGAATGGGGCACGGCCAGTGCTTTATTTATTCTGTTCTTCTGAGCTCAAGTCTTAACAATGTCCGGAAGCCCCATAGAGAATGAATGGAGTGCAGGTCACAGATGGAGAGTGTGTTCTACCATTCACGTCATCCATGGGGGTCCCCAATGGTTGGACTCCTACCCATCAGCTTGCTACCTTGTATCCTGTACACAGAATTGCCCTTTAAGCAAAAACTGTTTTTTTCTAAGCCTTTTTCTTCTTTGTGATGCTTTCCAACCACACAGTGCGTTCCAGGCACATATATATATATATATATATATATATATATATATATATATATATATAAATATTTTAAATATCTATGTATGTATGTATATAATTGTTAGTGGCTTTTTTTTTATCCTGCACTAAAAAAAGATTAGAATAACTTGTGTCTGTGATGGGAAAAAAACACAATAGAAAAAATGTACGGTACATGCTATAACACCACAAAGTTACAAAAACTGCATTAAAAAAAAACACACAAATCACAAAATAAAACAATTCAGTTGTAATGTAAAAAAAAAAAAAAAAAAAAGATTGAAGGGGAACTCCAGCAAACCCATAAATTTTTTTTTTTTTTTTTTTAAAAGCATATAGGTGCACTCACCAATCCCCCACTAATTATTTTACATCATGGCATCTGCCTTGGAAACTACATCTCCCAACATGCACTGCACCTCAGAACACACTGCCGCTTACCTCCCCATCTTGCAGTATCCGCCCACCACTGGCTTAATCTGCTTCTACTTTGTACAGTAAACACAGTATATATCTATCTAACTTGCAGGGCAAACAGAAGAGAAAGATCATGTGTTCTCTGTCTCAGAAGGGAGGGGGAGGACAGAAAAGGTGAGACAGAGTGGACCAGGAAGTGAGGATTTTCAGCAGCTACAGGGTGTAAGTCAGGATGTGCTGCAGACAAATGGCCCAATTCATGTAATAGAAACCAATGACACACAAGCTTAGATTATAAACGAGGACTGAACAGGGTTAAATCTTTCTCAACCAGAGTTCCTCTTTAAGATAGTCTTCGCTGTCAGTAATAAGGTCAAATTATAGCTACCATACAAGATCTGGACTTTCTCTGGACGATTCCACGATCTAGTTTACGTCCTGAAAACCGTCCAGATTATAAGGTTTTCCACAGACTATATAAATAATTTTGTAGAATTATGTTTAGAACCTGGAGACAACCAAGCCTGACGTTATAACAATGCAGATGTTCTGAACGTTCCCGGCACCATATGTGTCACCGTCTGTCATATCGTCTCCTACTAAAGTACAATCCCACACACACCTAACGCACGGGCTCAGATCTGGCAGCAGAAAAGCACCTGTTATCTGTGGAACAGGATTCTATAGATCTATTATCCATCCATATATCCAGTGCAGCCTGAATAGGACTCCCATACGGTGCACATACACACACACAGCGCACACATCCGTTAGCACACAAAGGCTCAGTGTCACGTCGCGAGCGGCTTCATTTACTGCCTTAACTCCCATGAATCATAAACAAGACGCGCTAACTTTTTCCTGATGTGGCAAAGTGCCGAGCCAAAGAAAAATATTGACTTTTTGTTCAGAAAAATCAATAGGTATTTTTTTTTCTTCACGGCTGGGCTGTCAAGTTTATTCATAGCGCCTTTTCTTCCCCATCAGCATTCTTGATTATGAAATGACAGAAGGATTCTGCTACCCCGTGGACCTGACACTGTTCTTTACAATATGACGTACATCGAAAAAACATAGAGAAGAGGAATATTGGAAAATAATGATGTTGTAAAAGCAGTACACGCCCAGCATAAGCTTCAATCTTATCTGTATGAACAAAATAAATATAGATATAAATCATCTTTTTGGATAGAATTACGTCAAAATGCCCATCTGGCAAAGCCACCAACCCTTGGGTTCTGAAAACAAGATTATGTCATCGCAAACAGGGCTGTCCATGCTGCCAGATGGCCCATCTTAGTACCCCTGAAAACACAGCCTGAAGCTAGGTATCTGGCCCCAGGCCCTAGATTAGTGGCGACAACGGACAGCCAAGCCGGTGGCCTTGGGTTCTTTACTGTGGCCACCTTGTCCCTCGTGGCAAAATTTAAGCTTACAAAGTACCTTCTATATCTGAAAATTAATTATAGCGGTACTGTGGAAAAGATATGTTCTTTATGTACGTAGATAGAATTTAAAGGAGGCCAGTCCACTGTCTAGAAACCTGGAGCTACATGCATCACTCATGGAACTGACAATTGGATAGCAGACATAGTATTCCATGTTTCAGAGGCTATACTGCTCTACTAGCTACATCTCAACTTTCCCATAGGGCCTTTACTAAGGGAGGAGGGATTTAAGCAGCAAAGGGCAAATCCTCTAACAGGATTGTACTTTTCCATTGATTGATTCCATTTAAGAAATCGTTTAAGATCCAGGCTCATAGGCCACCACCAACACCATGTTCTTCCAACAGGCACAAGATGAGACAACTATTTCAGCCGAGTATAGACACCCAGATGACAATACCAGATAAGTTAAGGACGTTCAAATTAAGGTCCAAAATGCAGAGTATGAACATACACTTTGGGTGGTAGAGGCCGATACTTTCCATCAATCTCGATTTTGTCGGGACAAGCTTGTCACCCAGCCTGGACAATGGATGGGGTTTCTACAAATCCCACCTATTGTTGGACATTTTGGGTGGTCTGAGGGTGGCGTTAAAATACAAATATTCCCCCCAAAAATTATTTCTTTACAATTCACAAGCTGACAGCGCTTTGAAATACATTATATATTGGTTGAAATATTTAAAATTCCTGTTTGGTCAAACTGACACCAGCAAAGAAGTTTTTGTAAAACCAGGCCAAATACTATTCTAAAACAGTACAATTTTCCTTATTCTTTGAATAGATTTCTAGTTGGAAAAAAAAAATTAATCACCTTTTGTTCAGCACTGGTGCTATAAAAAATATATATAAATAAATCAAATAAAAAATTTAATACTTAAAAAACTATATAATTAGAAAACAAATTAAATGTTCAATTAAAAATATGTGAAAACTAAACTCAAAAAAATCATACACATACAATTTAAAATATATATAAATAATATTTAAGCTGTAAAGCATCAAAAGGTCAACTCCTCGCCTAAAACTTCAATGTAGGAATAAAAGGCCTTCTTTTATTTTGCCGCTAATGAAGGGCCCTTCTACCTTGTGTAAGTCGGCGGGAGCCTCCGCTGAATGGACAGAAGCTGTGACTGTTGGTCCATTGCTAATCATTAAAGTTCCTTGATAAGGAGGAGAGAGGGGAGGTCACTGAGCTTTTGTTACAGGTCAGGGGAGCACAGCGAGGCTCCTCTGCCTTCATTGTTAACAGGGACTAATCGCTGCTCTACTGGCCACTTGTATTACTAATAAAGTCAGATACCACAAGAGCAGAGCCCCCTCCCTCCTTCCGGGAAAGAAAAAAAAGCCCTGAGGAATGGTCAGAAAAACAAAAACTTATTTTTTTTTTATTACACACAGTTTTAAAGCTACATGGTTCTGATCTGGTGTTATGGAGCAATGGCCAGGTCTATAAGATTGGTTAGGCTGCATTTACACATTCCGTGCAAAGAAGATGTGCTACGGATCGGATTCACGGACCTTAAATCACCACGTATCATTATGATGCCAGGAGCTCCGAATCACTTTAAATCTTCACATCACTATACTGTAGTCATGCGGCTGAAGCAGTACCGCAAAGATTTGGCATCATAATGATACATGGAAAGATGTAGTAGGCTCTCTAGAGGAGGGTGGTGTGGTAGAGAAAATGTATATACTTAAATAAACAATGTGAAATAGTATTGAACATTTATTATAACCTTATGAATGGGTATGATGATTGGTCAGTACCTAATTGTACCAAAACAATGATTAAAAAAATATTCCAATAAAAAAACCTTAAAATAAATTCCAATTGTTATGCAATAAAATGTAAAAAATAAAATAAATAAAATGCAGAGAGCCAAGTGGTACCGGCTGCGCCGCGCCCACAGTCCACACAACAGTATTATGCGATTTTCCCGAGTTCCTCTATCAGATCTTAGATCATATCGGTATATATGATTATCGTGATCCCATTTGGCACAATATCAATCCTTGTGAGTCTTGTATGTTATATCAAGATAGCCAATGGATGAGTCTTTTAAATCACGTATCGCTTAGTAGTTTTATATAGCTGCAATAGAAGTAGCGGGCCCCATGCAGTCAGGCAATGTTTATTCATATCACAACCAAAAAAGAAAACAAATGCTGATTTTTCGTAGCAAACAACTTATGTATCTTTATTGAATATACATTAAGGGTGCCTTCACACCTACCGGATCCACAGCGGATCTCACTTCTGCGAATTCGGAGCGAGATCCACTGCGGATCCGGTACCATTCACCCTAATGATAGCACATACCCGCAGAGGGATTGACATCCCGCTGTGAGTACGAGCTTTAACCCCCTGATGGTCGCAGCCCCGCTCCATCTCCGCCTCCTGCAGCTCCACCGCTGCCCCATCAGCCCCGGCGCCCGCATCCCCGATCGCCGCCCGCATCCCTGATCGCCGCCCGCATCCCCCATCATCCCTGCAGCCATCACGCATTCCCGATCGCCGCCCGCATCCCCCATCATCCCTGCAGCCATCACGCATCCCAGATCATCCCCGCAGCCCGCCCGCATCATCCCAGCAGCTGCGCCGAGGAGCAGGTAATGTATGCTCTCGGCGGCGGCCGGCGGGCTGCAGGGATGATGCGGGGGGCTGCGGGCGGCGATCGGGGATGCGTGCCGGCTGCGGGGATGATCGGGAATGCAGATGGGCTGCAGAGATGATGGGGGATGCGGGCGTTGATCGAGGATGCGTGCGGGCGGCGATTGGGGATGCAGTCGCCGGGGCTGGATGGGGGCAGCGGTGGAGCTGCAGGAGGCGGGGATGCGGCGGGGCTGCAGGCATCAGGGGGTTAAAGCTCATACTCACAGCGGGATGTCAATCCCGCTGCGGGTATGTGCTATCATTAGGGTGAATGGTACCGGATCCGCAGTGGATCTCGCTTCAAATTCGCAGAAGTAAGATCCGCTGTGGATCCGGTAGGTGTGAAGGCACCCTAAAACAATTTCCATAAAAAAGAGAGACAGACCAAACATTAAAAAGAACAGTGACTATCCTAGAGGTGTTTCTACAGTAACCAAATCACATGTGCTGGAATCACTGACCAACAACAAATGTCACAGAACAGGGGGATATATTCTAAAGAATCATACAGTAGGACACTATAATAAATATAATAAATAATAAAGTGCTAGTGCATTCAGTTCATAGAGTAAACCTACAGCCAATTGATAAATCTCTTGTCCACCCTTCATCTATTATTATTTCCCCACCAAATCTAGAGATCCAGCCAGTTAGATACCTTTTGCGGTGATATATAGTGTGTATCCTCCAGGACGCCACCACCCCGACGCGCGTTTCGTTGCCTTCGTCCGGGGAAGGAGCAGGAGGAAAGGAGCAAGTAAACCTCCTGAAACGCGTTTAAGAATAAAGGGATAACGGAGCCATAATTACGATCCATTGTGATCTATAGTTCCCGAACCAAAGCCGTATCCTCACTATCAGTAGCTTCAAAAGAGCGCGCGCTCACTGACATGCGGACGCCATTAACGGCTCAAAGATAACCCCACATAGGACAGCACAAGGCACGAATTCAGACCACGTCCATAGAGCTTCCAAGCGGACCAAATATATCTATATTGTCAACCCTGACATCACCGCATTGGACTGTGAGAGCTGCCAACGACAAGGTGAGAGGTGGATTGCTCCACCACCATTAATCTAACTGTATCATTATTTGTTTACATATGAATAAACATTGCCTGACTGCATGGGCCCCGCTACTTCTATTGCAGCTATATAAAACTACTAAGCGATACGTGATTTAAAAGACTCATCCGTTGGCTATCTTGATATAACATACAAGACTTACAAGGATTGATATTGTGCCAAATGGGATCACGATGATATATACAGATATGATCTAAGATCTGATACAGGAACTCGGGAAAATCGCATAATACTGTTGTGTGGACTGTCTGCGCTGGGCGCGGCGCAGCCGGTACCACTTGGCTCTCTGCATTTTATTTATTTTATTTTTTACATTTTATTGCATAACGATTGGAATTTATTTTAAGGTTTATTTATTGGAATATTTCTTAATCATTGTTTTGGTACAATTAGGTACTGACCAATCATCATACCCATTCATAAGGTTATAATAAATGTTCAATACTATTTCACATTGTTTATTTAAGTATATATATTTTCTCTACCACACCACCCTCCTCTAGAGAGCCTACTACATCTTTCCATTTACTCCCACTCTCCAGGCGCTGAGACAGTAGTGCACTCGAAGGGGGTGATTTACGATATACTATATACATCAGTTAGGTGCAGCAAACCTTACTACTCTTTTCTCCTCATCATAATAATACAGACTGTAATTACGGAACTTGCGAATGCTGGCCAACTTGACATTTTAGGGATGGGGGGTCTGGTCTGGGTATGTGCACTCTGTGGCAAAGAATTGCATGTATTTTGAGGGGTAAACATCTCCAAAAGTTTTCAACTACAATAACTTGTTTGGCCTGTGGCCCATGAAGTGAATGGAAAAAAAAACTGCCAAAAAAATGGTATTCTGCATTAAAATCATGTGTTCCTTAGACAAAGGATAAGGTGTAACTTTTGCATCACTGGATCCCCCCCATAATCTTCAGAACAGGCCTCCAGATCTTTGTTATGAATGGAGTGACAAGTTGCATGTATCCGTTGTCTATGGAGCTACCAAATCACTAGCCATGTATCTTGACTTTTTTATGGGTTGGACCACAATCTTGAGCAGGGGTGTCAAACTTACGGCCCTTCAACTGTAGCAAAACTATCATTCCCATAATGCCGGGACAGCCAAAGGTTTGTCACAGTGCCCCTCAACTATAATGTTTCATTTATGACCTCGTAATAAGGGTAAGAGAGACTTTACGGACCCACTCAGGCTCTCTGGGCAGCCTCTACAGCTACACCCCTAAACAGCTAAGCCCGTGACAACCCAATGCAATAATTTGCATACCTTTTCCCATGGATGCCAAGAGAAACCCCCTACTCCTTTTTTCTTATTATACCATATAGGCAATCCCTACAACAGAATCATTTAAGCAGAACCACAGGTGGTCTAGGTACTGGGAAATAGACACTAACATTACAATTATATAAAATAAGGGTGTTAAAAAAACACTAACATTTCCACCCACTGTGGCCAAAAACATGGTTCCCAACATCCAATAATCCAGAATCTATTTGGAATCTATGGGGGAGATTTATCAAACATGGTGTAAAGTGAAACTGGCTCAGTTGCCCCCAGCAACCAATCAGATTCCACCTTTCATTCCTCACAGACTCTTTGGAAAATGAAAGGTGGAATCTGATTGGTTGCTAGGGTCAACCATATATATTTACGGATGGATAGAGTCATAAAAGAAGTATATATATATATATATAAGCAATAAAACAACATAAACCCAGACTGGTGTCTACAGCATGGCATAAATCTTTACCCAGATGCCATAGATTAAACATGGCAGAAGAAGGAAAGTCAATGCCATGTTATTCCCCTACAGCCATTCCTCTTCATCTCCGGCGCTGTATGGATAAAAAATTCCCAGCCATCCCCAAGTTACGGGATTGTATTTACATCCGTCTTGTTGAGAGGCAGCGGATTCTCTCAGGTTATTTTACAGTCATTCTTTTGCTTTCTTTTCTTCGAGGTTGTATCTTCAGAGATTATCACATTGTTCGTAAAAAACGTAAATGAAAACTCACACAAAAGAACGGTTTTAATTACATTTTCGATCTTCTTTTCAAAGCCGCAGTGACAGACGACATCTCTCAACTTGCATTAGAAAAGTGCCGCTAAATGGTATCCTCATTTGCATACTGCGAGCGGCCATCACGTAGATATGAAGATGGGGGAGGGAAATAATACGGGTAAAAAGGAAATGAAAATGGAAAGTAAACAAAATTATCCTGGAGTGTCCCAGAGCAGGTGTGCCGCTACTTCTCTGCTCCACCTTTAACAGGTATTTCTGTTGTACTCTGGGCTGAAGTGTGTATTTCACTACTCTACCACTTGGTGTCTCACTATTCTTGTCCTGTACACAGCTGAAGGTATTAAAAAGGTTAAAGGGGTATTCCAAGAAAAACTAACTTGTCCCCTACCTCCGACCTCCGTACCCCTCTGCATTCTCCATATCAGCCCGTGGCTCCTTTGTATAGACTAGAGACGCGGGTACGACGGCTCCAAAGATCCGCAGGTCACCTGCGTACCCGTGGTTCTATTCAAAACAAAAGGAGCTGATATGAAGATTGCCGGGATTTACAGAGGTCGGACCCCCCCCTAAGATCTCTCATTTGTCCTCTATCATGTCCTCTATCCCAAAGAAAATAGGTAAGCCAAAAAAGGCTGCATGTAGAAGAGACATAAAAAATTGTTAAATTTCTTTCCTTGACGCATTACCTAAATCAGTGGTACTTTTTGTTTCCAGCAATGATCAGCTGGGGTGCAGAGCTAAAAGGTGTACCTGTCGTTATAAAAAAAAACTTCTGACATACCAGATTTACGCGTTAAAAGTTTTGATCCTTCAGGTCTGAGTGTTCAGACTCTGACCAATTGTGAAAATGAGTGGGGAAAAGACCACGCTGCCGCGGGTCCCTCCCCGGTCTCTGTCAGCGAAAAGAGTCGGGCTCATAGACTTAAATTATTAGGGCAGTATTACATGTCCCGGTGAGTGCTAGATCTACTAGATCGGCGCTCGCTTGCTGGGCCCATATACAGCTCGATAATCGTGCATCTAGGGCTGCACAGACATCAGGATGATTTTAGTAGGTCAGGACCTAAAACATGATCAGCCGATATTCATTGCTTTATTACACAGAGATGATGGTCAGGCTGATTTGGCAGATCCTTGCTCTGTGTAATAGAGTTCTTAGTCCGACTGATCACGTGACACAGACTTGGGAGAAGACCGCACTAAGCTTGGTCTACTCCTGGCTTGGAACACTCAAGCGACTCTCAGCGGCTAAGGAAGTTGGATGCAGCCCTAGGGAGTCCCTGAAAACATCGATACAGCCATAGGCTGCTGTATCCAAGGTTCCAGGACTCTCTAGGGCTGTATCAAACTTCTCTTGGCACCAGGAGTAAAATGCTGAGAGTTCGGGTTCCAAAAAGTTGCTAAACCAGGACCATTTCCTCAAGTCCTGGTTCCTAATACACATACTTAGCACCCTGTCTCCACATACAGATAACAATTAACACTACCGTACAGTGACCCCACCACCATATACTACATAATTTAGAGAATAGTGTCAAAAGTAAATAGCGCCATAGGGTGTTCAGATACTACCAACATATAGTAACCAAGAAGCTCTATACATAATAGCAGTGCTATATTATGACCCTATAATACCGTTACAATAGTCTCAGGCACTACTCGCACGTTAGAAAATAGTTTCTGGCTCTACTCGCACGTTAGGGCCGCACTAGACCAGTCAGCTCCCCCATCCAGCTGTCTGTCTGTTCCTCTTTACGTCTTCCATATAAACGATGCACGCATTGTAAGCAGAAGACAGTGACGACGGAAAGCGTACTCTACATATTTATCAGGCATGTTGAAGGGCCGCATTGAAAGAGCGCTGCTTGTGATTTGTAGACACGGTGAATACACCATGTATTATTGATGAACATGAGTGGGTGATGTTACATCAAGGAGAAAACCACGATTACACGAAGCAGAAACACTTATAGGACTTCTTACGAAAACCTATTTGTGGCGGCGAGTTCCGACGGCTGCTGAGAGCCACTCGCAAGGCAAGGGAAGAGTTAACTGCGCACCGCTCCTCCGAATGCCGGCGAAACCAAAATACAACATAATTCTATTATAATAATATACTTACAGATAATTACACACCGAACACGATGGCTGCTATTATCCGCAAGTAGGGAGTCAGCGCACTACCGGGATCTATACTCAGCACAATGGATACGCCACTTGTCCGTGTATACACACACAACCGAAGTCGGAATGAGAATATCCCCACAAAGCGAACAAGACTAATGATACTGTCTGCTAGATAAATAGTGCTGGGATGGCGATTATATCAAGCAAACAGGACAGGAGAGGTAACACTGTGCAATAACCCACAGATACAGTACAATAAAATAGATATTGATTCAATCACTACAAAGCTACAAAAGTATTACTGAGAGGAGACAGAGGGCAAAAAACACAAACCGATGTACCAACTGTCCATAGAGGGCAGTATTATAGTAGTTATATTCTTGTATATAGGAGTAGTATTATATTCTTGTATATAGGAGCAGTTTTATAGTAGTTATATTCTTGTATATAGGAGGCAGTATTATAGTAGTTATGGTTCAGGGAAGAAAAAGAGTGCTGCACCTCACACCTATGGCTGACACTAGTGCCTCTCGGCTGCATAAAAAAACATCAGAATTCTGTATGTGAATTGATCAAGCCACACTGCTCCATGTACCACGTGCAGGTATCTGATACACATGGGTCCCTACACTAAGTCCACACTGTGCCGATCAGTGACCACCACCCCCGCAGGCGTGCATGGGCAGGGGAGGGAGGCCATGGAACGGCCCTGCAACCCCCATGCCACAGGACCAGACCCAAAATGCCCCCCCCCCCCAAAAAAAACTCCCAGACAGCACCGCTGGCAGAGGAAGCTGCCCCCAAACAGCACAAGTGTGAATAAGGTATTGCGCTCACCATTGCTACTGCAGATAGAATGGCACAAACAGGAGGAATAAAAGCACATGCACTCAGGTGTCTCCTGCTAATTGCGGTCATGTGGGTCTTCCAGGAGGAGTGCAAAAACACTGAGAAAAGAGAGAAACAAAATACCGTTCAGGGAAGAAAAAGAGCGCTGCACCTCACACCTATGGCTGACACTAGTGCCTCTCGGCTGCATAAAAAACTTTAGAATTTTGTGTATGAATTGATCAAGCCACACTGCCCCATGTACCGCGTGCAGGTATCTGATACACATGGGTCCCTACACTGTGCCGGTCAGTGACCCCCCCCCCCCCCCCGCAGGCGTGCACAGTCAGGGAAGGGAGGCCATGGAACAGCCCTGTGACCCCCATATAACAAGACCAGACCCAAAAATGCCACACCAGAACCCGGCCAGCACCGCCGGCTTAGAAGGTCGCCCCCAGACAGCACGAGTCTGGATAAGGTATTGCGCTCAGGTATTGCATAACTACTATAATACTTCCCCCATATACAAGAATATAACTACTATAATGTGGAAGTAACCTCCATTAAAGTTTCCCAGCGGCAAACTACATCGGTGAGTGCACGTTTCTTCTACCTTTTACCTTGTACATAACTACTATAATACTGCTTCTATATACAGGAATATTACTACAATAATACTCCCCCTATGGTGTATCAGATACCTGCACGCGGTACATGGGGCAGTGTGGCTTGATCAATTCATACACAAAATTCTGATGTTTTTTATGCAGCCGAGAGGCACTAGTGTCAGCTATAGGTGTGAGGTGCAGCACTCTTTTTCTTCCCTGATCCGTATTATAGTAGTTATATTCTTGTATATAGGAGTCAGTATTATAGTAGTTATATTCTTTTATATAGAAACAGTATTATAGTAGTTATATTCTTGTATATAGGAGGCAGTATTATAGTAGTTATATTCTTGTATATAGGTGGCAGTATTATAGTAGTTATATTCTTGTATATAGGGGGCAGTATTATAGTAGTTATATTCTTGTATATAGGGAGAAGTATTATAATAGCTATATTCTTGTAAATAGGAGCAGTATTATAGTAGTTATATTCTTGTATATAGGGGCAGTATTATATAGTTATATTCTTGTACATAAGAGCAGTATTATAGTAGTTATATTCTTGTATATAGGAGCAGTATTATAGTAGTTATATTTCTGTATATAGTAGCATTATTACAGTACTTATAGTCTTGTATATAGGGGCAGTATTATAGTAGTTATAGTCTTGTATATAGGATCAGTATAATAGCAGTTATAGTCTTGTATTTAGGAGCGGTATTATAATTGTTATATTGGTATACTTGTCTATAGGGGCATTTTTGTAGAAAACTTAAAGAGCTGGGAATATATGCTCGCCTAGCTGTAACATATAGAACTCTGGAAAAGCCAGGTGACAGTCCCTGTGGGAGTTTTAATGACGACTATATTGGTTGTCATCGGGTTTTCTTAGAAAGCAAGATTTAGAGTCATTTTTACATGATTTTTTTTTTATTTTTTTTTTAATTTTTTTTTTTTAGAGGAAATGCTGAATGTGCCTCATGAGTGGATTCAATGATGCGTCACTGTCCACATAAGGCGGGGGATGCTTCTCCTCGCTCCTCACCTTTGTCCCTCTATTTGCAGTAAATATGCAGATCCTTTGCTGCTTTAATTAACAAGGTATTAGCCCCTCGGCTCTCAGAGGATTAAGTATCCGTAAACACGGCTGAGCTGCTGTCACTGAACAGATTGGGAAACACAATCCCATTGTAGATAGAACCTGTTCACAATACACAGATTTCCATGGTAAACGTAGCCTTCTCTGGACACAGACAGGGTTTCAACGGCCTAATAGGAGATACGTTTCAAAGCCCGACATATTCAATCTGCAAAAATGTCAGGTACTTTGTGCCCCTTTGTCAACGATTGATGGCAGGTATAGGCAGGAATAGCTAATGGCCTGGTTATGGAGGGGTCACAGCTGAACCCGGCCTGAGGCGACCCAGAGATGGCCTCTTATATGGAGAGCATAAATATGTCAACTGGAAGGGGGAGGGTACTACAAGGTACACCCCTGGATATAATCCCTTAAAGGGGTTGGATTTATCAAACATGGTGTGAAGTGAAACTGGCTCAGTTGCCCCTAGTAACCAATCAGATTCCACCTTTCATTTTCCAAAGAGTCTGTGAGGAATGAAAGGAGGAATCTGATTGGTTGCTAGGGGCAACTGAGCCAGTTTCACTTCACACCATGTTTGATAAATCTCCCGTTATGTGTCTATTGCAGCTAAGACTATTGCAGCGTAGACAGGCCAACGCGGTCATGTGATGGGTCACCATTCTGTTTATACCCAAATTTCCATAGCGCATATTATCTAGACTGACACTTTAATATCCTGCAGGCCAAACCAATTCTGCTTCTATGACCAGCATTAGGCCTCAAGTCGAATATTTTTTTCCACATACTAATTCATCACAAGACCTTGCCCCGCTAACACGCGGCATGCTGGAAACAAGAGATCGCCTAGCGAGAGTCGGACAATAACAGAGCAATTTATCACCTGCAAACAATACAGGGACCATCTCCTCTACCAGGCCTTGTTATGCAAACACAATAAAAATCAATTTCCCAAGGTGGTCAAAACCGATTGACCTTGAGAGATAAGAGAAGTGGCCATTAGAAAGGACTGTATTCCTCTGGAAAAAGAACTCTGATACATTTCCAAGGTGTACATTCTTACTACTTCAGAAGTTTCCAGAAAGTGAAGTGGAGTCAATGTGTAATGTTAGTTAAGGGTTTAGACGTCAACTGGTTTCAGAAAGTTATATAGATTTGCAAATTACTTCTATTTAAAAATCTCAAGTTTTCCATTACTTATCAGCTGCTGTATGTCCTGCAGGAAGTGGTGTATTCTTCTCAGTCTGACACAGTGCTCTCTGCTGCCACCTCTGTCCATGTCAGGAACTGCCCAGAGCAGGAGAGGTCTTCTCCAGTAGCAAATCCCCATAGAACAGAGGCAGAGGTGGCAGCGGAGAGCAGTGTGTCATAATAAAAGGAATACACTGGTACTAGTACTGGAAGACTTCTGATTTTTAAATAGAAGTCAATTACAAATCTATATAACTTTCTAAAATTAGTTGATTTGGGGAAAAAAAAAAAAAATGTTGCCGGAGTACCCCTTTAGGTGTTCTCTACAGAGAGGGGTAACCCACAGGCAGAGTGTGCTAGAGGGTTTATCCGACTTCAAATTAAAGTGTATGGGCACCTTTAAGGATTATGTTTTTAGTACTAAAATTTATCACTTTAGATCACTAGAAACCTTATGTGGACCAACTAAAAGGTACATCAAGAACTAGTGTCCAGATGGTGATTCCAACAGCATTCCCTGTAAGCAATTGGGCACTGGCATTAGAGATGAAGGAATCTCGAGCACGCTCTGGTCCATCTGTGGCATTTGATTACCAGTGGCTGCAGTCCTATGGCCGTATCCAAGTTTTCCAGGCAGCCATAGGGCTGCATCCAACTTCTTCAGCCACCAGTAATCAAAAGCTGCAGGCTTGGGTGCGGGCAGGCCCGAGTGTGCTCGAGGTTCACTCATCTCTTATCCCAATGTTTAGATTAGAACCAGTCTCTATAGCAAAACATACCCAAAGACTTTGAATTACTACTGTTTATAAGAAAAGTGACAAAACCAAGAATAATACTATTTAAAGGCGGTTGATCGTTAAATACTCCTGTAAAAAATGTCTTACTCTGGCTCATAAGGTGGGGTTCCAAATGGGAGGACCCCCTTTAAGGAGATATATACATATATAACCAAAAAGGCATTCTGAAAGGACTTGGCCCAATAAGCCATAACTTTTATATGTAACGCTCAACTTCCGTTAATCTCTTAAGTGGACATTGGGAGATCACAGGTTGCCCAATACCCTACCAATCATGGTGGTAGGCTCGGAGATTATTCAATGTTGAGAAGAACTTTAACATATCACAGAGATAAGGAAATCTCTTAAAAGACCATGAGCCCTCATCACAACGTCCCATTTCCGAGACCCCCACTTTTTTTTTTAAACAATTCTTGCGTTAAACAAACACCTTTAAGGAACAGAATTCCACCACCTCATCAGTAAGTCAGTATCTCTTACCAATCCCCCTTCCTCTAGGAGAGTCTTAGCTTCTGGGCACCTGGATGTTTACTCTGAGGCACAAAACAATATAAAAGCATAAAAGGGGATTAAAAGGAAGCTCTCAAATATCCGCCCCGGAGACATGTGACTAAATAAAAACCTGTTGGGGATCAGTCAATCATTGTTTTGGTTTTCAACATGGATGTCATGAGCCTTTCACAGGCAGCAGAAGTGGTGGGGGGTCACAAGTTCAAGCTGTCAAGTGACTGAGCACTTGAAGAAATGGTACTGGGGCAGTGTACACATATCAGAAGAAGAAGTGTTGATCATTGTGCACAGTGCATAAAACTTTGTTGACTCTAAGTAAGGAGCAAAGATTTTTCAACAATGTGCACACATGCAACACTCTCTAGTTCAACAGTGTTCACATTTGTCTTCTGTATACGGTGAGAACAAAAACTTTGGCACCACCAAGAAATTACAGGCTACTGGAATTTTCTATTTTTTGGTCTAGGAGAAAAAGTACAGCAGGGTCGTACTAACGAAGGAGTAAAAAGGTCAACTGCCCCCTCCCCCCTTCCAAAAAAAAAAAAAAAAGGTAGAGTTTATACCAAATATACCCTAGTATAAATTCCAGAATGGACTGTGACAAACTGAAGAAATCCTGAAAATAACCTGAATTTACCAACCACCCCTTCATTGCCCTGTGCGATCAGGGAATGTCCTTTAAATAGACACGAACACAGATTGTCATAAACTAATAGCGGGAGCACTCACAAGAAAATCTGATTTAAAAAATTAGTTTTTTTTATCTCCTAAAAATGTATCTGCAGTTTCAGCCTCTAAGGGTTACACATCCACTGAATTTGCAGTTCACAGTCTGTTGTTAGGCTCAGTTTGTCTCTAGTAACAGAGACACCAGGACAGACTGCAGGGAGTGTGAACTGAGCTTACCTAATGTTATGTGCATGTGTGTACATGTGTTTTAATATATAACTAAATTAAATAGCGAGGGGATATAATTTGAGGTTATTGGGCGAAAGAGCAGAAGCAACATGAGAAAATATTACTTTACTGAAAAAGTAGTAGATGCTTGGAACAAACCTTCAGCAAATGTGGTTGGCATATCTACAATAACTGAAGGTAAACCTGCCTGGGAAAAACATATCTATCCTAAGATAATAAGAAAGGAAATAATATAAGGGCGGACTTGATGGACCAGGTGGTCTATTTCTGCCGACAATCTTCTATGTTTACATGCAAGAGAAAAATCCTGGACAGTGTGAACACAAGCTGAGCCTATGTCCCTCCTCCAGATGGTCCATGATGTGCCTGAAAGGTAAAAATCAAGGCTCCCCACTTTTCTCCGATTGCCCATAAGTTCTCTGCAGCTGAAACCAAGCCATCTGGTGTTTCCCAATGATCAGGCAAAATTGCCATAAGTGTGAGACAAACTGACTAGACATGGTAAGCAGGAAGATGTCCTACTTTTCCCCGCCAAACCCATTATTTAAATTATATGTGGCACTATTATTTGGGCAGTCCTTGCCAATGGAGATGAAGGTCACCATGCATCGTTCAGACCTCCATACCAGTCCATGCACACCATACCATTTTTTTTAAATTGTATCCCACAACTATACAACGGAAAGGATGGTGCGACATGAGTCACAACTGCAACAAGTCACTCCTGCTGCTCCTAGATTTGTATGCCCAATTAAGTTGTGTAGGGAAAGGGGAACGACAAAACAGATTGCATGGAAGCCCGGACCACCGCCATACAATGACAGCTAATGAATGCGTCGCTCATTAGATGTAAATTCCGTCGTCGCTTAAGTCTCAAACAGAGGACGAAGAAACAGCAATCAACCCGTTTCCGATCGAGGCAGGTAATTACAGAATCTGGGAAATTACAGTGATTAGGAGCCACCGAGGAGAAACTCCAAACACATCGCAAGCAACTTCTGCAAGGTGGGAGGAAAGTTTAATTGAACAGCTGTACACCTCCTGCTTTTACATTAGGACTTTTTCTTCATTTATAATATGGCAAAAAGGTACAGACAAACGAAGGAAACAAAGGAGGCCACAAGATGAAGGAGACCTACAGAAATCCTAAGGGAACAATTACATTCACGGTATCAATATAAATGGTGAGCACACTGGTAATAGGTTTTGCTATACGCTTTTATTCTTCATTACATTTTTTACCTTTACATGTCTCGAGATGGAACTTCGTCTTCTGTATATTATTGCCTAGTATTAGGTAATGCATTTATTATGAGCTACAAGTCACCAATAAAAGTCACTACCGTACTATCCACTAATATGTACAAAAATACAGTTACTTTAATACTGTCCCATTTACAAGAACTACTATAATACTGCCCCCTATGTACAAGAATATAACTACAATAATACTGCTCCTATATACAAGAATATAACTACTATAATACTGCTCCTATGTAAAGGAATATAACTACTATAATACTGCTCTCATATACAAGAATATAACTACTATAATACTGCTCCTATATACAAGTATATAACTACTATAATACTGCTCCTATATACAAGTATATAACTACTATAATACTGCTCCTATGTACAAGAATATAACTACTATAATACCACTCCTATATACAATAATATAACTACTATAATACTGCTCCCTATATACAAGAATATAACTACTATAATACTGCCCCCTATATACAAGAATATAACTACTATAACCATAATATGGCTGCTATGTAACAGAAAATCACCCCTATAATACGGCATTTGTGAAGTTAGTTTAGTTATATAAATAACACATGTATAGCATTTGCATAGAGATTCTCGGGTAAGGATACCGCAGTGTACGCAGATATAAACCACTCGGTGATATATGGTATATACAGAGCCTGTCACTTTGGCAGGACAGTGATAGCACAACTGTATACTGGTATCAGAGAGGAAACAATAGGCTGGCACTTGCTATACATTGCTGGCTTCTGTCACTGATGGATGCCCCCCTATACACATCCGCTGACAGTATGAGTGATGCGGTGGGCTTAATGTTCTACAAGATGCTTCCTGCATGAACAGCGCTCTCCGTGTGACCTTGGGATGAGACTTTCTATTATCTGGTCTCATAGGTTAGATCATTATTTTCTCCCACTGTGCAGATCTCTCAATGACAGGAATTTGTAGACAATACCCAGACCTATCAGATCCCCTTCTACTGAGCTGTAATTACTACTGAGCCTGATCTATCCTCACTCTGTGTACTGTGATACTAGAGCCGCCGCCGAAAGAGCCTGCCGAGGACTCCGAAGACCATCTGGTATGCTTGGGAGGATATGGGAACAGCAAAATGAGAGGAAGAAGCGAGCAGAGTGGGAAATTGCAAAAATAACTCATCCTATGTGTCTGTCAACAGCAGCTTAGCAATTATAGGTAAAGAGGTCGGATTTGACCCTGGGCCCAGACAGTCTATAGGCTCTGATGCTGCACTATCCAAGAACCAAAGGGAGGGGGTGCGATCATCTTTACGACCTGCATGCAAAATGATGCAACCACGGAAAATCAGGCCTTATTGAAACAAGATGACATCATAACAAAGAGTGACATCACTGCCATATCACCTGGACAGGGTTATCTGAAGGTCATACAGGTTAGGGGGAGATTTCCTACTCAGGACCCTATCCAATTATTGGAAGGCAGGGATGGTCTCTGCTAAAAATTGGCCTGTGTTAAAGAGCCAGCCTTTTAAGAGAAATCTCTTGCCCATCTTTCATGTGGCCGTTAGACATGAGCGAATCTTAGGGCCCTATTCCACGGGATGATTATCGTTCGCATAATTGTTAACGATAAACGATCCAAACGACTGCTATTGCGAAAGACCTAAAATCGTTCACCCAATTACATGGAACGATAACACAGGTCAACAACAAAAAAAAAAATTTACTGGTGTCCAAAATATTTTAATGATTTTGGGGTATTTTTGGGGTGCTGATTCTGAATATGCTATCAGTTTTTACCAGATTGGCTCAATTTTTTTTTCATGTCTTGTTCATTTTTGAAGATTACTTTCTAAAACTAGTTAAAATAAACTAAAATCAACATTTACTTTGTAAAATTTATTGTATTCATGACAATAGCAATAAAGTTAATGTGCGTGTAGCAAATTAAGTCTTTTTTTTTTTTACACATTTCACGAAAATTCTCAAAACTTGAGCCAATCTGGCAAAACTGATGACATATTCAGAATCAGCACCCCAAAGTTACCCTAAATTCATTGAAATATCTTTGGCCCCAAAAATGCTGTTGACCTGTGTAATCATTACTTACGATTGTTCTTGTGGTCGTCTTGTCGTCGCTATTGCGTTAGTCACTACTGCGAATGACCAAACGACCATTCAATGCGAATGATTTGCTAACGAGCAACGATAAAAATAGGTCCAGGTCTTAATAAACAATTTCTTGTTCGGTCGTTAATCGTTAACTGCTATACAAACGAACGATTATCGTTTAGATTCGAACGACTTAACGATAATCGTCCCGTGGAATAGGGCCCTTAAGCACATTCGGGTCCGTCCGGACCCAAGCGTGTGGCATTTGATTACCGGTGGCTGCAGAAGCTGGATGCAACCCTAGGGAGTCCTGGAAAACACGGATATAGCCTATGGCCATATCTATGTTTTCCAGGCAGCTTTAGGCCTGCATCCCACTTCTTTAGTAATAAAATACAACAAGCTCCGGTTCGGATGGACCAGAGAGTCTTAGAGATTCGTTTATCTCTAGTGGCCAACTAAATCATCGGTTGGTGGCCCAACATCCACCTGTGTAAACGGGAGCATACGGCTGTCCTTTTACTAGAATCAGCTGTTGGACGCACATTCCCTATTATGTAGGATGATGATTTTTCAGTCCGATGAGCCAATAAATGAGCATTTATTGGGGAGCTATAAGTGCAACTCTCCTATCCATATATTACATAGTTGGCCTTCAATTTAACATAGAGCGTTCCAACCTAATCCCGATGCAAGAGGTCAAGGCAAAAAGACAGCTCAGGCAAGCTGGATTCCGACATGCCCGCTTTCCCCTTTCTTTTCTTAGAAAACATGCATGGAAGGAACGAAGTGCATTCATGTGTATGGTGTGGGCCGAGTGTAATAGCTCACAGTCCATAGGAATAGCGAATGGCTATTCAAGATGTGTGGGAAGTCTAAAACAACATCTCCTCTACAGTGGTTGCAATAGAGGAAATTTATGGCCAGACTATTGGGGATTTGGGCCCATGAGTTACGTCTAGACACATGATAGATACCAAGGAGCATGCTGAGTTCCATTGTGGACCCTTTAATATATCTCTGACAAGAGGAATAAGTGGCATTGTTCAGAAGGTCTTTCTGCAAACCTCATAATTCGAAAAAGGGCTAAATATTTCAGAGCCCAATGGTCATAAACCGCCAGTTCCAAGTGACAAGGTAACAGCAGGCGTCGGCCATGCTAACCTTGGCTGGGAGGTTTATAGGCAGAGCGCTTATTGGAGGTCTAATTAAAGTTAGTTTGCAGCAAGCAGAAACTATAGAACCAAATTGAAATCTTGCTGTAAAGCTGCCGAAACCACCGCATGTCCTAATTTATACTTTACTGCCTGAGCCTTTAGCAGCCGCGATATCACCCAAATTACAAAGACAGAGAAAATCTGCAGGAAGGGACGAGTGCAAATCAGCCAAATGGATTCCTCCTGACACCTAAGCCCAATTTCTTCCCACATTCACTTACTAATCTTAAGCCATTCGAAAACAATTTAATGGAAAACCTTCTAAAATTTGCATCGAAAACACTGGCACATATCGTGTACAGTCAATAACCCAAAATGTTCTGTTCACTTAAGTGAAAATAGAAAGAGCTGAACCGAGAACGTAAGGAACTTATTCCTCCTCAATCACAGACATTTCTACGGCGGCGAGGAGGAAACAGGAGACAATTTTGGGAATATTTGCTGGCCAATGCGCAATAGTAAAAGAGTCAAATACTACTATATACAGCTCTCATGTCTCATGTCATGTATAGCCAAAATGACATGCAGTATACAAACTATACTGTCCAAAAAAAGGACCACATAATATAGCCATAGAGTACCCAAGATAATACTACTACATAAAGATTACATGACTCTAATATATATATATATTATATATACATATACATACATACATATATATATACACACACACACACACACACACATACATATATATATATATATATATTTATAGGCCACTCTACACTACTATTTAATACATGGGTTTTGGTTGCTTCTAGGGTTCTCACTCTCTGCACTTTATAGAAAATTAGAAAACTGGGATGGTACCCAGTTTGTCACCCCATAAAAAAAAAAAACAACTTTACAGCTGTCCTTCTTACTTTAGCACCAACACTGACCAAGACACACCAGGACCTTTGAGGTGCTTGTAGATTACAACCGAAGCCTTTACAGTATCCATAATATGGAAGAGAGTCAAACCACAATGGCTAGACTATCGTATTTATCGACAGTCAGGCAATACATTGTGGTCCTACTGACAGGAAATAGTCTGATGTGTATGTTATAACCCACATGTTATTAGGAATTTCTAAAAAAAAATTCTGTTCCCCAACATCTGGTAAAATATTGGGATGGGTAAGAGTTGGGAACAGTTATAAACTTCTTGGGTTATATCATAGATGATTTATTAGGTATTTTTGATACTATGACCTATATGCATATACATAATGGCAGAGTTTAACAGGACAAAGTTGATAGGCACTTGTTTTAGTAGAATGGTCTGTCTCCCGAGTCCATGTATCCCCTTGAGCAAATCACTCCATCCAACTGCGGAGCTGCCATTGGCTAAACTCTAGGATACTATAGAAGAACCCAGTTTGTTATATTGAGAAACAAACCAAAAACGGAGTTACCTTATTTCTGACCTCTACAGAGCCTCTCTATGACAGTGCCTGATGTACAAGTCTGGAATCAGAATTTTTGTAATTTGTTTCTGGTTTGTTTGGCCAATATTCCTTACTAGAAATGAGTGTAACCCAAGCATGCTCGAGTCCAATCAATTTGCCTTTGAATACCAGTGGCTGAAGGTGTTGGAGGGATCCCTAGGAGGTCCTGGAAAAGCTGGAGCCATAGGCCATAGTCTGTCTCCATGTTTTCCTGGACTCCCTAGGACTTTATCCAACTTCTACAGCAATCGTTATTCAGATGCTGAACGATCAAACTCATGCATGCTCGAGTTGCGCTCATTTCTAGTAAGGAATATTGGCCGAACATACCAGATGATTATACAGCAATCTACAAGATAGAGTCCACCACCTTTAAAAGGTTGGAACTCTGCCTGCATACTCTATCATAGACTACATCAAAGCAAGTCATAGACTACATGAAGTCAGATTTCATTCTCTTAATAAAGTAGTTGAAACTGAATATTCCGCCAAGTACCGGAAGGGTCATCCGATCTCCTTTAACTTCTGCTCAACATAAAAATAGACACGCCGCATCTCCAGGTCCTATCGGTAATTCTGAAGCATCGCCTTTGATCGATAAGGCCTGTAAATGGTTCTCGGTAACGACGGCAGAAAAGGAACAAATCGTCATAAAACAAAGAGCTGTAAGCAGCATAGTAAATCACTGGTTAGCCGATACTAATCTGCAGTGATAGCGCATCTATATTTCACAATACATAATGGATGGACACATCTCCAGACGGCATATCCTTTTGTTTATCAGCCTGAAATAATAGCCCAATTTAGCACTCGGCGAGGAGTAATGCCTTCTCAAATCCTTTCGTATTTTTATCCTTTTGGACCACACATCGTTCCTTCCTCAAATAAACACCGTTGATTGATTGTCCTCACCCGAAACGGAGTCATCATATCACTCCTTAATCTTCTTTGTTCTAGACTGACAGTAATGAATCTCCTCTTTATAGAAATCCAGCCTTATAATCCAACTATTATTTTAATTGATCTGTGCTGGTGTCAATCCTCCTCTCCGGGGAGGTGATAATGTGAAAACCTCAAAAATATCAAATGCCGCATAGGGTCACAGATAACAGTGCTGCCTGATCTGCTGATACCAGGAAGGACGGGTCTATCCACTCCTGTGTACAACAGGGAAATAAAATGTAATAACCAACCATGTTCAATTTAAGGTATGGGTTGGAATAAATACAGATTAATATTAATAAAATAAAAGGTTCACTACACCCATACAACATGAATGGAAAAAAAAATAATCATATGAATAATACAGCTCTTTCCTCCCCTCTCAGAGCGGGAAATCTCAGCACCATCTAAGTAGCTGATCAGCAGTCATATTACAACCAGTCAGACTGCAAAACTAATCAAACCACTGTTCCCCTTTTTCTTTGAAGTTGGGGACTCTTACCCCTCAGTGTTATGACACACACTTTTTCTACATTTTCTATTATTAATATGAATCCTTTATTAGCTAAATTATCCATGAACCTAAAGCTAGCTTTGCTATGGTTCAGTGGGGCACCATTAAAAAGGGTTGTCCAACTGTTAGAACTAGTGTTAAGTGAACCTGCCGAACTGGTTATTGATTTTGATGACCATAGCGAAATTGAGCACTTTCTAGACTGATTCTGCTATAGGATCTAACTAGTGTTAAGCAAACCTGCTGATCTGTTCAGGTTTGGAAATGTTCTCCAAACCCGAGCGATCAGCATTTCACTCTCACTGCCTAAGTTGGATGTCCCCTTAGGGAGTCTTTAAAACCATAGATACAACCATGGGGTGTATCCATGTTTTTCTGGAAGTCCTAGGGTAGCATCCAACTTCTTCAGGTCGTGGGAGTCAACTGCTGATCGCTCGGTTTTGGAGAACATTTCCAAACCTGAACAGATCGGCAGGTTTGCTCAACACTAGTTAGAACCGATAGCTCAACCGGTCAGCAAGTGTTCAGTTTTCCTACAGCTCCACCACAGGTGAAATGAGGAATTACACTATGGTCATCGAAATCAATAGACTGTGTTATGCTTAGGGGTTGTGAATTGTGATTTCTAATGTGTAAGAAACACCACATCTATTTCTGTCCCTTAGATGTTTTACCTAGAAGCCTTCACAAACCTTCTTCACATTCTATCCCCAAATTCCTTGGTCTTCAGCGAGACATGATAGTCTTACAGTACCCTTTGCTGCCCATTAAAAAAGTATTTTGAGGGGGCAGTGAAAAGCGGCCATGTTTATTGGGTCTTCTCTACCTGTGCTTGGACCAGTCTGCAAACGAAGCCAACCTCGATCAATTGTTGACCACACATCCTCTATTACATATGGAGATGTACTGTAGAGCAGTATTATTTAGGTACTACATGGCACTATTTATATTCCATGACAACTATATACTACTATTATATAGCACGGTATGGTGTTATTCTAGTATTGAGCACAATGTGTAAGTATTATAGATGTATTACCTTCCTGGCATAATAATGGGAGGGATACCGGGGCAACACCAAACCTTGGTCTAATAAGCTAAAAATGAAATATAAAACTGAGAGGGGTCCTGCATATGGCGCAGGGACACCATGGGTTAATCTCACCTTCATGGTCCATTTAGCAGACAAAGCTCTCTAACCCACTCTGGTACCGCATGTCCTCATGTTAAGTGGTACGCTGCTGTGTGCCAGAGTTAATTAGTGGAAAAGATGTCTTAAACTAGCGTAACACGCTGTAAACAATTTAAGATGTACAAGTTGCTCGGAGTAAATCAATTATTGCTTTGCAGTATCGCATTATTGGATCAAACCCGGAGTAGAGTGCCTTCATTTAGAACTTAAAGAAATAAAAAATTATAAAAATGAAAAAAAAAAAAAAAAAAAGAAGCAGAGATGATTGTGACGTTGGCAGCCGTGCCAAGCAGCCTTAGAAGAAAAAAAATGACAGATGACAAATAGAATAATTAAAGCCTGCGGATAATTTGCTTAACAATTAAGGCCTGGGAGCGATAACCAAACGCGGTGGTAAACAAAGGCTTTCTGATTGTTTAAACCCAAAAATAAAATTAAAAGACCCCCGCATGCAAGGAAAATGTAAGCGGTTCCCACAGCGGAGGGTTGAACTTCAGTTTACATGAGTTATTTTTAGGGGGAGATTGGAAGAATAGGGGTAAATTTGAGGCCTTGTGATGTCATTGCAGTCATCTTGTGCCTATTGTTATACAGTATAAGTCTTGTTTTTTGGATGATTAATATGTTTCAATGTTATTCGCTAGAATAAAAGAACGTCTGATACTGCATGTTTGCCGATACTGACCCCAAAAAGAAAAAAATTCGAACTAAATTCTAAAACTTTGGTCTACTGGCACAACTCGAACATCCTTTAGTTCAATTGTTTGGCATTTGAATGCCGGTAGCTGAAGTTGGATGCAGTCCTAGGATTCCGGGAAAACGTGAATACAGTCTATAGCTGTACTCATGTTTTTCTGGACTCCCTAGGGCTGCATCCAACTTCTTTAACCACTGGTATGTAAATGCTGAACAGTCAGGCTTTAGCATGCTTGGGTCTACTACTGGCCCATTTTAGTAGGCTGGTCCTAAATATTGGAGGGTTTCCAGTTGTGTTTGTGTGTTTTTTTTTTTTTAGAGGTCCTGGTGGTCACCTACACGAGGCATTGATAGCCATGCTCCCATAAAGTCTCTGTGCACTGCCATATAAGCCAATTAGTGGCTGTGTCAGGACAGCGCACTGATTGGCTGAGTGGGACGTTAGGATGCCGAAGCACGCCAGAGCGTGGACTGGTAATGTATACACTGGGCCACTTAAGGGGGTCGGCGTTTACATACTCACAGTGGGATAAAAATCCCGTTGCCAGTATGTAATCCTATTCAGAATAATAGTAAGGGATCTGCAGTGGATCCGTTACATGAAGCAAGTTGGTTTGCTGGACTTCAGAATCGTGCGCCAAAATTTTGGCACATTAAGGCCGTGTCCCCTTTCTCGTATCCTTTTTCCGATATATGTATCACTTTGGCGCAAAACAGTCTACTAAGAGTCACATAATAAACGCTGTGCAAGTCTTGTAAGCGAGTTTTCTGGGGCAAATCATTCCAGATTTTTTTTTTTTACACTACATCTAGCCATTAATTTATTATAATCAGGAAACAGAATAAAAAAAAGAAAAAATTATATTAATAATAATAAAAAATATATAATTTAGATAATGCACACATTATTGTATTGAAACCCCAAAGTGACGTCTTAAGAAAAAGAAAGAAAGAAAGAAAACTACGACTTGTAGAACAACAAAAAAAAACTATCCGAAAGGTTTCCAACTATAAAAATTGTAAAAAGTTCAAAAACATTTCTATATGAACCTTTAAACATGAGAAGGCTAAAACAAATCTAAAAAATCTTGAGGTCCTTAAGGTCAAAAATTTCCAGGTGTGCTGGGGGTTAAAATATTGTCCACAAGACCCCACCAACATCTGGAGTTATTACTGCAGATGCGGCCCCCAACCCCTCCGTATAATAAAAGGTACATGTGAATGCACCCAAAAAGAAAGAAAAATAGTACTATGGAGTCCTGACGAGGTGAGAAAATCACCTCTGAATAATTCAGCTGGGGCACAGGGCAGCCACTTCCTAGTTACAGCTCTGATGAAATCCACATGAAACTCTACGCTGGTAATTTTGCTGCCCTAATTTCATTATTAATGACGGGCTTGAGTTACCGATCCAGGTGACGTATTCTGACGAGTGACAGAGTCATACAGATGTAGCAAAGCTGGCTTTGTCGTTTCACATTATTCAGAAGGTTCTGGGAAGTTAAACCAAGCCCATTATGGTAATGCACAAGATGAACAGCTCAGTGACCAACTCAACTCTGCTTCATTGGTTTATTTTGTATCTGTATGGTAGCCATTGGCTAGTTCCACACCATAGAGAGAGCTGCCATTGACTGAGATGGTAAATCGCTTAATAGGTCTTTACCATTATAAAGAGTCGCATCGAATAACGGACTCAGCTCTGCTACATCCGTAAGCACAGGAATGATTTATTTACAAGTCACGGCTGATGTGGCAGGCAGGTACTACTACATTGTACGAAGACACCGACACATATACTACAAAAGCTTTACATCAGTCGCTTTAATAGGAATCCCTAGGAGCTGTTTTTTTTGTTTTTTTTTGTCGCTCCACCTGTTAGTTAGTACATTCGATAAACAATATATGGTGATCTACCCGTCCATAACAGCTGCCCATCACGTCTCAGGTGCTGAAAGATGCCGCCGACAGCCTGGAAGGATTCTTTACGTACGCAGGCAATGTATGGACACCTGCCGTCTAGATCTGTAGTCTCCATCACCAAAGATACAAACTGCCAGGTAACAATTCAAGACGTCTGCATATATAGAGGAAAGGAGGTCCTATAGCAACAATAAAAAATGAGGCCCTTTCCGGCTGCTGCCTGACACCGCCACGCTCACAACTAGGACGACCATGGACCAATACCAAGACAGAATGGCCTCTTCCCTTCAGGGACCCCATATCAGCCTCATATACAGCCTCTATGATGCATATTCCCTTACTTACTACCACACGTAAATAATAATTTATCTGCTCCTTCCAAAAAACTGGATATCCAAGATGGGGCCCACCATAACTTGGGTTATGATAACCATCCTCTCTCTAAAGGGAACTCTACATAGGGAAGAAAGACATTACATGTGTGCAGTTCTTCACTACGGGTTTTACTGAGCAGTGGTAAAGGCATCAGGGTACTAAAGCTACATCATTTTTTGTCATATTCATCATATTTTTTGGCTCATACCCTAAGGACCATCTTCCTGTTACCAGGACAAAGAGGCCCAATTTGCTCTTTCTATGGTGCCCAACCTACGAAGAGAAAAACAGATTCCGACTAAAAGATATCCGCACAGATATGGATCTTATCCAAAAATGCTATGGCTTTCATTCTTGAGCGAGCGGCTTTCCAGCACAACAAGGGTTAAACTTTGCAGCCATTTTCTTTAGAAATGTTCTTGATTTGTCGGAGACCAGTGAAAGTGCTGACAGCCACATTTACACCACTCTATCAATCATATTAATTCATTTTCCATCGTCGCCGAGGGATTAAATTGTCAATAACATCTAACAGTGCGACACGTTTTTCGGCAACAAGCGAAAGCAACGCCTAATTAGACTCCTGCTCTTGTCACAGCTCCCTGCTACCTGTGGACAGGCGCATAGCAGAGATGAGTTTGTCCTACAACTATGTGAGGATGGATGACCATTATTTGCAGGTTAATATTTCACAGAATGTTAATGGAATAGTAGTAATAATAAATTATTATTATTATTATTATTATTATTATATATTTTTTGCTTATTTCCACCATTGTGAACCTAAAACACACATACAAGCAAAAAAAAACAAAAAACATTAAAATGGGGGGAAAAAAGTAGAGATTTAAAAATGTGCAGTGTGAACACAACCTAAGGCTTTCTTAACGGGAAGTCAGTGGAAAAACATTGCACTGCTCACTGTACTTTAGGGTGCGTTCATGTGTCCCAGGATCCGCAGAAGATTTGATGCTGCAAATATCAATGTAACTAAAGGACTGAACACAAGCATGCCAAATATATCGGTGGCACATCCAAAAATGAATATTAACAAAGTAAGTCAATTAAAGTATAACAGGAATACATTTTATTGGTACAAAAGGACAAGTGGGACACACAGGTTAAAAACACTTAAAATGCACAACCAAATCAAACATTGTGCCGTGTATGATAAGCACGGTACAAAGACAGGCTGATATAAAAATATAGAGGATCCTCACTGGTGAGAGTAATGTGAAGTAGAATAGACACAAGTACAAAGATAATGCGAAGTAAATAGAAAAAAAGGGCCGAGGCCAAAAGGATGTATATCACCAGTCCACAGAACCCCACGCGTTCAGTCCCCGCTTGGGACTTTCTCAAGTCCCCCCCCCCCCCCCTTCCCACACACACACCTACCTACCTCTGCTGATACTGTACAACTCTACAATGGTGACAGCAATGACTTGTAGAATGGTAAGACCAATGCCTGTAAGCCCCCCATGAGGCAATACCATAGACCCCGAATAGTCCGAACGTCTTCTAGAGTAAGAGGTTACTGTGCTATAAGATGATACAGTAGGCCACAAAGAAGGTCTCCCTTCAAAGTAGTATATAGTGTTATGATGCACTACATTGGGTTTAATATAAGGCAGATTTTAGTTAAGGCAGAACTGTTTAGTTACATCTCGATTCTGAGGCTTTTGGCGGCCTGAATAAAGTAGTCTCCAGTGGAACCTTGACGGACCTTATCAGCAATTGGTGCCCATCAGGCTTAAATGGAGCCTGCCTGGAAATAGATTCATTATACGTGTTATGGCTTTGGACACCATGGTCGTATACAAGGCCCAACGAAGTAGCTTAAAGAATAATAAAAGCACAAAAAGAACAGATGTTACACCCAAAATAGGGAAAAAATATCATATATTAGTTACCGAGAATAGTATAATATGTGGTAAAAAAAAATCTTATTTACATAGACGCAGGTGGAGTCTATTGTTCCTAGAATTTCTAATGTATTTCAGTCTGTAGAATAAACAGGTAAATAACGAAACGCTGACAATGTCACAGAACGTGTCGGTGCTAAATCAGTCCTTAGGTTACTGCTAACAACTATATTCTGAGGGGCACCAACCGCACCAGGAGGAAGAGACAGTATAATTATACATAAATACATTATTACTACTAAAATATCATTCTTTCTATAGTGCAATTATTATTGTTTATTATATTATACAAAATATGACAAGCTATGTACAGCACTACAGAATAAGTTGGCGCTATATAATAATAATAATAATAATTATAATTATTATTATTATGATGATAATAAACACTATAAATATGGGAGGGGAGCAATCTAAATAATTATGCACACAATATTCCAAAATACAAAAAAAAAAAAAAATTAGGGATATCCATGATAAAACATAACATAAAAACCTAAATATACGTATATAATATATGTGTGTGTGTGTATATATATATATATATATATATATATATATATATATATATATATATATATATATATAGTGTGGGCATGACTACTAACATAAAAATACATATCATGCAAATATATATATATATATATATATATATATATATATATATATATATATATATATATATATATATATATAAAGAAGGTAAAAATACAATAGTTGATAAAAGATGCGTAAAATATTCTACAATGAAAAAAATAAAAATGAAATAAAAAAACATCCTCCAGTATAAGGATCAGGATAAACTCTGACAGTCATGTAAAAAGAAGCTTTGCGGAGGCTGAATTTCATCGATGTTGTATAGGGAACTACAAATGCCAGCATGTTTCAGCCAGTAAAGCAGGTTCCCCCTCTAACCATCCGGTGGACTATCATGGAGCAATGCTTGGTCCTACCTGGTCAGGGCTGGTAGCTGCCTTCTCCTGGACGCCTGAGTGTATGGCGAGCCTGACAGCAGGCACAGGCTGTGGATGTGTGACAATGCAATCTGTGTCATCATATTGCAATCTCCTCCATTCAGTGTAATGATGCAATTTGCATTAACACAGTCAGGTGGGCCGAGCTTGGAGATGTAATTTGTCTCACCATGTCCCCGAATGTCTCCCCTGTAGCCTGGCTTAGCAGAGTTTCCTACAGATTGCAATGACCTTCTGTATTTTGGATGATACAGAGGATCTTATGCAATAGTATCCAAGCCTTGTCCTGATAGCGGGGGTATAAATAGACAGCGATCCACGTGAGCAGATGTTTATATCGCTTATTACCTACAATGCGGCCAAGAATTACACATACAGCAAGCTGCCCATGGTGGAGGATAATGCTGCGTTTACACAAAGCGATAATTCGCCCAATCGATCGTTTAACGATTTTGAAGAAACGATTTGGTTTTTATAACGATCAGCGTTTAGACAAATAAATCGTTAGAAAAATCGTAAGAAAACCTGTAAGAAAAAATCGTTATCACGATCGTTTTTAAGATCGATTAAGCCCATCTTTTACATAGGGTGAATCTTTGAAAGACTGTTTACACGAAGCGATCTGCGAAATTTTTGCAAACGATGAACAACGATTTGTGAACATGTTGAAAGATCAAAAGGCACGATTTTTCGCTCGTCGCTTGATCGTTTGCTGTGTTTACACGGAACGATTATCATTCAATAGCGATCGTTATAGCGAAAATTCGAATGATAATCGTTTCATGTAAACACAGCATAAGATCCCCTGATAGTGGGTATCTAAGCCCATCAGGTGTGATACTGTGCCGTATCTAAAAGTGTAATGTGTCATAACGTCCGTTGAGCCATTGGATCCTATTATATGTAATACTGTCCACTAGGTCTATGTATCTAATCCTGTCATCTGTGATACTGTCCACTAGGTCTATGTATCTAATCCTGTCATCTGTGATACTGTCCACTAGGTCTATGTATCTAATCCTATAATCTGTGATACTGTCCACTAGGTCTATGTATCTAAACCTGTCATCTGTGATACAGTCTACCGAGATAGAGTATCTAATCATTTCAGGTGTAATAGTGTCTGCTGAGCCTTTCTATCTAAGGCTATCGTGACACAATTTGGTTTAGCCCCTGTATCCAAGCCTATGATGTGTGATACAGTCTGATGAATAGTTGTATCCAAGCATATTAGGTATCATACTGTCCAGCTGTTGTATCCAAGCCATTCATGTGTGATCCTCTCTGTTGAGCCTCTATATCCAAGTCTCTCCTGTGTGATACTGCCTGCTGTGCTACTGTATCCAAGTCCATTATGTACAATAGTGCCTGCTGGGCCACTGTATCCAAGCTCATCATGTGTGATACTACCTGTTTTGCCACTGTATCCAAGCTCATCATGTGTAATACAGTCTGCTAAATAGCTGTATCCAAGCATATTACGTATCATACTGTCCAGCTGCTGTATCCAAGCCATTCACGTGTGATCCTCTCTGTTAAGCCTCTTCTGTGTAATACTTCTTGCTGAGCCACTGTATCCAAGCCCATTATGTACAATTCTGCCTGCTGTGCTATTGTATCCAAGCTCATGTACGATACTGCCCACTGAGCCACTGTATCTAAGCCCATCATGTACGATACTGCCTACTGAGCCACTGTATCCAACTCATCATGTGTGATAGTGGCTTCTGTGCCACCTTATCCAAACCCATTAGAGACGATGCTACCTGCTGTGCTACTGTATCCAAGGCCATCATGTACAATAGTTCCTGCTGAACCATTGTATCCAAGCTCATAATGTGTGATACTGCCTGCTGTGCCACTGTATCCAAGCTCACCACGTATGATACTGCCTGCTGTGCCACTGTATCCAAGCTCATCATGTGTGATACTGCCAGCTGTGCCAGCCTATCTGAGCTCATCATGTACAATACTGCCTGCTGAGCCATTGTGTGATCCCACCCTGTGTATCTAAGCAGATAACATGCAGCATCACTGGAGGTAGTCGTACCAGCCGCCGCAGTATACATCCTATGCCGGTTGCAGGGCGCTGCGCCAGGGGCTTATTAATTACATGCAGACGACATTGAACATTAATGCTGATCTGGGAAAACATCATCGCAGCAGCAATTAAAACCAAACCAAAAATAAATAAAAAATAGAAAAAACATAAAAGACAAGAAGTAACGAGCCGAGATTAAAGGGTATGAGACAAAAAAAAAAAAAAAAAAAAAAAAAGGATGCCCTTGGCGCCCAGACTGCGGCTGAGAAGGGTCAGACTGTAGCGACCATCATTCATTTCTAATGACTTCAGAAGGACAGACATTGGGAGGTGCCACCAGTCTGGCACAGGGCATCACTGCCGCTGCTGGGCTCCGGGCATCAGGGGCAATGGCGGCCCGGCTGGACGGCTCATTATTAGATAAAGGAGAGGCTATGACAGGGGAGCAGGTGAACTCATTATTCCGTCGTACATCTTATGCCACCTCCAGACTAAGGACAAATGATCAGCCACATGTGGGCACTTTGAATGCCAGCCTGGAAGGCGGCGGCATCCTCGTTGGCAGGCTGTAGGTGGCACTGTGGATCAGAGAAAAAACTAACAAAAAGTCTGTGACATGTACAGCACAGGACTTCAAGGGCCTGTCCGGCTTAAAGGACTGATCTACCAAGGTCATATTTATACAATGTAACAATTATGTATTAATAGTCTTAGATTTAAAGAGCCCTTTACTCCAAAATATAGATCTCTTCCTGGGACAATAACCATTACAGGCTCCTATATCATGACGCTACTACTAAGTCTAGGAAAGATGGGTGACAACGCATGTGGGAGGAGCAATGACAACTATAAAGGTTACTCCATACTCTTTAGTTAAAATGATGCACCACAAAATACTGTTTAACAAAATGCTCAAGGTACTGAAAAGTTTTGCGAAAACTTTTTCAAAAACTTTCAAACTTGTGTATGACCCCTGCCCGATACAGCTCGCCTATTAACCCTTTATAGTCCAACTCTTTTTCTTCCCCTGCAGATGCAGAACTGACAGCTATACAGGTTGTCACCCACAAGAATCCAAATGGTGTCTTCACAAACTGCTAGAATCCGCAAGTTACTAAAAAAAATATCAAAAATTTCTGGACTATACTGTCCAGTCTGCTAATCCTTGGTGCTCCAGCACCTTTAATTCCCCTGAGGATGCTATAAAGATAGCTATACAGGTTGTCACACAGCTTTCCTAACAACATCTAAGAACAGTCGTCACAAATTATTAGCATCCTTAAGTTACTGAAAAAAAATTCAAAAATTTCAATTCTTGTGTACTGTCCAGTCTGCTAATCCTTGGTGCACCAGCTCCTTTAATTCCCCTGAGGATGCTGTAATGACAGCTATGTTGGTTGTCACCCAGCTTTCCTAACAACATCTAAGACAATAACAAATCAGAATTTTAACAGAAGTCATCTGTTAACCCTGTGTAGTCCAGACCAGACCCTCTATAACCCCTGATGAAGCTGTAGTGACGGTAATACCGTTTGTGACATGGCTTAATCTCCCAAATGAACAAGACAAACATCATTAAATTGATTGAGTACTTGTTACAGAAAATTTGAGGGAAATTTTTCTAAACTTTCTGATCCCACGTGCCGCTGCTCCCCTGATCCCACGTGCCGCTTCTCCCCTGATCTCATGTACCGCTGCTCCCCTTTGTACTCTGCTACTTCCTCTCTAGAATGATGGTTATAATGGTTGTCACTCAGATTAGCCACAAACAAGAGTTAAGCAGAACAAAAATATTCAAATCTGTGGGAAGCTAAAAAAATAAATAAAAATCAGATCCATGTATTATCACTGACAGTTTTACTTGCCTACTAATCCTGTGTACTCCAGCTCCTCTACTACCCCAGTGGAAGATTTCTTGATTGTCACCCGACATTCCCCCCAAAACATAGAATTTTTTAAAATTTGAAAAATTTTCCCTGAATGTTTCAGTATCTACAGAATTCTTACAAATTACTTAAAAATATTTATCTTCGTAACCATTATATTTATCTGATGCAAAGCCAAAAGGATGAATGGACGAGCCCAGATTTCCAGCATCTTGTGTATCCTTCACATACTCACTGACCATTCTCTATTGATCCTTTAACCTGCATAGAAGCCGTCCCTTAACTTTCGCCCAAAAAACACTAACTTTTCTTTCAACAATTTGAAAGAAAACTTGAGATATTGAAAAATTTGGGCAATTGTTTTTCTTTAAAATCCTCACTGGCTATTATCTCGTCTGTTAATCCCTTTGTCCCACGTGGAAGCTCTAATAGTTGTCACCCGAGTTTCCCAAAGACAAAACAAATTCAAATTCTCCCCTGCCAATATCCTGGCTATTAAGCCTTTGTCCCAGGAAACTTAGATGTCACTGTATATTTTCTTAAAGGACTTTTTTTTTTTTTTTTAACAATTTCAAAGAATGCTCAAGATTCTGAAAAAAATTTGGGGAAATTTTTCAAATCCTCACCGGCCCATTATGCCATCTATTAACCCTTAGTCCTCCAGCTGCACTGTCTTCTCCTATAACTACTTCAGAGCACTCAGCACTCTCATCTGTCACCGGAGCGGGATTTACTCCAAAAATCCTAGTGGGCCCTCAGAAGTGGTCAAGACAATGGACTCTAAAGCTGGGAGGCGGGCGGCGTTAATCTGATAAGAGAGGTGAGTGTATCAGACCTTGCTGGAGCACGCCTAATGCACGCAAAGAACATGGCATTTACACGTCAGTAATGTCTTTGCCGTATTAATCCCATTTTTTGTTTTTTGGTCTAGCCCCCCTTCCTAATTCTCTCCATTAAAATTCCACTCTACTCCGAACAAACCCCCATTGTTCCCTATCAAAACTTACTGCACAGGGAAAGGGAAGGAGGGGGGGGGGGGGGGTCACACCATGTGGCGCTTGATGGAACATGAGCCGACCTGGCAGGGAACAGGCGGTCGTCCATACCTAGAAGCAGATGGACACACATCACTAATCCCAGACCTTGTATCCTATACACACAGGTGTGCCCTGGGATTATCTTTCCAGAAACGCAGCCACTTAAAGGGACCCGACTCTTGACTCCCAACCTTTTACTTAAGAGACCCCCGAGGACATCCCAAGGAAACCTTTACCAGATGCTTTTCCGCCGCAGCAGGGGGTGATGGAATTTGGAAAGTGGCTACTGGAAAAACTAGAATGTGTCGGTAACAATGTATCTTCCTATGACACCTAATCCGTATGTTTGACCTCGCTTCCTGGTGTCAGGACATTGGAAGCTCCTGGACCCTGATGAAACAAGATTCATGCCCTTCAAAAACAACGTGCGCCAATTATAGCACTGGTGTTCTCTTAGGGGATAGAGGGGACAATAGGACCCAGGGGACAACGGAATAGTCTTGTAGCGGTCAGGAGGAGATCAATAGCCTAATGGTCACCCACCTTTTCTTAGACCCCTGTGCGGCTGCCTATCTCTCTGCAGACTGGGCAGCTGGGGGGGGGGTTGTGAAGGTCAGTAGCACAAACAGATGACAGATAGCAGGGGATGGGTTTTATTGCTGCCACTTAATGTGTTTGCTCAGCACTAAACCAATGTTTGTGTGGATGACCTGTAAACAAGGATTAGTGTTAATTTATAACCAGGACTCCAAATGTGCCAGGAGCAAACTGGTAATGGCCTGGCACACTGGGACCAGTGCTGAGAGTCAACCATTCTGATACCGAGCCCCTCCATCGCCCCAGCCTATCACCACCACCATAATTCACCCAATCAGTTATTATTACAGGGCACCCACCAGGGCCGGACTGGGGAAGAAAAGCAGCCCTGGCACACAAACCCCACCAGCCCACATATAAATCCCAAATATATATATATATACACTATAATAATAATACCGGCACATACTGATTAATACCACTGCATAATAATACCACTGCCACTGACTAATACCACCACATACTGACTAATACCACCAAACACTAATACCACCACATACTGACTAACATCACCGCTGCTACTGACTAATACCACCACACACTAATACCACCATATACTAACATCACCAGCCCCCCTTATAGAAGGGCCCACTCTCTCTCGCTCACATATAGATGCCCCCCTTTCTCCTCCCCCCTCATAGATGCCCCCCTCTCTCCTCCCCCCCTCATAGATGCCCCACCTCTCCCCCCCCCTTATAGATGCCCCCTCTCTCTCCCCCCTCATAGATGCCCCCCCTTATAGAAGGGCCCCCTCTCTCTCCCCCACATATAGATGCCCCACTCTCTCTCCCCCCTTATAGATGCCCCACTCTCTCTCCCCCCTCATAGATGCCCCCCCTCTCTCCCCCACATATTGATGTCCCCCTTCTCTCTCCCCCTTCATAGATGCCCCCCCTTATAGAAGGGCCCCCTCTCTCTCCCCCACATATAGATATCCCCCTTCTCTCTCCCCCTTCATAGATGCCCCCCCTTATAGAAGGGCCCCCTCTCTCTCCCCCACATATAGATGCCCCCCTCTCCCCCCATCTCTCCCCCCCCTTATAGATGCCCCCATCTCTCTCCCCCCTTATATATGCCCCCCCTCTCTCCCCCCTCATAGATGCCCCCCCTCTCTCCCCCACATATTGATGTCCCCCTTCTCTCTCCCCCTTCATAGATGCCCCCCCCCTTATAGAAGGGCCCCCTCTTTCTCCCCCACATATAGATGGCCCCCTGTCCCCCTTCTCTCTCCCCCTTCATAGATGCCCCTCCTTATAGAAGGGCCCCCTCTCTCTCCCCCACATATAGATGGCCCCCTCTCTCTTCCCCACATATAGATGGCCCCCTCTCTCTCCCTCCCCCCCTTACAGATGCCCCTGCGGGATGCATTGGGCGCAGGCAGCGTCTCTGTCACTGCTGCCTGTGCCGGTACATGGAGGGAGAAGAGTGCGGAGGATGGCAGAGCTGCAAGGCGGTGAGGGTGACACTACCCCCACTACCGACCGACAGACAGACAGACACACACACCTGACCTAACGCAGACCGCTCCCGCTGCCTGGCCGTAGTAGAGCTCCTGCCGCTGTGGCCCTCTGCGCGCTCGGCCCACTCCTGCCACAGCAGCCTGCCTGTCACGCTTGGCCCGCTCCTGACGTGCAATGCAATCCTCCAATGCAATCAACGTGGAGGAGGAGCGTGGGGCCGCTGCGGCCGGCTGTGGTGCATGTTCAACGCGTGCGTCACGGCTGGCCAGCCGCAGCGGCCCCACGCTCCTCCTCCACGTGGATTGCATTGCACGTCAGGAGCGGGACGAGCGGGACAGGAAGGCTGCGGTGGCAAAAGCGGGCAGAGGGGAGCGGGCCGCAGCAGCGTTTTTTAAAAATAATGTTTTTGGGTTTTTTTGTAGTCCGGGCGGCCCACGGACTGGTAATCCGGCCAACCCAGCGGGCATTTGCCCGGCTGGCCAGATTACCAGTCCGGGCCTGGCACCCACCAACGTAGAACTGGACAAACCTATATAAAATATTATAGGGAATTAGTTCACTTTTGAGCTTGATGTAATTTAAGCATTCCGGTTACTGCATTAACAACAATGCAACCGTCAAAGCTGAAATCTACCAGCATTCCCTGCTTGAATTGGATTCTGGGACTCAAAATAAGATAAGTAATGTATATAGACAGTGACCCCACCAGCAGAATAGTGAGTGCAGCTCTGGAGTATAATACAAGATTTAACTGGGGATCAGTAATGTATGTACACTGTGACTTCACCAGCAGAATAGAGAGTGCAGCTCTGGAGTATAATACAGGATGTAATTCAGGATCAGTACAGGATACGTAAGGTATGTACACAATGACTGTTTCTGTAGATACATTCTATATGTAAACCGGTGGACATACCATGAAAGCACGAGCGGTATCAGCGGGGTGATTTCCCGTCACAGCTCCATCCATTGAACAAAGCATCCAGTAGAACCCTGGACACGGCCGCCACAGCTGCAACTCTCTGAAATCCCAATTACCGCCCTACGTGTTACTTGGAGGGCGCAGACCTTTGTGTCTGGGACTCATTTCACAGGGCTGGTAATTCTAGAGCCGGGATGCAGGGAGCTGCCCTGCTGCCAATTCAATGTTTAATGCCCCTAATCTGTTCCAGTCGTTCCCAATCTGATGCTGGCGGAGCGCAGGGTCCTGGGGGGGTTTCTTTAAGTGCACAGTTACTTTTAGTAAAGTACTTTGGAATTTTAATATAAGAAGAACAACACAAGATCTTTGCACCTTTGCCACATTGCCTGCTGTCACCTCATTTTCATCAAAGGAGGAAAGATGGGGTATTAGTCATGTAGCCTCATCACATGATGTATATGTGGCGTATCTAAGCAAGATAGTCTCATAGAACCAGGCAACACGCTATCATGTAGTATATCTCCTGGTATAGTGTGCTGCTAAGTATCTAAGTCAATCATGTGATATACACTGGCTGAACAAAAGGTACAGTATCTGTGCCTGTCATGTGCGATACTGTCTGCTGAGTAAATATATCTAAGCATGTCACGTGTAATATTGACTGCTGAGCACATGTATCTCAGCCTGAGACACATTTTCTGTTGTGGTGGTGTATCTAATCCCATCATGTGTGATACCATCTGACATATCAGACACTATCTGCCAAGCCAATGTATCCAACCCTATCATGTGTGATACAGTCTGCTGAGCTGATGGATCTAACCTCATCCCGTGGGATACTGTCTACTGTCCCAATGTATCCGAGCCTATCATATACGATACTGTTTGCTTAGCTGATGTACCTAACTCTATCATGTCTCATACTGTCTGCTTAGTCAATGTATCCAATTCTATCATGGGTCGTAACTTCTGTAAGTTTGTGTATCTATACCCGTCATGTGCATCAGAATATCATATGCCTCATTGTCTTTGGAGGTAGCGTATCTAATCCCATCATGTGCAATATCTGCTGAGCTGATGCATCTAACCCAGCTATTGCCTCAGCAAATAGTGTATCTAACTATTGTGTGATACAGTCTCCCTTCCCCGATGTATCTGATCTCATCATGTGAGACACCATCTACTGAACCAATGTATCTAACCCAGTTACGAGTAATACTATTTGCTGAGCTGATGTATCTGACCCTATTAGTTGAAATATTGGGGGAGATTTATCAAACATTGTGTAAAGTGAAACTGGCTCAGTTGCCCCTAGCAACCAATCAGATTCCACCTTTCATTTTCCAAAGAGGCTGTGAGGAGTGAAAGATGGAATCTGATTGGTTGCTAGGGGCAACTGAGCCAGTTTACTTTACACCATGTTTGATAAATCTCCCCCAATGTCTGTTGGGCTGATGTATCTAATCCCATCACACAGTAGTGGATTATAAACAGGTCCGTTTCAGGCGGCAGCCCGGGGCTCTGAACTCTTGGGGGGCCCATGGCCACCCAAAAAGACTTATACTTTCAGAGGTCTATTGTCTCCTGACTACAGTTCTGCCATGATTTGCAAAAAAATATTACTTTTTTACCACAATTTTGGACAAATCAGGGCAACATGACATTATCTATCCTATACTATGAACACCACACTAGTGCTGCCATAGTTACAGTGGGGTTAAGGGGCCCAGGCTTGGTGAACAGCCCGGGGCCTATGGTAAAGTTAATCAGCCCCTGCCATCACATGTGATATCTCCGAAACCAATGTATCTAACTCTATCATGTGGGATGCAGTCTGCTGAGCGGATATATCTAATCACATCATATGTGATACCATCTGCTGAGCCCATGTATCTAATGCTGTGTTTACACAAAGCAATAATTCGCCCAATCGATCGTTTAACGATTTTGATGCAATGATTTGATTTTTAGAACAATCAGCGTTTAAACTAATAAATCATTAGAAAATTCGTAAGAAAAATCATTATTGCTATCGTTTTTAAGATCGCTTAAGCCCATGTTTTACATAAGGTGAATCTTTGAAAGACTGTTTACACGAAGCGATCTGCGAATTGTTAGTGAACGACGATTTGAGAACATGTTGAAAGATAAAAATGAACGATTTTTCGCTCGTCGCTTGACCGTTTGCGGTGTTTACACGGAACGACTATCGTTCAAATGTGATCGTTTTAGCGAAAATTCGAACGATAATCGTTCCATGTAAACGCAGCATAAGCCTCTTTCATCTACAACATTCCTGGCCATAGCTCCTCATTACAGTCACACAGAGCAGACGGCTCACAGATCGGTGACCTGTACGGTACAATCACGGGTACATAACACAGGCGACCTGATCAAAGCCGCTTTACTACATAAATAAACGCTGCTGGCACTGTGGGCACCGCCGAGCCACCTTTATTTATTTTCCCAGCAGCGTTGTGTGTGGCTGTATACAGGCACTGTATATATCTGGGTGTATGGACATGTATACAGACATATAGCGCTGCACCATGTAATAGGAGAATGACATGCCAGGCCGTAGGGGAGTGCTCTACATGCCTCCTATAGAGGCTTAGAGCTACTTTTTTCTTTTACACAATTTAAAAAAGATCACTTGTAATATAGGTTCCATAAATAGTGATTGGGGGCGCTAGTGAGCATTTCCCTATGTTATATTCAAAATCAGGAAGGGGAAAAAAAAACAAAACATCACTACCATTGTCCTCAGTTTGGGTGCGGTACTGCAGTTCAGTTCCACTGAAATAAAATAGAGCAGCGTTGTAATACCACTCACAACCTGAGGACAAGGGTGGCGCTGTTCTTGGGGGGAAAAAAGTAGCTAGGTCTTCTTTATTCCTACTTTTCAGCAGTAGGTCACTTAAAGTGGTTATCCAGTGCTACAAAAACATGGCCGCCTTCTGACAGTTCAGGTGTGGTTTGCAATTAAGCTCCATTCACTTCAATGGAAATGAGCTACATAACCCCACCCAAACTGGAGACAAGAGAGGGGCTGTCTCTGGAAGAAAGTGGCCATTTTTTGTGTAGCGCTGGATAGCCCCTTTAAGTTGGTTCCTTACTGCACTTCCATGTATCTAGACTGCATTCCGCTTGGGTCTAGACTGGATTCCGCTTGGGTCTGCACTTGTTTCCATTCACTGAAAGCAAAAAAAGATCATAAAAACGCAAATGCCACTTTCATGACATCTATATTATACCTTTTCGCCCATAGCTTACATAGATCCTTCCATCTGGACCAGTGCCCGGTATAGGATGTGGAATGTAATGATAATGCTATAATCTGTAATGATCGGATATAATGACTTATTATGAGCCAGCAGGGGATAAAGAGGCAATAACCTTTCTCAGCTGCACTAAAGAGCGCTACAGAACGGGCCGCCAGGGAACCAATGTGTGACAGAGTCAGGAACAGATTGATACAGTCATCCCCAGCAAATATGATGGCTTAACATTAGATTTTCTTAGAGGATATCCCCCCATAGTCTCATCTGAGCAGAGGTAGGAAGAAATGAACATCTGAAAGGTTATATTTTCACACGTCTAAACTCTGAGATCAGTGCGCCTGTGTGTGCCTCATGTCCATCTACTATTTGAAATGATATAACTATAACCAGCACACAATGACACATCATTCCCTAGAGCACAGCCAACAAAGGCAAGAAATATCAACCAGGAGTTGTGGAACCTTAAAGCCCCTTATAGATCATAAAACTGAAAAAGTAAATTGACATCTTATTCCTAAACTGAGATATGCTTGTTTGAGGTTAGGAGGCCTAAAGCCTAAGGCTGTGTGGAGTCCCACAACGGGTGTTACTAGTCTGTACACCCCTTGCAAAAGCCTGTACTCAAAGTCCAGTGGTAATGAAGTTATGTCTAAGTTTTGCCACTATATGTCGCTAGTATATCTGTACTTGTATATTGCACAGCTGTAGTGAAGAAGGGGTTATTGTTTATTTGTGATCTGTGCACCAATGACTTTTCTCTTTGCACTCTCTTCTCCACCACTCACAGGAGTTTTTACACACCCTGTAGGAAGTTGCCATATAGGGAGAGGAAGTGTACACCTACACTTAGGGAGTTCTTCTCTGGTTCTCGTAAAGGCAAGACACATGTAGTCTAGTCTGGAGTGTGGTAGTGGATGGATTTACATGGGAAACGCAGAGACTCTTTTCTTTCAAGCAACACTTCTTCTACCCATCCAGTGCTTAACCACTTAAGAGAGGACAAGTCAGGGATCATCCCAAGCCACGCTGTTGAATGTCTCTAAAAGTGCAGGACAGTATCCTAAAACTAGAAGAAATAAGCTTGTAGCAACTTTGCTCTATTCGGATTATGTACTCTATGGATTATGGCTTCAATAGATGATGGATCCATGCAGGGTCTTAATGAGAACACTACACCTGTTATTAAACACTCTCAGTAGTGCAGCCTCAGGCTTTGGGCCTATAACATTAGCCTATTATAACACAGCTCAGAAGTAAGATATTACAACAGAGTTTTCACATTTTTTAACGTACACACAGTGGCCTTTCATACTTTATCCTCATGTATGAAGTTCAGAAGGAGAATAGCCCAACTTCTAGTCCCCACCATTACCGCTTCCCGCTATTACAAGCCTATGTAGTAGATGATGCTCTAAGTGGTTACATACGGTTGCCATGGTGAAGGCAGCTACAGCTACTCCTTTATTTTAGGAACTGGTAGGAGGGTATCCTAATGTGAACCAACTCCTCTTCCTACCCCGCGTAATACATAAACTTCATTGTTAGCATTAATGAGTGATTACAGCCAGGTTATTGCAGATGGAAAACAACTCAGGACACCATGAACAGAACATCCCCACCATCGCGCTGTAGAAATGAGGCGACTTGGCAAGTCCACCCTATACAGCTTGTCCTTATTGTCTCAGTACAAGTCCATCTAGTCCAAATGTGTACTCCGCTTTCCAGAGATGGCCGCCACTACAGCTCTAATCCAGCTTTTCTAAGCCCCTAAGTAAAAAGTCCTCTGCTAAAATATAGCTCCCACACTGCTTTAAATGTGTATTTATGCAACTAACCCTTAAAGGGAACCTGTCACGTACAAAATGCAGTCCCAAGTGGGCCCACTATGTTATAGAGCAGGAGGAGCTGAGCAGAATAATATATAGTTATGTAGGAAAAGTTCTGAGATAGCTTGTCATTTATTTATGGAACCCTCTGCTCATTTTGGGCTTAGGAGTCAGGTGGGCGGTCCTACTCAGTAATTGACCAGTTATACTGAATCTTTTTCCATAAACTATATATCATTCTGCTCAGCTTCGGGTGCTCTATAACATGATGCCTGTAGATTGGAATGCTTTTTTAATGGGACAGGATCCCTTTAAGAACTAAAATCAGAGTATAAAAACTAGGTTGAATGCTCAACCTTCTGCATATATGTAGCAAAGCGGTCCAGCATTTAGAAGGGTGTGAAACTCTTGAGAAAAACACTGCACTACATGTAAAAAAAAAAAAAAAAAAATAAGGGGTATATTTTTGCAAATAGCCAAGAGCATTGTTTTTGTTTTAATTTTTAATTTTTTTTTAATGTATGAACCAGTCACCTTCGCGACTGATTCAGGATCACAATGATCGCTGAAGGAGAGAGAGAGAGAAAAAAAAAAAAGTAGTCAGCTTAGTTTTCCACCTGCATCATACATTGTGGGGGGGAGAGGGTCAGCTGCAAGGAGGATTAATGAGGATTTAACCCCTGGGGTGCCACTTTTGTACTGAAAGGGGGTTGGAAAAAAAAAAAATTGTCAAGCTCACTGCCGGAATTTGAAAAATCTGAACAAATTGTATGGTGGTTACCACGAGCGGATTTTCTCCCAGGGTTGGTGCTGCTCCAATATTGTGGATACCACACACACACACATAAAAAATGTAGATGTTCCCAGTGGTCTGAACATTGGTGTGAAACTACAACTCCCAGCATGCCTGGAAAGCCACCATTGTTATCCCACAAGAACTCATTTGGTGCTCCATGGGTGGGCTGGTCCAAAAACATAAAACGTCCCCCCAAGTAAATAGAAATTTTTTTTGAATTGTTAAAACTAACTATTACAAGTTGGGCAAAACACAAATGTGGACACCATAATAGTTCCCATAGGGGTTGCCCTTTTTGGATCCAGTTTATTTGTCTGTAAAAAGGATAGATCATTTTAGGTGATATTTTATTATTATTATTTTTTTTTTTCCTTTTCATTTTATGGGAAATGCACTTTTAACCGTGTGGCTCAGGAGGTGCCGCTATAATGAGGCTTCTCTGAGCAGGTCTGAAAAAGCTCCTGGTGGGATCTGACTTTGCTTTCCCTGCAGGCTCCGTTTACACAGCTGTACAAGACTCGGACGGGGGATCCATTAAAAACGCAAAAAAAAAAAAAGAGGAAGCGGGTCACCTCTGTCTGAGCCCCGGCGTTTTCCGACACTTCAAGAGGATTCCAGTCTCGTAAGTGAAGGTTCTCCAACAAACAAGAAAAAAAATATACTCCCCTACCTTGGTATATAAAGTGTAGCTCCTCATGAATAGAATCAGAGAACTGCAGTGAAGACTGACACACAGCTAAAGCAGCAGGGAAGTGGGTAAAATCTTTTGCTACAATAAAAGCCTATGGGAACCTAGGAGACAGCCACAACGGGAACTATTATGGCAGTTCTAAGGACTTAAAGGGGTAGTACACAAAAAAAATCTTTTAAAACAACTGGTGGCAGAGATTTGTAATTTACATCTATTAAAAAAAAAGTTCTCCAGTACTTATCAGCTGCTGTACGCCCTGCAGGAAGTGGTGTATTCTTTATATTCTGGAAAACAGGATATATTTTCTATGGGGATTTGCTCCTGCTCTGGACAGTTTCTGCCATGGACAAAGGTGGCAGCAGAGAGCACAGTGTCATACTGAAGAGAATACACTACTTCCTGCAGGACATACAGCAGCTGATGTTCAGTGGATCTGTCAACATGTTTGGGTTCGGCAACATTATCCAAACCCGAACACTCAGCATTTGATTCCCACAGCTACAGAAGTTGGATGCCACCCTAGGGCTGCCATAAAAACATAGATACAGTCTATGACTGCGTTCACATGTACAGGATCCACATTAGATTTACACATCCTATGGCCACAATCATGTTTTTCATGACTCCTTAAGGCGGCATCCAACTTCTGCAAATGTTGACACTGAATGTTCGGGTTCGGATAACACTGCCGAACCTGAACACTTTGACAAATAGGCTCAACGCTAGTCATAGGCAAAATGAGCTCATTTTATGCCTATATACAGAACCTTTGAAATTTTGTTCAGCCGCTTGATCGCCCTCATACATATCAACATTCAACTTGAGATAACATTGAGTAGGGGGTAAACTCCTTCCACACACCTCTAGCATCATCTGTTGAGGGAAGAGTCGTGAGGCCCCCATACACAAAATATTAGGCTAACCTAACTTTCCACTAATGTGTACGGGGCCTTACATATCAGCTCTGGAGAAACTGCATAACCATGGAGATATGCAGATAGCGTAACCAGCTGATTACAGGACCAGAACAGGAACCCCATGCAACTTGGATCAGCGCAGAAGTACTCTAGTATGTACACAGCGGTACAAGCCAAAAACGTCAACTCACGAAAGGTTTATTCCAACCAGGGAGGATATAGTAAAACATATGCTTTTATTGCAACACGTTTCGGCCTTAACATATATAACAAAGGCCTTCCGGCCCCTTAACCCCTTCTGCTGCCGCCCGGCTCCCACTCTGTATACATTACCTCTCCTCGCTGCACGGGGTCCCGGCGTACTGCTCTCCTACCCAGTCAATCGGTGGCTGCGGCTGGGCAACACACTGATTGGCCGGGCGGGATAGCAGTACGCCGAGACCCCGTGCAGCGAGGAGACGTAATGTATACAGAGCGGGAGCCGGGCGACAGCAGAAGGGGTTAAGGGGCCGGCAGAATTACATACACGCAACGGTCGTTCAGACAGCTGCGAGTATGTAGTGACAGTGAACTGCCAGGACCTGACAGACTCGCAGCGAGATTTACGCTACGAGTCTGTACGTGTGAACTGACCCTAAAGGGGTTATCCAGCGCTACAAAAACATGACCACTTTTCCCCCTCTCTTGTCTTCAGATTGGGTGGGGTTTCAAACTCAGTTTCATTGAAGTAAATGGAGCTTAGTTGCAAACTGCACCTGAACTGGAGACAAGAGAGGGGGGAAAAGTGGCCATGTTTTTGTAGCACTAGATAACCCCTTTAAGCCAGTTACACCACTATGATACCCCACCCCCACCATAAAAATGCAGCTGACTGTGGGGGTTCCAAGGAACAGGACACCCATAACTGGCTGATCAAGATCAAGAGCTATAAACCAACACATTGCCCTAAGGCAACAGCCACAATATAGAATGTGTAGCGGGAGAAAGATGTCACATAAAAAAAGGAAAAGTCTTAAAATAAAACCCATATTTCTTAAAACTGTATTTTTGGCAGCTTCCGAAATGACTTATAATGAAATCCATGTGGACGTCGCTTAAGTACGGGAATCAAGGACAATTGTCACACACACTTGGAGGGAAACCAAAAATAGCTTCAGCTCGGAGAAGGACACGGTGGACAATAATACATCTCCGACGTGAGATAATGGCGCTTCCATGGCAGCAAATCTGTGGGTATTTGTGATGTGCACCTGAGAATTTATCGGTCATATTGGAAATTTTTATTAGTCTACAGGTGCAACTTTTTGTTAAAGGACATTTAAAAGTCTACATGTTCTTGGGCTCTACAGAGCTTGGGGCTGATTGCATCTCTTGATGACCCTCTGTTTTTATGGAGATGTCCCTCATCTTTTTGATAGCCATCTTGGCTTCACAAGTCTTTGCCTCTCATGAAGTGGCCAAATAAAGTTTACATAAACATTTGGGGGCCATTCACACGTTCCATAATTATGGTCCATAAATGGACCATGTGCTACAGACCCAAATTTGACCCTCCCAACATCATCATTCATTGTGATTAGAGATAAGCGAGTCGCGAGCATGCTCGAGTTCATCCGAACCCAACGTTCGGCATTTGATTAGCGGGGGCTGCTGAACTTGGATAAAGCCCTAAGGCTATGTGGAAATCATGGATATAGTATCCATGTTTTCCAGACAACCTTAGAGCTTTATCCAACTTTAGCAGCCCCCGCTAATCAAATGACGAACGTTGGGTTCGGATGAACTCGAGCATGCTCGAGGATCGCTCATCTGTAATTCTGATGCTGTGAGCTCCAAAACTGTTTAAATCTTCACGCTAGTAGCACAAACATTTAAACAGTTTCTGAGCTCCCGACATCATCATCCTGATTGATGATGATGCCAGGAGTTCCAAACTCTGTTCCATATTTACGGAACATGCATAAAACGCGTGAATGCCCCCATTTCCGGCATCCATGTTCAATACAATATCTGTCAAACCATTTTTGAAAAAGTTCCTTATAAAACTCTTTGTTACATAGGACGCTCTCACTAACTCCATCCTACATAGAGTGGAATCTTAAATGGTCAGGGTGGTTTTACCAAGGCTTATTGATCCCCATCCAAAAACATACTGTAGTATCTGTGGACCAGTAATGGCTCAACACCTTCAGGTGTCAACTTTAAGTGGCCCATGCCGAGATCTAAAAAAAGACAATGGTTTGAGGACATCATTGTCTTCTCTAAACCCAAGAAGCATTTTCCTTACAAAAATAACTGATAATCCAGATAAGAGGGTTGAAGTGGGAACATTGGTTTGTGGTTCTAAGCCTTGGATTAGCCAAATCCTCCTCCTGACATTGTAAGTGACCCTCATCGCTCATCTATGGTTGATACAGCAAGGATGGCGACACCTCGAAAGGTCAACCCCGGTCATATATATCTTACCTGCATCTCTCGTTACTTGACCATGGAAGGAACTCAGAAGAGAGACCCCAGACTCTGTGTCTCTGTGCGGGACACATTTACTACCAACCTGCAGATTTTTAACACAAACGAAGTTCCCTGGAGGAAAAGTAAAGTGTCTAAAACCGCAAGCACTAAGAAGCGTGTGTAAAATACCCGACGTATTAAGAGCCTAGGGTTTTACTAGCTTCCTAGGACATCAATAATACAGTATCGACTAGAGACCACCAGAAACTGCACGCAATAACCTTCTGTCTCATCAGCAAGATGCAGAAGATGGTGGATCATCTAGTTACCCTTATAGTGTATCTGGTTACAGAGGACAACAGTGCCCATAATTAATATATAGTAAGCTACAGCTTGTATGGGAACTGACAGCAACTGATGAAATGTATATAGCAGTTATATTCTTCTACATAGGAAGCAGTAGTAGGCTAGGTTTCCACTACGGGAACCAGAGAGCATTTATCAGGACCATGATCACTATTTTTGGCTGTCATTGTTAATAGATAACTGCTTTTCCAGAAAAAATCCTGTAGTAGGAACATATAGTATAGTAGTTTTATTTGTCTACGTAGAAGCAGTATTATAGTATATTCTACTTAGGAAGCAGTATTATAATAGTCATATACTTGTATGTAGGAGGCAGTATTATGGTTATTATATTCTTGTATATAGTAGCAGTATTATAGTAGTTATATTCTTGTATATAGGAGCGGTATTATAGTAGTTATATTCTTGTATATAGGAGCGGTATTATAGTAGTTATATTCTTGTATATAGGAGCGGTATTATAGTAGTTATATTCCTGTATATAGGAGCAGTATTATAGCAGTTATAGTATAGTACATAGGGAGCAGTGTTATAGTGATTATTTTCTCTTACATATGTGGAGGTATTATAGTAGTTTTATTCTTGTACATAGGAGCAGTATTATAGTAGTTATATTCTTGGATATAGGAGCAGTATTATAGTAGGTATATTCTTGTATATAGGAGCAGTATTATAGTAGTTATATTCCTGTATATAGGAGCGGTATTATGGTAGTTATATTCCTGTATATAGGAGCAGTATTATAGTAGTTTTATTTTGTACATAGGGAGCAGTGTTCTAGTGATTATATTCTCTTACACAGGTGGAGCTATTATAATAGTTCTACTTCTTTACCTAGGGATCAATATTATATTCATGTACATAGGGGGCAGTATTAGAATAGTATTATTATTGTTGTTGTTGTATATAGGACAGTAATGTTAAGATACTCAACTGTGTTTCTCAAAACAATGGCGGAATTAACCCAATATGTGAAAATGTACCCAGAACACTCGTCACTTCCCTTCCTCCATTCTTACATCATAAATGGTATACTACCCAGAAGAATCTCCTCCAATGAGAAAGCGAATATGCACATTCTAACATTTCCTCATAGGATATTATAGTATCATGAATCTCTGTTGTGACTGGAATCTGTAGTCTAAGCTTCCTCTTGTATACACAGGGTGATGGGGAATGGACTAGACTGCCTTTGTTTTCAGTCCCCCTCCCCAATGTAATAGCCCTGTGAATGACACTCTGTCACAATGAACTATGACTCGACTTAATAAAACTACTTGTCACCAGGCACCGACAAATGGCCGTCATATAAACTTACAACTGTGTGAAAACATCTGCATGGCTCTCAGCTGCCGCAGACTCCATAAAGCAGGAGAGGACTCACTTCAGGACTGTTTGCACAGGAAAAGACGGCTTATTTGCCATATCCTGAGTAAATACAGCAGACTAGATAACCAGAATGTATAGCTGACTACAGACATATAGCTTCCCTACCCCCAATCACATGGACCCTGCGTCTTCCTATGAGACAAAATACACTTATAATGGATATTGTATGTACCTCTCTATTGCCCCATGGGGGAAATGTTGGACATGTTTTTGGCTTAAATCTGAAGGGGGTACTGCTTCTCTGAATTAGGTACAGCTCACAGGGCATTGCTTCCTTGGGAACAAAAATTATGCAAAGCAGGATAAGAACTTGCTTCCTGGCGCCACCTATTGAGAACTGTAGTTTTGCAACAGCTGGAGGCTGGCAGGCTCCAACCACTGTCGTAAAGCGTTTTTTTAGGCAATACAGACTGATGAGCTATCCACAGGATTAGTCACTGACAACTGGCACCTTCACTACAACGTGAAAGAGGCCGACTGAGCTGCAGTAACCAGGCCTGGGAGATTTATCAAACATGGTGTAAAGTGAAACTGGCTCAGTTGCCCCTAGCAACCAATCAGATTCCACTTTTCATTCCTCAAAGACTCTTTGGAAAATGTAAGGTGGAATCTGATTGGTTGCTAGGGGCAACTGAGCCAGTTTCACTTTACGCCATGTTCCCAGTGTAGGCAGCCCACCTGTGGATTGGTCATCAGTAGAGATGAGCGCAACTCGAGCATTCTTCGGCATTTGAATACTGGTGGCTGAAGAGATAGCGGTTCTCTGTAGATATGAGCGAACCTTGAGCATGCTTGGATTCGTTCGAAGCCAGGGTGCAGCATTTCATTACCGGTGGCTGAAGAAGCTGGATGCAGCCCTAGGGAGTCTAGGAAAACATAGATACAACCACAGGCTGTGTCCATGTTTTCCTGGACTCCTAAGAATGCATCTAACTTCTTCAGCAAACGGTGTTCAATTGCCAAACGATCAGACTCAAGCATGCTCAGGTCACACTCATCTCTAGTTATTAGTCCATTCTGCCCCGTTCAAAGGATTTATTCGGAAAGCAAAAAAGTATTACTCTTTTTTCACTTCCCACTACAAGCATCCCATTCAGATAAACCATGCCCTGATTTTGTGGCCATTGGCACTCAATGCTGCCGTAACATTGGCAACACTGTGCTCCCGTTGGTCACTGCATGGGAAAGTGGCTTCACCCACATGCCACATAATAGAATACCAACAGAGCTGTGATAGTGTCGGAAGTCATACATTCGAGATGGGCCCAAAGGTGAAGTGGAGCTCCAGGAACCTAAGAGCGGTAGTACAATTTCTGCTTCCCAGATGACCCCTTTAAGAACCCTGACATATGGCTTATTAACCAAGCCAAAAACTCCTCCATCAGCAAGAGGTACATTGTAATGGGGCATAACATTTCCATTCTTAGTAATCAGAACAGAATATCAAAGATAGGCCATTGTTCTGCCACTAAAGATGCATCGAGCACCACTGTTCTGTCACAACGGTATTTGGCATTCTGGCGTGTCAGTTCTAGGGTACTCCAGAAAGAAGATGAACCCACAATCCATATTTCTTTGGAACTCAAACCCCCCCCCACAAGGTTGTGTTCTGCTTTGCTTTGGGGGTCAGGACTCACTGAACCATCCTCTTCTACGGCAGTAGGCCAGTCTGACCTAGCTTTATATGGAGTGGTCAATGACCTTGAAAAGTTTTTAAAAACATCCATAAAATAAAAGAATAAAAAAAAGTTAAATTGCTTGGGAGCAGCTGTTTTTGAATCAGAACCCTAGTGGTAACTATTGTAGACACTATCATCCAACCGGTCTACAAACACCATAATGTGTGTGGCCAGTTTTTAGCTGCAGGCCCTTCAGTAACACCCCTACTGACTTGGCGGGTATCTGCCTACACTTCACTTCTGCCAGCACCTCCATTCAGGAGGAGGAGGGGGGAAGGGGTTAAAAGGTTGCATACCATAGAAACTACTGAATGGGTTTAGTGAATGGCTTCAATACACATCCATTCTTCCCGGCAAGCCTTAAATGACAGTGCCTGGGCTTTGCAGGCCTAAAAAGCTGCCTCTATTTGCATGTCTTCAGGTGTCACCGTGTACTGTCACAGATGGGAGCTCCTGACAGCTGAAAAGAAAAAAAGAGAGTGTTTCTTGGCTTTAAGGCGGAATCAGAAAAAAAAGTAGCTAAAAAACAAGTCAAAAATTCCTCTCAATCCAGTAAACAGCATTAAGCGCACAACAATCTTCTTTGTAGTGCTGCGCAGTAATTATCACCTATTGTCTGTGGGTGGTGATAGCTCAAAAGCGGCGGAGGCACTTTAGTACTTTTTTGTGCAAAAGGAAAAAAAAAAAAACGAACAAAAATAATTTTCAAGTTTTTATCAAGCCCAAGGCTTAGGCAAAGACTGAGTGGAATAGGAAGGGTTAATATTTTAATTAGAAAAAAAATATTCTCTGTAGTACAAAAAAATCACCTTTCAATTACCCAACCTCTACCGAAGCAGACGGGGCCCCGAGCCTGACCCCAAACACTGGAGAAAGTAAACAGACCATTCCAGAGAAATACCATCGGTGGCACGAAATGTTAATAATTTCATCATATTAAACACTCCTAACATTTACACAGACCTGCAGAACGCCAATTATGTTTTTCTTTGCTAATATGAAAAGGTGCAAAGCTTTATTAAAAGAACAAAAATGACTGTGACATTTCTACAATCAAAATTTGTGTTGGTGGAAACATACAAATAATCACTAGTCAATTAAGTGGTTGCAATATAATGGATATGAACGTAGACTAGAGATGAGCGAACCTGGAGCATGCTCGAGTCCATCCAAACCCGAACTTTCGGCATTTGATTAGCGGTGGCTGCTGAACTTGGATAAAGCCCTAAGGCTATGTGGAAATCATGGATATAGTCATTGGCTGTATCCATGTTTTCCAGACAACCTTAGAGCTTTATCCAAGTTCAGCAGCCCCCGCTAATCAAATGCCGATCGTTCGGGTTCGGATGGACTCGAAATCGAACCCGGTTCGCTCATCTCTAACGTAGTACTATCCATAACCTTACATTTTTTGTCTATTGTGTAACAGTAAGTTATCCATAGTAGCCCACTGCGTAATAAATGGAATATTACCGCAAATTGTACAATTATATATCACCATAATGGTTGTTACTAATCGTAAAATAGTAGCATCAAAGCTTTATCCAAAAATTTACATCCTATTAATGTGTCATGGTATATAGAGACCAGTCACACAGGGAAAATTTCATTGATTATTCTGTAAGGTCCTGCCATGGGTTCCAAAGCCACCCCAGGGAATCAGATTGTCACCTGCACTATATACATCATCTTATGGCTATGTTTACAGGCTGTACAAACAATGGCCATTCTTTATTTAAAGGGTGTCATTTAACAGAAAACTATGGCCATTGTTGCAAAACCATGGCCGTTATTAATGATAATGAACACTAAAAACGGCCGTGGTTTTGCAACAACAGCATGTGAACATAGCCTATATCAGATTTGTAAGGTGATAGACATTTTTATCATGGTGCCAGTAGTGAATAATAAAGCACAGGTATATAATAGGACAATGTCCATGGCGGAACCCACTATTATTAATCCAGTAGCTGCAATGTATCTTATGCAAGTTGCAGAATAATTTCTCTGCTGTCCCATATAGACAACGTACATGGTCACAAAGTAGTGACGTCCCATCCCTATGTTCACTACTAAATACAAACAGCAGCCTGCACCATATAAACAATGCGAGCACATGTGCACAAGAATGAGAAGAAGCCAATGTCATCCCACTACAAAGGTTACCCTATAATGTAACATACACATGTAGCAGAGCTGATTTTATAGGGTCAGTATCATAATACTGTGTATTCATATGCATTCCACAGATAACAAGCCGTGCGAAACGGATGAGTTCAGCTCTGCTACAAATAAAACATGCTTCCCCTGCCTATAGTGCTGCTGACAGGAGGGAATCCTTCTCTTACATTACGAGCCCCACTGGGGACAGGAATCAATGCGAGCGATGACAATTTCTGTACAGTGCTGCAGAACATGTGAGCACTATCATCATTTTTCACTATGCATGCAGTGTACTGGTGTAGCAGAGCTGAGTTTGTGTAGTAGAAAGGAGTCTATCCATCAATTCGCTTTAACCTCGTTCAAGCTCAACTTTGGAGAGCTCCACGACAAAATTCAGCACTGCTACATCAAGAGTTTTAAAAAAAAAAAAAACAACAAATAACTCCAATGCAATTTATTGCTTCCATGTCATATTTGCAGTCTGAATGATCACAAAGATAGACAGACATAGATATGAGCGAGATCAATGCAAATATAAAACCATAAAATTCTAATACCAAGCCACCTTAAACAATTCTACCAAAATACCCTTAAAGGGTTAATCCGACATGCACTGTATACAATGTAATCCAAAAGGATTGCATTGCTCCAAAGTAACAATATTTAAAAAAAAAAAAAAAAAAACTAAACAAAACACCACAACCAGGGAACACATAGCAGCGTCTTCTTGCCCGTAACACACACATGTGCTATGCTTTCTAGTAAACACATTGTCCGCTTTCCACAAAAAAAAAAAAAAAAAAAATCAAGTGCAAACCCCCCCTCCCCCAAAGGGTTAATCCTGCACACATTGCACGCATGTAGCACAAACATAGAGAGACAGTAAAACATGCAGAGCAGAAGGGAATCCCTGCCTGGCTCTTTATGCCTGTATACCAGGCGCAGTACACACAGGAGCTCTGCACACCCACAGCATCTGAGGCAGAATTATAATATAGAGAGATAGGAGCAGCACTCACCATTAGCGGAGACTCCCAGGTTGGCAGAACCACTTTTAACTAAGAGTGAATTGTGTGTAAAATCTCCAGACTCTGAGTGCTGGGCTGGCTGGCCTATCAGCCTCCTCTGGCAACCATTGGTTCCTGGGGTAGGGGGAGGGGAGGGGGTTTGTTCAATAGGGGTTGATGAAGCAGATGAACAATGCAAGGGAGGACCTGTGAATACACACAAACACACATCAAAACTCTGCACAGGGAAGAGGCGCACACTCAGCTCACCTGCCTGAGATTGGTTTGTTGCTTTGTTTGAGATTTTTTTAATTTTATTTTCTTCTTACTATTTCTGAAAAGGTTTAGTAGAGTCTTTTTCCAAGGGTTAACGCATAGTGTGTACTTCATACTATCTTCACTATCTGAAATTTGGTGATTGGCTGTTTTTTTAAAAGAGATGAGAACAATAGAGGATTTTTTTTTTTTACATTTTTAATTTCCCCTCTTTAAGACCATATTTTGGCTATTTAAAAAAATAAATATATATATAATTTTTTTCCCCCCGTTACCTGTCTTTTGGAGTTATGTTTTTAATGTCCATATTTGGATGCTTTTATTTCTGAAGTGTTTTTATTTTTATTCTCTGTATCAAATCATGTGATCTGTAATGTGAAAATGTTCTTGAAAAGTTTTTGGCTATGGTCTCAAAAGTCGTTTTTTTTTTGTTTTTTTTTAGCTACTGCATTGGCCTCAACAGGAAAACAGCTGGATCAAAAACATCTGAAAAAAGTTGGAAATATCTTTTAAAAAAATGGAAAAAAAAGGTTTGAAATTTCCAAATTCCTGACACCTAAAAGTGTTAAGTTTGTCTGACTAAGGCCATGTTCACATGGCGTACGACACCGTCCGTTCTGTGACCCGGCCAGGTCACGGAATGGCCGGTGTCAGAGAAGGCCGTTGTTGCAAATAGTCAGCAACGGCCATGATTATTATGAAACTTACGTAGTGTGAAGATAGCCTAAGGGTGCGTGCACACTACAGAATCTGGGCGGATAACGTGTCGCGGATTCCGCAGCTCACACCTGCGTGCATCTCCGCCCGTGCCATAGACTCCATTCTCTGCACAGGCGGATTCCGCCGTCTGCTCAAAGAATTGACAGTTTCAGCGATGTCTCTAGAGATGAGCATGCTGGAGTCCAATCATTCTGCATTGATTACCGGTGGCTGAAGACATTGTATGCAGCCCTAGGAAGTCCAGGAAACCATGGATACATCCATAGGCTGTATCCATGTTTCCCCAGACTCCCTAGGGCTGCATCCAACTTCTTCAGCCACCGGTAACCAAATGCTGCACACTCAAGGCTTGCTCATCTCTGCTGAGGACATCTCAGCTGATCTAGCACTGGGCCGTCATGACAGGTACACTTTTATGAGGTTATCCAGGCTTAGAAAAACATGGCCACTTTCGTCTAGAAACAGCACCTCTTCAGTTCTCAGTTTGGGTGTAGGTATTGCATCTCAATTCCATTTAAGCGAATGGCCCTGAATTGTAATACCACACACAATCTGGTGGCGCTGGTTTTGCAAGAAAGTAACTGTGCTTTTTCTAATCCTGGAGAACCCCTTTAAAAGTTATCAGCTCTGGAGCTCAGGTGTCGAAGAGGCTGTGCTGAGCCGCAGTATGCCTCCTCCTTCTCCACCACCTCCTAAAGATAAGCTGGTATATCAGTCAGTTAAGGCAGGAAGATTGGTGGAGAGAGGAGACTCCTGCAGCTCTGCACGGCCTCTTTGACACTTGAGTGCTTAAAAGGGGTACTCCAATGAAAATATTTTTCTTTCAAATCAACTGGTTTCAGAAAGTTATATAGATTTATAACTTACTTCTACTTAAAAATCTCAAGTTTTCCTACACTTATCAGCTGCTGTTTGTCCTGCAGGAAGTGGGGTATTCTTTTCAGTCTGACACAGTGTTCTCTGCTGCCACCTCTGTCCATGTCAGGAACTGTCCAGAGCAGGAGAGGTTTTCTATGGGGATTTGCTGCTGCTCTGGACAGTTCCTGCCATGGACAGAGGTGGCAGCAGAGAGCACTGTGTCACACTGAAAAGAATACACCACTTCCCGCAGGACAAACAGCAGCTGATAAGTACTGGAAGAAGTTAGATTTTTTAACAGAAGTAAATAAAAAAAAAAACTATAACTTTTTGAAACCTTTTTGAAGAAAAAGATTTTCACCGGCGTACCCCTTTAACCTGATGAATTCTACAAGTATAACCATATTAGTTGGGATGTATATGACAAATATGTCAAGCTTTTGCCTAAAATGTGTTCAATAGTAGTGGAAGGCTTCCATCACTGTGTACAAACATCTGGCAACACTGCCAGGAAACTTCTTATCACAGAATTTTCATTTTGATTTTTGAATTTCAACTTTTTATTGTTTTTATTTATGACATTTTGACAATTAAGAGTCTAATAACCCGTAAAGCCCTGTAGTATATGTTGGCACATTTTAAAGATGGGTTCACCAGTAAAAAAACAAAAAAAAAAAAAAAAACACTGAGGGAGATTTATCAAACATGGTGTAAAGTAAACTGGCTCAGTTGCCCCTAGCAACCAATCAGATTCCACCTCTCATTTTCCAAAGAGTCTGTGAGGAATGAAAGGTGGAATCTGATTGGTTGCTAGGGGCAACTGAGCCAGTTTCACTTTACACCATGTTTGATAAATCTCCCCCTAAATGTTTAGGGTCTAGTGCCTAAATATAGTATTGGAAGCAAATAAAGAGACAGAACTGGCAATACTCTAAACAGAAAAACGCACAATGGGGGAGATTTATCAAACATGGTGTATAGTGAATCTGGCCCAGTTGCCCCTAGCAACCAATCAGATTCCATTTTTCATTTTCCAAAGAGTCTGTGAGAAATGAAAGGTGGAATCTGATTGGTTGCTAGGGGCAACTGAGCCAGTTTCACTTTAAACCATGTTTACAGTGCCACCCTTGTTCTTAGTTTGTATGCGGTATTGCAGCTCAGATCCATACAATTGAATAGAGCTGAGTTCTAATACCACAAATAACCTAAGAACAGGGGGTGGTGCTGTTTTTTTGTAAGAAAGCAGCTATATTTTTTTTAAACCTACATAACTCCTTTAATCCATTACTACCACAAAAAAAAAAAAAGCTTTGTGTGCATCACTTCATTAACAAAACACAAGAAAAACGGAGGACAGGGCATGCGACAGAATTAATCCTTTAAACCATGATACATAACATTACATATAAACACCATGACATTTTAAGACTCGGAAAACTATGAATACATGTAACATTTTTTTTAATTGAAAAAAAAATATTGCAAATATAAAATTCAAACCTAAAAAAACAACAACAAAACTCGATGTGTAAAACGTTTTTTCAATGGGATTACAGCAGATCAAGGAATTTTTTTTCCAATTTTTAATGAATAATTTGGTGCAAGTGAATTACTAGACCGAGGCGTAATGAAGACGGGCATCTGTGAGCACGTGTTCTGCTGCTTCCCAGTAGGAGAGGGGATCCAGCTAGGAAACTGAGGCCTTTAAACCTCTCCCGATTTAAACCTCACATAATCCGGAGCTCCACCATACTGTGCCGCTTCAATACCGTGTTTTTTTTCCCACAAAGACCAATTTGCATAGCTGAGTCTGGGTCCCAAATCTTCCCCCATCAATTAGACTGGATACTGTACTCTCTTTCCTCTTTCAAGCCCATTTTATCTATTTATTATTTCAGGTTTTTAGTTAATTGTTTACACGGTGAGTTAGGGAAATCAGGTTTTTTCAGGCCAAGTCGCTCGCTTTGGTGGTGAATGGAGCACAGCTGGAATTCCAGACCTTTAAACTGCTGAGCCAGACGGGTGATTGACAGCTCTGTCCCTCCCCGAAAATGGAGGTGCCCCTGCCACCAGCCTTCTCCGAACAATGGAGCCTCACACAGAAAATTGATTGCGAATCGCTATAAAGCGCACATGTTCATAAACAAATCAATTCCTGTTTTTGCTACGAAAATGAAATGTGAATCTGCAAAATCTGGGAAGAGGAGGAAGAGAACGGGGAGGTATTTGCTGGCTGACTGATTCGCAGGGTGAGCGGCTGCTGCCGAGCAAGTATTCAGGCGGAGAGAGGTCTGAAAAAGTTGTTTTATTTTTCAGACTATAAAGAAATGTTTAGTGTTTATTTAAAGTGACAGTCAATTCTAGTAGTTATATTCTTGTACATGGGGGCAGTATTATAGTAGTTATATTCCTGTATATAGGAGCAGTATTATAGTAGTTATATTCTTGTATATAGGAGCAGTATTATAGTAGTTATATTCTTGTACATAGGGGGCAGTATTATAGTAGTTATATTCTTGTATATAGGAGCAGTATTATAGTAGTTATATTCCTGTATATATGAGCAGTATTATAGTAGTTATATTCTTGTATATAGGAGCAGTATTATAGTAGTTATATTCTTGTACATGGGGGCAGTATTATAGTAGTTATATTCCTGTATATAAGAGCAGTATTATAGTAGTTATATTCTTGTATATAGGAGCAGTATTATAGTAGTTATATTCTTGTAAATAGGGGCAGTATTATAGTAGTTATATTCTTGTATATAGGGGCAGTATTATAGTAGTTATATTCTTGTACATAGGGGGCAGTATTATAGTAGTTATATTCTTGTATACAGTAGGCAGTATTATAGCATTTATAGCATTTATATTCTTGTACATAGGAGCAGTATTATAGTAGTTATATTCTTGTATATAGGAGCAGTATTATAGTAGTTATATTCTTGTAAATAGGGGCAGTATTATAGTAGTTATATTCTTGTATATAGGAGCAGTATTATAGTAGTTATATTCTTGTAAATAGGAGCAGTATTATAGTAGTTATATTCTTGTAAATAGGAGCAGTATTGTAGTATAGTCTTGTACATAGGAGCGGTATTATAGTAGTTATATTCTTGTACATAGGAGCAGTGCTATAGGACAGTATTATATTAGTTGTATTTTTGTCCATAGCGGCATTACTATTGCACTTCCATTGTTGTATAGCTGTAGACTGCAGCAGCAGGCATATCAGAGAAGTGCCATAAGGCTTTGATCTACCTATAGAGCCCTTCTACTCTTGAAATCTGTATTGGTCCAAGATCGCAGACTTCACCAATGTGACCCCCCTCACCTGTTTCTATTTTCCATCTATTTTCTTGGTTTTGCTTTAAAGAATACATACATTTGATGGTGAAATCAAGAAAGCTTCATATATTTATCATATAGTTTCTCCTTCACATCTGCCCCTCACCCAGTGAAGCCTATTTCTGTATATCAGGCAATCATACACACAGTGGGGTAAATTTCATAGGACGCCAATTAACCTGTCAGCATGTGGCGGTTAATCTGTTTCTTCATTGATGTAAAAGTAACCAAGTACAATGCAACAGCGCCTCTAGTGGTGGTAGTGCAATATGGAAAGAGAAAAACAACAGCGAGCCAAGCAACAGTGTCAGATAGATGAGAGAGCTGCAGTCACTTATAACAGGTGGAGCAGAGAACTCTCCATAACAGCAGCGATGACCTTTGAGATCGAACAAGCAATTGTTATGTTTCATTTTTATTCCTTTTAAGAAAATAAAAGCAAATTTATCTCTAGTTGCTAAGATACAAACCTTCCCCACTGCAGTCACCTGTAATACTGCTTCATACATGGGATTGCTTCATCTATCTATCTATCTATCTATCTATCTATCTATCTATCTATCTCCTATCAGATTATCTATCTATCTATTATCTATCTATCTATCTCCTATCTATCTATCTATCTATCTATCTATCTATCTATCTATCTATCTCCTATCTATCTATCTATCTATCTATCTATCTATCTATCTACATAGATAGATTAGAGAGATGAAACAACAGGGTCTTCTCTCCCCTATATTTCTCAGGAAAGGCTGTTTCTTCCCCGCCCTTAGCCTGGTGATCACTGTACGATGTCAGTAGTGGGCAGGGTCTATCTCATTATCTATCTATCTATCTATCTATCTATTTATCTCCTATCTATCTATCTCTATCTATCTATCTCCTATCTATCCCGTATCTATCTATCTCCTATCTATCCCGTATCTATCTATCTATCTATCTATCTATCTATCTATCTATCTATCATCTTTCTGTCTGTATAGCCATCTTATCTATATTTGTCACCTCTCTCTCTCTCCATACATCCCATGTCTATCTATCTTGTACATATCTCCAGGGTAACAGTCACAGGGACTGATGTGATTAATGATACTGTATGTGCACAGTGTTGAGGAAGAATCAGTGGTCATTTTATATAGACAATACTATATCCAGGCTGTGCTATTCCATGGACCTTGCTGTAGACGTAGAATATTTGTCGGAAGGCCATAATGGTACGGACATTCATTTCTCTCTGAACACTGTAATTAGATTTGGGGGTGTGACCAAGATACTCAGGGGAGGGGCCTATGGCGGCTGTGGCACCGCCTTTTACCTTGTCATCCTCTACTATATACTATAATGGTTTCCAAATAATGCACCAATACCCATAGATAAGCAATGATAATGTGTACGCATGGTGTGGGCATGCGCGGCCCATGTATTATTCACCGCCGGCTCGCATCACATTCACGGCACAATAGATAAGGGATGGAAAGTGCTTTCTGGCTGATCCCAGCGTTATTAATCTCCTGTGGGGACTCTAATCAGGGGCTGCACACAGGAACATTTTTGGAGACGCTAAATTGAAATGGTAATAGATTGACTGTCTGAAATACATAAGCGATATTTAACAAAAAGTCCTGCGTACTGAAAGGCTCCCACTGTCTCTGCTCTGCATTTCCAGGTAATGAATGCAGAAATTATAATGCAGACACCGGCGCGCAGTTTTCTTCTTCCCCCAGTGTTATAGTGGCTTTTGTAGCAGCTCGTGATACCATACGCTCGTCATTCATTCAGGGATTACAATGTGTAACGCTTATCTCCGTGATGAAAGGACTCACAAGAAAACAATGGAAACAACCTACTAAAGGGGTACAGGCTAAGCAGTATTATAGGACTCACTAGAAGAGTATGAGCCCCCCCTGCAAATGGGGTTGATTTCTGCTGAGCCCCATTATTGTATCCGAGCCAGGGCCTACAGAGAAGGATCCTCTAGTATTCTGGTCGGTCTGTCTGACTCTGGTCATCGTCTTTCTACACAGACCCTTTAAATGATCACAGCCATTTTAAAGAGCTTCCCCCAAGTGATAAGTCTATGTGATTCCTTATTCCAGAAAGTGCACTTTTGAAGTTTTGGCCTCTAGGTGTCTCCCTTCTTTGAATTTAGCTGTCCACTACCTGTTGTCAGGAGATTTCATAAACATAAACACCCAGGACAAAACTCAGGAAGTTAAGGTGGGGTTTGGCTAGGTGCAGGGGAGGGAGAGAGTATGAGAAAAGTCTTTGTAATTGCAAGCTGAGTCAGTCTGACTGAAGATGATCCACATTGTTCATCAAAGGTAAATTAGGGCTTCCCCCTTATCTGTCTGCCTGAAGATGATCCACACTGTTCATCAAAGGTAAATTAGGGCTTCCCTCTCATCTGATACTGTTAATGTTTTTATGAGTTGTTCTTTGTATAAATGCCAGTGTACCTGCTTCTGTCCACAGTGCTGCAGTGTAAATCCCCCCCCCGCCTCCTCCCATTAGCTGCTCAGTGCTTAGTTTAATGCTTTTATTGCTGCTGCTATTTCTTGCATTACTGCTTACCAGCACACTGCAAACCCAGCGCATCAGTAACCCCTTGTCACCAGCACTATGTCAAGTCATAGCAGTGAGGAGTTTGTTCTAGGCAACTCAGGGAGGTACCTGTGTGTGTACCACTGACAAACAGCCTATCTCTGGTGGCACCCTCTAAAGTGAAGAAAATGAGAAACAGGACCCTAGGGGGCTCTCAGGGGGTCAATAACAGCAGTGAGACCACTAAAATTGCAACATATCCATCCATGCTGATTTTTTAAAATCTTTTGCAATAAGAGATCCTCCTTAAGGTCAGGCTTTTATAAATTGCCCTGAGATATTATGGGATACAATATTTTAAAACCCAAAGAAAAAAAATGGAACAATATGCTTATGTTCTGTGCTGTTCTGTGACCTACACACAGTGACCCACATTTACTATTACTGTCTAACAGAGAATGCAGACCAGACACATTCATCACAGTGGCTCATGCTGTTTGATAAATCTATAGACTGTCTAGTCTAAGTTTAGATCAGGTATTACTTTATTGTGCTTACTTTACTGAAAAATAATAGGCCACTATTCTGGTTCATAAAGTAACACACAAGTCATATGCCCAATCCTGTGAGGCCGTGTCAAGAGTTACTGATCACACGGTGTCTCACTCCTGAACCTTCAGAAGGGAGTGTGTGGTAGTGTGTGTATTTGTAATCAACTTGTTTGCTTCATTAAAGTCTATGGGCAAACAATGTTCTGCTGGCCGAGGAGTTGAACACACTGCCACCCACTCCCCCAGGCTGTATCTCAGGATCACAGCGGGTCTAAGGAGTGACACCCGGTGCAATCAGTAACTTGGATATAATGACGTCAAAAGATACTTCCAGTGGCAGTCACCCATTGACTCTTAAATGTTTAACACCAGGAGAACACTTAGAGGGGTTATCCCGTTAGGTAAAATATATGTTGAATCATCCCCCCTGAGTAAGTGCACTGGCCCCTTAAGCAGCAGGGAGCTCACACATGCACCTAGGGGCCAGACTTGGAACTGCAGCGGTGGGGGAAGAAGCAGAAGGAGGGTGTAAAGGCTATGTAAAATATATTTCACAGGAAAAACAAGTATTAGCTAGTGCAGACATAACCTAGATATGATAATCTCATCTAATACCTGCATCTATGGTAAGCCTTACAATGTAGCAGGTACAACAGGTATAGCAAGTATGCTTAGTACAGAGGACCTGTGGAGATCTAGGATTAGTGAGGTTCTCCACTTTGGATTACTCCTTTTTGTTAGATTAGATCCATTACGTTATTATGAATACATATTGTTCTACTTCTGGGAGCTCCAGCCATAAACTGTGATTAGTGGTAGAGCTTGGCGGCAAGTGTTCTGTTTCCCTGCAGCACCCCCACAGGGAAAATGAGGTATTACACTATTCTGTTCATTGTGTGGGCTCCTTTAGAGTAAGAGATGTTTTTGTAGCCAATCTCTCTGCTATGGTAGATAGACAACAATCCTGAACATAGGACCCCTCTTTTAATTGGGTCTGTAGATCAGACATCTTCCATAATTCCTAAGAAAATGACAAATCCCTTGTCATATACCTATAGATACAATGTTTCCCGAAAATAAGACATCCTTCTAAAATAAGACACCTCAACTGGTCTACCAACCAGCCCAAAGTAAGGCATCCCCCCGAAAATAAGGCACCCCCACCCCCGAAAGTAAGGCTCCCCCTCAAAGTAAGGCCATCCACCACCATCTGCCGCGGCTCACCCCCTCCCTCTCTATGGTTGTCACATGCCACTCACATCCCTCCCCGTGGCGCTCCCCACTCACATCCCTCCCCGTGGCGCTCCCCACTCACATCCCTCCCCGTGCCGCTCCCCACTCTCCATCCCTCCCCGTGCCGCTCCCCACTCTCCATCCCTCCCCGTGCCGCTCCCTACTCTCCATCCATCCCCGTGCCGCTCATTATTCTCTTTCCTCCCCGTGCCGCTCACCACTCTCCATCCCTCCCCATGCTGCTAACATCCCTCTCTGTGCCGCTCACCACTCTCCATCCCTCCCCTCAACGCTCTCCATCCCTCCCCGAACCGCTCACCACTCTCCATCCCTCCCCATACCGCTCACCACTCTCCATCCCTCCCCTTGTCGCTCACCACTCTCCATCCCTTCCCTGTATCGCTCACCACTCTCCATCCCTCCCCGTGCCGCTCACCACTCTCCATCCCTTCCCTGTATCGCTCACCACTCTCCATCCCTCCCCGTGCCGCTCACCACTCTCCATCCCTCCCCGTGCCGCTCACCACTCTCCATCCCTCCCCGTGCCGCTCACCACTCTCCATCCCTCCCCGTGCCGCTCACCACTCTCCATCCCTCCCCGTGCCGCTCACCACTCTCCATCCCTCCCCGTGTCGCTCACCACTCTCCATCCCTCCCCATCCCTCTCACCACTCTCCATCCCTCCCCGTGCCGCTCACCACTCTCCATCCCTCCCCGTGCCGCTCACCACTCTCCATCCCTCCCCGTGTCGCTCACCACTCTCCATCCCTTCCCTGTATTGCTCACCACTCTTCATCCCTCCCCGTGTCGCTCACCACTCTCCATCCCTTCCCTGTATCGCTCACCACTCTCCATCCCTCCCCATACCGCTCACCACTCTCCATCTCTCTATGTACAGCTCACCACTCTTCATCCTTCCCCATGCTGCTCACCACTCTTCATCCTTCCCCATGCTGCTCACCACTCTCCATCCTTCCCCCGTGTCGCTCACCACTCTCCATCCCTCCCCATACCGCTCACTACTCTCCATCCCTCCCCATACCGCTCACCACTCTCCATCCCTCCCCGTGTCGCTCACCACTCTCCATCCCTCCCCGTGTCGCTCACCACTCTCCATCCCTCCCCGTGTCGCTTACCACTCTCCATCCCTTCCCATACCACTCACCACTCTCCATCCCTCCCCGTGTCGCTCACCACTCTCCATCCCTCTATGTACCGCTCACCACTCTCCATCCCTCCCCATACCGCTCACCACTCTCCATCCCTCTATGTACCGCTCACCACTCTTCATCCTTCCCCATGCTGCTCACCACTCTCCATCCCTCCCCGTGTCGCTTACCACTCTCCATCCCTCCCCGTGTCGCTTACCACTCTCCATCCCTCTATGTACCGCTCACCACTCTCCATCCCTCCCCGTGTCGCTTACCACTCTCCATCCCTCCCCGTGTCGCTTACCACTCTCCATGCCTCCCCGTGTCACTCACTGCTCGCATCCCACCCTGTGCAGCTCCTGAAAAATAAGACATCCCTTGAAAATAAGAGTGCCTCTTTGCAAACAAAAATTAATATAAGGCACTGTCTTATTTAAGGGGAAAAACAGTAGCAGATCTAGGTACTGTCCCAGCCAAGCCCTGGTGTCTAAAGGGGTTCAAAGATAGTACTATAGCATTGCTTGGGGTGGGGTAGGAGGGCAGAAGCTTAATACTACTCCTAGAAAGCGGATAAAACCATGAAAACATATAAACAGTGTAAGCGAGATCTCCAGCTCCTCATTCCACAATGTAAATCAGCCCGGCGGTGCCCAACAAGGCACTAATTATAATAACAATGCCATTCTCCACTGCGGAGCATTATATAATACATTATGCCCGCTTGTCTCCGCCAGAGGAAACTGCTGTTTGGCTCTTTATTTTATCTTAATGGTAATAAGTATAATGACAGCTGAGAACCTGCGCGGCTCAAGCGCTCACTTATTGTGCTTTACTTAACAATAATGTTGTCGGATACAGAGAAATCCATATTGTGTTATGTTACAAGACAGAGACAGTTTTATTGTCAGGCTATTTCACGGGTATGTTAATAGGAACTAAGTAAATAGAATTGAGGGTCATATCAGAGTGTGGCTGAAACGTAATACAGGAGGAGGAGACAGCGCCACTCTTGTCCACATGGTTGTATCTGGGGTTGCAGCTAAGTCACAATTATGTGCAATACAAGAGAAGGAAAATAAATTGGCACTCACCAAATGAATAGTCCCATATAGGGATCAGACACTCAACCTCTGAAGTTGGATGACCATTTAAAGTGGTAGTTCACAATTTTTTTTTTCTTTCAATTCAACTGGTGCTAGACATTTTTTCAGTTTTGTAATTTACTTCTGTTAAAAAATCTCCAGTCTTCCAGTACTTAAAAATAAAAATCTCCAAGTTTTCCAGTACTTATCAGCTGCTTTAAGTCGTGCAGGAAGTGGTCTATTTTTCCACTGACACAGTGCTCTCTGCTGCCACCTCTGTCCATGTGAGAAACTGTCCACAGCAGTAGCATATCTCCATAGAAAACTTCTCCTGCCCTCCAGATTGGAAATAATACCACTTCCTGTAGAACGTACCGCAGCTAATAAGTACTGAAAGACAAAAATTTTTAATAGAAGTAAATTACAAATCTCTGGCGCTTTCTTCAGCAGTTGATTTAGAAGAAAATATTTTTGGGTCAACAACCCCTTTAAGTGCTTGCTCAACACAAGTACTATACAACATGCATAAATTCATAAATTTGTCTCTGCACATGGCAGCCATTATAAAGCCAATAAGGGTTGTAGCAAAGCCTAAATCGGCCTCCCTGGCTACTGCCAGCAATGGTTTTGGCTTTCACAGTATTTCTGATATTCTATCTATGAAATTGTAGGCCCAGGATGATTTCTGCATTCCTCCAGAATGATGGACGGCTTGCAGTGCATAGCCTTATGGGAGAATTCTGTGTATGTAATCTATGGGGTCTTAAAGGGGTTGGCCACTTTATAGTAAAATTGTTCCGTGTACAGCAGGGGTGGGGAACCTTTTCCATGTCGAGGGCCGGTCGGGCCTTAATAAAATCATTCGAGGGCCGCACTCAATGTTATACCGTGTGCGGCAGTTAGTAGCGGGGATTTGCAGCACCCGAACAAGGCAAAGTATTGTTCCCCTAATGCCCCTGCTATTGTAGTTAACCCTCTGTGATGCCCCTTGTACCTGATTTGAATCCTTAGTGATGCCCCTGGTAGCCTAGTTAACCCCCCAGCCATGTCCCTGGTGGTCTAGTTAACTCCTCAGTCATGTCCCTGGTAGCCTAGTTAACCCCTCAGTCAAGTCCCTGGTGGCCTAGTTAACCCCTCAGTCATGTCCCTGGTAGCCTAGTTAACTCCTCAGTCATGTCCCTGATGGCCTAGATAACTCCTCAGTCATGTCCCTGATAGCCTAGTTAACTCCTCAGTCATGTCCCTGGTAGCCTAGTTAACTCCTCAGTCATGTCCCTGGTGGCCTAGTTAACTCCTCAGTCATGTCCCTGGTGGCCTAGTTAACTCCTCAGTCATGTCCCTGGTGGCCTAGTTAACTCCTCAGTCATGTCCCTGGTGGCCTAGTTAACCCCCCCAGTCATGTCCCTGGTAGCCTAGTTAACCCCCCAGTCATGTCCCTGGTGGCCTAGTTAACCCCCCAGTCATGTCCCTGGTAGCCTAGTTAACCCCCCAGTCATGTCCCTGGTAGCCTAGTTAACCCCCCCCCCAGTCATGTCCCTGGTAGCCTAGTTACCCCCCCCCCCCCCCCAGTCATGTCCCTGGTAGCCTAGTTAACCCCCCCCCCCCCCAGTCATGTCCCTGGTGGCCTAGTTAACCCCCAGTGTCTGCCCCAAATGAAAAAAATAAACATCGCACTCACCTTTCCTCCGCTCCCACGCTGTCCAGGTCCTCTTCTCCCTCCTCTCTTCTGTGCCGGTCTTCTCCTGCAGGCGGCGCGCGATGAAATGACGTCATCGCGCGCGGCCCGCAGGAGTCAGAAGACGTGCGCCGCGCTGGTGAGGCAGGAGCCGGCATACAACACATCTTCCTGTGTCTGTGCCAGCTCCTGCCTCACCAGCGCGGCGCACGTCACAGGAGGGCAGGAGACAGAAGATGTGCACCGCTCTGAGGGGAAGGAGCCGGCACTCACAGCATCCTCCTGGCAGCTGTCACAGACACAGGAGAATGCCGTGTGTGTCGGCTCCTTCTCCTCCAGAGCGGCGCATGTCACAGGGGAGCCGCGGGCCACATCCGGAGGTGTCAGGGGCCGGATGCGGCCCGCGGGCCGGAGGTTCCCCACCCCTGGTGTACAGTATTAGTAAGTGTACTCACTGTATATACTGACAGCAGCTCCCTGTGTACCTCATAGAGCTAAAATCAGACTCCACTCCTCCAAGCTGCTGTTGTGAGTCTGTCCATAAGATGGCTGACATGGAGGAGCCTGGTGGGTGGGGCATGGTCACATACTCCTCCATGTCATCCATCTTATGGACAGACTCAACACAGAGCAGGACAGCCCAGCCTGAAGGAGGGGAGTCTGATATTAGCTCTGAGGTACACAGGGAGCTGCTGTCAGTGTATACAGTAAGTACAGTTACTAATACTGTATACTGAACTATTTTACTATAACGTAGCCAACCCCTTTAAGGACTAGCAAAAGACATTTATATATGCGCAGTATCACTTTAACTGCACTTTAAGGATTCTCAAGTAATGAAAGAAAAATAAACATAGTGAACTCTCTGCAGGTGATGGGAACAGCCGCAAAAGTCACAGGCCCATATAGGACACCCTCTATTTAGCCCAGCCAGACAAGCCCTTCATGTAGCGCACACACCCACAGGACTCATCTGGGTAACACGATAATTGGGATCTCCGATTCCATTAAACCAAAAGAAATGTCAAGAGAGCGAGATGGCAGAATAAGGACAATAACCCGACCTCGTCTGTAGCCAGTGATTACAAGAACTGCTTCTAGTTTTAATGTTGTCTGTGCCCCCGTGTCATGGAGAGAATGGGCCGAGGATCCTGCAGGAGTTCACAAGCTAAATAGAGTTTTTTACGTAATTACTGAAGAAACATCGCTGGAAAGATTTCTATGTAAACTAGTGATTTTCCAAAACAACAGGGACGCTTCAGTAAATGGCAGCGACATGGCTGCTCGCAAAACCACTCACCCCACCGGGGCTCCAAAGACATCGACCTTAAAAGACCTCAAATCTGTATTGTTCTCTACAGAATCTATAGGAGCAGTAATATAACTACTATAATACTGCTCCTATATACAAGAATATAACTACTATAATACTGCTCCTATATAAAAGAATATAACTACTATAATACTGCTCCTATATACAAGAGTATAACTACTTTAATACTGCTCCTATATAAAAGAATATAACTACTATAATACAGCCTCCTATATACAAGAATATAACTACTATAATACTGCTCCTATATACAAGAATATAACTACTATAATACAGCCTCCTATATACAAGAATATAACTACTATAATACTGCTCCTATATACAAGAATATAACTACTATAATACTGCCCCCTATATACAAGAATATAACTACTATAATACTGCTCCTATATACAGGAATATAACTACTATAATACTGCTCCTATATACAAAAATATAACTACTATAATAATGCTTCTATATACAAAAATATAACTACTATAATAATGCTTCTATATACAAGAATACAACTACTATAATACTGCTCCTATATACAAGAATATACGTAACTACTATAATACTGCTCCTATATACAAGAATATAACTACTATAATAGGCAATGTGAAGGAGAATAGATGCGGTCACTCACCACAAAATATGCCGTAGAATGCTTTATTGATCCAGGAGAGAACACGGCAGGGAAGGGGGAAGGTGGAGGAGCGGGTGCTTGTCAGACAAACGTTTTCACGCGGTCAAGCGCTTCGTCAGGTCCAGACCTTCATGTATATAGGAGGCAGTATTATAGTAGTTATATTCTTGTATATACTGTAGGAGCAGTATTATAGTAGTTATATTCTTGTATATAGGGGGCAGAATTACAGTAGTTATATTCTTGTATATAGGAGCAGTATTATAGTAGTTATATTCTTGTATATACTGTAGGAGCAGTATTATAGTAGTTATATTCTTGTATATAGGGGGCAGTATTACAGTAGTTATATTCTTGTATATAGGAGCAGTATTACAGTAGTTATATTCTTGTATATAGGAGCAGTATTATAGTAGTTATATTCTTGTAAATAGGAGCAGTATTATAGTAGTTATATTCTTGTACATAGGAGCAGTATTATAGTAGTTATATTCTTGTACATAGGAGCAGTATTATAGTAGTTATATTCTTGTACATAGGGGGCAGCAGTATAGTAGTTACAATATATAGCATACAGTTACCTTTGCTGTCACTTTCGCTACCCTCTCCTCAATTGAAGTTTGATGTTGAGGAAAGTCATTGTAAAACGTATGTACTAAAACTTTTATGTTGAATATTTTTTTCCATATAATTTAGGAATGTTGTTGTCTGCCTGATAATGCAATTAGCTGCAACTGGAGTTGCCCTTTAAATCTCTTCTTCTCAGTGAACCATACAGGTATGTATCATGGTTGATGATTGATAAGCCTCCCACCTGCATCTATGTAGTGTTACTCATCCTTCTGTCTGAGACTCATACTGAGCTTGTGCCATCCCAGAACTTAAGAACTTTTATCTATCTCTATGATTATCACTCACATAATTGTATGGTTAATAACCTCAATTAATATTAGGCTTGGGCTAGATGCATTTTGAAGTATACACGTCCCAGTGCGTAGTAATACACTAAAAATATATGACGTCACATATATACCACCAACCTAACCACTGGCCTGACATCTGTCAGTTCGGGTCATAAGCCTCACAGTCATGCCGGGACTTGTGTCTGTTATATGGATACAAAACTGCATTTGTAATACGTCCTTATGTGGGGCCTCCTTGGGTGAATACATATGTAGTAAATGACTGCAGAAATCCCTGTAACTGTCCCATATATATCAGTAGGGATTGCAGCTGAACAGAATAGACATTTCTGCAACACATCTGTAGGAATTCATCCTTCCAGAAAGTAGAATGTTTTATATACTTTTCTATGAATATTAGCCCTCGGTGATGCTGCAGTAATGGTATTTTACTACCCTGGTTCATAGTAGAGGGTGTATGAACTATAATATCTTGTCTCCACAGCCAGCCTTATGTTGGGTAGTACCCTATACTACACTATAATATACTGCACATGGCCCATTCACTTAAGACAAGAGGCAGCCAAACCAACTTTGACAGGTTTCACTGTCTGTCTATCTATCTATCTATCCATCCATCCACATAGATAGATTAGAGAGATGAAACAACAGGGTCTCCTCTCCCCTATACTACTCAGGAGAGGCTGTTTCCCCACCCTTGGCCTGGTGATCACTGTGTGATGTCAGTGGAAGGCAGGGTTACAGATGAGGTATTACAGCTTGCCTGGCAACAAAAGAGAAAGGGATCATGTGACCTCTGTCTCGGAAGGGAGGCGGAGGGGAGAGGAGTGGAGTGGAGACAGAGTGGACCAGGCAGTGAAGATTTTCAGCAGCTTCAGGGTGTGAGTCAGGATGCGCTGTAGACAAACAGCCCAATTCATGTAATAGAAACCTATTATACACAAGCTTAGATTATGGGTGGGGATTGAATAGGGTTAAATCTTTATTAACTGGAGTTCCTCTTTAAAGGTGACCATATACCTTATTTGGTGTATGATCACCAAATAAAGTTGCCCAAACCAGTTTACGGTTTGGCTTAACTTATAAGGTATATGGCAACTTCCTGACTTTCCAATGGTAGGGGATAAAGACGGGTCAGACAGTTTGTTGGAACCCGAGCGAGTGGCATTTGATTAACAATGACTGATGAAGTTGGATGGAGCTCTAAGGAGATCTCCTAGTTGTAACCTAGGAGATCTAAGCCCCACCCCTTTATCAAACTTGTACCTTAGCGCTCCCCCCCCTGCACAAAAAAAGACAAAAATAAGATGACATCTGATTTCTCAACCAGATTTTTGTTCACGTCAGCTTGTTTTTCCTACTTATTTTTAGGCGTAACGTCCCTTTAAGAGGCATTACAGTGATTGTTGTATCTGCAGACAACAATGTTGGTTTAGCTGATATTATAATGTTCCCTCATTATGTAAGATAAGTCTGGGGCTGAGAATTCTGGAAATTTCTCAATGTTAATAGGGACCTGTCAGCTCTCGTCTCTTACCAGTTACCTTCACTAATCTTCTGAACCAGACATCTCAAAGACTTCACTGGATTCCTTCTCAGTGAGGTCAGATGTTTTCTTTTTCCCTGAAATATCAAAGTCCAGAAACTCATTTTGGAAGTTGGCAATAATAACAGGGCAATCATGGAGCCTGGCAGACAATAGAGCGGCCTGCATAGTGTTCACTGTGAAGGAAAGTTTTAAAGTGGAAATGCACTTTAAAACACGTCAGGTGATCTACATTAAAGGGGTTTTCCAGGACTAATAATAGCTTATTCTCAGGATAGGGCATTAATATCTGATCAGTGGGGGTGACACCACATACTCCCCGATCAGCTGTTTGCTACAACCATAATGTCTACAGATGCAGAGAATAGAATTAAAGGGGTATGCCAAAGGAAAAAAAAAAAGGTTTCAAATATCAACTGGTATCAAGTCTTCCAGTACTTATCAGCTGCTGTATTTCCTGCAGGAAGTGGTGTATTGTTTCTAAGTTGACACAGTGCTCTCTGCTGCCACCTCTGTCCATGTCAGGAGCTGTTCATAGCAGAAGAAAATCTTCATAGAGAACCTCTCCTGCTCTGGACAGTTCCTGACATAGAAAGAGGTGGCAGCAGAGACCACTGTGTCACACTGGAAAGAATACGCCACTTTCTGCAGGACATACAGCAGCTGATAAGTACTGTAAGACTGAAGATGATAACAGGCTATTTAACAGTGAGCACTTGTAAGGAACACTTGACATTTTTTTGGCAGGTATAAGATGGATCTTGCATGCCCAGAGCATAGGCGTATTATACGCCATGGAGAGGCCATAGTACAGTGTAGGGTCCGCCCCGAGCATGAGGCTACCTTATCGTGGCGGGGTGGTTTACACTGTTTGCAAATGGTAACCAAAAGCCTCATTATTTTTGTGGGAATTTTTTTAGCAGTTCGGAGGGGGGGCTGCTTTTAACTATTTTCATGTCTGTAGTGCGTCTTGCCATTGCAGTGAGCTGTTGCATTTTTCTGTGTTTTTGCACTTGTAAGGAGCATTTACAGGTAGTAAATGATACAGGGCTGTCATTGAAAGAGCGAGGAGCCATTGGCTCATTACCCACCAATAACTCTTGTGGCCACAGGCAGCATTCTTCTTGAGGCTGCTTCCCCCCAAAAGGATGCCTACCGGGGTATGACCCACAGGTGGATGCCTACATAAGAGGAAGCTGCTTATTGGGATATTACCCACAGGGAGATGCCTACATAAAAGGGGGCTGCTTACTGTGATATTACCCTTAGGGGGATGCCTACATAGAGGGGGCTGCCTACTGTGGTATTATCTACAGGGGGCGCTGTCAACAGAGGGTTTACCTTCAGGTGGGATACCTACACAGGGCAAATTATTGGCTTTTGGGGGGAGGGGGGCGTAACTGCCAGGGAAACTACCTACGGGTGGGTATATCTACATGGGGGGGGCTACCTACAGTGGGGCTATCTACATTAGGAATATTTTTTACTTGACGGCACCAACTACCACAAGGACTACCTACAGGAGGGATACCTAAAGGTAATTACCTACATGACATGACTACCTACAGGGTGGGGTGAGGTTTGTTGCTAAATAGGGGAAAACTATCTACTGGGGGCTTACTACTACATGGGAGCACAGAGGGGACCTAACTACTATATGTAAGAAAAGAGGTGGCCTAACTACAATATAGAGGCACAGAGGGGACCTAACTACTATATGTAAGCAAAGACGAGGCCTAACTACAATATTGGGGCACAGAGCGGTCCTAACTTCTACATGGGAGCACATAGGGGACCTAACTACTATATGTAAGAAAAGAGGTGGCCTAACTACAATATAGGGGCACAGAGGGGACCTAACTACTATATGTAAGCAAAGATGTGGCCTAACTACAATATAGGGGCACAGAGGGGACCTAACTACTATATGTAAACAAAGATGTGGCCTAACTACAATATAGGAGCACAGAGCGGTCCTAACTTCTACATGGGAACACATAGGGGACTTAACTACTATATGTAAGAAAAGAGGTGGCCTAACTACAATATAGGGGCACAGAGGGGACCTAACTACTATATGTAAGAAAAGAGGTGGCCTAACTACAATATAGGGGCACAGAGGGGACCTAACTACTATATGTAAGCAAAGATGTGGCCTAACTACAATATAGGGGCACAGAGCGGTCCTAACTTCTACATGGGAACACATAGGGGACCTAACTACTACATAAGGGCACAGGAAACCTAACTGTTGTTTATGCTGCGGCAAGGATTCTGAAGAGAAGAGTCATGGCCTGTGCCGGATGGGAAAGAAAAGAACAAAATTAGCCTGCAATGATTCTTCTGTAGTAAAATGCTAATAACTCATCCAAACCATGGAAATAACTACAGCCTTAATAGCCGCTCTGAGGTGACCCATTTAAATGCAGGATCATTGTACATTATCTAGATAATAACAGGCTGGTGGTTTTCTCCTAACCAGCACTATCATTTGACTTCTATGAAATATATTGGTATTATCCATACCTATTGCTACTTATGCGGTTTAGTTTGCTGATATTAGGTAGTAGGGGTCCATATAATTTTGCTATGGGGCCCTGTGAATTCTAGTCTCCATGATGTAATAAACACAATAATAACTATACGATTTTTAAGTTAAACAAACTGTAGGGTCGTTTCCCTTTTATGTTACATAGTCCAATAATATGGGTTCCCACAGATAATTTCCCTACTGTATAACATAGATTGTCTCTTCATTACAAGGAGAAGTATTCCTGCATGAAATCTGGAGATAAAGCCTATTGATCTGCTGTAAAAATGAGTTTTGCCTTGAGACTAATCCATAGTTTGTTTATGCATTATAAAAATATGTTGATGAATCGGCAGAAAGCGGAATTACTCTCACAATGTCTCCTCTATTATCTCATAATCAAGTAACGATTTGTGGAGAGGAGAAATGGACTGGAGGATGTGTGAATTACATAAATGGAAGACAATAGAAAAGCAGCGGGGACATAATGCCTTCACTGGTGATGTGACCTTACCCAGTGTCTGAACGATTTTGTGAGTCCGGTCATGGTTAGGAACATACATTGTGCCAGAGAGAACAAACTAGAGCCCCAGCAACTGTATAATCCCCTAGGGGCCACTAGTGGCAACTAAAACCTATGTGTGTATGTGTGTGTACATAAATATGACTACTGTAATACTGCCTCCTACCAACAAAAATTAACTAGAATACGGCTACTATCTACAGGTATATAATTACTATAATACTGCCCCCTATATACAAGGATATAACTACTATAATACGCCCCTATAAACAAGAATATAACTACTATAATACTGCCTCTATGTACAAGAATAAAACTACTATGATACTACCCCTATGTACAAGAATATAACTACTATAATACTGCCTCCTATATACAAGAATATAACCACTATAATACTGCTCCTATGTACAAGAATATAACTGCTATAATACTGCTCCTTATATACAAGAATATAACTACTATAATACTGTTCCCTATATACAAGAATATAACTACTATAATACTGCCCCTATACATAAGACTATAACTACTATAATACTGCCTCCTATATACAAGAATATAACTACTATAATACCGCCCCCTATGTACAAGAATATAACTACTATAATTCTGCTCCTATATACAAGAATATAACTACTATAATACTGCCCCCTATGTACAAGAATATAACTGCTATAATACTGCTCCTATATACAAGAATATAACTTCTATAATACTGCCCCTATATACAAGAATATAACTACTATAATAATGCTCCTTTATACAAGAATATAACTACTATAATATTGCTCCTATATACAATAATATAACTTCTATAATACTGCTCCCTATGTACAAGAATATAACTACTATAATACTGCTTCTATATGCAAGAATATAACTACTATAAGGCTATGTTCACACAACATATCAGACCGGCCGTTCCGTGACCCCGGCCAGGTCACGGAGCAGCCGGATTGTGCCCGGAGCATCAGCGCGCACCCACATCAGAGCTTCCCATAGCACACTGTGTGAACTGACAGGTCTTTCTGCGGCCGGAATTCACTGAAATGTCAGTCATTTGCGGCCTTGTACGAGATCCTGGGCGGAGCGTATACGATGTGTGTGCGCTCCGGCCGGGATCCCATTGAAACTAAGGCGTCATTCCACTGCGCAAAAACTACGGCCATTGTTGCCATTGGCGACAACGGCCGTAGTTTTACGTAGCGTGAACATAGCCTAATACTGCCCCCTATGTGCAAGAATATAACTGCTATTATACTGCTATACAAGACTATAGATGTTCTTAGCAGGTAAGTTCTGACATGAATTACACTGAAAATACAGATCGGTAACATGTTTTTTTATTTTATTTTTTTGTTACTTAAGTTTTAAAATCTTTCAGTTTCAACTTGGATAAAAAAAAAAACTTTATTAACACAAGTGTATTTATATATATTGAACACATCCTTGTCTTATGAGGACGCCAGGCGATGAGAACACAAGAGCGGCTAAAGAAGCTGTAAATCAATATGATTGCGGAAGAAAAACCCCTGCAGTCATTCTTCTGTAAAGCAAAAATAATTAAAATGATGTCCTTTGGTCACTCCGAAGTAGAAAAATATGGAGTCGAGAAGTACAGCAATTCTGGAAACAATCAGAGGTGAAATGAAAAGACGGACATGGGCTTAACCGATTCTTGTACGCCAACTTAGTTTACAAAGTTTCACTGTATTATATAAACCAAAACTTATTAGAACTAAAGGGGTCTGGCCATAGTGACTGGTGGGCGATGACCCCTGTGATCTCAAAAACCATGTGATATTGTATATTGTCGTGCGGTGCAAAATTGGACCATAATTATGCTAGCTACTGGAGAGGACTGATGAAGACTATGAAGGTTGTCAGGATTAGGGTTCAGGGAGTAAGTAAAAGTTGGAGGCTCTCAGTAGGGGCTCATGCACACAATAATGGCATGTTAATGGAGAATGGCCATCAGCACACAATGTATTTATAGGGTTCTCTGGGCAAAATGAAAATTTGCTCTTGTGCTGGAGGTTGTAGACAAGTAATAAACCTGGTATACTCATCTTCCCCGAACCTGCCGTGACAATGCTCCTGGTCCTTTGCATCATGCAGAATCTGGCCACTCAGCTAATCAGTAACTAAGGTGGAACACCGCTGCAATAGCGCTGACTGGGGAAGCCAGTGCTGTGGGGATGGGACAGAAGAGAACCTGAAAAATGATGTGAACCAGTGAAGCAATGGCATGGTAGCTGTAGGGGACTGGTGGAGGTGAGTATAGCATGTTATTTTTATAAAATCCCCAGATTTATAGATTCCCCAAATTTCTGTCTTGATCAGACAAGCCCTTTAAAGGAAACCAACCAGCACAATTGTATATAGCAATTATTTATTAGAAAATTGAAAATCGACTGGTTCTTAAAGGGTACCAGTCAGCACACTTGTGCTGAAATGGTTCCTGGCTGCACAGTATAGCTGTACTGTGCAGCTCCTCAAGGCTACCTGCAGTGTCTGCAGTGGTAGCTTTACATTGGGAAAAGAGGAGCTTTATTCTGGTGCTCAAGGCCAGGAGTACCGGCCGGCATGATCTTTTCGGAGAGCGGCCGTTCCGTTACATATTGTGAACATAATTGCCAATAATGGCCAATAATTGCGATTGTTTGGTCGCAAAAGAACGGCCGTCTAAAAAAAATGATTGTGTAGTTGTAGTCTCAACCAATTATTTGGGTTTTGGGTTAAACCAAGGTGAAAAATCTGAGGAATCTTCAGGTTAAATTTTTCAATTCAGAATCACAACAGTAGTCACCAAATGGCTGAGGGTATGATGCTTAGCAGAACATCAGAAGGGAAGTCATGAGTGAGAGCAAGGGTCATCCCTAGGAGGTCAAAGTTTAAAAAATCCGAGGATGAAAATAAGACACAATCAGAAGGGTCAGGAAACAAAACCAGAAGGTCATCGCATCAGCTGACAAATTAAAAAGAGACAAATACAGAATCCAAACACAAAGCTAAAGTCAGGGTCACAAAACTATTAACTCAACAGAATGAACATTAATCCACTGGCCCCAATGCTACACAAGGTTCTTTCTTGAATATGGTGCTGCCAGTGGCTGGGAACAGAGAGGAAGCAACCAAGAGCTTTAAGGCCATGAAAACTACATCTCCCAGCAGACATTGTACCTCAGAACCAACTGCAGGGTACTCCCCCATATCTTCTATTATCTGCCCACCACTTGTTCGATCTGCTTCTGCTTTGCACAGTAAACACAGTTTCTATCTATCTATCTATCTATCTATCTATCTATCTATCTATCTTGATAGATTAGAGAGAAAGAGAGAGAGCTGAAAGAACAGTGTCTCCTCTCCCCTATACTACTCAGGAGAGGCTGTTGTTTCCCCACCCTTAGCCAGGTGATCACTCTGGGATGTCAGTGGTGGGCGGGGTTACAGATGAATGAGTATTACAACTCGTCTGGCAATGGAAGAAACAGAGATCATGTGACTTTGGTCTCAGAAGGGTGGGGGAAGACAGAGAAGTGGAGACAGAAGAGTGGAGACAGAGTGGACCAGGCAGTGAGGATTTTCAGCAGCTTCAGGGTGTGAGTCAGGATGTGCTGCATAAAAACGACCCAATTCATGTAATAGAAACCTAGGCTAGGTTCACACTGCGTTTTTGCAAAAAATGGATTAAAAAAACAGATGCATTTGTGTGCATCCGTTTTGATCCATTTTTTCGTTTACATCCATTGTAAAAAAACACGGATCAAAACGGATCCGTTTTTTTAACAGACACAAAAGTAGTGTCAGCTACGTAATCGGATGGAAAAACGGATCACTTTTTTTTGACGGACACAAAAACGTAGCTGACACTACTTTTGTGTCTGTTAAAAAAACGGAACCGTTTTGATCCGTGTTTTTTTACAATGGATGTAAACGAAAAAATGAATCAAAACGGATGCACACAAATGCATGTTTTTTTCATCCGTTTTTTTATCTGTTTGTTTGCAAAAAAAACTGATGAAAAAAACTGATGAAAAAAAAATGCAGTGTGAACCTAGCCTGACACACACGCATAGATTATGGGTGGGGATTCAACAGGATAAATGTTACTTAACCGCAGTTTCCTTTTAACTATGCACTAAATGGCAATTTTTTTTTTTTGCTTTAGCAGCAACTTTAGAGGAAGCGTCTGTCTATCCACTACACAATCCGCTGTTGGTGGAGGTGCTTACATGTATGCTGGACGGAGCAGGAACATAAACAATGAGGTTGATCCATCTGAGAGGCTGACATTGAATGAATGAGCAGCTTTCTAAACATGAATTTTAATGCATTTACTAATTGAATCAAATGATTCCAGGGCTGGCAATGTCGTCTTTCTTGGAGACACTTCCAGGAGTCGCTTTTCGTGGGAAAATAGATTAAAAATAAATTTGATTTTCAGCAGAAATTAATCTCAATTAGATTTATCGGCTTTTCGGTTTTACCCATCAGATGATATAACGGTGATGTGTAACTGTCTATAGAAAGTAATTAGGTGTTGCATTATGATTTTACACAGGCGGAACTAACATAGTTACGGGTTGAATGGGGGGGCTATGTCAAGTTCTGACCATAACAATGACTATACAGAGCAATGGTGTGGTGATGGAATGAGAATTTTAACCTCTAGACCACTATGGATTAGGGTGAATGTGGGTTACATGAGGGCCTGGTTATAACTGTGGATTTGGAGACCATTGGTGGCCCCAACTTTTACTCTTTTTAATAGGACAGATCTTCTACCATACCAATTCTGATCAAACCTCTTGGGCAGACCTTACAGTTGGACAAAGTTAACACTTCAAGTATCAACCATTGGTGTAGTGACGGCATTGGTACTGGGACATTAACCTTTGGGCCACCATGGATTAAGTAAGTGCCTTTACAACTAAACAACCAAGGATCAACCAGTAGACCACTAGAGTTTTATGTGGACTAAGCAACAACAGTGACTATACTGAACAATGGTGACAAAGTTGACACAGGGGAAAGTATTATCTGCCCTGCCAAAGCTAAGTTGGTCAAAACTCTTGGCCATATTGGCTTGTAGTCGGGACAAGGTAGAACCACTAGTTCCCATTGTGTTTGTGGTGATGGCATGGGAACATTAACCTCTGGACCACCATGGATCAGGTTCAAGTCAAGGGCTGGCAACAAAAGTGGCTAAACAGTTGTCTACAGCCAAAGTTCAAATCACATGATCACATCTTAAGGTCATTTTCTCCATCCTTCGGGACCACCATGATCAAGCACTGTAAAGTACCACCAGGGATCACTGTTTCAGATGACACTGAATATGGAAGCTCCAACCACCAAAGATACATAGATGTAACCGACACTTACTGTATGTAAACCTCATACAATAAAATTATTTATTCAAACCATAGGCTATAGTAGACCCAAGAATATCCATAAAGTCCCTTTGGACTGTTCTTTGCTCGGGGATACAAAAATCAAGATGGCTATGGAGCTTGTTGTAGACATCTGTACAACGTCTTGTGGTTACGGTGGCATTATAATCCTTCAGCAATACATTAGGCTCAGCTATGACACAGATTTGGTGCTCAGGGACCAAGTGATATTTTACATTTGTTTAAGACCTTAGAAGAATAAATTGAGTTTTGCTTGAGACTTAAGATCTCTGAACCCTTCCTTATTGATTGTCTGTTTCAGCTAGCATTTATTATTGGCAACCTGTAAAGAAGGATCTCGCGGAAAAAGCTTCACCTTTAATTCTCCATAGAAAGTAACGTGAACATGAATGTAGAGCAAAAACATCCAAGTATTTCTTAAAAATTCTTTTTTTTTTACTTGACTACATATATTTATGTTTAAAAAATGTATTCAAAATTGTACATATTACCTTAAAATGATATTTACCCCATGACATATAATTTACTATTAGGCTATGTTCACATGGCATAAGAGACCGGCCGTTCCGTGACCCGGCTGGGTCATGGAGCGGCTGGTCTCTGAAAAGATCATCCCAGCTGGTACTGCAGTACTGGCTGAATGATCTTTCTGCCCACAGGGTTCTAATGCGGGCGCACTCCCCACTGCATGCTATGAAGCTTACGGCCGCAGCTGCTCGCTCAATAGTGTGCACTGACATGGTTTTCTACGGCCTCTATTCACTGAATAGACATGTCAGTTTCTTACGGTGCCGCTAGGGGTACCGTCGACACCATAGACACCGGCCAAACGTATTTTCTCGTATTTACTACGGTCCTTGTTGCAATCGGCAACAACGGATGTAGAAATACGAGAAAAAACGTTGTGTGAACATAGCCTTATAGTGGTATCAATAATCGTACTGGCTTCAGTGACTTTTGCATGAATCACTTCTGCCAGGTTGTTGAAAATGTAAAAACTATAAAATTTACTGTAGGTAGTATTCTCTCCCACTCACCATCTCCTCCTTCTCTCCTGAGACAATTCATCACCTCAATGTCACTGATTCTTTGCAGGATCTTGTCTCTGAGCTCTAATTCTGCCCCCTGACCATCTTTGACCAGCCCCTTCAGCCTTCATCGTTCCGCCTGTGACATACACATACATCTTTATTCGGACATCTAGGGAGAATGAGGTGTAAATGATGCCACAAAAAAGAAGAGGAGGGAATAAATGCAGCAGGTGCTGCAATCTCATTGATTGTGAAATAGCCTGCTGTGAAAGAGATGTTCTGCAACAGCTCTGTGCATAGAACTGGAGTGCTGTGGGAGGGGATAAGGCAGGGTGGAAGGACTGTGATAGAGAACTGAGAGAAAGTAATGCATTTTGGGAATTGTAGTATTGTACAACTGCTACACCTGTAAGTACAGTCAGGGAGTACTAGGAAGACCCCCCAAACAAATGGATTTTTTGTGGTTTCAGAACAGGGGAAAACAGGTAAGCAATGCTATTTTTATTACGTGATGTTGAAGTACCCCTTCAAGTATTAGCTTGTTGCTATTTCTGTGTTTGAAAATTTCAAGAGTAAGTGATGCTTTGCAATCAAATACTAAATTTAATGTGCACCTCCAGTGTTGGTCCCCCGCCCACTTTGCAAAACTATCATTGCTTGCCATCTCACCATGTGCCATTACCTTTAGGTCTCCAACAATCTAATAGAAAACAGAAAGCTGTCCACATGAAGGGTATTTGGAGGCTTCCAGTATCGAGCAACCTCTGCATACTACCTTAAAGGGGTTATCCAGCGAAAAATAGTGTCTGTCAAATCAACTGGTTTTAAAAAGTTATATAGATTTGTAATTTACTTCTACTTAAAAATCTCACGTCTCCTCATACTTATCACCTGCTGTATGTCCTACAGGAAGTGTTGTTTTCTTTTCAGTCTGACACAGTGCTCTCTGCTGCCACCTCTGTCAAAGACAGGAACTGTCTAGTGCAGGAGTAGTTTTCTATGGGGATTCGCTCCAGCTCTGGACAGTTCCTGTCATGGACAGAGGTGGCAGCAGAGACCACTATGTCAGACTGAAAATAAAATAACATTTCCTGTAGGGCATACAGCACATGATAAGTATGGGAAGGCTTGAGATTTTTAAATAGAAGTAAATTACAAATTTATATGAGTTTCTGAAACCAGTTGATTTGAAAGAAAAAGATTTCTGTTGGATAACCCCTTTAATCCCAAATAAACATTGTTCTCCTTCCTGACCTGAATGGCGACGTCCATGATGGATTTTTTTTCACATCTACATCAAGCCTCAGATTTATAAGTAACAGAGACAATGGGTCACTTTGGGCTCCAGGCCACTGCGTCCCCGGCACTACCCTGGATGACTCCCGCGCAGAAGGACGTCACCTTGTCGCATCTAAACTTTCTGTGATTTTTTTTTTCTTACAGATAATTAGTTGTTTGTAGAAGGAGCCACATCAATTTTTCTTTGCAATTACCTACGCTGATATAATTCCGTACAAGGCAGTGACATTGCATAAATTCATTTTGTGCAAAATTGAAGCCTTCTCATTATGAAACCCAATGCGCAGTTAATTCTAACAGAAATAAATTATCCGCGGCTCTTATTTGTCAGCGCACGTCTTGCGAGTTTGAAAACAAATCTGTTGAGGTCTGCGCGTTACAGCAATACAGTAGAGCAAGTTCTATAGATAATTAAGGTGCCGGCTAAAACGTGGCCATGAGAATACAGCCCTGAAAACAGGGACGCAAACCTTCATAACCAGCAAAAATTCCCTTTTGTAATCACAAAATTTACAAAATTAAGTTAATTTGACAAAACTGGTGGCCTGGACTTTTTACTTTGCAGCATATGCTTGGATCATGCATAAGTATATGTATCGAATGTGAATTCCCGATGTATGCATCTGTATGTTATACTGTTGATACTGTATATAGGCTCCCATGTGTACATATTTTTTTTATAAATGGTGACCAATAGTGTTGAGCAAAATTACAGTACGAAATTTAAATTTAAAGAGGTACTCGGAGACAGAAGAAATTTTTTTTGTTTAATAAAGTTATATAATTTTGAAATATAAATTTTTTTTTTTAAATGTATAATACACCTCTACAGCATAAAAGGAGTAGAGGCGGCACTAACAGGTATAACAACATAAGTTCATGCAGGCTTTTGTAGGGTAGGAAAGCACCATAGGAGACCAGGTGGTGCTAACTCAACAACAGCAATAACACAATCCAACTGGTGCACTTGGGGGGGGGGGGGGGTATGGGGGCTCTGGTTGCCGTCCAGTGCACCAGAATAGCTAATTAGTAGAGGTGACTCTTGAGTAAGATCGTTCTGCAATTGAATAACAGTGGCTAAAAACGTTGGATACAGCTCCCCCCACCACCAGTGCACCAAAATACCTGGCTTCCCAAACCATGATGTAGCTTGAATGGGCTAATTCCATGCATGTGCACTTACATTGCATTTGCCGTTATGAAGTTACTGCGCCGCTTTCGGATGGCCATTTCCAGCCATGGGGGTTTTGCCCTAGTCCTAGCTATGACTCAACCAATTCTTATAAGACAGGCACTGTTGGGTTCAGGGTGAAGAGCTCTACAAGGAGATAACAACAGGTTAGTGGCGACTAACCCACTGATAAATTCCCTTTAAGAAAGGCTGACCCTTTTATATATATTCCCAGACACCATTAAAAAAAAAGTTAATGGATACTGACTTGCTCCATCCACTGCTTCTACTGTTCTGATGGTGCTGGGAGAAAATGACTGCTCAGCCAATGACTGGTAACAGCAGGTCACTACAACTGGTCTTTTCAATGTTGTTCAATCAGGGCCCAGGCCTGGACTGACAATCTGACATACCGGGAAAATGCCCGGTGGGCCGCCCAGATTGCTGGTCAGTGGGCAGCCTGTCCCATTTACATTGTGCAGTACCAAAAGTAACAGCGCACATCCTAGGGTCACTTATGACACAAATACAACCTATTTTTTTCGAATCCCAGACAACCCCTTAAATGACTTTATAAGAATCCCGTCTTGATTTTCTTCAAGTTTAGAGACAGTTAAAAATAAGGATTCTGAAATCTTTTTCAGAACTGATTAAAATAACTCTTATTTTACAATAGAATTTGGAAATGAAAAAAATGTAATTATAATTCGCACTTTTCTTCCAGCTTCTATTTCTGAGTTGATTTATAATTAAAATGTCACTTATATCACATATCGCCATTAGCCTTGAATGGGAGCGTTCCGCACATCTTTAATAGTGCCAGAAGCTGCGGCTTTCCATGTGCGGGGTGACAATGCCGTCTACCAACAGAACGTCTCCATGGCTTGTGTCTCCAGTCAAAGCAGTAGTCTAAGCGGGTAGGAGGGCTGACAACCATGTCACCGTTTATACTGAAAGGAAAAACTTAGCCTGTGACAGTCAAGAGCTACCCGGCCATTCAGAACGTCAGGAGTAGTCTCAGTAACTAATCAATGGAAGTTGAACTAAGTTCTACAGGATTTTAGAATCTTACCAAAGATGGCTCCAGCTATGCAATTATTTCCACTGAAACCTGGGATTTAAAGAGGTTTTCAAGGGAAAATGTATCCAGACCTATACTCGGGCAGGTCATCAACATCAGATAAGTGGGGCACTGAGATCTGCCACCCTCCTACTAATCAGCGGTTTGTATGCACAGTGAGACAGAGCAGGTACCAAATAGCCCCATTGATTGTGTAGACGCCAAGCTGGGTTACTGCAACTCAGCTCCCATTGAAGTGAATAAGTGCTAAGCTGAAGTACTTCACAATGGCCAGTACACAATGGGGCATATTTATCAAAGATACGCGGCGCCCCTGGCGCACAGAACAGTCACAGATCTTCGTCTTTCCCATGGCATAGGCCAGGCGTGGGGGATGGCTGTCAAGACGTGGAGGTGGCCTCTTCCTGTGCCTAATTTATCATGGTTTAGGTCTTGAAGCAGGCACAAACCATGGCAGAAGTTTACATCTGCTCTGGAGCATGTGTAGAGTTATTCCCCCACATTTAGGTCCCCACAAATTTGCTTAAAGGTGTGCGCCTCTTTGTAATCCCAGTGGGGTAATAAGCATCCCCTAATGTGTAGAGCTATTTACTTTCTACTTTATTTAACAGAATATGACAGCACTATACTGTAACTTTTTAACTTTTTGCCTGGAAAAAACCCTTTAAGAATATAGCCATATTCATATACAATTTTTGGGGGGCATAAAGTTATTGCTACTGACTGCAATAGAAAAAGTTGCTTTGTTCTTGTGTAATTTAGTTGTACAGTCATTATTAGGCAAGGGACCATGCTAGTGGTTTGACATGTTGTTTGGGACGTACAATATTGTGAAAAACTTAAAATAAGGGCAATAAATTTTAAAAGAGGGTCACAAAAACCATCCCAAATGCAAAAAGAAGGCAAAAAAAAATGTCTTCCTATACTAACTAATGAATTGAGTTGAGTCATTGGTCTATAGCCCCCTACACGGGTAGGACATAAGTTGGCCGTAGAGCATATAAATATGGCATCCAAGTAGGCAGTCACCAGGATGCCTATACTGGCAGATTTGGCAGTAGGTTACATTTGATAAAACGACCACATAAGCAGTAGAAAGAACTGAGAAGCACTAAACACCAGACAAATGTGGGTCAGACATGAGTGAGTCAGTAGTAGTGATCAGTATGGTACCAAGACTGGTGGTCTAGATCAAGGCTGGTGGTCTACAACAAGAAGAAAACTACTCAGTAAAAAAGCAAGGCACCAAGGCTTACCATATGCCCTAATGTCAGCTAAACCTGACCATGTTGGCAGTATCGGTCTACCATTTATCTGGACCCATCAGAGACCAGAAGGATCATTCAGTTGAATTTCAACATGTCCAACATGTCTTTTCTTCTGAAGACGGTTTAGTCTTCCATCACAAGTGCCTGGCAGCAGCTTACTCCTCTCTTCTTCACATTGGACACACGTAGAGTACACATTGGTGTAGGGGGGTGAGGGGCAATTGGTCAACAGCAATTTAAAGTGTACAGCCATATAAAGAGGCAGGAAGAATGTTTTATCATCATTGTGAAGATGTGGTAGGGTGGAACATGAGTCATGAAGCAATGGACTCTTCACCAGAAGCATCACCATCAAAAATCACCTGAAGTCTCCACTAAGGGGTTCCTTATGTGGCCATGGTAGAAAACATTCTCCTATGTAACAACACACAGCAAGGGCATTGCCTATATCTTTACGATTGATATTGGCCACTAAAGAACCGGAGGACCTCTACCAATATATATTGGCCCCATAATAGTTGTGACATGTCCTTCCTCTGATCTTCTGGCCCAGGAGAGAACAGTGTCGTGCGACCTTCCTCACAGATTTCCCTTCCTCCTCCCCATCCACTGTTTTCCTTTTAGTAACATTTACATGTATTCTTCATTTCTTTGTATGACTAAAATAGGTGTAAAATGAGATAATTAACATACAAATGAGTCAACGGGATTAAAATTATCACCATGGAAAACAGTGAAGTGAGAAGGCAGCATACTAACTACGTGTCAACCCGAAAATAAGCACTGCGAATGGAAGCCGGCCTGTCACTCAGCAGGTGGAGAGCTGTATCACTGCTGTACCAGTGCGAAATACCCCCTAATCCAAATCACAGTGCCCCAACTCAAATCACAGTGCCCCTAACCCAAATCACAGTGCCCCAACACAAATCACAGTGCCCCCTAACCCAAAGCACAGTGCCCCCATTCCAAATCACAGTTCCCCTAACCCAAATCACAATGCCCCCAACCCAAATCACAGTGCCCTCAATCCAAATCACAGTGCCCTCAACCCAAATCACAGTGCCCTCAACCCAAATCACAGTGCCCTCAACCCAAATCACAGTGCCCCCAACCCAAATTACAGTGCCCCCAACCCAAATCACAATGCTCCCAACCCAAATCACAGTGCCCCCAACCCAAATCACAATTCCCCTAATCCAAATCACAGTGCTCCTAACCCAAATCACAGTGCCCCAATCCAAATCATAGTGCCCCCAACCCAAATCACAATCACAGTGCTTCTAACCCAAATGTCACAATAATCACAGAAATCACAATATCTAATAAGCCAAATCACAGTGCCCCCTAACTCAAATCACAGTGACGCCTAATCCAAACCACTGTGCCCCTTAACCCAAATTAAAATACCCCCTAACCCAAATCATGGTGTCCCCTAATCCAGTCACAGTACCCTCCAACCCAATTCACAGTACCCCCTCACCCAAATGACAGTACCCTCATGGCTAAGATCGTACACTTTTCTGTACATTAAACAGAATTAAAGGAATTTAACTCCAAGTATCATTATCCTGTACCCCAAATGTCAGTGTGTCATTATCCTGTACCCCAAGTGTCATCAAGTCATTATCCTGTACCTCAAGTGTCAGTGTCATTATCCTGTACCCCAAGTGTCATTATCCAGTACCCCTAGTGTCAGTATCATTATTCTGTACCCTGTGTCTTTATCCTGTACCCCAAGAGTCAGCATATCATTGTCCTGTACCCCACGTGTCTTTATCCTGTACCCCAAGAGTCAGCATATCATTATCCTGTACCCCAAGTGTCTTTATCCTGTACCCCAAGAGTCAGCATATCATTATCCTGTACCCCAAGTGTCTTTATCCTGTACCCCAAGTGTCATCCTGTCATTATCCTGTACCCCAAGTGTCATTATCCTGCACCCCAAGTGTCATTATCCTGTACCCCAAGTGTCAGTGTTATTACCCTGTACCCCCTCATCCCTGTATCATCATGTCACCGTCATGTCACACATGTCAGGTTTCTAACATACAGTTCTATAACTAAATCAGCTGCAGTCTATTTGGATTGCCGCCTTGCAGTTATAATGGGGCCAATATGCTGTATTATCTGTGCAGAATCAATGGGAATAAATAAGATGCTTCCTATTTCCTGCACACACATCTGTATCATTCCCTCCCTCCCTCACACGGCATGTGGACTGTCACCAATGTCATGTTATATCTGACATGTGTGAACGACGTAAGTCATTGAGCCCCGACCATATAAAATGCAGCAAGCTCCGAGGTGACTTGTTACCAGAATTTCTAGAACTTTCTGTTGAAGAATGAATATGTAAATAGATTTCCTTCCCTTCTCATCTCTGCGATGTGTCTAAATTCTACTTTTCCAATTAAAACTCACAATCACATTTGGTTCTGGTTGATGGCGACTCCTTAGAATATATTTCCAGGTTCTCTTCATGTTTCCTTGGAATCGGCGCCCTGTTTAATATGCAGTAATGGAATGATATTAGAGGAAGCTTTACACGGTTAAGATGATCATTTTCACGGTGCTGCTAGAGGTCGGAATGGTGATAGAGAACTCCGCATCAAAGTAATAACACCGCAGGAAAACACTGCTATAGCTGAGACTACTGTTCTACCTATACGGAGGCCGCCATCCCCTGTATACGCCCCCACTTACCTGACATACAGAACATATGGGGGGGGGGGGGGGAGTATAATGAGATCAGGATTTATGGTGAACACCAGGAAGCCGGATCCAACCGCTTACATATGTTACACATGTTACTCTGAAGGTCTTCCCTGCAGTACCAAACCGTATGATGGGTAAAAAAATTTATGATGACTATTAGGAAATTTACATATTATCATAGTTATATTCTTGTGTATAGGAGGCAGTATTATAGTAGTTATATTCTTGTATATAGGAGCGGTATTATAGTAGTTATATTCTTGTATATAGGAGCAGTATTATAGTAGTTATATTCCTGTATATAGGGGCAGTATTATACTAGTTATATTCTTGTATATAGAAGCAGTATTATAGTAGTTATATTCTTGTATATAGGAGCAGTATTATAGTAGTTATGTATGGGAGAGAAGTCTGAATTAGCACCAAGGTCCCGGGTTAAGTCATGCGTACCCACGAGCTAGGACAAGTAATGTGAGGATGCTGGGCTAACGGTGTGCAGCATAGGGGTGCAAAGCCATAAAAGAGCAGTAAATCCAATAAGGAGACAAAAGAAGCTTGCACTCACCAGCAAATCGCTGCGGTAACGGTCCGTTTATTCGTCTAGATAGACATAAGTGGGGAGGGGAAGTGAAGGCAGGGGCGTCCGATGGCTACAGCCGTTTCACGTGACTTATCACGCCTCTTCTGGCCTGTGGACGTCACTGCTATGGGGGATGGTGCTTACATAGGTGAGTAAACCAATCAAAAAACATGTGCATATAAAAGGTTAAAAACAACACAAATACACCTAAAGAAAGGAACCATAATCGTTCCTTTCATTAAGACCTGCTGGCCCTACGGCATTAAGCCGACTAATCCAAACAGTCTCTCTTTGCAAAAGTCTTTGGTGCCGGTCTCCTCCTTCTCTTGGTGGGTGTATCCTCTCTAAACCCACGTAACGGAGGACTTTCGTATCACCTCCGTGTATTTCTTTTACGTGGGCAATAAGTCTTGGGACCCCCTTTCCCGATCTTACGGAATAGCAATGTTCCTTATATCTAATACACATTGCCCTTTTAGTCTTGCCGACATAAAATCTTCCACATTGACATACAATAGCGTAGATGACGAAGGTGCTTTTGCACGTGATCAGTTCTCTGATATAGCACTCGACTCCATTTATTTTTATGTATGCCACTTGTAGCATCTGGATGCAATATGCGCATTGCCCACACTTCTTGTTGCCCATAATACATTGACTACTAAGCCAGTTCCTGTTAATGTTTGGTGTATTAGGGGGGATCTTTTTTCTTTTAAGTATGTCCCCTAAAGTGCTATTTCTCCGGTATGCAATGAGTGGTTTAGAGGCTGCGACATGTTTAAGGTCGGGGTCAGCTTCTAAATAATGCCAGTGCCGTTTGATACTATCTCTGATGCAATTGTTCATGGCCGTGTTCTGAAATGAAAAAGCGAATCTTTTTTGTGTGTCCCTGTTCTTTTGTTTGTTGTTATATTGTAAAAGTTGGGTTCTATTCTTTTGGTCAACTTTTTTTCTAGCTTGGTGAATAATTTCTGTAGGATATTTTCTCTTCTCTAATCTAAGGGTTAACTCATGTGCTTGTTGGTTGAATAATTCTTCAGTGTTATTTATTCTTTTTAATCTTAACATTTGGCTATATGGAATACTATTTTTAGTTTGTTTGGGATGTGAACTGTCATAGTGCAGAATAGAATTGGTTGCCTGAGGTTTGCGATATACGGAGGTGGTAATTTTGCCTTCTGTTATTTGGACTAGAACATCTAGGAACTCAAGTTCCTTGTTTCCGAATTTGCTAGTAAAAAACATGTTAACTCCGTTTTTTTCATTAAGATAATCTACAAAATCATGAAATTGTTTTTCTGTCCCTTCCCAAATAATAAAAATATCGTCTACATAACGAAAAAAAGTTTTAATACAACTAATAAAAGGATTAGATGTAGAAAAAACAATCTGGGTCTCCAAATATGCCAAAAATAAATTTGCATAGGTGCATGATACGGGCGTGCCCATCGCAGTGCCGACTGCCTGCCCGTACCATGCACCCTCAAACATAAAGAAATTGTTAGTAAGAATAAACAAAAGCCCTTCTTTAACAAAACGTCTAACATTGGAGGGGTGATTGGTCATCTCGAGTTTACTGTCTATCGCCCCCACACCCGCATCATGTGGGATGCGGGTGTAGAGGCTTTCGACATCAATCGAGGCCAACATGCTATCTGGGGAAAGATGGATCTCTTCAAGAGCCAGCAAAAAGTCTGTGGAATCTTTTAAATAGGTGACGAACCCGTCTAGTAATGGACGTAGTAGCCAGTCCAAGTACTGAGAGATCCCCTCAGTGGCGGAACCGATAGCAGAAACGATCGGTCGGCCAGGGGGTCTCTCAGTACTTTTATGGACCTTGGGTAAGCAATACCATTTAGGTGCTCGGGGATTTTCATTCAAAAGCTTCTCAGCTAGTTTTTCTGTTAGAGCCCCTTCTCTAACATGTGTGTTGAGCAAGGTTCTCAATTTCTCAGTGATTTTTTTTGTTGGGTCCTGATTGACTGGTTTATATACGGTCTGATCGTCTAATTGTCTGTGTGCTTCACTGCTGTAATAACTAGAGGAGAGAACTACAGTAGCGCCCCCCTTGTCGGCTTTGGTTATAACAAGATCTGGTCTTCCCTTTAACCAATCAATGGCCCTTTGCTCCCTTTGTATGAGGTTGTTAGGGCTTTTTGGATATATGAGGGCACGTATGTCTTGCATAACGGCTTTGGAGAAGCAGTCAACCGCCCCACCTGGGGCAATAGGTGGAGTGAATGTGGAGGGTTTCCCTCCAGTGAAGGGAACCTTGGCTTCAATGGTAGCAGAATGATCGGCAGGAGTCCGATCCAAATCAGCTAGCATTTGAACACCTTCAATTTCTTGAGTAGAAAAATCCTTAGAAATAATGAAGCCTAGTGGCCCAATAGTACATCTTTTGTTCACAAACATATCATGCTTATTAAATGATTTATTAACTGAAAAAAATTTATGTAAATTAACCCTACGAAGAGCTTTGTGTAAATCAATTTCAAAAGTAGACAAAGAAAAATCCTCCACTACACCAAAATTAAGACCTTTCGAAAGGACTTCTAAACAATCAGGTGGTAATTGTACATCAGAGATATTAATGACGTTACTGTCAGAATTCAGTCCCTCCATGACACATGTTTGTATGGCCTCCTTCCTCGCCATCCGTTCTTTCCTCTTTTTGCCTCCCCTCCGGGTCTGTCTCCTAAAGGGACAGCAGATGTACTTGCTTGATTAGGAGCTCTAGTAACTTTTCCGGTGGAAGTATCATCTGAAAGACTTGTGTCTGAATCTGTTGTTGAATTCAGACGGTATCTTGCGTTTAGGTCTAAGGCGTTTGGGGCGCTTTGTGTGCCAATCAAATATGCGGTTTGCCTCATAATCACTTTTGTCCCGAAGAAATTTGTCTCTTTTTTTCTCTTTTATTTCAATTTGTAATAGTAGTAACTTTTTGTCCAGCTTTTTATTAAATGTGGCAACATAAGTTTCTGAGGAGCGGGTCTTATGTTCTAAACGGGCTTTACAAAGCTCAGCTGTGATGGTCGTCACCTATTTAAAAGATTCCACAGACTTTTTGCTGGCTCTTGAAGAGATCCATCTTTCCCCAGATAGCATGTTGGCCTTGATTGATGTCGAAAGCCTCTACACCCGCATCCCACATGATGCGGGTGTGGGGGCGATAGACAGTATACTCGAGATGACCAATCACCCCTCCAATGTTAGACGTTTTGTTAAAGAAGGGCTTTTGTTTATTCTTACTAACAATTTCTTTATGTTTGAGGGTGCATGGTACGGGCAGGCAGTCGGCACTGCGATGGGCACGCCCGTATCATGCACCTATGCAAATTTATTTTTGGCATATTTGGAGACCCAGATTGTTTTTTCTACATCTAATCCTTTTATTAGTTGTATTAAAACTTTTTTTCGTTATGTAGACGATATTTTTATTATTTGGGAAGGGACAGAAAAACAATTTCATGATTTTGTAGATTATCTTAATGAAAAAAACGGAGTTAACATGTTTTTTACTAGCAAATTCGGAAACAAGGAACTTGAGTTCCTAGATGTTCTAGTCCAAATAACAGAAGGCAAAATTACCACCTCCGTATATCGCAAACCTCAGGCAACCAATTCTATTCTGCACTATGACAGTTCACATCCCAAACAAACTAAAAATAGTATTCCATATAGCCAAATGTTAAGATTAAAAAGAATAAATAACACTGAAGAATTATTCAACCAACAAGCACATGAGTTAACCCTTAGATTAGAGAAGAGAAAATATCCTACAGAAATTATTCACCAAGCTAGAAAAAAAGTTGACCAAAAGAATAGAACCCAACTTTTACAATATAACAACAAACAAAAGAACAGGGACACACAAAAAAGATTCGCTTTTTCATTTCAGAACACGGCCATGAACAATTGCATCAGAGATAGTATCAAACGGCACTGGCATTATTTAGAAGCTGACCCCGACCTTAAACATGTCGCAGCCTCTAAACCACTCATTGCATACCGGAGAAATAGCACTTTAGGGGACATACTTAAAAGAAAAAAGATCCCCCCTAATACACCAAACATTAACAGGAACTGGCTTAGTAATCAATGTATTATGGGCAACAAGAAGTGTGGGCAATGCGCATATTGCATCCAGATGCTACAAGTGGCATACATAAAAATAAATGGAGTCGAGTGCTATATCAGAGAACTGATCACGTGCAAAAGCACCTTCGTCATCTACGCTATTGTATGTCAATGTGGAAGATTTTATGTCGGCAAGACTAAAAGGGCAATGTGTATTAGATATAAGGAACATTGCTATTCCGTAAGATCGGGAAAGGGGGTCCCAAGACTTATTGCCCACGTAAAAGAAATACACGGAGGTGATACGAAAGTCCTCCGTTACGTGGGTTTAGAGAGGATACACCCACCAAGAGAAGGAGGAGACCGGCACCAAAGACTTTTGCAAAGAGAGACTGTTTGGATTAGTCGGCTTAATGCCGTAGGGCCAGCAGGTCTTAATGAAAGGAACGATTATGGTTCCTTTCTTTAGGTGTATTTGTGTTGTTTTTAACCTTTTATATGCACATGTTTTTTGATTGGTTTACTCACCTATGTAAGCACCATCCCCCATAGCAGTGACGTCCACAGGCCAGAAGAGGCGTGATAAGTCACGTGAAACGGCTGTAGCCATCGGACGCCCCTGCCTTCACTTCCCCTCCCCACTTATGTCTATCTAGACGAATAAACGGACCGTTACCGCAGCGATTTGCTGGTGAGTGCAAGCTTCTTTTGTCTCCTTATTGGATTATAGTAGTTATATTCTTGTATATAGGAGGCAGTATTATAGTAGTTATATTCTTGTACTTAGAGGGGAGTATTATGGTAGTTATATTCTTGTACATAGGGACAGTATTATAGTATTTACATTTTTGTACATAATGGCAAGTTATATAGAAACAAATATTACTGATATTAGTTTCACTTCTTTTCAGTGACATCTTAGTAACTAATCTTCCTCTTGACAAATCTTTGCTCCCCCCAGTTTCTGCAGATATCATTTTATGTTGTTCCATCCTCTACCTCACATTTCTCTTCCCCGCAGAAATTAAATATTTTTATCATCCCATAAATTTTTTTTACTGCCAACAAGTGGTCACTTTGTAACCTGCATTTATGGTAATGACCAACCCAGGTGCTCCTCCGCAGCTTTGTACTATATATGCTTATTTTTACTGCCTTTCTAATAAATGTTGTATTACTAAGCCTTTGTATATGGTAATCGTCTCACAGCTGCTCAGGTTCTGCGTCTGCTATGGGTCTCTCCTCATCAAAGCTCAACTCTGTAGACCTGGTTTATGGATAATAGACTTGTAAAGTAACTCAGGACTTTCAGAGTGATCATGTAGCATACTATAAGGATGATGGCCGCAATTCTTCACCTAAATAGCAACTTTGCTCGCCAAATCTACAGCATATTATCACATAGAAGTTCATAGTATACCGTTTCTAAAGTATTGCAGGCACCCATTCTCATTGGAGTGCCAATGATTTCTATGGACACTGGCAGGTGGCAGGCCTCCAAAGAAAAGTTCTCTCTAATGTTCGGCCCACCGAAGTACTAAAGGATCCACAAAGGCCAATGCTTTACACAGTAATGGGCATTCAATGCCTACTGGTGAACTGGTGGTACAACTTGGTGGAGCATGGTCCAGCAGAAGGCAATGCCATGTGGAGGTGACTAAGCTCAATTTTAGGGTCACAAATTATCTAGCTTATTTTATTGATGCTATATCCTGTACAGTCTTAATAACATAGAGTCAGGATAGGTAAGTTCATCCCAGTCTTTTGACCAGGGCGAATGTTTGTGGGGGGCACTATTGGGGAAGTTAACTGTGTGGGGGGCACTATTGGGGGAATTAAGGGGTATTCTGGGAAACATTTACTTTTCTCCTATCCACAGAACAGGGAAAAGGTAGGAGATCGTGGGGGGTCTGATCTGCATATCAGACCCCGCCGGCTCTGTTATGAATAGAGCCCCGAGTCGGCATGTGACCCATGGCTCTATTCATTCCTATGGAGTGATGGAAATAGCCGAGTATAGCGCTCTTCCGGCATACTCGGGTCTTTCCGTCGCTCCACAGGAATGAATAGAGCCATGGGTCACATGCCGACTCGGGGCTCTATTCATAACAGAGCTGGCGGGACGATACAGAGATAGCCAGGGGGTTCATGAGTCGGACTCCCCACGATCCTACCTTTCCCCTATTGTGTGGATAAGGGAAAAGTACATTTCTCCCGGAATACCCCTTTAACTTTGTGTGGGGGCACTATTGGGGGAGTTAACTGTGTGGGGACACTATTGGGCGAATTAACTAACTTTGTGGGGTAATACTATAGCACTATCTTGGTCATTAATTATGGGAATTAACTATTTGTGGGGGCACTAAAGTGGCACTATTAGGGGAATTCACTTGTTGGACAGTATCGTGGGAATTTCTGGGAATGTGCGGTGTCTAAGGAAAACTATAAACATGGCATGTGCGGGCCGTTTCTGTGAAAAGCCCAGGGCCCATGGTACACTTAATCCTCCACTAGTGTCCATGTCACTGCCATAGGTACCACCCATGATGCTGGATGCTTCCTGATATAGAGGAGCCAGCATACTAGGCCTAAGTCAAGTCTAGCGGTATGATTGTCATTGGCGGTATGTTCAGCAGTGACGCGGACGCTTCTGTCCCTTAACTTCCCTATCCTATATAGGTAAGACCCATAATGGCCTACAGACCCCCTTTGCATCCTCCTTGTTGTGTCCCTCAGTCACTGATTAGCTGAATGGGTAGTAACTGTGGGGCCGTGATGGTACGAATGAGTAGGACTTGTTTATTATTTATACAGCACCCCCTGCTGTCCAATATTTTTTATATTTTGCCAAGACAACCCCTTTAAGATCTCCATACACGTTAGATAAGTGTCAGTCATATCTATCCATTTTGAATGGAGCAGCTAACCATCTGGTCTCCTTACCAGAAGTCGAGCCCCTATTGTCTGAGTAGACTCCTCCCAAGAATATGACAGTTATCCTATATGTACGGCCACCTTTGCCCAATGCCCAATCCTCTTAAAACATTTTGAAGAAAACCACCAGCATCAGCCAACTATCCCATACATTTAATGACTCATTAAATCCAACTTACTTAAAAAATGTTTATGTCACTTGAACCAATAGGTGAAAAAATTACCGCCCCCCCCCCCCCAACACTTCCTTATTGCATCGTGTTATTCCTTCGGAATCCCTTGTAGAAAAAATAAATAGAATCTTTACAATTCGGAGCTCAGAAGTTAATTGTGCGTGCATAACAGTGTCAAAAACTCCACGAATCCCAGCAAGTTCTAAGGAACTCATTGTTCTACCCATTGAGGGAACTATTATCATAAAACTCTGCACGAAGGGAACCGAGGAGATTGAACGGCAAAACAAACAGGCCTATTTCCCGGAGAAACAACAGACGGACTGATAGCATACAGCAAAAAACAGAATAGAAATGAAGACATTATTTTTCGGGGGTTTATATTTGTATTCAATTGTCACCGACAATTTGCTTATATTGTCACTGTTTGCTATCTCTTGAGCTCATTTTTTTTCTTGCGGGATATAATAGCTATGTTTGATTATCCAATCATAATAAGCCATAAAAAAAGGAAGCAGTATAGATTTCCCTTAAATTTGAAAAACGGAAAGCCATTAACTTGCACGGCACTTTAAAGAAGTTAGCCTATTCAGAATGAATTCAATCCTCCAATGGCCCGGAGCCAGCGGTCTACAGAGTTATTGCCAGATCCTGGTTTAAGACGGCAATAACTCTTATTCTTTTTCCCCCCTTTGCGTTGAAACATCTCGGAGAGGCAAAATATATTCACAATATTTTCGAGCGACATGACTTAAGACCACTCTCCTTGCGTCGTGAAGCCGGCCAACGGGTGGTGTATTAATCTTATCCATGGGACTCTCCTGAAAATTAATTTCATAGAACTTAGATTAAACTTGCGGGGTTGGGGGGGGGGGGGAATCCCCCAATAATAATAAAGCTTGAAGGATTAGTTTGTCCTGCCTTTGAGACGTAAGAGCTATTTTTTTTTTTTTTTAGTAAAGTTGTTGTAGTGTTCACAAATGGTTAAAATTGTAGGAGCAAGAGAATACATAGAGAATTAGGGGGGGCCATAAAAGAGATGGTAGAGACCAAATTTCGGATGATGTTCTCAACTCCTGAATGGGGCCTCCTATTATGTGTGATGGAAATTCACTGCAATATTACATATAATGTATATGTATGGAGTCACATCATTGACATATAACTCAGTGGGGCACAATATGTTTGGGACTGATGTGAATGGCGGTGCCTATGGGGGTTGATGGTCCTGAGTAGGGTAGGGCCAATCTACCAAGGGGAAACCTTCTTTAATGCAATCATAGCCTCTGTAGGGTCTGACTCTTATGTACTATGACTTGTTTTAGGAATTATCTTTTTTCTTTCTTAAAGGGGTATTCCCATCTGAGCTCATTATCCCTTATCCTTAGGATAGGGGATAAGAAACTGACCACTGGGATCCCCACCAATTCTAAAAATGGGGACACAACCAACTCGTAGTCAATGGAGCACCAATGGGTCTATTGAGACCTACACTGATTTTGTTCTCTTGAACCTCCAGCAATCAGCTTATTATGCTTTATCCTATGGTGATAACAAGCTCAAATGGGAATAACCCTTTAGGGTGGGTTCACATCATGTTTGTGTCCTTCATGGAATGAATATGCCTTCCAAATGTCAAAATACGATGCTGACGTATCCATTCTACTGGCCCCATTGATTTCAATACCCTTAAAGTAGTCAGCTAGAGACTGTTTCTGTTTTGGTAATATTCACAGTATATATGCATTTCCCCTGGACTCAGAATGAGTGTTATGCTGTTGGGTCAAAGCCTAAGCACATATATGCTCAGAAAATTACCCAAATATAGTCACCAGCTGAATGCATTGGGCCATTGAGCTCAATGGGGCCAGTGCCTGTCTGTGCATGGATTATTGAAGTGCCCATAACTCTCCTACATCCATCTATGAATATCCAAGAAGCAATGGGCATGGGTAGGGATTAGCAAACCGAACCGTTACGAACCATTGCATCGGTAAGAAATATGATGTGTCTGTGGGTCAAGGGCCAAGGTGCCATTATTAGATATCGTGGAAGAAGATAGATAAGATGCCCTATAAACAAAGGTTACAGATGACGTAGTCTATGAATGTATATATGGATAAAGAGTTTTTCGTTGTTTTTTTCCCTCCAAAAAACTCAACTTTTTCTCAACCAACAAACCAATCTGTAAAAATGGTCCTAAGTTCGACATATTTTTAAACTTTCTACACCTAACCCCAGCAATGGAACCTCTCTTTGCCTGCCCACCCCTTCAAAAATTCTCCATTTTCAGGTGTCCTCATAATAAGTCCACCATTTTTTTGTAAAATGACATGACACTTTCATTACAGCCGGCTTCATAAATATTTTATGACTTTTTGAATATTTTTATGGGGGGGGGGGTAATTTATTAAGCCCGGAACTTGATGTAAATCTTTTTTAAGAAATGAGACTGACACCTCCATAAATATGCATTGTCAGAAAGGACGGTGCGGCGGTCGTCTAGCAATCATACCGTATTCTGTTTACTCAGAGAGAATGTTTTTGAATGAGGCAAAAGGAATAATAAAAGAAAAATTACGTTTTACATTTACATGGTGTATTCTGAACGAGGGAAAAAGCCACAAACAAGCTAGTTAAGCTGTCACACGCGTCGAAAAGTCAGGCCAGCAGATAGAGCAAAATTAATCATCAAATTAGAAAGCCCGTTTGGTACATGTCAAGATTTGACACCTGCAAAAGGGTTTTTTGACATCGCTATTTTAATTGAAAATTAGCGTTTTCTAAAATGTGAAACGGTTAAAGGAGACTATAAAAAAAAGCAGTCAGGATTTTATGTTTTTTTATTTTTCATTGGAGATCAGTGAGACAAGGAACGTCAGGATCTGGCATGTAAGCTGTAAAAAAAAATTGTATTTGGCTTGGATGAAAGAGAAATTTTTTTTACAAGGGTTGGAAAAATAAAATGTGACATTTGAAGGGATAGAAGGAAGGCGTGATAAAATGTATCAATGTTATAAATATGTATTGTGGTAAAACATGATAGCGGCTGTAAATGTTACTCCGGGATATCAGACATGATGGATGTAAGGGGGGGCTGATGCGTAGGAAAAAAAAATAACCTGATGGAATATTTACAGCCTTTTTTAAGGTTTTTCTTTTGCATCCTAATTTTTTTGAGCTAAACTGATAGATGTAACTGTACGTAGAATTATACTGGAAATTCCTGACCTGAGACTGAAGAGTTCTATTTCAACGGGGTTATCCAGGGTTGGAAACACATAACTCTTATTTTTTTCTTTTTTCCAAAAACAGCGCCTTTTTTATCCTTAGTTTATGTGTGGTATTTAGAGATGAGCGAACCTGGAGCATGCTCGAGTCCATCCAAACCCGAGTGTTTGGCATTTGATTAGCGGTGGCTGCTGAAGTTGGATAAAGCCCTAAGGCTATGTGGAAATCATGGATATAGTCATTGGCTGTATCCATATTTTCCAGACAACCTTAGAGCTTTATCCAAGTTCAGCAGCCCCCGCTAATCAAATACCTAACGTTCGGGTTCGGACGGACTGGAACCCGAACCCGGTTCGCTCATCTCTAGTGGTATTGCTTTGTTCTATTGACGTGAGTTGTAATACCACAAACAACCTGAAGACAGGGGATAGCGCTGTTTTTGGAAGAAAACAGCTATATTTTTCCAATCTTGGATGACCCATTTATGCTGGCCATGCACATTACATGATTACTGACCAAACCCACAGACTTCAATAGGACTGGTTGACCTCCTAATGTTTTCGAAAGTCTCATGACTTTTTAGGGTGCCAAAAGTTGGGAGGGAGAAGGGCAGATGGAATTCAACATACCCTATCCTGGAAATAGGTTGCTGCAAGAGGAATCTGTGCGGGAAAGAGCTGTTGTACTCCTTACATCCAGTGGAGAACACATGCATCCTCAGCCAGATTATGCATAATATGTACGGCCTCATTCACACATTCTGTAGGCTGTCTGGAGCCGCAGACCCATAGCCTATGGAAGTGCATCCGCAATGCATGGAGCCAGCCTATAGACACTATGGGGGAGATTTATCAAAGGGTGTAAAATTTAGACTGGTGCAAACTGCCCACAGCAACCAATCGCAGCTCCTCTTTTCTTTCACCAGAGCTGGAAGCTGAGCTGTGATTGGTTGCTGTGGGCAGTTTGCACCAGTCTAAATTATACACCCTTTGATAAATCTCACCCTATGGGTCCATGCCGCAATTGTGGGACTGTACTAAGACCTTCCCATTTTTTATTACAGATCACAGCCCCATACATGTGTGGAACACTTGAACAAGGCCATTTAGATAAATGGGTTCATAGTGTTGCCGGTAATAGCAGGTCCGCAATTGGATTGGAGATAGATAGGAGATAGATAGATAGTAGATTGAAGATAGATAGATAGATAGATAATAGATAGATAGATAGGAGATAGATAGATAGATAGATAGATAGAAGATTGGAGATAGATAGATAGATAGATAGATAGATAGATAGATAGGAGATAGATAGATAGATAGATAGATAGATAGATAGAAGATTGGAGATAGATGAAAGATAGATAGGTCAATCGGAGCACATCAAACAGCGCCTGTCGAGCAGAGCTGGGCAGGTTCCCACTACACTTTGCTGTCCACAAGAAGGCGCTATCATTCAGGGCCCACCTACACAGCAGCAGCCCCAGCTCCTACCATCACAAGGCCTTGCTGCATCAAGAAACCCCAGGAAAACAAAGCCTCCGGGAACAAGTCTCCCAAACCCAACCTGACCAAGCCGACAATACGTCACTGCCTGCCATAGACTGAGAGGGGCGTGATACGTCATGGACTCCAACTACCTGACCCCCGGTATCCCCCCCCCATCCCGCCACATACGATACCACAGACTTCCGTCCCTACCCCCCATCCCTACCCATCTTCCCCACCCATCCCCCAAAAATCTCCTGTTTGGTTTGGCAATGCTAATATGTTATTTAGACCTGCCAATAAAGCTGATTTGATTTGATAGATAGATAGATAGATAGATAGATTAGATTATTGATAGATAGATAGATAGATAAATAGATAGATCAATAGGAGATAGATATTAGATTGGAGATAGATGAAAGACAGATAGATAGATCAATAAGAGATAGATAGATAGATAGATAGATAGATAGATAGATAGATAGATCGTTAGGAGATAGATAGATAGATCGTTAGGAGATAGATAGTAGATAGGAATACTTGGTTGACATAACAGAAGCTGCGGCTCTTTGTGGTTGTATTTCCAGCACACGTGAATGCGCTATTGTCCTGACCTGGTTTAATCTGATTTCAGATAAAGAGCAGAGAATATTTCATTTAACTATGCTGGGCGTCCTCCCTGGGAGAAGGATCAGCATTGTGTCCTCATGAATAGGATTCCAGGGAGGTTTCTGATTAAATGTATCTGCAAGGTAGAAAGATGCATTGACCTTTCATAGCAAGGAGCAGCGTAGGCCGCAAGTGACTGTATTGTATATGTGAATCTATATATACATGTATACACGAACACATACAGCCAAGCCTTGATACAGGGCTGTGTCACATCTGTTACCTCGGATCACAAAATCTGAGGACAATTGTTTGTATAGTAAGTGACAGCTCCTGTGTTCTTCTTGCTTTATAGTGTACAGGCACAGAGATCAGTAACACATGAGTGATATCACTTTGCCTCACAATGTTTTTCTATGAAGAATTGGGTCTATTTGATCACACAACAGAGGGAAGTCAGAGATGATGAGGATTCCTGTTTCTTTACACCTGACAGTGATAAATTCACTGTGAACTTCTAATTTACTCATAAAAGAATTTGCAAAAGTTTACGGTGTTGTACAATTCTATATATATATAGTCAAATAATAATACGGTTCCTGTGTGAACAAGAGTATGACTAATGCTGCCTCATATGTTCAAGAATATAAATACTTTAAGGCTATGTTCCCACTATAAGATCATAGCAGGGAAGGGCGGGTGTCTATAGTATGTTAAAAGATGGCTGCCTTTCCCCGCTCCAGAAGTGGGGAAATGTTCCCAAAGTGGCCTGAAACTGTCATTTATGTACAAGAATATTACTACTATAATACAGCCTCCAATAAACAAGAATGTAACAAGTATAATACTGCTCCTTTATACAAGAATATAACTACTATAATACTGCTCCTATGTACAAAAATATAACTACTATAATACTGCCCCCTATATACAAGAATATAACTACTATAATACTGCTCCTTTATACAAGAAAATCCCTACTATAATACTGCCCCCTATGTACAAGAATATACCCACTATAATACTGCCCATATATACAGGAATATAACTACTATAATACTACTCCCTGTATACAAGAATATAACTACTATAAAACTGCCCCCTATGTACAAGAATATACCACTATAATACTGCTCCTATATACAAGAATATACCTACCTTAACCCCTTAACGACATAGGGCGTATATTTACGCCCTGATGCCGTTAAGGACGTTCAGAGCGGGGCCGCGCGGCGACCCCGCTCTGAACCGCGGCGGTCCCAGGTGCCGCTTATAGCCCGGGACTGCCGGTATTAGCAGGCACGGTCCGATCGCCGTGCCCGCTAATACAGTAATCAGATGCAGCTGTCAAACATGACAGCTGCATCCGATTACCGGACGCAGCACTTCCCTGGTGTCTAGTGGAGGAGATCGCTCCTCCACTAGATGTTATCCCGGAGGAGCGATCTCCGTTTCTGAAGCCGGCCGGGGACCGCTCCAAGATGGCGCCGTCCCCGGCTCGGCACTCGTTTACTTCCGGCTGCAGCAGCCGGAAGTAAACGAGTGCCTATCTCATGGATCTCTGCAGCATATCTATGCTGCAGAGATCTCTATGAGAGATCAAAGCACTTATACTAGAAGTCCCCCAGGGGGAATAACCCTAACCCCAGAGGGGCTTCTAGTATAAGTGTAAAAGTTAAAAACAAAATGTTGTTAATAGTAAAAAGCCCCCTCCCCTAATAAAAGTCAGAATCACCCCCCTTTTCCCAGGTTATAAATAAAAGTAAATAAATAAATAAACAAACATATTTGCTATCGCCGCGTGCGTAATCGCCCGAACTATTAATTAATCACATTCCTGATCTTGCACAGTAAATGGCGTCAGCGCAAAAAAATCCCAAAGTGCAAAATTGACTGGCACGGTGTGGACTTAGTGTAGGGACCCATGTGTATCAGATACCGGCACGAGGTACATGGGGCAGTATGGCTTGATCAATTCATACACAAAATTCTGATGTGTTTTTTATTTAGCCTAGCGGCACTAGTATCAGCCATAGGTGTGAGGTGCAGCACTCTGTTTCTTCCCTGAACCGCATAACTACTATAGTACTGCCCCCTATATACAAGAATATAACTACTATAATACTGCTCCTATGTACAAGAATATAACTACTATAATACTGCTCCTATATGCAAGAATATAACTACTATAATACTGCTCCTATATACAAGCATATAACTACTATAATACTGCCACTATATACAAGAATATAACTACCATAATACTGCTCATATGTACAAGAATATAACTACTATAATAACTAGAATACTAGAATATAACTACTATAATACTGTTCCTATATACAAGAATATAAGTACTATAATACTGTCCTTATATACAAGAATATAAGTACTATAATACTGCCTCCTATATACAAGAATATAACTACTATAATACTGCTCCTATATACAAGAATATAACTACTATAATACTGCTCCTATATACAAGAATATACCTACTATAATACTGCTCCTATATACAAGAATATAACTGCTATAATAATGCTCCTATATACAAGCCTATAACTACTATAATACTGCCACTATATACAAGAATATAACTACCATAATACTGCTCCTATGTACAAGAATATAACTACCATAATACTGCTCCTATATACAGGAATATAACTACTGTATTACTGCTCCCCATGTACAATAATATACCTACTATAATACTGCTCCTATATAAAGAATATACCTACTATAGTACTGCCCCTATGTACAATAATATAACTACTATAATACTGCCTCCTATGTACAGGAATAGAACTACTACAATACTGAATAGGTTTACAGTGAATAGACTAAACGGGATGTTACCAGAATCTCAGTACTTTGGTTTCTTTTTCTTTGCGACCTTGAAGACTTCCTCCTCTCTTGTGAAGAACATATTTTATAGATTTGCACCTTATCGGCCGTCTTCTATACATATTTCATTCCATTTTTTTCCTAAGTCCTTGGCAATGGAAATGAAGTTTTACAACAAGGAAATTCTTCACAAGCGTAGATATATATATATATATATATATATAATAAAAAAATTAATTCATGTATTAAATGAAAGAAGAACGAGGGCCAAGGAGCCTTCAGTGACAGCCGTGACCTTTCCTCTTTATAGATTTGTTTGAAGCCGTTCAGGTGCTGGAAAGGTCTATAATGAAGAGAGAATTCCGCCAGGTTATGGGAGGATTATACAGTCAACATTTATGTGTTGTTATGTGAGTTTATTACCCACTGGGACCGAGACGGCTATAAAAATTAACCTTGCAAATTATTGTGAGCAAACCCAAAAAGCTGAGGATGGATGGATGGGGTTTATACAAACAGGGACATTTACTAGGAATGGAGGGATGTGGGTCCGAGTAGTCAGATCCTTGCCGACCTCCCCTGAATAACCCCTTTAGGGTGAGTTCACACTACGGAATTCTCACGGATAAACTCAGCGGAATTCCGTCAACTGTCCGTACACACGGCCGCGCGCCTTTCCGCCGGCTCCATAGACACCATTCTATGGGCCGGCGTATTCCGCTATCCGCCGAAATAAGTGACATGTCGCCGTGCGCGCGGACAGCCGACGAAAATCCACAGAGTCTATCCACGAGAATTCCTCAGTTTGAACCCACCCTTAAAGGAGTACTCCAAAGAGAAAAAAAACCTTAAAAATTTGCCGATGCCAGAAAGTTATACAGATATGTAAGTTATTCTACTTAAAAATCTCAAGTCTCCCAGTTCTTATCAGCTGTATGTCCTGCAGGAAGTGGTGTATTCTTCCCAGTCTGACACAATGCTCTCTGCTGCCACCTCTGTCCATGTCAGGAACTGTCTAAATCCACATAGAAAAGCTCTCAAGCTCTGGACAGTTCCTGACATTGACAGAGGTGGCAGCAGAGAGCACTGTGTCAGACTGGAAAAATCCACCACTTCCTGCAGGACATACAGCAGCTGATAAGTACTCATAGTGAGTCGGTACCAGTCATGATAGGATAGTAACCGCCTCATTCATAGTTCACACATAGCAGACACCAATTACAATGAATTATTAACAATGATTTGAATGTTTTGTTGTAATTTATTGCCCGTCATCGATACCAGTAATACTATGGACTTCTAAGACTGGCATGTCTTTTTAAGAAGTGTCGCACCTCCCAACCACAGGTTTAGGGGAGCCGATTACCTGCTCTGTTCCTTTTGTATCTGTATTTTTTTCTTCTTCTTCTGCATTTACAGTATATGGGATTTCTGAACATATGAGATACAGGCATTACAGTCTATTCATTAGGGGGACAGCTGGCCTCTGCCCCAGTGGTCGGACCCCCACCAATCGCTCATTAACCCCTTTAAGTGGTTTAATTTTGGCATATCTCCTTTAATATAGGAAATAGGATATTATTTCTGTCCCCGGGGGGTGGTGGGGGTAATGGGGGAGAAGCCAGATTGCTCCTGTAATGTATCTTTATGTAGTGAGTCCAGTTGGCGGTTACAGTTCTCTCAGGAGGTTCCAGTTCTAAAGATAATATTGTGTTCGGAATGCTAGATTGTGTGACAAATGAGGGATTAGGAGGCCGGAGCAATGAGCACTTGTGTTTTCTCACCAAACATTCCCCAGTCCCCGTCTCTCCCTGAGGGGGCGGCCATTTTTTATCTAATCCAACTAATAGTCTTGACACCATCTCACCTCCATAGAAAAAAAAGTCATAAAAAATAGAAAACCATGTGGTTATTGTGTCCTGCGTCCGTATCAGTCATGTGATGGACTCTTAGAGGGGTCCACAAGCCTCGTCTCTCGTCTATTTTAACCAATAAACATCTTACAGTCAGGCAGTGACTGGGAATTGCCTCATTTCCTATGCTACTTAGTTTCCTCTGTAATTCTGACACCATGAGGGAGATTTATCAAACATGGTGTAAAGTGAAACTGGCTCAGTTGCCCCTAGCAACCAATCAGAGTCCAACTTTCATTTTCCAAAGAGTCTGTGAGGAATGAAAGGTGGAATCTGATTGGTTGCTAGGGGCAACTGAGCCAGTTTCACTTTACACCAGGGATGGGGAACCTTCGGCCCTCCAGCTGTTGCAAAACTACAATTCCCATCATGCCTGGGCAGCTTCGGCTGCCCAGGCATGATGGGAATTGTAGTTTTGCAACAGCTGGAGGGCCGAAGGTTCCCCATCCCTGCTTTACACCATGTTTGATAAATCACCCCCCATATGGGTAAAGCCCAGAACTCCACCCGACTTTCTCAGGTTCCTGAACGGCAAAGCTCTCGTCTCATTAGCCAGAAAGAACAAAATCTGTTGCAAACCACCGGGGATGGGCAAATCTACAGGCTAAACAGAGATGTTGAGCTCACGGAGCATTGTCTACACTGAATATGACTATTTCTATCATTTAGCTGAGAGCAGGACTAGCTATGCACATTGTATCCGTCTGGAGTCCAGGATGTTGAGCTCACAGAGCATTGTGTAGACTGGATGCAATTGTATCACTTCTCAGCTAAGAGCAGGATTTAAGCTATGTACTATGTATCAGTCTGTTGAGCTCACAGAGCATTGTCTAGACCAGATACAACTGTAACTACTTCTCAGCTGAGAGCAGGACTATGTACAATGTATCAGTCTGGAGTGCAGGCTGTTGAGCTCACAGAGCATTGTCTAGACCAGATACAACTGTAACTACTTCTCAGCTGAGAGCAGGACTAGCTATGTACAATGCATTAGTCTGAAGTCAAGGCTGTTGAGCTCACAGAGCATTGTCTACACTGGATACAACTCTATTTACTTACCGGCTAAGAGCAGGACTATCTATGGACAATGTATCAGTCTGGAGTCCAGGCTGTTGAGCTCACAGAGCATTGTCTACACTGAATATGACTATTTCTATCATTTAGCTGAGAGCAGGACTAGCTATGCACATTGTATCCGTCTGGAGTCCAGGATGTTGAGCTCACAGAGCATTGTGTAGACTGGATGCAATTGTATCACTTCTCAGCTAAGAGCAGGATTTAAGCTATGTACTATGTATCAGTCTGTTGAGCTCACAGAGCATTGTCTAGACCAGATACAACTGTAACTACTTCTCAGCTGAGAGCAGGACTATGTACAATGTATCAGTCTGGAGTGCAGGCTGTTGAGCTCACAGAGCATTGTCTAGACCAGATACAACTGTAACTACTTCTCAGCTGAGAGCAGGACTAGCTATGTACAATGCATTAGTCTGAAGTCAAGGCTGTTGAGCTCACAGAGCATTGTCTACACTGGATACAACTCTATTTACTTACCGGCTAAGAGCAGGACTATCTATGGACAATGTATCAGTCTGGAGTCCAGGCTGTTGAGCTCACAGAGCATTGTCTAGACCAGATATAACTGTAACTAATGCTCAGCTGAGAGCAGGACTAGCTATATACAATGTATCAGTTTAGAGATCAGGCTGATTTGCTCACAGAGCATTGTCTACACTGAATATGACTATTTCTATCATTTAGCTGAGAGCAGGACTAGCCATGTACAATGTATTAGTCAGAAGTCAAGGCTGTTGAGCTCACAGAGCATTGTCTAGACCAGATATAACTGTAACTAATGCTCAGCTGAGAGCAGGACTAGCTATATACAATGTATCAGTTTAGAGATCAGGCTGATTTGCTCACAGAGCATTGTCTACACTGAATATGACTATTTCTATCATTTAGCTGAGAGCAGGACTAGCTATGTACAATGTATCAGTCTAGAGTCCAGGCTGTTGCGCTCACAGAGCATTGTCTACACTGGATACAACTGTACCAACATCTAAGGTGAGAGCAGGACTAGCTATGTACAATGTGTCAGTCTGGAGTCCAGGCTGTTGAGCTCACAGAGCATTGTCTACCCTGGATACAACTGTGTCCACGTCTCAGCTGAGAGCAGGACTAGCTATGTACAGGTTCTTTTCTCAAACATGATCGTTCTTATTCACTGACAGCAAACACATATCTTGAAAATTGGGAGCAAGTTGCAGAACTACAGAGGAGGTGTCTTCCAGGTCCCGCTGCCGCCATACACAGGGTCATCCAGCCGCCAATAAAGTCACTTTTCACTAATTCTCTCATGTTTTGCTTCCACGAGAACAGCTGAATACAATTTTTGACAGAATAAGACGAGTCGGAGATGGAGATTTGTTGATTTTCGGGGTAAACGCTGGCTCCTAAGCGGGGGGACGTCATGCCATGTTCGCTTCCATAGTTTGCTAGCCATGACCAGGACGCTATAAGCAGCATGGAGGTGGGGGGCTAATTCTTCATCCAGGCAGCTGTTATGGCAACAGCAGAAGTGTATTGTGAGCAGAGGAGCGGCCCGGGCCCCGCTCTATTCAGAGCCGCACAAATACCCCATGCATGTTGACTTAGATTCTGGCTACCTGCAGCAGAACATATGTTTGACTACAAATGGGAGCCTTGTATAGGATTTCACGGCGAGTAATTTACACAATTAGAATGGAATCATAATAGACATCGCTACAGACATCGCTATGCATGAGCTGAAACAAGTAATTTATTCACAATGGGGCCCGGCGGGTTTCTTATTTATTTTTTTTTTTATTGCTTTTCTGAAATCCAGTGAACCGAGCTGTCATCCCGATTCACCAGACGGAGCGCTGATCAAAGTCTCCTCCTGCAATGACCGGAGCCCAATCCCTACACCCCGGCCATAGTCCGGCTCCCCTCTATTACTGGAAAGTATATAGAGGGGAACGTGATGGAGGAATCTAGAACCTTCTCCAGAAAATGTATGCTGTCTCCTATCTATCTATCTATCTATCTATCTATCTATCTATCTATCTATCTATCTATAGCAATATACAAAATATACGCAGCACTCTGAAAACTCGTGTATGGGTGTATTTGCTTCATGTGTAGCTTAAGTGAATACTGTTATTTATATATACATATAAAAAATAATTTTTTATATATCTCTTTGACATTGTTCCTTTTTTTTCTCATAGAATCGATCTCTACAAGCAATCTAGTTGGAACTGAAATGGAAAAATCACTACAATTGGTCAGCAACTGATTCCTCTATGAAAGTTATTCAATATGTCCCCTACATGTGGATTTTCCATATTTTTTCTTTTCATAGCTTTACTCGGACCATCTATCGGAGCTTAAATAGGAGTTGAGTGGGAATATGTATGTTGTTGAAGTTCTGCATATCTGAGCCCCCACGGGAATCAGAGTGTGTTGTCAGCGATACCGGTCCGGTACCGCAGGGTGACGCGCTCTGGCGGATTGAGTACGTGAACCCCGTCCGGGGCATGTTTCAGTCTAACCCGTGTTAATAGGAGTGCTTTGAGCAGAGCAACACTGTAACGCCTTAGATTGTTTGCTGGACTCACTCACTCCCACTTATTTACGTGTATCTTTTGTTTACATATGACGTCATTTTAGCTCTGATTGGTCCCATATACGCATGCGTGCTCTTGTGCGTTCCAGAGAGGCGTGCGTTTCACAGACATGCCTTCAATATGGATCATCCGACATGTTCACCCATACTCAAGTATCTGATTATTTAATAAGCTGACTGATTAAGTGATTAACAATCCTTCGGTTCCAATCTGATATATTTCTATTTTTATAAGAATCTAATACTATGTAAATATATTTGTTTATCACATGCACGTTTTTCTAATTTTGTTACGTATTATTATGTAACCTTATATACACTGCAATATACTTTTACACTGTTTTTTTCTTTATTCACATTGATTGATTAATTTTATTGTGTGCAATTGAGTGCCAATATATACCATACACTGTTTGTAGTATTCACTTGCTTGAGAAAGGACCCCATTGACGGGTCTGAAACGTCGCTGTTTGTTGTTATGAGCCAATAAATCTTTGCACAGATCACACTATTGGAGTGCTGCAGTCGTTTTGATATTGGATTTATCTATCTATTATCTATCATCTATCTAGCTATCTATCGATTATCTATCTATCTCCTATCTATCTACTGTATCTATCTTCTATCTATCTATCTATCTATCTATCTATCTATCTATCTATCTATCTATCTATCTATACATAAGTAATTCAGCAGCACTAGCGATGGTGTGCACGGGTGCCTGTTGTAGTCTTAACCACGGACTTCCTTATATATTCAAAGTAGATTCAATGGCACTCCAAGATAAATTGCAAAATTTGGACACAGGAATAAAACACTGAGTTTTTGCAATTTATCTTGGAGTGCCATTGAATCTACTTTGAATATCTATCTATCTATCTATCTATATTTTATCTATCTATCTATCTATCTATCTATATTTTATTATCTATCTATCTATCTATCTATCTATCTATCTATCTATCTATCTATATTTTATTATCTATCTATCTGCTATCTATCTAGAAGAGACACAAGGAGGCCGGACTTCCAAAAAAATATGGCAGATGCTGGAGGAGACCAATGCCTTGGCCAGGGATCCACAGGAATACAAAGCGATTATCCACGGCACACCAGCTTTAGGCTATGTTCACACAACGTAAAAAGATCATCACACAACGTGAAAAGATCATCCGGGCTGGTACTGCAGTATCGGCCAGATGATCTTTGCAACCGCAGAGTTCTGATGCGGGCGCATCTGTGCCCACCCGCATCAGAACTCCCCACTGTATCACTATGGGGTGAGCAGCCAGAGTCGCTCTCTCCATAGTGTGCACTGACAGTTTTCTGCGGCCGCTATTCACTGAATAGCGGCCGCAGAAAACTGACATGTCAGTTGTTTGCAGCTCAACAGAAAAGAACAGAGGCATGTTATAAAAAGGAGCAACAAAAAATGCAAAACTATGAAAATATTTATTACAAGTTCCAACGAGCAAAAAATATACAATGGCATAGAAACAAAATAGAATCCCTATACACTATTTAAAAACACTTAAAATATCCACAACCATGAGGGCCCCATACAATAAAAGGATCCCCCTGGGCCTGCAACATGGTAAACAGTACAACCCTCCTATAGCATATAAAGTGCTATGTGCTGAAAAAGGTGTGACCACTAAATCATCAATGACCCACAGTGTGTGCCATATTATACCACATAACATATGAGAAAATATAATATATGAATAAATAAGCAAAATAAGCTAGTGCAAAAAAAAAAAAATTCCAACACACGAGTACAGAAAAAAGCAGTTATATTATCATTTCAAGAGGGAGAGGAGCATGCAAGTGGCGACCCATGATACCCTATGTGTTACGTCCCAACAGGAACTTCGTCACCCCTGACCAAGTTTCTGTTGGGACGTAACGTGTCTGTTATAGGAAGCACCCAGTTTAGGGTTGTGCAGCCCCCCCCCCCTTTTAAATTGTCTGATGCCAGTTGTTTGTGTATACGCTTCAGCCGGGATCCCATAGACGGCAAGCTAACGTATATTTTCATTATAACAGCCGTGGTTTTATGAAAGTACACATTGTGTGAACATAGCCTTAAGGTGAATAAGGTGCAGGTTTATTCCATAAGGTGAAAAGTTAAAAAACAGATGCGACGTTTTGAATATTTCACAGAATCATTATCACGCATGCTTGATAATGATTCTGTGAGAGATTACAAACGTTGCATCTGTTTTTGTACTTTGCACCTTATGGAAAAAATTGCACAATTGCAAAATCTATCTATCTATGCTATCTCCTATCTATCTATCTATGCTATCTATCTATAATGTGATATCACTGAAACGTTGCGTCTTAGATTGCTGCACTATGAATTAAATAAACCACGCTTTTTCATCACCGTTAACTTCTGTGCCGTGGACTTTCCTTCGGTATTTGAAGTCGGTCCCCAGTCAGAACCTGGCCCGCAGGCATCTGCAATCCTTCAACAGTGCTGCTCACTATCTGTCTATCTATCATCTATCTATCATCTATCTATCTATTATCTATCTATCTATCTATCTATCTATCTATCTATCTATCTATCTATCTATCATCTATCAATCTATCTATCTATCATCTATCTATCTATCAATCTCCTATCTATCTCTGTCATCTATCTATCTCTGTCTATCTATCTATCTATCTCTGTCATCTATCTATCTATCTCTGTCATCTATCTATCTATTATCTATCTCCTATCTATCTATCTATCTATCTATCTATCTCCTATCTATCTATCTATCTATCTCCTATCTATCTATCTATCTATCATATCTCCTATCTATCTATCTATCTATCTATCTATCTATCTCCTATCTATCTATCTCCTATCTATCTATCTATCTATCTATCTATCTATCTATCTATCTATCTATCTATCTATCTCCTATCTATCTCATATATATCTATCTATCTATCTATCTATCTCCTATCTATCTCCTATCTATCTATCTATCTATCTATCTATCTATCTATCTATCTATCTATCTCCTATCTATCTATCTATCTATCTCCTATCTATCTATCTATCTATCTATCTATCTATCTATCTATCTATCTATCGATAAAGTTCAGACACTTTATAGAAAGTAAGACACATAATTTAGAGGAACTCAGCTCTGCTGCATCTATCTTTTTTCCCCTTTTTCTGTGACTTTTTGCAGCTTTTAGCTTCCTGATTCCAGGCATCAAGCCTATTGTATAACAGGAAAGTTCATGAGGTCGTGCTGAGTGCGGTCGGGTGACATCACACCACCCAAGACAGCGGTCACAGACATCTGAGTGGGCTGTCTATCATCTGGTGTCATTCTTGGGGTTTGTCTCCTTCAGAAATGACTCACCATAGAATGAAGGAAGACAAATCCTCACAAATATCAGGGCAGAGCTAATAATCAATGTCATTATTGTCGGGAATATGTGAGCGCACGACGTCTCTCCGAGAGATACCCGAGCCTTGGCGTGACACTAATTACAAATCATGGACGTGCCTATTATTAAAGGGGAAACTAAAAGGGATTATAAGTCATGTGATCTATACATCACTCTGAACTCTGAGTCACCTTTTACCCAGTCATCCAAGTTTATGACCCCCTCTCATCATACCCGTAGCCGTCCCCAAGAGCTGGGTGGAGTCCATGAGATGTAAACTCTAAAATCAGAAAGATGGATTTTTTAAAAAATTATTAAAAAAATGATTGAAAAATTTTTTTGCAGAAACACTGCCACCCTCATTCATAGGCTGTGACTGGTACTGCACGTCATAAGAAAACAAGAGGGCATGTACTAGCAATATAAGCATACTTGTTTTAACTGTCGCCAAATACCTAAAACATATAATGGGCACCCAAAGAATAGCTGCAATACCAGGCACAGCCTATAGAAGAGGATGGCACTTTGTCCGTTGAAAGACTCGGATGTATACTTCCAGAAACAGCACTACACCTATCTGCAGGATATGCGTGGTAATGCACATCAGCCCATCAATTAAACTGAGCTGCATTACCAGACATGACCTTCAGACAAGTGTGGTGCTGTTTGTATAAGAAAGGGGACAGGTTTTTCTAATCATTAAAGAGGTAATGCGTCAAAAATATGGAAATTGGTGGTTTGGTATAAAAAAAAATATATATTTTTTTAATTTAATGCTTGAAAATGAAAACTCGATTTCTCCTGTCTGCAGGATTCCTGCCATCTGCTCTTTCTTTTTAAACACATAAAATCAAAACTACATGGAAGAGACATTTAGGCAGTGGAGGATTACAATATAGCCAGAAGGGGGAGAGATTACATGTCAGGAGAGGCATGGCGGAAAACAGTCGGCATATGTGACTATAAAGGCCGTATAAACTTCACAGTGTAAAAGAACCTATTAAATGGCCATGGTATATAAACATATACTGTATGTAGATGATGTAACTAATGTGCGTGACAGGGTTATAGCTGCTTGTCGTCTTCCTGAATGGACGAAATGCCAGCGTGTACAACCTATTAAAATCATGTACATCAAGGGCCGTAATTACATTCCTATACATAGGGGGCAGTATTATAGTAGTTATGTGAAGTAAAGAGAAAACAGAAGCGGGCACTCACCAGCAGTCTATGACTTCAGGTTGGTTTATTCGAGGTTCAGCTTCATCAATGCAGGGAGGGGGTGGGGGGGTGGAGCAGACACGTCTTCACAGGTAGACTACAATTGTTTCTCTTGGTGACGCGCTTCTTCTGGTCTACGGATGACGTTGACCGTAGACCGGAAGAAGCGCGTCACCGCAAGAAACAATTGTAGTCTATGTGTGAAGACATGTCTGCTCCACACCCCCCTCCTGCAGTATTTTAGTGGTTATATTCTTATATATAGGAGCAGTATTATAGTAGTTATATTCCTGTATATAGCAGCAGTATTATAGTAGTTATATTCTTGTATATAGGAGCAGTATTATAGTAGTTATATTCCTGTATATAGCAGCAGTATTATAGTAGTTATATTCTTTTATATAGGAGCAGTATTATAGTAGTTATATTCTTGTATATAGGAGTAGTATTATAGTAGTTATATTCTTGTATATAGGAGGCAGTATTATAGTAGTTATATTCTTGTATATAGGGGCAGTATTATAGTAGTTATATTCTTGTATATAAGAGGCTGTATTATAGTAGTTATATTCTTGTATATAGGAGCAGTATTATAGTAGTTATATTCTTGTATATAGGGGCAGTATTATAGTAGTTATATTCTTGTATATAGGAGCAGTATTATAGTAGTTATATTCTTGTATATAGGAGCAGTATTATAGTAGTTATATTCTTGTATATAGGGGCAGTATTATAGTAGTTATATTCTTGTATATAGGAGTAGTATTATAGTAGTTATATTCTTGTATATAGGAGGCAGTATTATAGTAGTTATATTCTTGTATATAGGGGCAGTATTATAGTAGTCATATTCTTGTATATAGGAGCAGTATTTAGTAGTTATATTCTTGTACATAGGAGGCAGTATTATAGTAGTTATATTCTTGTATATAGGAGGCTGTATTATAGTAGTTATATTCTTGTATATAGGAACAGTATTATAGTAGTTATATTCTTGTAAATAGGAGGCTGTATTATAGTAGTTATATTCCTGTATATAGGAGCAGTATACTAGTAGTTATATTCCTGTATATAGGGGCAGTATTATAGTAGTTATATTCTTGTATATTGGAGCAGTATTATAGTAGTTATATTCTTGTACATTTCCCCACTTCAGGGAAATTTTATTTTATTTGTATAGCGCACACAGATTCCGCAGCACTTCACCTATCTGTATGTTTTTAGGTGTGAAACCCACGCAAACACGGAGAGAACATACAAACTCTTTGCAGATGTTGTCCTTAGTGGGATTTAAACCCAAAACTCCAGCGCTGCATTTATATTCTCGTACATATGAGACAGCATTAGTCATACTCTTGTTTACACAGGAAACTGGCGTTGGTTTTTAAATGTAGCCGAGAGGCATTAGTGTCAGCCATAGGTGTGAGGTGCAGCAGCTCCTTTCTCTCTATGTCGTATTATAGTAGTTATATTCTTGTATATAGGAGCATTATTATAGTAGTTATATTCCTGTGTATAGGAGCAGTATTATAGTAGTTATATTCTTGTATATAGGAGCAGTATTATAGTAGGTATATTCTTGTATATAGGTGCAGTATTATAGTAGTTATATTCTTGTGTATAGGGGCAGTATTATAGTAGTTATATTCTTGTATATAGGGGCAGTATTATAGTAGTTATATTCTTGTATATAGGAGCAGTATTATAGTAGTTATATTCCTGTGTATAGGAGCAGTATTATAGTAGTTAAATTCTTGTATATAGGAGCAGTATTATAGTAGTTATATTCTTGTATATAGGGGCAGTATTATAGTAGTTATATTCTTGTATATAGGAGCAGTATTATAGTAGTTATATTCTTGTATATAGGAGCAGTATTATAGTAGGTATATTCTATTCTAGTATATGTGGGCAGTAGTGCAGTAGTGATAATGACTATAGAACAAAATAGATTTTGAATGGATTTGCTCCATTCATGATATTAAAAGACAATATAAAAACTATATTTACTATATTTTGCTTTTTGAATGATCTCTCTTGATGTCAATATCACTTGTATCTGGAATTTCACTTTATTCTGAACACATTGGCCATATAAATAAATGAGTACCGCAGAATCTCAGCACATGGAGCTTGTACGGCGGGCGCTGTGCTCCGTCCATTGTGAGGCAGCAGGTGCAGGCAGGATCAGGAACGTATTAGCCAGATGCAGACGTTTCGCTGGATGCTGCCGTATACCACCACGCTATGAAATCTACTGCAGCTGCACAAAACAAATCAAGTCCTCGCTCCTCGCAGACAATCCTTCTCTCTAGAACATGTGGTGAATATGATTTGGCTGAGATTTTATTTCCACTTCTGTGCTAAAAATACGCTGCTCGCCACTGAGAGCGCCCTAGAAAGCGACATTTATTGCCACGGGTGATCTCTATATATTGAGGCAAATTAACTCTTATTTGCCAGAAAAACATGCTTTGTTTTCTTCTACAAGTAGGGCTATATTAAAAGGGTTTTCAGGGACCATAATGGTCTAGTCTAGGATGATATGGGTGGGGGTCTGGCTCCTATCGCCAATACGGATCAGCTGATTAGGGAGATTGCTGCACTTTGGTGAGTGCCTAGGCACCTGCATTGTTTCTCAGGCTCAGCTAATGCATCTTTAGGCTATGTTCACACGTAGTATGAGACCGGTCGTTCCATGACCCGGGCCGGGTCTTAGATCCCACCGATGATCTTTAGCGCCGCCGCGTGCCCGCATCAGAACTCCCCACTGCACACAATGGACCGTGCACTGACAGGGTTTTCTACGGCCCCTATTCAATGAATTTCTACGGCGCCGCCAGGGATTCCCGATGGAGTGTATACAATGTGTATACACTTCTGCCGGGATTCCCTCAGCCTGCAGCACAACATTGGTTCCGTACTAATCACGGCCGTTGCAACAATGGCCGTGATTAGTACAGAACTTACGTCGTGTGAACATGGCCTTAACAACTATACCTGGTATTCTGACAAGTCCCATTCACTTAAAGGGTTTCTCTTAGGTCCCTTGAGACTAAAATCCCACTTCCACTACTGTTTGCTTGGACATCTTGGACATAGGGCATCTAAGAAGACTTTATAGTGACAATGTCTTGTTCCCATGAGTTACAAGGTATTGAGGAGGGTTTAAAAGGTTTACAGGATCTGGTGAGATTCCCTTTAAAATAGACTGTTTTTAAGAGAACTGTAGTACAAGGTACAGCCACCAGGGGATGTACAGAGCGGTATCTTCTAAATAAAGAAAAGGCCACAGTCCATGTGAGAGTGCCGTGATCCCTTCAATCAGTTGTCAGGCTCTCTCTCATTTTATACTGATCGTCTATGATCCCAGAAAATTCCAAAAAGAATGGGAGCCAAAGTTCTGCCCTTGGAGTTTTCATCAGACACAAATTTGCATGGTGTTTGTTTGATTTTAAAATGTCAGCTTTTCCTCCATTTTCTCATATTTTTTTAGCATTTTCAATGGTATTTGTTCAGCTTGTGCATATTACTATTGGTGCTTATTTTGTTTTGTTCTTTCAGCATTTTATTCCCTGCATTTTTTTTTTTCACTTGTACTGAAAAATTGGGGGAATTTTTTATTTTTTTATTTTTTTAAATGTACATTTAGGTTTTCCCAAGCAAGCAGGTATTTTTTTTTTATAGGGAAGATAAAGCAGCAGCCAGACACCCTTAGTGGTGAATGTGAGAACAAAAGTATACAGGAATTTGAAATCCAACATTCCCGATTCTTCTCTCTTACAACATCTGTATTGCGATTGCGAGTCTCTTATAATTAGTGATGAGCGAACTTAACGAACACTCAGGTTTATCTGAACCCAAACATTTGGTATTAAACTCCTGGTGGTTGGAGAAGTTGGATGCTGCCCTAGGGAGTCTTGGAAAGCATGGATACAGCTATAGGCCATAGGCTGTGTTCGGACGAACAGGAGCTCATCACTACTCATAGTCATTAGATGGTTGGCCGGCATAGCAGCCACATGTGTAGCATGTAGGGATCGTCCGAACCTGCTGAGGTTCGGGTTCGTATGAACCCGAACGCTCGGCAGCCGATTCCCGCTGTCTGCCCGCTCCGTGGAGCGGGCGAATACAGCAGGAGTAACGCCTGGAAAACTGGGACACAGCCTATGGCTATGGCTGTATCCCAGTTTTCCAGGCGGTCCTCCCGCTGGATCCGCCCGCTCCACAGAGCGGGCAGACAGCGGGAATCATTACCGAGGGTTCGGGTTCGTACGAACCCGAACCGAACTCGGTTCGGACCATCCCTAGTAGCATGCATGGTCTGTTTTAACTCTTGTTTAAACCTAAAGGCTTTTTTGTACAGGCAGATGGTCTCACGGGGGTCATTTGCTGAGCCTTCACAAGGCTTAATCAATGGTGCAGCCTGGATCGTTTGTGCAACTCCTGACTTCACCACATCTCCTATTAACACATTATTGTATGGCCGATAAGTAATAATAATAACAATTCTACTGGCCCCGCTAAAGATGCAATGAGCCTATTAACAAGCATCTTCTCATTTGGCGGCTAATTGCCGGCCAATCATTTGCCTGATAAATGTCCCATGTAAAGGGGCCTCAAGAACTGAATAGACCTGAACTAAAGATGAGCGCGACTCAACCATGCTTGCCCTAGGGAGTCCAAGAAAACATGGTTAGGCTATGTTCACACAACGTAAGTTCTGTGGTAATCACGTCCATTGTAACAACGGCCGTGATTTCTACGGTACTTGCGTTGTGCTGCAGTCTGAGGGAATCCCAGCACATGTTATACACTCCAGCCGGAATCCCTTGCGGCGCCGCGAGAAACTGACATGTCAGTTTTCTGCAGCCACTATTCAATGAATAGCGGACGCAGAAAAACCTGTCAGTGCACACTATGGAGTGTGCGGCTCCAGCCACACGCTCTATTGTGTTCAGTGGAGAGTTCTGATGCGGGCGCGCACTGATACACCCGCATCAGAACTTTGCGGCGCTAGAGCGGCTGGGATGATCTTTTCTGAGACTGGCCGGGTCACGGAACGGCCGGTCTCATACTATGTGTGACCATAGACTTATAGTGTATTGCCTATGGCTGTATCCATGTTTTTCCAGCCTCCCTAGGGCTGCATCGAACTTCATCAGCCACCGGTATTCAAATTTCGAAACGATCAGACTTCAGCCTGCTCAAGTCACACTCATCTCTAAACTCAACTATATTCACCCTCTTCAGGATCACAGTCTATGGGCCAGTGCGCACAGAGCAAAAGAGGCAAAAATTTTAAGTGGGCGAGGCTTGATTCAATGTCAATTCTTTGAGTGGAGAATGGAGGCACATGAGAAATCATGAATCAATGGGACAAGCAGAATTTCAAGCAACATCCACGGCGTGGGCGCCACTTGAAATTTCCGCTTCTTTTGCTCTTTGTGCACGGGCCCTAACAATTCTCTTTACCATTTCCTAAATAAAATTAAAAACTCCCTAGTAACCATAGTCTTAAAATAATTTTCTACAGTTTTTCCTATGGCAGGTGGTAGAAAAAACGTCCACTCTTCCAACCTAAAATCAATTCCACATAGTAACTAAAAATTGAATATGGCAAAAAAATGTAACGTAAATAACATTTCTTACAGGGTAATGTATTCCCGAAAATTTTTCTTCAGCCAACCTCCAACCCCTTCATCAAAGGAAGGAGCCCCCCTGCCTGCAAAACACGGTCAACCGCTCCCTCATATTTACAAGTATAATTACAATAAAAAATGTAAAAGCTGGTTCCTGGGCTCGGGGAACCTCAGGAGGGCTCGGTATAATTGCTAGACGTGCCTCCGGTATGCTCCCACTCGTCAGACCCCTTTCTCCACTAAATGTCACGCTGCCACTTAAGTGCCTAATGTACGGCAAGGTTCAAATAGTTACAGCAATTTAGAAGCTCGGAGAGAGATTCGAGGGAAATGCTTCCTTTCCAGCTACTTATCAAATTTAGGTGTATAATAACGCCATTACACTTAAAAGGTTTTTTAGAGAGTTTTTTTTCTTTTTGCGTGTGTGTGAAAATTAGGGGAGCAGTCATTTCCAAATCCTGGTTCCATACACATCTGTAATTTTATTCGACTTTCAATTCTAATAAACCTGGTTTGTTTGCTCTTATTTTTTTTTGCTCCCGCCGCACCCAACAATCTTCTTCACTCATATAATAATCTATACACGTTGGTGGCCATAGTGGTTGTCCCTCAGCTTCTTCAGAAACTGAAAAGATGTTTTTGACTCTCTCATTCTGTGTCTGTATTACAGGACTTGTATCTATAATATCGACATAAAAAATGTATACACTTGTGTGAAACTGGCCTAACTCTTATGGCCCTATTTCATGGGTCGTTTAAAGGAGCAAAAGAGCGCTCTCAGCGCTCGTTTGCTCCTCGTTCCCCACTCGCTGCCGCCACTATTCAACACGGCAGCAGCTAGCGTGTGAGTGCGGGAGGGGTGGCGGGGAGCTGCGAAGGGGGCTGCCCGGGTGATCGCTGATCGTCCGGGCAGCCCATAGGATACAGCAGCATCTGCTGCCGATGCTCCTATACAACGGAGCAATGGCAGCAGATCGTTGCTGTATCAGTCACTTGTTCTTCAACATGTTGAAAAACAAGCGACTGCAACGATCAGCCGACATGAACAATGTCGGCTGATCGTTGCACTCTATTCCACGGGACGATTATCGTCCGTAGCGGCTGATATCGGCCGAATACGGACGATAATCGTTCCGTGGAATAGGGCCTTTAGGGGGTATCCATGCGTTACGTGCACAGAATATGTGTTATAGACCGGAATCACAGGACTCTCGGCATCATGATTCATTACGATGGTGGGAGCTCCATATCAGTAGGACACAGCCTGAAATGACCGCCACAATATTAAATTTTTTTCCCTTATTCTTCCAAGAGTTTTGACTCTTTTATTTTTTCCATCTACAGGGCCATGTAAGGGCTTGTTTTTTTTTCCAGAAATAAGTATACTTTGTAATGGTTAAATTAATGATGAAGCCCCAAAAAATTATTGGGGGCTTGGGAAATTGGGAAAACTTGATATTGACTTGATATCTTTATTCTATAGGTCAGTCTGAATACAGTGATACCCATGTTTACATAGCTTTTCTAATGTTTTACAATTTATTTAATTTATTTTTTTACAGTAAAACTTTTTTTTTCTGCAAATGGCCCAATTGCAACTCTTAGGCTATGGTCACACTCTGTTTTTGAAAAGAAAAATTACGTCTGTCATTTTTAGTTTAAAATGACGTCCGTCGTTTCACGGTTTGGCTTGGGCTTCTGTATATACAATGAATGGAGCAGCCCATGCGCAGCTCATAGCTCTGTTTATGACAAAGAATCAAGAGATCACAGGGGTAAGATCTCTCTGTGATCCCATATCACCTATCCTGTGTCTGTGGAATAAGTAACCAACTTGGAATACCCCCTTAAGTAGATGTAAAAGGCAGGGACTTTTTGTATGTACTTAAAGGGGGTACATACCCCCATAAAATCCACTGGTTTTATAAACCTATACAGATTTTTAAATTACTTCTATTTGAAAAATCTGAAGTCTTCCAGTACTTATCAGCTGCTGTATGTCTTGCAGGAAGTGGTGTATTCTCTCCAGTCTGACACAGTGCTCCCTGCTGTCACCTCTGTCCATGTCAGGAACTGTCCAAAAGTTTTCTATGGGGATTTGCAACTGCTCTGGACAGTTCCTGACATGGACAGAGGTGGCAGCAAAGAGCACTGTGTCAAACTCAAAAGAATACACTACTTCCTGCAGGACATACAGCAGCTGATAAGTACTAGAAGACATTTTGAAATCACTGTGTGACACTAGTTGGTTTGAAAAAAATAAATAAATAAATGTACTCCTTTAATAATACAGAAGGACAAAATCCACATTCACCTCGAGACAGGAAATATATACCCTCATGGTTTCCTTTCATTACAGTAAAGAAATCAGTCAGTCACAGCTGTTAAAAAATATGAAATTAAGATCCTAAAATTTTCCAAAATGTCTGGCAATGTAACGTATTGTAAAAGTATATATATATATTTATGAATGCATTATTAATGGTCTGCCGCTATTAACTTCCCCGTGAGTTCATTATACAGAACGCGCTGATCTCATTCTCTCAATTTTCGCCTCTGATTAATGTCGCTCAGCTCAGATATGCAAAATCGGGAAATAAAAAAAAAAACCCGTCCCTTTACTGTATTACTCTGCTGGATACCTCCCGTGTTCCGCTCTCTTTAATCATCTCATCATTAAGAAATATGTCACAGTTTAACATGACTTTGAAGACGAGGAAAAATGATAGGGGGGAAAAAAACACCTTTATGGAACTCGGAGGAAGAAAAGAAGGTGGAAGATGGGAAGGGCTGACAGAAGTTGGCAATTATAGCATTTCTTTGTCATGAAATAGTGATGGGATTATACAACAGATTACACAACTCCCAGTTATGACATACGTTGTGGAACGTTCTTATAACTGGTCCCAATGGACTCCCAATAAAGTCTACTGCTACATGAGGCCCGACACACACTGTAACAGGATGGGCCTATACCGTCACTACAAATTAAGGAGCAATGACCCCGAAGGTTATACAGTAAATGTATTTAAAACATCTTGGATACAAATGTAAGAGCAAATGTTATATGGAAATTGCACTCACACCTGCATGGGAACTTTTAGCACCTATTTAAAGGGGTTATCCGGTCAGGTAAAACACAGGTTGAATAATCCCTCCCCGAAGACTAACAATTTCTTCCATACATTTTATTATCTTGTCTCCTTCCTCCAACTCTGAGCCTGATGCTTTCTGCTGAAGACACAGAAAACTGTGAGCTGTTTTGTAAATCTTCCCCTCCACCCCCCTCTGAGGCAGCTCATGTAAAAGTGTCCCTGGTTGGCTGGTTCTGCACTCTGTAATGCGAAAGGGTTAATCTGAGGTCGCTGAAGTTGCTGATGGCCTCACTGTGATTAACCCTCCTGGCATTACAGAGTGCAGAGTTAGCAGGCTGGGCTGGACACTTTTAAATGAGCAGTCTTAGAAGAGAGGGGGGAGAAGAGGGTTTAGAGAGTACCGCTTACACACAGTTTTCTGTGTCTTCAGCAGTAATCAGCAGCTCAGAACTGGGGGAAAGTAGACTGAACAGATAATTACAAGTATGGAATAAATTGTTAGTTTCTAGAAGGAGAAGGGATGGTTTAACGTGTATTTTACCTTACCACAATACCCCTTTAAACTTGACCATGTGACCACAAGGCCCCACTGCTTTGCCCCCCAAAAAAATATGACGTAATGTTAATTATGTAGTGTATGTAGTGTAGTGTAAAATCTCTGGATCATCATCCAATCAGCAGAAAGCAGAAATAAACGTCAGCGAATGAACCATCACAATGTCATGTGGCATAGAGGTCCATAGTCTCACTTCTCTAAAGACCTGTTCACACTGAGCAAATTTGGCAGAATTCCCACCAGCCTCGGTGTCAAACAGTGTCTCTATGGGAGGATTTGCGTGTCTCCGCTTCCTCCACTCTCTACTCAAAGAATTGACATGTTAATTCTTTGAGCGGAGAGCCGTGGAGAGTGGAGGTGTGCGAGCCCTCCCATAGAGACACTGTTTGACACCGAGTTTGCTCAGTGTGAACAGGCCCTTACAGTAAATAATACCCATTTTTCTATGGACATAGAGGATGCTCCTTTGACATGATCACAGGGCTGGGTGTGTAACAATTAGAGATGAGCGCAACTGGAGCATATTCAAGTCCGATCATTTGGTATTTGAATACTGGTGGCCGAAAAAGTTGGATGTAGCCCAAGGGAGTCATAGAAAACCTGGATACAACCTGTGCCCTTTGGCTGTATTCATGTTTTCCAGGACAGCCTAGAGCTCCATCCAACTTCTTCAGCCACCGGTATTCAAATGCCGAATGATGGAGCATGCTCTAGTCGGACTCATCTCCGAAATTTATGTATCCACCATCGGTAAATCCGGCCATATGCATAAGATAAATTTCCAGTGGTATTGACTAATGTGTATGGAGCCTCCCAATGGCAGATGTCCAGGGAAAGATGGATTAAGTATGTGGGATTTAACATGCCCAATCCCTCGTTTTCACGGGAGATAAATTGTTGCCTGAGGGTTCTGTGACTACTACGGTAGAATCTGGAGACATAGCTGCTGATCAAGCAAGTGTATGTCCACCTTAAGGAATGGGTGAATACTTACACTGTTTTTCAGCTGGTGAGAGGGTGTATGAATTGTTTGGGGTGCATGGTTGGGTGGGCCATAGGTGACACACATACTATGGGGCTGGTGTACTCTAACATGATTCATCTACTGATTTGCCTTTTAATAGGTCTGACCTGATCCCTCTACCCAGAATGCAGATTAATATTTCATAAATTTGTTCAGGATGAATGTAAGGTTTCTATTACACAGGATGATCATGCGGATGAGCAGGCCGATATCACCTGGTGCCATAGTCCCAGAGATGAACCAATGAGCTTGTTCATCGTATGACCTCATGTTTAAAGTGAATGTACAATCAGCTACATTCCCAGAGTCCTCTTTTTGAGATGCTGCCCGTTTTTGCGATTGGCGCTGTTCTCTTGCCACGCAAAGACTCTATGCACCGGGGCAGGCCAAAGGCCCCCAGTATGACAATATCCCCTCCCCCCCGTGACATGGCTCCATTGATTCTAATGGGGCCGTGCCATAGAGGGGAGGAAATATCATCATGCTGGGGACCAGGTCGGTGCCTCGCAAAAGAACGTCGCCAAGCTCGGGAACCGGGCAGAGTTAAAAAAAAAACAACCGCGCCACCAGGATCCCAGCGCCAGCGCTGATTGGCTCATGGGAAAAAATAAAAAAGCGACGTACATTCTGATGTACATTCGTTTAAAAAAAACTTCTTTGTCAGCTGTATGTCTCCCCATGAAACAATCCAGTGAGGGCCGGTGCAGCCCTGACTGCATGACAATATAATTGACAAGTGACAATATAATTGATCAGTGCTATAAATAGGTAATATTATGGCCATCTTATACAAATGTAACACACTAGGGCACCAGGCTGGCTGGGTGATAGACAACACAAAATATTGGAAATGGATTGGAAATGCTCTGAAAGCGTACATGTGGCAAAATTTTTGTTAATTCTATTATCAGCTCTGCAGTTTACCAGGAAACTGCAACAATTTAGTCAATATAATATCACTGTATCGTTTCAGAGGTTTGGTGCTGTGTGACAGGAGAGCTGACCATACAATGCAAGAACCCCCAGGATTCTATGCTACTGAATGTGGGCGCACAGCAGATGTACACATGCACAGTGAAGGGAGACACCTAGTGGCCATATGTATAATATTCATTTAAACATAGAAAACTAAAAAGTGAGTATATTGCAAAACTGCTTGCGATCACAACCCCTGTTGATTTCTTTAAAAAACATTTTTGGCAATAGTGCCTTTTTCTATCAAGGCCAAAGCACTACATTGTACATTTGACACTTCAAACAAGTATTTTCTTGGGGGAAAAGCCCTTAGGGTAGTCTGGTGATGCATTTTCCGATGTACCATGGCCCCCAAAGGCCCGTCTCTGTGTTTTTGTTCAAGGTTAACAAAATAATGACAGACGGACAATCAATACTCATTTAGAACTGTAGTCCGGGGCGGCCGGGTGGTTCTTCCAGTGTCCAGAACCTTTTTTTTTTTTTTTTGCCATCAGGCACAAGGGAAATCCTTTCAACTGAAATGTAGTGGTGGCTGCCTCTTTGTGTCTGCTGCTTAACAAAAATAAACCTTGGACTGTGGCTAACATTTATTTTAAATGCGAAGCCCATTACACTGTCAGAGAATTCTGTCCTAATCCCTATTATCTCCTGAAGGACGGTGAAATTATACACCATGGAAGCGGAAAAAACACAAACTGCTTCTATTATCAGAGCAATCTGAAAAAATAGGAGGTCAATTTAACCAAATAAGAAAATTTAGACCAAAAATACCTCGAGACATTTGTGGTAAACATATGGAGGTACTTAATTGGACAAAAAATTCCTGAAGAAGAAAAAAAAAAAAAGAAAAATCCAAGACTGATTGACTCCTGAGGTAAACAAAAAAAAAAAAAAAAAAGGGGGAAGGCTGAAATAAAGAATAATTATTAACAGAATTTATAGTAATACTAACTGCTTTATAAAACATTAAACATAAAAAGTAACAAAAAAAATGGTAAAAAGAAAAAAACAGGTATAAAAAAGTAAAAAAAAAGGCATAAAAATTAGATTAACTATTACATTACTTATTATTAAAGACATTTTCCTTTCAAAACTTACTTGTCCCCTATTGACAGGATAGGGGACAAGTAAGAGTAATAGATTGCAGGGGATCTGACTTCTGTACGCCCTTGCAATCTCCAGATCGGCCCCTGGCTTCTTTGTTTTGAATACAGGTGTGGGTCCACATGTGACCCGTGGCTCTATTTATTCTCTATAGAGCCGCCAGAGAGAGCCAGGTACAGCACTTGGCTCTTTCCAGGGAAAGTATACTCACCGGAGCGGTCTTCTTGCTGTTTTCATTATTGATCTCAGTTAATCAGCGGCTGAGGCAGGACTGCAGCCTCTGATTGGCTGAACAGACTCCACTCAGCCAATCAGTGGCTGCTGAGGTGTCCCGCCTCAGCTGCTAATTGGCTGAGCAGCAATAGTGAGGACAGATGGAAGATGGGAGCAGTAAATATAATTCCTCAGCTCCCCTCCCAACTAAGGACCCGTTCCCATTCCCATGTTCATTCTTCAGCGCGGACAGAGCAGGAGCGAGCGCCTCCCATAGACTCCCATTATGAGCGGGAGGCTAACGGCATTCCGCGGCGGACAATTCCGTCGCCGAATTCCGCTAGTTTTGCTCAGTGGGAACGGGGCCCAATAGAGCATAGTCTGGCCTCTTGGGGAGTTAACTTAAAGTGTCACTGTTGTTTAAATTTTTTTGCAGAAATCAATAGTACAGACTATTTTAAGAAACTTTGTAATTGGGTTTATTAGCTGAAAAAAGCATTTTTATCATGAAAAATGAAAAAGCAGTTTGAAGCTCTCCTCCCTGTCTTCATGGTTCTCTTAGGGAGGGGGGGGGGGTTAAGGAAGATGAGGCACCAAAACAGGACAACAAAGAGTTAATTTACAGCTAAATCACTGGGCTATATCCAACGAAGTCATCACTGACCCCTCTGACCTTTGAATACTGCTTTCACACAGGTCCCGCTGTGTAATCCTTTGTTCTCTGCTGGTGACTAATCTCCCTCCTCCCCCTCCCCTCTCCATAGGTTGCACAGGGCTCGACTGATGTAAGAGTCGAGATTTCCTGATAATGAGCAGTGAATGAGAGGGGGGGGGGGGGGGGACCTGGGGAAAGTGTTTTTGAATGCAGATAATGGCATATTTACCTAATAAACCCAATTACAAAGTTTCTTAAAATCGCCTGTACTATTGATTTTTACAAAAAAAAAAAAAAAAAAAAGTAATACGACAGTGACAGTTTAACCTCTTGGTGGTCAGACTGTCACAATCAGTTTAACAGGGACCCTCCGCTCTGCCGAGCCAGGGGCACCTGGTTAAATACTTGTCTCCTATTGATTTCAATTGGATCAAGCACTCCAGTGCTAAAAAATACTCGACTTGAGTAACAAGCACTTGAGTATTTTGGTGCTCACTAATCTCTACTACACCCCCCCCCCCCAAAAAAAAAAAAAAAAAAAAAAGCTTCTACACTAATTTACCGACTAAAATTACTGATGTAAATTAACAAGTAGATATTTTCAAGAACCTGGGATTAGGAAAAAAAAAATCTTTGGGGAATCTACAGTAAATCTCCAAACTCATTATTAATACAAGGTAAAAAAAAAAAAAAAAAAAGTTATCTGATTGGAATAGTAATTTAAAAAAACAAAAAAAACTTTTGAATAATAATAATGTATGCATCCTTATCCTTCGGAGAATTAACTCATTAGCAGAAGTGCTTCGCTGATGCGGTACGCGTGAAATTTCTCTCCCGACTTTCACACTCGGTGTAATAAATAATTATTCATAATGTCTCTTTACCAGTATTATGCTGCTTGTTATAAGGTCACGCGTAATAGACAGCAGGTTCATTACTTCTCATGCATTCAAATTCAACATTATCCCATTTGCTTGTGTTTTACTTGGATCTCATAAAAAAAGAAAAAGGAACGTTCCCTGACTATAAAATATTCAAACGAAAAATAATATTTACCCACCGTGTCACCGAGGCCTGGCATTAAGACGTCATTACATGACCGGCATGGTCAGCTCCGACAAAGGACCCCATTATGCCGATTTAATTAAACATGAAACCGATTTCCATTTTATATACTATATTATATAACATGTTATAGGCTAATTGAATTAGTTTTTTTGTTATATGTTTAATATTTTATGTTTTTACATATTCAATATTTTATATTTATTTGTTGTATTAATTCTTTAACATTTGAAACATTTAATAGTCTGATTTAATCAACATACAAATTTAAAGTGTTTTTTTTTAGTACATTTAGTACATTTAGTACAGAAAATGGAAAAAAAAGATTATATATATATATATATATATATATATATATATATATATATTTATATATTTATTTTTTTTACATTAAAGGGCAACTCCAGCAAAAAAAAATAAAAATCTTTCAAATCAACTGATGTCAGAAAGTGATTTGTGATTTACTTCTATTAAGAAATCTCAAGTCTTCCAGTACTTATCAGCTGCTGTATGTTATACATGTCTAGATCTATGACATACAGCAGCTGCTAGATGCTGGAAGACTGGAGATTTTTTCAATAGAATTAAATTACAAATCACTTTCTGACACCAGTTGATTTGAAAGAATTTTTTTGTTTGTTAGATTTGCCCTTTAAAACCTTGACTGGCAATAGTAAGGGGCAACACAGTCCCTCTGCTGCCACCAATGGCTGTGTTGGGGTACTGCAGGGTTGCACAAGCTCTGAACCCAGAACAGTTCCATAGCACTGACACTGCTGCATGCAGATAGTGAGCCTCCTCTGTTGTCTACTATAATACATGGTAGCATGAGAATAAACACTATCTTTAGGAAAGCTGTCTGTGTTACTAGTGCTGCAGTGTAGCGGGGATAACTGTCATTTTGGTGCATTTTCTATAAAACCGACTACCCCCACCCCCCAAAAAACTAAATAAAAAAAATAAAAAAATGTATATTTAGTTATCGACCACAATAAAAAAGATGTCACCTTTACGTTTTTTGGGGGTGGCCGTCATTTCATGGCAAATAATGGCCGATATTTCAAAAAAATTGGCCGTTATTTGTCGTTAAATGGGGGCCTTTCGGTAGAAAGAGCCGCCATTTTGATGGTGTGTGAACATAGCCTCAATCTGAACTAAACAGAACAAATCTTGCCCATGATCTACCAGCTACACCCCTAGACTATAGCCTTTAGGTTATATTCACACTGAGGAATGGACAAGGAACTTCAAGCGGAACCCACGCTCAATTTTTTGCTTACTCTGCTTGAAATTCCACTTGTAAAATATGTTTAGAGCAATGTCCCATTGTGTTCAATGGGATTTCCGCTGTATTGTTCACACGGCGGAATTTATGTGCAGAATGTTCCGCTGGGGATCCGCTTTCTGCGCAGAGAATTGACGTGTCAAACCTTTGGGTGGATTCCGATTCCGAAAGAGAAATCCTATAGAAGTCATTGGGGCTTTCAATTTCCGCTCACATTCCGCTTGAATTCTGCATCTATTCTGCCAAAGCTGAAGAAGAAAACTTTCCCTTTCAAGTCCTCGCCTATTCCTCAGTGTGAACATACCCTCAGGGTTTGTGGGGGTCACGCCCCCCCCTTAAAATTCCGCAAAAATTCCGTAGTGTGAACGGACCCTTAAGGAGAAAAGTAAGGACATCTAAAAATGACTATGGACTATGTTAGTATTAAAAAGAAGAAAAACAATGAAGTTTTCTACATACATCTTACCTGTAATAACTAGGAACAGAAGTTATGTAAAAATATTTATAGAAAGTTCACAATTAAAATCAGCAGCTGATACATAAAAAGGTGATAATAAAATATGCAAATATCACATTTATGGCAAGGGTGCAACGGAGGCATGTACCATGTGTTGGGATGTATCATGGAAGATGGATATAAGTCAATGGTATCTACGGGGTCCATTGTGGATGGTGGCATCATGTTCTTCATAGGCTATGTTTATTGTGCATAGCTTTTACTATAATGTGAGATGATGGGGGAGCTGGACTTATTATGACTCCAGTTGCCCATAAGTTACAATAGGTGACTTGACTTTTTTTTTATCACTCCTATTTTTGTGTATCCTATGGCACATGACTCCGTCTCGGCATTGCATTTATAATATTAGGAGAATGGGAGTTGATGTTCCCAATACCAGTCCACCTGGGTGCAGCAGATCTCTCTTTAGCACAGGTGGATCTGTCACAACAAGACCACGGTTGAATCTACCTGTGCTCCTGTGAGTATATCCTGAAAACTGGAACTGTTGACTGTCTCCGAGGACTGTGGTTGGGAAACACTGTTCTAGAGCGGGATTCATCAACTCCACATCTTGAAGGTCTGTAAGACAACAGGTTTAAAAAGTTGGGTATATAGAACTGGTTTCATGAAGACATTCACCACACTAAATACATAAGTCCACCCTGCACTGCTTGGTCCATCACGATATACTGAATCGTCCTGTTTTTTGGAAGGTAGACATTGTTTTTTAGGTTTGTAAAACCCCCTTTGATCTTAGATATCAGATGTTTGCTGGACCATGATTAGGTCAACAGCTATATTGGCTGAATAATAATAATAATAATAAAAAATTATTTGTATAGCGCCAACAGATTCCGCACCGCTTTTTTTCTATGCATACAGTACAGAGGTACATAATACACAGTTAAATTAGAATAAATAAAAACATTATAATAGATAAAAATTACATAACAATAAAATACAAAGTATAAACGAGACCTGCTCGTCGGAGCTTACAGACTATAATTTGGGTTGGCTCCAGGCATAAGTGCTTTATTTGTCCATGGTCCAGCCATTGTACATAGTTAGAAATACAGGATGAGCCAGTAACAACGCCAAAATCTGATTGCAAGTAAACATATAAAGTGCAGAAACCGTCAGATATAGAGCAAGGGAAACAACAGAAGGGGGAAACAAGTTTAGGGAACGTTATAGGCAAGCCTGAAGAGATGAGTCTTCAGGGCACGCTTGAAACTGTGGGTATTGGGTATGAGTCTGATGTGTTTGGGTAGGGCGTTCCAGAGAATTGGTGCAGCACGAGAGAAGTCTTGAAGGCAGGAATGAGATGTTCTGATAATGGAAGATGTTAAGGTTAGATCATTTGCAGAGCGCAGAGCACGGGAAGGATGATAGGTGGAGATGAGGGAGGAGATGTATGGAGGGGCAGAGTTGTGGAGAGCTTTATGGGTGAGGGTGAGGAGCTTGAAGTGGATTCTGGATTTAATGGGTAACCAGTACAGTGACTGGCACAGAGGGGGGACGTCGGTATAGCGGCTGTAGAGGAAGATGAGTCTGGCTGCTGCGTTCAGGATAGACTGGAGAGGGGAGAGCTTAGAGAAAGGAAGACCGATTAGAAGTGAGTTACAGTAGTCAAGACAGGAATGAATCAGGGCGACAGTCAGAGTCTGAGCAGTGTCAGTGGTGAGAAATGGGCGGATTCTGGAGATGTTTTTGATATGAAAATGACAGGAGCGTGTAAAAGCTTGGATATAGGGAGTGAAGGATAGGTCAGAGTCTAGCATGACCCCCAGACATCGAGCTTGATGCACAGGAGTTATGCTAGTACCACAGACAGAGAGAGATGTCGGGTTTAGGTTTGTTAGAGGGAGGAAATACCAGAAGTTCAGTTTTAGAGAGATTAAGTTTGAGAAACAGAGAGGTCATAGTGTTAGAGAGAGCGGATAGGCAGTCACTAGTATTTTGCAGGAAGGCAGGGGAGATGTCGCGGAAGGAGGTGTATAGCTGGGTGTCATCAGCATAGAGATGGTATTGGAAACCAAACCTGCTAATGGTCTGTCCGATGGGGGCTGTATAGAGGGAGAAGAGGAGGGGACCCAGGACTGACCCCTGGGGAACCCCAACAGAGAGAGGTAAGAGAGAAGAAGTAGAGCCAGAGAAGGATATGCTGAAGGAGCGGTCAGAGAGGTAGGAAGAGAACCAAGAGAGGACAGAGTCCTTGAGGCCAAGAGAGCTGAGCATGGAGAGGAGAAGCTGGTGGTCCACAGTGTCAAACGCTGCTAAGAGATCCAGGTGAATCAGCAAGGAGTAGTTTCCTTGTGCTTGGCCTTCAGGAGGTCGTTTGACACCTTGGTGAGAGCAGTTTCAGTGGAGTGAAGGGATCGGAAGCCGGACTGTAGAAGGTCAAGAAGAGAGTTATCAGAGAGATAGCGGGTTAGGCGGGAGTAAACAAGACTTTCCAGGAGCTTAGAGATGAAGGGGAGATTAGAAACAGGCCAATAGTTGGCTGCACAAGATGGGTCTAGAGAAGGTTTTTTCAGCAGTGGGGAGTCCCAAAACACCTGCTTAAAGTTCATCTGTAGACATGTAAGGTGCCACACCTTACTCACTTATCAGCTAATCTTTCAACATGTCAAAAATGGCGACTGCACATCTTTCCGTGTAATTGGAGATGCACGGCCGATGGCTGATGAATGCAAAGGGCTGCACGAATATCGGAGCCCTGGTCTCACAAATATCAAGTCTCTGTAGACGAGTGACGATCTAGCAGATCAGTGCTAACTTACCCTAATGGTTTGGCTATCTAATGCGGCCTATAATCCCAAACTACTCAATGGACCATGTGTTGCAAGACCCTGAAGACATTATACATTTGCCATCCGTCTTAAATTGTCCACATCTATCAAAGACATTCTAAGGGTACGTTCACATGCAACATATCTGCAGAAGATTTCATGCTGTAAAGTTTTGCAGTAAAATCTGCTGCGATACTCAGTACTGGTATGGCCTATAGTTCTGCATTCTTGCAACAAATTTTCATTCTGCTGAGAGAATGTAGCCACTGTCTATTTAAAGGGGTTGACCACTTTATAGTAAAATTGCTCAGTGTACAATATTAGTAACTGTACTCACTGTATACACTGACAGCAGCTCCCTGTGTACCTCATAGAGCTAAAATCAGATTCCACTCCCCCAGGCTGTGCTGTCCTGCTCTGTGGTGAGTCTTTCCATAATATGGCCGACAAAGAGGAGCATGTGACCATTCCCCGCCCCCCAGTGTCCACCACTGATGCCACTGGAGGACACCGGGGGAGGGGGGGGGGGGGACACACTCAGGCATGGTCACATACAAGTGACCACAACTGTGACCCAACATTCAAAAAAAATCTGACTTTTGGGCTGTAATTGTGGTCACTTTTGGGTCACAGTTTGACCCCCATTGGCTTTGCTTAGCCCCAATGCAGCACGACTTGGTTGCCTGACCCTAGTTGCAACCAAAACCTCCATGTTGCCCTAGCTTAATTTATGAATTGTGCCCCCAACTATATACTTAAAAAAAACACCCACTTAAGTTTCCTAACTAGGGATGTGCGAAACTCGAGACCATGTCCTAAGGCTTTAGCCACCCTCACATCTTTTCCATATATTATTTTAGAAAAAAAAAATGAACAAATGAATGAATAATAATTTTTCAATTTATTCTATTTATTTTCTCCATACAATGACAGGAAGTGAGCAATAATAATAATAATAAAAAAAAAAAGTCACCCTATAAAACAGCTTATTATTGATAACATTCCGCCATAAAACTGTAATTACACCTAATATCACAGAAGCAGAACATTCTAAATTATTTTTCCACCTGATGAATAAAGTGAAGAATAGCACCCAGAACACCCCAAATCTTCCATTATTTTGCACACAATAACGGATGAGACGCTTTTGTTAGTGATTCCGTGGAATAAGAGCCGAGAAGATGATAGCCGCCTTAACAATGTGATGGCAGACAAAAACATCAGGATATTAATAATAGTAATTTTGTGTGTTCAATACCAATGTGAGGTTATACAATAAGGGGCAAATATATTGGGTTAATATGTCCTCAGCTGTAAATACTAGGATATTAGAAGTTCCTGAAGAGTTTTGCAGCCAAAGGTGAACAAGAAACCATTTCATATATTAGAGGAGTTATTTCCAAATAAACATTCTGCATGGTCACTCATTCATGTGTTATATCTGTATATACAGGACACAGTATTATAGTAGCTATATTCTTGTATATACAGGACATAGTATTATAGTAGTTATATTCTTGTATATAGGAGCAGTATTATAGTAGTTATATTCTTGTATATAGGAGCAGTATTATAGTAGTTATATTCTTGTATATAGGAGCAGTATTATAGTAGCTATATTCTTGTATATAGGAGCAGTATTATAGTAGTTATATTCTTGTATATAGGAGCAGTATTATAGTAGCTATATTCTTGTATATAGGAGCAGTATTATAGTAGTTATATTCTTGTACATAGGGGGCAGTATTATAGTAGTTATATTCTTGTATATAGGAGCAGTATTATAGTAGGTATATTCTTGTACATAGGAGCAGTATTATAGTAGTTATATTCTTGTATATAGGGGCAGTATTATAGTAGTTATATTCTTGTATATAGGAGCAGTATTATAGTAGTTATATTCTTGTACATAGGAGAAGTATTATAGTAGCTATATTCTTGTATATAGGAGCAGCATTATAGTAGTTATATTCTTGTACATAGGAGAAGTATTATAGTAGTTATATTCTTTTATATGGGGGGGCAGTATTATAGTAGTTATAGTCTTGTATATAGGAGGCAGTATTATAGTAGTTATATTCTTGTATATAGGAGGCAGTATTATAGTAGTTATATTCTTGTATATAGGAGCAGTATTAGGCTATGTTCACACTACGTATATTTCAGTCAGTATATTTCAGTCAGTATTGCAACCAAAACCAGGAGTGGATTAAAAACACAGAAAGGATCTGTTCACACAATGTTGAAATTGAGTGGATGGCCGCCATATAACAGTAAATAACTTCCATTATTTCAATACAACAGCCGTTGTTCTAAAATAACAGCAAATATTTGCCATTAAATGGCGGCCATCCACTCAATTTCAACATTGTGTGAACAGATCCTTTCTGTGTTTTCCTGGTTTTGGTTGCAATACTGACTGAAATATACATATACTGACTGAAATATACGTAGTGTGAACGCAGCCTTATAGTAGTTATATTCTTGTATATATGAGGCAGTATTATTGTAGTTATATTCTTGTATATAGGGGGCAGTATTATAGTAGTTATATTCTTGTACATAGTAGCAGTATTATAGTAGTTATATTCTTGTATATAGTGAGCAGTATTATAGTAGGTATATTCTTGTATATAGTGAGCAGTATTATAGTAGTTATATTCTTGTATATAGGGGCAGTATTATAGTAGTTATATTCTTGTATATAGGAGCAGTGTTATAGTAGTTATATTCTTGTATATAGGAGCAGTATTATAGTAGTTATATTCTTGTATATAGGAGCAGTGTTATAGTAGTTATATTCTTGTATATAGGAGCAGTATTATAGTAGTTATATTCTTGTACATAGGGAGCAGTATTATAGTAGTTATATTCTTGTATATAGGGAGCAGTATTATAGTAGTTATATTCTTGTATATAGGGGGCATTATTATAGTAGTTATATTTTTGTATATAGGAGCAGTATTATATGAGTTATATATTTTTCTATATAGGAGCAGTATTATAGTAGTTATATTCTTCTATATAGGAGCATTATTATAGTAGTTATATTCTTGTATATAGTGGCAGTATTATAGTAGTTATGTAAATGTAAAGAAATAGAATCTCGCACTCACCAACTTCACAGATGCAGGTGAATTATTGCAGACACATCGGAGCTGGTGCAGCGGGGAGAGGGAAGGTGGAGAAGCAGGTGCGTTCACAGGGGAGCAACAATCTTTCACGCCTGCTACGGCGCTTCGTCGGGCTAGGAACAGCGTGTACGTGAGGGGGAGGTGCATATATACAATTGAACAATAAAGTTACAAAGGTATCAATAAAGTTACAATAAATTACAATGCAGGTAAACAGATGGCAAAACATCAAAGGAGAGTGTTAAGATCGTTTCTCTCGTTGAGGCCACAAGGTCCTGTAGCGTCTAGACGCATAATCCATAGAGTCTCACGTTTGAGAAGGAGTTTTAGTCTATCTGCGCCTGTGGCAGGGGGGTTAACCCTTTCTAGGCCGATGAAGCGAAGCAGCTTAGTGTTACCTGAGTGTGCAGACCGTACGTGTTCTATTAGCCGTGGAACGCCCTTGACCGTGCGCACAGAGTACAAATGCTCTTTGAACCTTGTCCAAAGAGGACATTTGGTTTTACCTACATAGTACCTGTGGCATGGGCAAAGGATGGCATAAATCACGTGGGTGGTCCTGCACGTAATAAAATTCGCGAATAAAGCAATCCTTGCCCCCTAGATTAATGAAGGCGAGACACAGCATTTGGGGACAATATTGGCAAGTGCCACACCGCTTGTTACCTTCCGGTAGACAGCGGTCGAGCCAGTTCCCTGGTCTAGTGGCCTGACCTTCTGTCAATGCATCTGCTATAGTCTTGCTTTTCCTAAAAGTAATCGGTGGCTTGCGATCTGCCACCGCTTTCAGGTCGCTATCCTGTTGCAATAAAAACCAGTGGTTTTTGATGATCTTCATCACTGTATCGTTGAGATTACTATTTTGTAATGCAAATTTGAATCTTTTAGTGTCTGCGCTGAAAGTTTTTTTGGGGTGGCTGCTGGATCTGGAACGGGTAAGGGAAGATCTATGGCGAGCGTTGGCCTTAATGAGGGCTTCCTCTACTAAAGGTCTGGGGTAACCCCTATCTAATAGACGTGATTTCAATGCGGCGGCTTGGTGCTGAAAGCCCTTCTCGGTGTTATTAATACGTTTTAAGCGCAACATCTGGCTGAAAGGTATGGAATTTTTCACCTGTAATGGATGGGAACTATTAAAGTGAAGGAGCGAGTTGGCGGCTGTTTTTTTGCGGAACACCGAAGTGCGGAGGCCCTGTGCTGAGGCTTCTACCATAACGTCTAAAAACTCAAGAGTAGCACCACCAAAACATGAAGTGAAAAACAAATTACATTATTTTTCTCATTCAAAAAGGTGACAAACTCATTAAATTTGACTGCTGTGTTTTTCCATATCACGAAAATATCGTCAACATAACGATGAAACGAAAAGATATCAGTGATGAAAGGATTACATGGTGCAAAAATAAAGTCCAACTCAAATTGTGCCAGGAAGAGATTGGCATACGTGCAGGAGACCGGCGGTAGTTATATTTTTGTATATGCCTGGGGCAGTGTTGGACTGGGGTATCTGCGGCCCACTAGAGGAAATGATCCTGGGGGCCCACCAATGAAGAACCAGTAAGAAACGACATGTCAGTCAGTGTTAGTGCAGGTTCTAAAGCTGGGGGCCCACCGGAGTGGGCCTGTCCAACACTGGCCTGGGGGCTAACATACACCTTAGTCTGCCAGGCTCTCCAAAGTCAGCCATTTCAGAAGACTATATCCTAAAGTGTTTGGGCACCTTCAGTAAATGCTATCCCCCACCCTCCTTGTATCCTAATGGACTTTGTCTGTATACACATTTATTGCCTAGTGACCGGCTCTTTCACCTATACGTGTACTACCCTATTTAGCTGAAAAGAAAGCAAGATCATGGTACACAACAAGCACTTACCTCTTATGCCCTATTTTTCTGTAGTTTTAATTGTCTACCTTTATATGTATGTAGCATACAGCCATGTTGTCTGCTGGGTGATACGTCTTACAGCTTGACAACAGTATATTCTCTATCTGACAATTTTCCTGCACACAGTACATCTGCCCAGGAGCCATCGGATCAGAGACTTTCTAAGGTGTTCAGTCTTGTATACAAGATTAAATAAGTATTCTTTCCCACCGGGCTGGCTGCTGACCATCGCCTACAACACCATGATCACATGCGTCTGTAGAGAGGATGGAATAGCTAGTGACACCGGCCTCGGGCCTCGCCGCCAGGTTTTTAGGATTCATATACTGTCTTCTGAATACAAAGCCGGAAGAGCTGGAATATAATCAATACTCCACCTTTACTCTTAATGTCATTATTTTAGAATAACTACTGAGTCGGCCAAACGTGACGAAGCAACGCTGTAATTATTTTTATGGATTAAAGGTAAAGAGGTCAGATACGGGCAGCTCTGAGGTAAATGAGGCAGATTGTGGTTGTCTCTGAAAGTATTAAGGGCCACATGTATCATCCTGCGAACGGATGATTTTCGGCGGAAAGTGCCGATTTGCGTATTTTTTTATACGCAAATTGTCGATTTGTGAATAAAATATTCGCAAATCGGCACTTTCCGCCGAGTACGCCAGGGGGGGCGAAAAGGGGGCGTGTAGGGGGCGGAACGGAGGGCGCGGACTCAGAGTCCGCGCGATTTACCATCCGTTCCTCCCAAATATACGCCGAAAACCTACTCCAGTCCTCAGCTGGCGTAGGTTTTCGGCGGTGCGCACGGGTTTTATGTAGAGGCAGTCCGCCTCTACATAAATCTCCGCAGCGCCGGAGCTGCGGGGGCATTTTTAAGTCCGGCGTAAAAAACGCTGGACTTAATAAATGCCCCCCTAAGTGTCTGCTGCCAGGGGACTGGGTGACCAAGAGGCTCAGCTCCGCAGTCTCCAACGTGCAGCTTCCTATGCCCAGTCCTACTCGGGAGTGCAGCTATGGAGCACAAACTGCTGCTCTAACCAGGAAAATAGGATAGTATCTAGTAAACTTAGTACAGGTACCCATTTGAATTGAATGCCTTGGCCAATTGTCAGTACACAGTGGGAGTCATCTTTAATTAATTTTAGGATGTACTGATTCTCATTGAAGAGAAGTTGCTGGTGTATGACTTAAGTACAAGAACTCTCTGAACCGAGATTTGTTCCAAACTTTGTAAAAAGTTTGGTTCGGCACTGGGCAAGTCTGGAAAAAATGCAGCCACACATCTAGAAAAAAATAAAAATTCTCACCTATCTACACCTCCCCCGGTGTCCTCCTTTGGGTTTCCGGTGTCTCCAGCAGCCCCAAGCCCGTTAAGCCAATCTCTGACTGAGCTGGGACAGTGGAGCAGCCAGTGATTGGCTGAGATGACAGCCAACTCAGCCAATCACCGGCCGTGGGGCTGTCCTGTCTCAGGCTAGGTTCACACTGCATTTTTGCAAACAGTTTTTTTAATCCGTTTTTTGCAAAAAACTGATGCATTTGTGTGCATCCGTTTTGATCTGTTTTTTTTTCATTGACTTTCATTGTAAAAATAAAAACAGATCAAAACAGATCCATTTTTTCTTTTGACGGACACAAAAACGTAACTTTTGTGTCTGTTAAAAAAAAGGAAGTCAATTTAAAAACGGATCAAAACGGATGCACACAAATGCATCAGGTTTTTTTTATCCGTTTTTCATCCGTTTTTGCAAAAAACGGAAGAAAATAAACGGACTGCAAAAACGCAGTGTAAACGTAGCCTCAGTCAGTGATTGGCTGAATGGGATTTTGGTGGCCAGAGAAGAAGGACACCGGGGGAGCACAAACAAGTAAGAATAGATAAGCAAATTTTTTAAACCGCACTAAAACAACTAAAAACACCTTTGGCTGTTTTAGTGTGGTCCATGTACGGTTCGGTTTGGACGAATCTGAACTCTACGTTATACTTCGACCAACCGACCAACTTTTGAAGAGTTTTGTTCATCTTTACTAGCAAGCAATGCTTCATGGGAAAAAAGTATGCAAATTAGCTCTACTCCAGAAGGAAGAAAAAAGTCTCTTTAGTGCCTCCTATAGGTAGGAAACAGTAATGCTTAAAGGAAACATTTTGGGGTAGCAGGTCACCATGAGCCACTATGGATGTCTTCTACTAATATTCTAGGACAGGAAAGCTTGATATTCATTGTATCTTCTTCATATGTGAGCGTTATAACAGCACTAACTTGGATTTATTTAAATGATTCCCTGAAGCAGTAACTAAAGCACAAATCCATTATAATATGTTATCCTGCCCAATATGACCCTTGTCAAGCTGCAGCATCCCTTACCATAAACCGTAAAACCGCAAGACGCATTCTCTGTGTGCCCAAGGCTGGAACTACTGAGGAACCTCTTCCCCTTTAAATTTACATAGAAATTTAAAGTGATTGACGGGGAAACAAGTATTGTTCTGTGCCGCTGCCTCTCACCGAGCACAACGTCTCATTCCATCTCTGTTGAGACATTTCCTATAAATCCATTGAAAGCCATAAATAAAATATTTCAGATTGATACATGGTAACATATTATTTTCAGCGACACCAAAGATGAGATCAATAAGTGTTCACATTGACCGGCTGGATGATTTATGGAGACATGTGCAATGTGCTGGCCTGGATGCTACAGACTGAACAAACTGAACGGTTCAGATACTATTAGAGAGTGAATTAAACATTAGTTACAGAGAGGTAGGAGATAGATAGATAGATAGATAGATAGATAGATAGATAGATAGATAGATAGATAGATGACAGAGATAGATAGATAGATAGATAGATAGATAGATAGATAGATAGATAGATAGATAGATAGATAGATAGATAGGAGATACATACAGGATAGAGAGATAGATAGATAGATAGGAGATAGATAGATAGATAGATAGATAGATAGATAGATAGATAGATAGATAGATAGGAGATATATAGATAGATAGGAGATATATAGATAGATAGATGATAGATAGATAGGAGATAGATAGATAGATAGATAGATAGATAGATAGATAGATAGGAGATAGATAGATAGATAGATAGATAGATAGATAGATAGATAGATAAGATAGATAGGAGATAGATAGATAGGAAATAGATAGATAGATAGATAGATAGATAGGAGATAGATAGATAGATAGATAGATAGATAGATAGATATCAGATAGATAGATAGATAGGATAGATAGGAGATAGATAGATAGATAGATAGATAGATAGATAGATAGATAGGAGATAGATAGATAGATAGATAGGATAGATAGGAGATAGATAGATAGATAGATAGATAGGAGATAGATAAATAAAAATATAGATAGATGATAGATAGATAGATAGATAGATAGATGATAGATAGATAGATAGATAGATAGATAGATAGATAGATATCAGATAGATAGATAGATAGATAGATAGGAGATAGATAGATAGATAGATAGGATAGATAGGAGATAGATAGATAGATAGATAGATAGGAGATAGATAAATAAAAATATAGATAGATGATAGATAGATACAAGACAGATAAATGGATAGAGAGGAGATGATAGATAGATTAGACCTTATCTAAGCTGCAAGACGTACTGTGGGGAATTCCTTGATGTCTAGATAGATAGGAGATAGATAGATAGATAGATAGATAGATAGATAGATAGATAGGAGATAGATAGATAATATGATATAGATAGGAGATAGATAGATAGGAGATAGATAGATAGATAGATAGGAGATAGATAGATAGATAGATAGATAGATAGGAGATAGATAGGGTCTGTTTACACATAAAGATTATCTGACACAGATTTGAAGCCAAAGCCAGGAATGGATTTGAAAAGAGGAGAATTCTCAGGCTTTCCTTTATGACCTGATCTCAGTTTATAGTCTGTTCCTGGCTTTGGCTTCAAATCTTTGGCAGATAATCTTTCTGTGTAAATTGACAGATAGATAGATAGATAGATAGATAGATAGATAGATAGGAGATAGATAGATAGATAGATAGATAGATAGATAGATAGATAGGAGATAGATAGATAGGAGATAGATAGATAGGAGACAGATAGATAGATGGATAGATAGATAGGAGATAGATGGATAGGAGATAGATAGATAGATAGATAGATAGATAGATAGATAGATAGATAGGAGATAGATAGATAGATAGATAGATAGATAGATAGATAGATAGATAGGAGATAGATAGATGATAGATAGGAGATAGATAGATAGGAGATAGATAGATAGATAGATAGATAGATAGATAGATAGATAAATAGATAGATAGATAGGTAGATAGATAGACATGAGTTCAAATATATCCACTTCCTTAAAATGTGTAGGAATTGAATAATCAGGCTCTGACCAGCAGGATACAGACAGCTATTGACTCCCTGTTGTGCCGTCGCTTTCCCTGTGATAAGGTGGCGCAATTACATTGTGCCACCTGTGTCTCTCTGCAGAAGCCAGGTCTAGCCAGGAGAGACTAGACTACTATCTCTGTGTAACAGCATGGGATCAGAAGCAGGTGAGTAACTATGCAGGAAACACTTCTAGTTTCAGAGTGAATTATCTTTAAGTTTTTACAGGGTCAGAATGTACAGCAGTATTGTCCTCAGGGATGATCATGAAGTGACACAGTTGATAAAACTGCAAAAGTGGTGAGTGCCGTTTGATCGTTTTTTTTTTTTTTTTTAACATACATTACTTGGACTTTACATTCACAGAAAGCAGCACCCCACTATGCATGAAACTGCAACTCCAAACAAACATAGGGGGAGATTTATTAAACATGGAGTAAAGTAAAACTGGCTCAGTTGCCCCTAGCAACCAATCAGATTCCACCTTTCATTTTCCAAAGAGTCTGTGAGGTATGAAAGGTGGAATCTGATTGGTTGCTAGGGGCAACTGAGCCAGTTTTACTTTACACCATGTTTGATAAATCTCCCCCTATGCGTTTTTCTGTTAAGAGTATTGTCGGTTCTGTACAGTATCTGGCAGTATTATATTTAGGGGGCACAGTATGTGGTAGTATTATATTCAGGGGTAACAGTATGTGGCAGTATTATATTTAGGCGCACAGTGTGTGGCAGTATTGTATTCAGGGGGCACAGTGTGCGGCAGCATAATATTCAGCAGCACAGTATGTAGCAGTGATATATTCAGGGGCCACAGTATGTGGCAGAATTATATTCAGGGGACACAGAATGTGACAGTATTGAATTCAGGGGGCACAGCAGTATTATATTCAGAGGGCACAATATGCGGCAGTATTATATTCAGAGGGCAGAGTGTGAGGCAGTATTATATTCAGGGGCCACACTATGCGGCAGTATTATATTCAGAGGGAAGAGTGTGAGGCAGTATTATATCCAGGGGACACAGTGTGCGGCAGTATTAGGTTCAGGGGGCACAGTGTGCAGCAGTATTATGTTCACAGTGTGCGTCAGTATTATGTTTAGAGGGCAAAGTGTGCGGCAGCATAATATTCAGCAGCACAGTATGTGGCAGTATTGTATTCACAGGGCACATTGTGCGGCAGTATTATATTCAGGGGGCACAGTGTGCAGCAGTATTATGTTCAGGGGGCGCAGTGTGCAGCAGCATAATATTCAGCAGCACAGTATGTGGCAGTATTATATTAACAGAGCACATTGTGCGGCAGTATTATATTCACAGGGCCCAGTGTGCGTTAGTACTATATACAGGAGGCAAAGTGTGCAGCAGTATTAAAATCAGGAGTCACAGTGTGTGACAGTATTATAGTCAGGGGACAGGAACTAAGCTGCAGTTACACAGTAACCACTACACAGTAAACGGAGACCCACACCCATTCACTGTGTAGTGCAAGCATTGAACAACTGATCGGTTGGGGTGCTGATCAGTGACCGATGACTTCATGTGTGTCTATTTTAGGGGGGGGGACCTTTAAGTGACCCTAAAAAAGCATAGTTCTATGAGCTCTGAATATTTAGGGTTCCAACTATCTTATTATTTGTCACCATGACGTGCTGTAAGTTATTTCCTTGCATCCATTGCTGATACTTCTCGAATTGGTAACTTTTGCTGTTCTCGTCTTTTCTGCGCTTTGTCACAAATCTACAAAGATCTTCGATTAAAATGGATAATGAATGCCGAATGTGGAGGGGCTGACAGGAGAGCCAGGGGGGCTTCTGGCATATAGTTATGTTGTGCTGTGAAGCCCCCTAATGTAAATGCAGGCAGACAGGTGCTTCATACAGACTCGCTGAACCGCCACAACAAAGCATGACAAAAGAAAGACAATGCCGTTAGCAACGCAATTCATTGAAAGTGACTTCCTGATCCAGACTTTTCTTCCTTCCATCTCCCATCAAACAAGTCAGAATTTAATGGTCTTTTTTGCACAAAAATACGAAAACTTTTATTATGTACATTAAAAACTGAGCCACCCCCTTCCCATCCTGTTCACTGTGTAGTGCAGGCGCCAAACAGCTGATATGTGGGGATGTGGGTTGTCGGGACCCTGTCTATCAACCTATTTTACCCCTTAATAAAATGCCCTGAACAGGCTTTGTTAAATTGTCCTGTCCTGGACTTGCAGAGGCTGATTTATTTCTTCATTTTGAGTAAATTGACCATTGCCAGGAGCTGGAAAAGACAATCCATTCATTTAATTGTATTGTGTCCCAAGCTGTTGAGTTGGATCATGGCCAATGGTCATTTAACTAGTATACTTAAAGGACAACTCCGGCGCGATAATAAAAAGAAAAACATAAAAAAAAACACACACTTCATACTCACCATCCCTCCGGTGACGATCGCTCTTTGAATCTCCCATTGGCCACATCCCCGTCAGCTCCGTCCCTCGTCTTCAGAACTCCCTCACTTCCGGGTTCCAGGGAAGTGAATGGGAGAGAAAAGGTTGAGCAAACTGGAAGCCATGTGATGCGCTCCAGCCAATGAAAAGGCAGTTGGTGCGCAAGGGCACCAGCAGCCTTTTCCTCTCCCATTCACTTTGCTAGAAGGCGCTAAGGAGGAAGAACACCTGGGAGAAGAGGACTTGGTCGACAGTTATTAGGTATGTATGCTTTATTTTACTTCCAGAGGGGAGGTCGGGTGGGAGATTGGGAAAACTGGGCCACATAGCTTATTAACACATATTACAAAGTCATATAACTTTGTAATGTGAGTTAAATAAGCTAAAAAAGCTAATTGCCGGAGTTGTCCTTTAATGATTCTCAAACCCATTTTGAAGCATTAGGATAACCGTAGTAGTCATACCTGTCCTTCTCACTCTGAATAGATACTGTACTGTGGGGTGAGGACTGGTAAGTCTGGTAAGTCTGAATTTTACATCCCTCCCTTTATTTGTTATGTCTTCTCTGATTCTTGTGTGGTGGTATTGTCCCATTTGTGATTTATTTATTTTAGATTATTATAGTTTTTTTTGATTGTCTGGCTATGAGCACTGCCAAGACGGTGCAATATATATACATTTCACGTTCTTCTATGCTTCCTTGCACGTTGGATGACTTCTTTATGCTCACTCCGACCGTTGTACTTCTTATGACCTCATCTGGTGATATTCTGCATCGTAAGTGCCTCATTGCAGGTTCGATAACGTGTTTTATGCTTCATTCTCTCATCGGACAATACCTTGTATAAGATGTCTCTCCACACGTACCATGTTTTTTCTAAAATTGTAAGTAAAAATCATTGAAAACTAACCCGTGCATAGTCGGAGCTAATTCCTAAGATGTCCCTGGGGTGTCAGAAATCACACTGGTTGGCTCTAGACAATAAAAGTGGTCTGGACAAGCACTAAAATGCTTGAGTGCTATGTAACCAGGTACTCCCCCCCCCCCCCCCCCCCTACCACACACACACACACACACACACACTTAGCAGAGCGGAGGGTACCTGGTTAACCTGAAATCCTACATAGTTACTGTCTGGCTCCCAAGCCAGTGGCGTAGCTACCATGAAGGCAGGGAAGGCAACTGCTATGGGGCCCCTGCAGGAAGGGGGCCCGAGGAAGCCAGCTCTGCCTTCATGGTAGGTACTGTACTGTATGCCACTGACAGTCGACCACTGTACCCCGCTCTCCCAGGGGTCCAGAGAGGAAGAGGGACCGACCACTGCACTGTTCAGCCCCCCCACTGTAGTGCCGGGTGAGCGGGATGAACATCAAAAGGAGAGGAACAGAGGAGCAGGACCTAGCAGGTCCTGCACGGCACAGAAGGAGAGGGATGAAGGACCTTATGATCACATGACCCAAAGGTCCTCAATACTTCTATGTGAAGATCAGCCCGGCCTACAGGAGGAGGAGGGGGGAAGCCTGGGATCTGTAAGTGCTGTGTATGTGTGTCAGTGAGTGTATGTATGTACCTATGGGAATATATGTATATGCTAGTATGTGTAGGTATCTGTGTATATATATATATATATATATACATATATATATATATATATAGTCTAACACTGGTGTATATGTGTGTTTGTGTATGTCAGTAGTGTCTCAAGTGATTGACAGGTGTGCTCCCAAAGATGTTCTGCAGCAGTTTCTATTAATGCTGGTTGAGTATTTCTTATTACAATGAGATGATTTCCCTGTGTACAGGCTACTCATGGTGTATACATCAGCACTAGTGTAACCACATTACAGCGTATATATGTGTGTATGTCAGTGGCGTATCTGTATATATGTTAATGGTGCCTCTGTGTGTGTATATGTGCGTCATTGTCTGTGTTTGGCAGTGGGGGGGGGGGGGGGGGGTAGGGGAGCGTACAGGATTCATGGGGCCCCGTACAGTTTTTTTGCTATGAGGTCCCATGAATCCTAGCTACGCCCCTGTCCCAAGCAGTTAAGTTTAACCCCGGGGCAGACTGTGCTTTGTCTTCTATCTTCACTATTGCCACTCAGCCAATCTCTGCCATTTTGTCTCGCACCCCCTCCTAATAGTCTAATAAGCTGATGCATGCGAGCAGGGCCCTCACTCCTCATGTGTGGATAACTATACGTATATCTCTGTAATGTCTGATTTTTGTCTATGTATGTAACCCCAGAATTGTAAAGTGCTGTGGAATCTGTTGGCGCTATATCAATAAAAATATTATTATTATTAATTATTATCTGCGGACGTGGAGGTAAACTGCTGCAGTCACTGATTGGCTGAGCGGAGACTCTGCTCAGCCAATCAGCGGCCAAGGTGGGACACCGCTGCAGCCACTGATTGGCTGAGCGATGATAGTGAATATTAAAGACTATAACTGTAGTTAGTATAGTCCAAGTACAAGTATGGTACAAGTATAATCCCCCCCATGAGTCAGAACACAGGCAGTGCAGTGTTTTCCATGATAACTGCTGATTGAGGCTTTAAAAGTTATAAAGACAGGTAGACTTTAAAGCTTGCTATAGCTTTCTGTATGCCAAGCATCTGAGCACCACAAGATGCCCGGTAAAACATTGAGCTTGTTCGAGCATGCTTACTCAACACTAGTCTGAACCAGCTTGAGGTCCATTGAGCTTTTTTCTTGAGAGCTGCAGAAGAATGATGTCCACCAGAAGCTTTTTTAGTGTCTCTAGTTCCCTATGCCAGAAAGTTCTAGTGCTAGTTAGGAAGCAACTATACTGAATGTGTGGGTTGGGTTACTGGTTACTGCAATTCTGTACCGACCACATACAATGGCAGAACACCATTACCATCAATGACTATTCACACTTGGCCAACATATAGCTCTAACAGCCTGGCCTCTTACTGAGCGAAACACAGGGAGTAGCGGGACACTGCAGCACCATGGCTGTCAGCTGCAAACCTGGGAGGAGATCAAACATGGTAGAACCTTTCATTTTCCAAAGAATCTGTGAGGAATGAAAAGTGAAAAGTGATTGGTTGCTAGGGGAAAGTGAGCCAGTTCTACTTTACACCAGTTTGATATATCTCCCCTCTTGACGTCAGTTGTACCACCACCACCACCACCACATGGGAACACCTGCACCATAGTGATTAATTTCATTTCCCTAGTAAAGGATAAATTTTTTGAATGTATTTGGGTATCCTAGTCAAAATTATTGAATAATTTCAAGTTCCTAGCAGGGTCTATGAGGTTAGACAGGCCACCTTACGAGAGTCCCTGGTGACCGCTGGTTTGCCATGTTAAATGTAGACCATAAGACTAGAAAGAACCACATAGGCCTGGCATCGATACCAGAATTTTCCTACATACACTGTACAACATGTAAAAATTAGTTGGTTTTGTAAGGAAGGGCCTCCAGGCTACACACCGTGAGAAAAAATCCTGTAAATCTATTAAAATACTGTAACAAAATCCATGTGTTACCATGAGAGGATTCTTGCATGGGTGAAATCCATGGTGAAGATCCAAAGCTTTGGCCCTAAGAATGAACCCCGTGTTTCTAAATGGCGCTCTACCATAGTATGGTTATAGTTCTCTCTTCCCCCCCGCTGTCTCCTTGCCGGATTTTTCCTTTAATACGCCTCTGTTACAGGTGACCTGAGAGTGCCTCTGTGGAGATGTAGTTCTTGGCATATCCCACATATGTCTGGCTCATACTAGAAAGTATCTGTAGCATAAATAATTCTTGATGTAAGGTCTATTAGGAACAAAGGCGAGCAGTATTCCTTCAAGTTAGGAGCCTACGTCTCTCCCCGTCAAGGTACATGATAATCGATTTTTAGCCCATCCACACTTGAGCAGGTTCTTCAAGGCCAAGCTGAGATGTAGCTCGGGGCAGAGGCTGGCATACATGTGTAGGGGGAACGCTAATGCGCTTCAGACAGGAAAATAATTCTTTTCAGATGTCAACCTCGAGAACTAGAATCCTGATACTAAACCAAGACTGGAATTCTAAAACATTTGTACAAAAACATTTATCTTAATTAAAATTAAAAAGTAATGAATAAAATTCTATAAATAATTAATAACATTCACATTGCAAGAGCCACTGTGCCATACAGGCACAACGTCCAGCCCAGTGTAACGGTCGTGGTCCCGGAGATATCTAGAGGAAGGTCCCAACAGAGTCTCAAAATTCTCTTGAGTTTGGATCCTAGTGCTTTTCTGGGCCCAAAATTTTACATGTGTATGAGCCCGATCATTCGTCATTCAAATACTGGTGACTGACAAAAGTTGGATGCAGCCCTAGGGAGTCCTGGAAAACATGGATACAGCCATAGGACATAGGGCCCTATTACACAGAGCGATAATTGTCTGAATCTGTCCAATTCGGACGATTATCGCTCTGTGTCATAGAGAGAATGATCAGCCGATGAAGCGATCGGCTGATTGTTTCTTTAGGCCCTGGACTAAAATCATTGGCTGCCGACCGTGCATCGTTACGTGTAATAGCGGCGCGTGGTCAGTGATTCAAAAGTTTACATACCCGTCCACTTTCTCTGTCTTCTTCTGTGCTCTGCTTCTGCCTGGCCAATGATTGGCTTAGTGGCCTGTCACCTCTGACAGGCCGCTCTGGAGACTGGAGAGGAAGCGGAGCACAGGAGAAAACCGGGAGCATGGACAGGTAATGTAAACTGTTAAGGCAAAGGCTGCATGGACATCGCTGTCTGTGCAGCCCTTGCTAAACGAATATTGGGCCGTGTAATAGGCCCAGTAAATGACCGCCGATCTAGCAGATCAGTGCTCTTTTACAATATTGATTGGGCCGATAAATCCATGCTGTTCAATGGCATAAATTAAAACGCTATAACGCTATATATATGCCCCCCAATTTCACCCAGCTCCCCCTCCATCTCCTCACAGTGTGTGCGATGTAACACTTCCGGGACTGCATGCACAGGAAACCTCTTTCTAACGTTTGGCCTATGCATGGTGGATCTCTGAGACTGACTCAATAGAAGAGGAGGAAACAACGCCTGCACAAAATAGGAATTCTCTAGTGAACTCTATTCTACTCGGGGGTGTACACTAAGGAGCAGGGCCTCAACGCAGGTCTGTCCCCTGCTTGCAAGACCTGGCCTAGGAACATTACTTTAAAAATCTTTAAAGGGGTTATCCAGGATTACAAAAAACAGAGCCACTTTCTTGCAAAAAGAGCGCCACCCCTGTCCTCAGGTTGTGTGTGGTATTATACCACACCCAAACATGAGTGATACTGTTCCTGGAAGGAAGTGGGCATGTACTCCTACAACCCCTTTAAGTGTCCCTACTATCATACCTCATTTGTAGTACACGTTTAGGAACGTTTGGGTTACCCTAGGCTCCAGGGTTGGGCATGATTTGCACCCCCAATATTTACGGCCCTGTCTGCCATCCACACACAGCCTGTGCCACATTACCCAGCCATCAATTTACATAGACACGAAAGCTTTGTGCAAGATGGCTGATGTTATGGGCACATCTGTATACATATAACTACCTCAGTGTGTTTATTTTCTTGCTTAACGGCAATGTCTCCTATTTTATTGTCATTCACCGCTTATCGCTCCCCTAATGGGACTGCAGGGTACGGGAACACGAGCCGCGCACTATTCTATTGCTGCATGTTCCAGATATTATGGTCTCTTACCAGCAGGATTCAAGGCTGGAAGGTTCTGAGAGATTTTATTTATTTCCAGAGTATTCATCTCATTCTCTAAATGTCCTTGGGAAGGAAAGTGCAGATCTTGAAATGAGCAGACCCAGCGTATAAGGCCGCACAAATCATGGCGCGTAGCAAGGCGCTCGCCATCCGTTCCTCCATTGTAAAATAAAAAGGTTTGTAGAAATAAAAGCCGTGCACACCCATTTTATATCCTCCACAAGTGCCGCGTCCAAAAATATTTGTAGGATTGCAGACAGGTAGAAGGAAAATCTATAATGTCTTTCCTAGGATCATTCTGTACAAATTACAGCGGCAATGGGAAAGTAGCCCGAGGCTTTGTGCAGACAGGGACATTACAGCTCTGTACAAGCTCCAAGTGGTTATAGGCCGTAATAAGGCACAGCTATAGCGGTATATGGGGTCATATAATAGTAGGTGATCGAGAGGTATCATATGTTCTAGAAGAGGAATCATTAGTCAGAGGTTATCTAGTGTTATTATTTTTAATCCTGGTGAGCTATTGGTATCACTAGTTCTAGTATTCTACAGGTATTGTTAGTCCTAGGTGATATATGGGAGTCATTGGCTCTACATGAATTAGAGGTATTATTCCTAGGCGATCTAGTTTGTCATTCCGCCAAGACGATTGAGTGGTATCATTAGTCCATGGGGATCTAGTGGTATCATAAGCTTTAGGTGATCTATGCATTACGACTTGTTTTCCTATTGGTATATTTAGCCCTAAGACCCTTAGAAATCTATTGGAATTGTACCGTGGTATCACTACTAGAGATGAGCGCAACTTATAGCACGACATAGAGGATGCTCCTTTTGTCAAGAGGTGAACACAGCTCCAGCATGCTCAAGGATGATCGGTTAGCATTTGTTACCGGTGGCTGAAGAAGTTGGATGCAGCCCTAGGGAGACTGGGAAAACATGGATACAGCCTATGGTCTATGGCTATATCCATGTTTTTCAGGACTCCTTATGGCTACATCCAACGTCTTTAAATGGGAGATTTCAGGGTTCAGGTGGACTTGAGTATCCTTGAGTTGCGCTCATCTCTAATCATTACTCTTGATGCTCTGTTGCTATATAGTGGTATCATTATTCCTGGTCATCTGGAAATATATTAATTTCTAGATGATTTAATTTGGTCTGAAAATAAGACCTACAGCCATTGAATGGTATTGTTTGGTGATCTAGTGGTATCATTAGTCCTGAGTGGTCTAGTGGTATCATGTGGTAATCCAGTGCTATCATTAGGTCTAATGCTACATTTACACTGAGCGATAATTCGCCCAATAAATCGTTTAACGATTCTGAAACAATTTGGTTTTTATAGGGAGCAGCGTTTAGACGAATAAATCGTTAGAAAAATAGTTATTGCGACAGTTCTTAAGATTGCTTAAGCCCATCTCACACATAGGGTGAATCTTTGAAAGACTTTTTACACAAAGCGATCTGCGAATTTAGCGAATGACCAATGATGATTTGAGAAACTGTTGAAAGATCAAAATGAACGATTTCTCGTTCGTCGCTGTGTTTATCCAAGCCAATTATCGCTCAATTATCGTTATTGCGAAAATTCAAATGATAATCTTTCTGTGTAAACACACTATTAGCGGTCTAGAGGTATCATTTGGTGACCTTGTTATATCATTTACCCTTCGGTGGTTGACTGGTATAATTAGATGATCTGATAATATTAGCCCTAGATGATCTAGTGGTAATATTTGGTGATCTACTGATTGTTAGGATCCTATGACCAGGGAGATTAGACAGATATATAGATATATAGAAGATATAACAGGAAGCCCAAGTGCTAGGCCACCCCCCAAGACTGTCCCTGCCTACTTGTTGGTCTGACCCTAGGCTGTTGGAAACAAATAGTTGACAGGCCCTTTTTATTCCAAAGTGCACACAAAAACAAACAAGACAAATAAACGTTAAAGAATAGTCGTACGGAAATGGGTCAGAAAACCAAGTGGACAAATGCAGTACCAAGTCAGCATAGAAACGGGAAGTCAGAGGAGGGTAGGCAAAAAGTCAGAAGAGCCACAATAACAATACAGATAAACGCCAGCCAAATCCAAAAAAATAGACTTATAGCAAGCATGGAATATAAGGCAAGAGGAATACTTAGGTGATGTCAGAATCCCGGTCCAGGGCATGATTGGACCAGTCCTCTGACATCCAGACCAGACCGATCACAGACTGGTAAGAAAAGAATATGAATGATAAAGAAACTGAAAATCACTACTAACTTAGCAGTCTAAAGCCCAGAACAAAGTCAACAGGAGAAGTGAGTCCTTAGTCTTTTGTTTTGTTGGTTTTGGTACCCTTCTTCCCCTCCATAAAAGGAAGAAACCCTTAAGGACCCATCATTTCATATATGTAGCTGAAATTGAAGTTGAAGCTCATCCCTATTCACTTAGTTATGATTACTGTGGGCCTGGGCAATGACGTTTATCCTAAATATAAGCCATGTTTAGGTCAAACAGTGATATCAGACAGAGGAAGATATCTTACTGGATCCTAACGGCAGCTACTGGCAAAGGGTCTACTCTACTTGGTCCTGTAGTCTTCAGCTTGTTGACAAGTCTCATTGACCTATATAAATCCAATTTCCATGACCGGCTTTATCCATTATAGCTTGAGAAAACACATGATTGATGTAGCTATACTGTAGAGCGCCGCATTCACAAGTTTAATGGGTACGGCTGTAAAAGCAGCTGAACGTGTGATAAAGGCTGGATACCTCCTGTCACATCTCTTCATGAATGCTATCTATTTAAAGCAAATATGAAGAAGAAATGTGTATTTAAGAAGATAAGAGCCAGATTTCACCAAACCAAATCCTTTACAAGAAATAACAAAGATGATCTGTAAACACTGCACATCATAAAAGTGTAAAATAAGCATTCATGTACTTATTAACTTCCGAATATATATATATATATATATATATATATATATGTATATATATATATATATATATATATATTTTACACTGACATTTCTCATAGCACTGTAAACAGATTGTGATCTCTAACATCATTCTGTGTCCTGAAGGGAATTTCAATCTAATCTTCTTATCTCACAAACAGACAGAGGTCAATATCTAAGGCTAGATTCACACTGCATTTACAGTATACAATTAATGAATATGTCATACAGGCTCCTGGTGGTTGTATCTAACATGTCCACATAGCCTCAGTCAGACAATGGGGGACAAGAAGATGTACACATGGGTCAGAATATCTGGGTATATCTTTGTTTCGCCGGGTAAGATATAATACTGCCTCTATGTTCCAGTAAATAACTACTTTATTACTGCCCTCAATATAAAAGTATATAACTACTTTCATACTACTCCTATGCACAAGAATATAACTACTATAATACTACTCCCTATGTATAAGAATATGATTACTATGATACTGCTCTAATGTACAAGAGTATAACTACTATAATATACGACATGGAGAGAAAGGAGCGGCTGCACATCACGTCTATGGCTGATACTAATGCTGCTAGGCCTATTTTAAAAACCAACGCCAGGATGTTGGTATATAATTTGATCAAACCATATTGCCCCATGTACCAAGTGCAGGTTCTCTGGTTCACACGGGTCCCTACGCTAACTCCACACTGTGTCGGTCAGCGACCGCAAAGCGTGCACATGCAGGGAAGGGAGGCCATAGAAGGCCCTACAACCCCCAATGTCACAGGACCAAGCCCAAAGTGCCCCACCAAAACCCAGCTGGCACCACCGGCGGGAAGGCTGCCCCCAAACAACACAAGTATGAATATGGTATTGCACTCACCAGCACTGCTGCAGACAGAATGGGAAAGACATAAGGTACTGACATGTGAGCACAGGTATATCCTGCTAATTTGGGTCTTATTAAGGGGAGTGCCAGCTGCTCAGTAAAGGGAGATCTATAAAATACGATATGGAGAGAAAGGAGCGGCTGCACATCCCATCTATGGCTGATACTAATGCCGCTAGGCCTATTTTAAAAACCAATGGCTGGATGTCGGTATTATGTTTTTCTCCCTTTTTTGAGCGGCTGGCACTCCCCTTCATAAGACCCATGTGACCCAAATTAGCAGGATATATCTGTGCTCACATGACAGTACCTCCATGTTTTTTCCATTCTGTCTGCAGCAGTGGTGGTGAGTGTAATACTATATTCATACTTGTGTTGTTTGGGGGCAGCCTTCTCCGCCGGTGGTGAAGGCTGGGAATTGGTGGGGTATTTTGGGTTTGGTCCTGTGACATTAGGGTTGCAGGGCCATTCCATGGCCTCCCTTCCCTGCATGTGCATGCTTTGCGGGGTTGGCAGTCGCTGACCGACACAGTGTGGAGTTAGCGTTGTGAACCAGGAGACCTGCACGTGGTATACGGGGGAGTATGGTCTGATCAAATTATATACCAACATCCTGGCGTTGTTTTTTAAAATTAGCCGAGCGGCATTAGTATCAGCCATAGGTGTGATGTGCAGTAGCTCCCTTCTCTCCATATTGCATAACTACTATAATTAAAAATATAACTACAATAACACTGCCCCCTATATACAAGAATATAATTACTATAATACTGCTCTAATGTACAAGAATATAACAACTATAATATTTCTCCTATATACAGGAATATAACTACTATAATACTTCTCCTATATATACAAGACTATAACTGCTATAATACTGCTCTTATATACAAGAATATAACTACTATAATACTGCCCCCTATATACAAGAAAATAACTACTATAATACTGCTCCTATGTACAAGAATATAACTACTATTATACTGCCCCCTATATACAAGAATATACCTACTATAATACTGCTCCTATATACAAGAATATAACTACTATTATACTGCCCCCTATATACAAGAATATAACTACTATAAGCTTGTGCATATTTCATGTACTCTGTCCCTTTTTTCATTGTGGCTAGCACTCGTGCTTTGTAAGACCCATGTGATCCAAATTAGCAGGAAGCACCTGTGTATATAAGGGGAGGATCTTCTAGTATTCTCCCATTCTACCTGCAGAGGAATGGAGAGAGAGGTAAGAGCTTGTTCACACTTGTGTTGCTTGGTGTCCACTTTTTCCGCCGGTGGCGCCTGCGGGGTTCGGGGGGGCCCTTTAGGGTCTGGTCCTGTGACAATGGGGTTGCAGGGCCATTCCGTCGCCCCCCTTCTCTGCTTGTGCACGTTTTGCAGGGATTGTGGTCACTGACCGGCACAGTGATGTTTTTTGGTTAGGGACTCATGTGTATCAAAGACCTGCACGTGGTACATGAGGCAATATGGTTTGGCCAAATTATATACTAACTTCTGATGTTGGTTTTAAATATAGCTGAATAAGCTTTCGTGTCAGCCATGGGTGCGATGTGCAGCCATTTCTGTCTTTTTGTCTTGTGCATATAACTACTATAATACTGCCTCTATATACAAGAATATTACTATTGTAATACTGCTCCTATATACAGGAATATAACTACTATAATACTGCTCCTATGTACAAAAATATAACTACTATAATGTGAAATGGAGAGAAGAGTGCGGCTGCACCTCACACCTATGGCTGATACTAAAGCCGCTAAGCTACTTCAAAAACAAACACCAGGAATTTGGTATACAATTTGATCAAACCAATACGCCCTGTGTACCACGTGCAGGTATCCTGGTTCACACGGGTCCCTACACTAACTCTGTACCATGTCAGTGAGCGACTGCCTTCCCCGCAAAGCGTGCACATGCTGGGAAGTGAGGCCATGGAATGGCCCTGCAACCCCACTGTCACAGGACCAAACCCAAAATGCCCCACATGGGGGGGGAATTTTGGGTCTGGTCCTTTGACATGGGGGTTACAGGGCCACTCCATGGCCTCTCTTCCCTGCATGTGCACGCTTTGCTGGGGTGGCGGTCACTGACCGACATGGTGTGGACTTAGCGTAGGGACCCGTGTAAACCAGGAGACCTGCACTTTGGTACACGGGGCGATATGGCTTGATCAATTCATAATCCAACATCCTGAAGTTGTTTTTTTAAATTAGGCTTAGCGGCTTTAGTATCAGCCATAGATGTGATGTGCAGCCGCTCCTCTATCTCCATGTCGGATTTTGTATTTTTCTCCCCTTTTTGGGCAGCTGGCACTCCCCTTTAATAGACCCATGTGACCTCAGAGCATATACCTGTGCTCACATGACAGTATATATATAACTACTATAATACTGCCCCCTATAAACTAGATTACATATATTATACATTGATGTTTTTCACCTTCTGTGCTCACGTTGATGTCTATAGGGCTCCTAACATTGACGCCAAGGCAGTTAGGAAATATTCGGCCCTGTACTGTTTTTATGAGGTAAAAAATGGGGGAAACAGCAATGTAGAATACAGGAGGATCTAATCTCCAACAAGATGGAAATATACGACATGATGGTAATAGATCTCCCCAGTGTCTAATAAAATGCAGATTGTATTTTTCATCACGGTTCAATAATATGCTTCTTTGTAAGGAGGAAGAAATCGGAGAGTAAATCAAGGATGTTTTCATGTACACTGTGAAAACTGCAGCCTGAAATGTTGTGATTTGTATAAAATATGACTGCGAGCAGCCTTGTGATGTCAGCGCCAAGTTTTATAGAGAAATATAATTCTCAATTTAAGAGAGAGGAAAAAAAATATCTAAAAACATGACAGTGAATGCATTTAAATGTGAAATCCAAGAACCTACATTATACAAAATGCTTCACCGCAGACACAAGTGGCAACGCTTAGCACGGCCTGTCCTGTTCTATATACACAAGCTGCTTTACATACAGCAGAGGCCCCACAGCGGATTACAAGATTTACTAACAACTAGAAAGAATACCCATGGCCCTGGAAAAATTGCAAAGGGCAATTCCAATGAAATTTAAATATTCTTATCTACAGGATGTGGTATTTTAATAAATCACATTCTGGTATAAAGAAAGCTGCAATAAATTAGTTCTAGGGCAGTATTAGTAGTCTAGTAGTTCTATTATTGTATATAGGAGCAGTATTAGAGTAGTTATATTCTTGTACATAGGAGCAGTATTATAGTATTTATATTCTTGTATATAGGAGCAGTATTATAGTAGTTATATTCCTGTATATAGGAGCAGTATTATAGTAGTTATATTCTTGTATATAGGGGGCAGTATTATAGTAGTTATATTCTTGTATATAGGGGGCAGTATTATAGTAGTTATATTATTGTAAATAGGAGCAGTATTATAGTAGTTATATTCTTGTATATAGGAGCAGTATTATAGTAGTTATATTCCTGTATATAGGAGCAGTATTATATTAGTTATATCCCTGTATATAGGAGCAGTATTATAGTAGTTATATTCTTGTATATAGGAGCAGTATTATAGTAGTTATGCAGGAATGAGACGCAGCTGACCCGCACCAAACCCCCAGCAGTCAGCAACATGGGGCCCCCGATGTTAAACACAGTTCTCCCCGCTAACCGTGGAAATGAAAATAAACTGAGCTGATTCCATACTCCGGGTGAGTGCTGATTTCACTTACTTCACACTATTATAGTAGTTATATTCTTGTACATAGGGAGCAGTATTATAGTAGCTATGTGAGAGAAAGGAGAAAACAGAAGCGGCACTCACCGGCACTCACCCAAAAACACCACACCAGAACCCGGCCAGCACCGCCGGCGGAGAAGGTCGCCCCCAAACAGCACAAGTCTGGATGACTTGTGCTGTTTGGGGGCGACCTTCTCCGCCGGCGGTGCTGTCCGGGTTCTGGTGTGGTGTTTTTGGGTCTGGTCCTGTGACATGGGGGTCGCAGGGCCGTCCCATGGCCCCCGTTCCCTGACTGTGCATGCCTGCGGGGTTGGTGGCCACTGACTGGCACGGTGTGGACTTAGTGTAGGGACCCATGTGTATCAGATACCGGCACCAGGTACATGGGGCAGTATGGCTTGATCAGTTCATACACAAAATTCTGATGTGTTTTTTATTTAGCCTAGGGGCACTAGTATCAGCCATAGGTGTGAGGTGCAGCACTCTTTTTCTTCCCTGAACCGCATTATAGTAGGTATATTCTTGTATATAGGAGCAGTATTATAGTAGTTATATTCTTGTATATAGGGGGCAGCATTATAGTAGTTATATTCTTGTACATAGGAGCAGTATTATAGTAGTTATATTCTTGTACATAGGAGCAGTAGTATAGTAGTTATATTCTTGTATATAGGAGCAGTATTATACTAGTTATCATCTTGTATATAGGAGCAGTATTATTGTAGTTATATTCTTGTATATAGGGGGCAGTATTAAAGTAGTTATATTCTTGTATATAGGAGCAGTATTATAGTAGTTATATTCTTGTATATAGCAGCAGTATTATAGTAGTTATATTCTTGTATATAGGAGCAGTATTATAGTAGTTTTATTCTTGTACATAGGGGCACTATTATAATGTGTGTCTATGTGTGTGTGTGGAGGGGGGTGAAATCTCAATTTCCTTGTTTGATGTACGTTAGGGTAGATGGGCCCATAGACTTTCTACAAGAGGCTGCCTTGATTATAAGGACAGAGCTGGGAGAGAGCTTGCTTAACCTGTACTTATCCTGGCTACAGTATATACAGCGACCAAGGTAGGGGGGATTTTCCAATCAAAAGTTTTGACATGACTCTACTATAAGTCCAAAGTGGCAGCGCCCACCAAAGCATTACTGTATGTATATATATATATATATATATATATATATATATATATATATATATATATGTGAGTAATGGCGTCTCATTCTTTGTACACAGGTATATTACACAATACGTTCTACCGAGTAGAAGGAACATGTTAATTTAATTGTTCTGAAACTTTTCTGTGAAAGGGTTATTGAGTAAATGTCATGTTCTGTGAAGGATGCAGCCTCCCATCTCTTGTACAGTCTGTGGGAGACCAGTCACCCCTCTCTCGCTTCCATTTCTAAAGTGAAAATCCAGCGTGGAGATTCAGATTACCTCTCTGCACGTTAAATTACAGACACAGCGGGAACACTGCGGGCTCATTCCTCTATTTTCATTATTTTTTTAATATGTTAACCCATTCAGGGCTGCAGGACGCAGCTCATGAGAATTCCTCCCTTCTCTACTACTACTGCTGCATGGATCTTATTCAGGTGAATATGATACTGGGCTACAATACAGGTTAATATTGAAATATAATCACCCAGCTCATTCAGTGTGTCTGGTGCCGGGGTCCGAAGGGCCCACCAAGATTTCTAGTTGTTGGGGCCTACTTTGGATTGAAATGAATAAATTATAGGTATAAGATGAATTTATGCTATAAATATATTATCCTATACATTATTGAGGAACGATTTGGAGAACTGATGGAAAAATAAAATGAGTTTTTACTTGATTTATTTTTTACAGGAAATCAACTTCAGGCCCCACCAAGGCTTGCAGTCAATATAGAGCTGCCTATGGAAGCTTAAAGGGGTATTCTAAAGGGAAATAATATGTTAAATCAACTGGTGCCAGAAAGTTATATAGATTTGTAATTTACAGCTTTTAGAAATAGGAAAAATCGCTAAACACTATCGTATTCCCCCTGAGGAAGTCGTGTAGTTCTTTACATTCCAATATGTTCTCTCTCCTGCCACCTCTGTTCATGTTAGGAACTGTCCAGAGTAGAAGAACAAATGATTTGCTTTATGGGTTTGCTCCTGCTCTGGACAGTTCCTGACATGGACTGAGGTGGCAGCAGAGAGCACAGAGTGTTGAACTGGATGGCTAGACTAAACAAAAACAAAACAAAAAAAATCTCATAATACTACATAGCAAAGCAATTTGAAGCTCCTGGGTCCTATTGCAAAATCTATAGTAGCAGTCCAACCGAAAATGATGCCTTATTATGTATAGCAGTACTGAGCACGGATGTGATAAAAAGACAGTCGGGCCCCTTTAAGGAACTGAATCCAAACAATATTAATATCAATCAATTACAGGAATTACAGGAACGTTTGGGTCCTCATGCAACAGCAATAAATAATTCTTACTTAAGGGTAAATGACCAAGTATTAAGTCAACATAAATAAAGCATATATAAAGCACTGTTCCTATACGTCAGTGGGGGTGAACCTTTGGCCCTCCAACTGTTGCAAAACTACTATTCCCATCATGCCTGAACAGCTAAAACTTTGGTTCTCCAAACATGATGAGAATTGTAGTTTTGGAACAGCTGGAGGGAAGCAGGTTCCCCATCCCTGGGATACTGTATGTGATCACAAGTCTTTGGACCCTCTATTTTACCACCGCATCCACCTCTGCACCCCTTATAATTACACCCCTGACTTTAGGAAGCTTGGGGACCTGTTAAATATTTTACATTGAGACCCAAGAGCTTCAGGTTACACCTTTGTGTTAAAGGGGTTACCCAGCAAAAAATCTTTTTCTTTTATATCGATTTCAGAAAGTTATATAGATTAGTACCTATCCGCTGCTGTATGTCCTGCAGGAAGTTGTGTATTCTTTCCAGTCTGACACAGTGCTCTCTGCTGCCACCTCTGTCCATGTCAGGAACTGTCCAGAGCAGTAGCAAATCTCCATAGAAAACCTCTCCTGCTCTGGACAGTTCCTGACATGGACAGAGGTGGCAGCAGAGAGCACTGTGTCAGACTGGAAAGAATACATCACTTCCTGCAGGACAAACAGCAGCTGATAAGTACTGGGAGACTTAAGATTTTTAAATAGAAGTAAGTTACAAACTATATAACTTTCAGAAACCAGTTGATTTCAAAGAAAAAGATTTTTTGCTGGATAATCCCTTTAAGTCTCTGGAGCATTCATGCTATAAAATACTGCTGGTGTAATATAGGAAATCATTCTCAGGCCCCAAATGAAGTAGATGATGGGGATATAGTTGTCTCTAAATGTGGTAGGGATGATGGGGGAGATTTATCAAACATGGTGTAAAGTGAAACTGCCTCAGTTGCCCCTAGCAACCAATCAGATTCCTCCTTTCATTTTCAAAAGAGTCTGTGAGGAATGAAAGGTGGAATCTGATTGGTTGCTAGGGGCAACTGAGCCAGTTTCACTTTACACCATGTTTGATAAATCTCCCCGATGATTATACATCGTACACCCAGCTAGCTCTGCTACATCTTAGAAATGAAACCTATGCTCCTATATGTTCAGAGCTCGGCCCTGGTACTTGTGACCAGCTCAGCACCACTATACTTGACAAACCTAGTTCTGCTACATCTGACACCACCAGATGCGGTCAGGAACAGATCTCGGATGTTATTTTCTAATTTCCGTATAATGAGTGTCCATTGTGTGTTGTGTATATACGGATGTAGCACACAATGGCGTCCCTCCATCCGCAGCACAATGAGCACCGGCCCTGTGATTGCTCTACCATCACAGATCTCCACATTCCTGCTCCTATAAATGGGACGCCCCCCACCACCCCTTCCCATCCCTGACTTCTCTGGACCTGTGATCGCCTATAGGCACAGCGCTTTGTGTCTCTAACAAAAGACGACAGTGAAGCAGGGAGAGATCTGATTCATGGGAATCTCTATGAAGCGAGCAGTGATGGTGGTGGCGGTGGTGGTGATGGTGGTGGGCCCTGAGCCATACAAAGGGGGCAGAATTAAAAAACTCCCTGATGGGCTGGTGAGGGAGAGTAAGGGGGGGGCGGCATTGTTCTATTCAGAGAGAAGAGAGTGGAGCCGAACAAAACAATCACAGATGTAGCAGAGATGAGTTTGTTATTTGGCACAATGAGATGGATATAAATGACATATATAGGTAGATGGAAAATTAAATGGTGATAGATAGACAGATAGATAGATAGACCGATAGATAGATAGATAGATAGATAGGAGATAGATAGATAGATAGATAGATAGATAGATAGGAGATAGATAGATAGATAGATAGATAGATAGATGATTGATAGATAGGAGATAGATAGATAGATAGATAATTGATAGATAGATAGATAGATAGATAGATAGATAGATAGATAGATAGGAGATAGATGATAGATAGATGGATAGATAGATGATTGATAGATAGGAGATAGATAGGAGATAGATAGATAGATAGATAGATAGATAGATAGATAGGAGATAGATGATAGATAGATGGATAGATAGATGATTGATAGATAGATAATAGATAGATAATAGATAGATAGATAGATAGATAGATAGATAGATAGATAGATAGATAGATGATTGATAGATAGATAGGCGATAGATAGATAGGCGATAGATAGATAGATAGATAGATAGATGATTGATAGATAGATAGGCAATAGATAGATAGATAGATAGATAGATAGATAGGAGATAGGCGATAGATAGATAGATAGATAGATAGATAGATAGATAGATAGATAGATAGATAGGAGATAGATAGATAGATAGATAGATAGATAGGAGATAGATAGATAGGAGATAGATAGATAGATAGATAGATAGATAGATAGATAGATAGATAGATAGATAGATAGGAGATAGATAGATAGATAGATAGATAGATAGGAGATAGATAGATAGATAGATAGATAGATAGATAGATAGATAGATAGGCAATAGATAGATAGATAGAAATGTATTTATAGATACGAGTTTTAGCTATAAAAACCACAAATAAAAATATGTATCTGGTGAAAAATCCCAAATCTGAATGAATGACGGTAATAGCACAATGGCATCTGCCAGGCAGACAAAGCTCTGCCAGTTGGACGTGTCCACAAACATTGGCTTCAGTGCTGGGAGAGAGCGGCCTGTCTCCAGGGGCCCCGAACAGAAGGAGGCATCCATAACTGAGGCGCAGATACAAGATCCCGACAGGCTAAAACTGGCCTGGTGCTGAGAGCGCCTGTGCCATCCCCCCGCTATACAAGATGGTGATGGTACCAGCTGCAGAAAACTCCATTACTATGCTCTATGCTAATGGTTCCCTGACGCTATAGAAAGGACAGAATAGACAATATAGAAAACACGAGAGAGAGATATAGGAGATAGATAGATAGATAGATAGATAGATAGATAGATAGGAGATAGATAGATATTTTTGTCAATTTAAAATCTGTGGGATTACAAATCTGGGTTCGGATTCTAGGAACTTTATATTTTTTATTTTGAGGGACGTTGCTCCCTAATCCCAGGAGACCAGTTTGTGATGCAGTTGAACCATTTGATCCCTTTCCCGGGGGGCGTCTCTCCGGCCGTGTGACTGCCCCATCTGCTGCTGTCTAATGTCCATCAGACTGTGAAGAGCCGCTGACCTTTCCTCTTACACTTTCCCCTTCACAAATTAAATTAAAAAGTAACTGCTCATCTAATACCACCGCCCGATTACACCGCTCCAGATACAGGGGCTGCCGTTTTGGGGTGTAGACTGGTGTCACAATCGTTCACAGCACCATAGGAAATTCCCCAAAAATATCACAAATCACAAGTTTTTGAGAATTTTTAAAGGCTGGCTTTTTAAATGTCGATCTCTTTCTGTGAGAGTGGGCTGGTGGCAGCGGTGATCAACTGGGGTCATCCTCCATCTACACAGGACATATAGAGGGAATAAACACCGTGCCTGGCACAGACATGGCACCATGGAGCAAAGGGTAAGAATGTTTGCCAGGCCTGTACTTTATCCAGTCCAAACAATGCTCTGTGAGCTAAACACCCCTTACTCCAGACTGATACATTGTCCATAGCTAGTCCTGCTACCAGCTGAGAAGTGGGGACAATTGTATCCAGTGTATACAATGCTCTGTGAGCTAAACATACTGGACTGTAAACTGATACACTGTACATAGATAGACCTCCCTGTATAGAGCTGTATCCAGCCTAGACAATGCTCTGTGAGCTACACAGATTGGACTCTAGACTAATACACTACACATAGCTAGACCTCCCTGGATATAGCTGTATCCATTGTAGACAATGCTCTGTGAGCTAAACATTCTTGTGGGAAGATTGAAGTAGTTATTGTGCAGAATACACACAAGACTGTTGGACAAACATAAGAATGTAAAACTTTTTTTTTTAATTGAATTTGAAAAAACAGACTCAAATGTTTGACCCTTAGAGGGCGTGTCCTGTGCTCGCCCCCTGCTGGACGATATGAGACTCCATGATGTATCAGAGTACGCAGATCCTGCCAGCTGCAGCTTTTTAGGGGTTAAACAATTTTCCTCTTCTCCATCCCACCCCCCATCATTCCTCACAGATCCGCCCTGTGTCTGCGCTGTCGATCCGCAATGTCAGCAAAGGATTCTACAAATACAAGTGGCCAGACTTCAATCAATCGAATCCCAAAGAGATTTGCTGTCCAGAGGATTAACTACATGTCACCGAGGGGGGGGGCACATATATACTGAGCGGTGTAAAAATAGATAAACCACCCAAGATACAGGGATAATCCTGCCACCCCCCTGTCCTAGAGGCGAGTGATCCAGCCCAACTCACTCAACCATTGTCAGTGAGACCCAGCTGCTTATTACACTACCGCTATAATAATCTAGTGAGCTATTATTATCATCAGTGTAATATCCCTATGCAATTAAAAAAAATAAGGCTTAAAGGGGTTGTCCAGTGAAAGTCTTTTTCTTTAAAATCAACTAGTATCAGAAAGTTATATTGATTTGTAATTTATTTCTATTAAAAAAATCTCCAGTCTTCCCATACTTATTAGCTGCTGTATGTCCTGCAGGAAATGTTGTTTTATTTTCAGTCTGACACAGTGCTCTCTGCTGACATCTCTGGCCGAGACAGGAACTGTCCAGAGCAGGAGAAGTTTTCCATGGGGATTCATAGAAAACCAAGACAGAGTTCCTGTCTCGGCCAGAGATGTCAGCAGGGAGCACTGTGTTAGACTGAAAACTAAACAACATTTCATGCAGGACATACAGCAGCTAATAAGTATGGGAAGACTTGAGATTTTTTAATAGAAGTGAATTACAAATCTATATAACTTTCTGATATCAGTTGATTTGAAAGAAAAAGATTTTCACTGGACAGCCCCTTTAAAGAAGTATTTCTCATCTGGGCTTAACTAGTACAGATAACCGTCCATTGATAACCCATAGTCATGTATGTAACTGAGATGTATTAACTTACCAACTCAGCTCTGCTACTTCTTAACATCTCTTTGTGTTACTAATTGTCTCCCTTGCTGGAATTACTATTCTGGACTGTTGGTATTCATAGAATTAGTACTGAGACTTTTGCAATATTGGGTGCTGGACTAAAGGAATTATACCGTACAGATGTAGCAGAGCTGAATGTGTTGCTTCTTCTTCTGCCATTTCAGGTTTTTTGTTCCATTATAGGACCTCAACAGTGTTTGTTGGGGTCATAGTAGTGTCAGGCTACATTCACATGTTCCGCAAGACTGTTCTGACGGACAAATTTAGGGCTCATTGATTTTGATTGGACAGTTCACACTATCCGTAGTTTTACAGATCTGCAAAAAATTGCTGGCAAGCTCCAGTATATAGAATAATTGCAGCACAGATTGTCTCATAGAAGTCTATGGGAGCATCCGTAATTTTTATGGAAGAAACTAACGTAACATCCGCAAATCCATAAAAAGTATGGATGAGTAATCATTTTAAACCTTTCCCGCTTATTTAAAGGGAATCTGTCACTAGGTTTATGCAGCCTTAAATGAGGGCAGTATAAACTAGTGACAGAAATGCTGAACAGATCGGCGTACTACTTACATCATTCTGTTCAGCCGTTCTCCTAATATGCAGGAGAATAGGATTCTTGCCACACCCCTCCCCCAGCCTCCAGCTGCTGATTGACAGGTGACTGCCTATACACAGCATGGCTAGATAACCACCAATCAGCAGCTGGTGGGCGGAGTTTTCTGCTTCTCATGAATATCCAGGACTACTGGGCTCATGCACATAATGGAGTGGACTAATTTTTGTCCATGTTACTCAGGAGGATATCTCTGGATCAGCTGCACAGAGCAATGTAAGTGATACATCATTCTGTTCAGCTTCTATGTATATATTTTTTAAGCTATAGCTTCCTTACAATAGCCGCTTGATTGAACATCCAATAAGAATTGTTCCTCTGCTCGCATACAGTACACAATTGTCATGGCATCACGCAGTTTTGGGAGCTTTAATAGGTCACTAATCAAAAGTCTCTGTGAGCCAAAAACTCTCCCAAAATGGGAAAACACAACGTCCGTGAATAAATCTAAATGTAATAGATTTGTCCTAGATTTCCCACTCCAACCCCTCCCGCTCACCCCCGATTGTGGAACAGATGTTACTGAAAATTAGATGCAAATTAGATGCAAATAAGGTCACGTTATAACGATGACCTACTCTATATCGCACGCGGTTAAATTATTTCACTTGGCGCGATGGGATAACGGAAGGATGTGCTGCCACAACACACAAGATGTGCATCATCTCCTCCTGTCAAGATGAGAAGAATTCCAGTTTTCTAATTCGATCGGTTCTTGGGAAAGCTGGGTGAACACACGCCTGCATGTGCGGATCCTGGTGGGTGACACACAGCTTTTCCAGGCTCCTGTCCTGCTCCCGTATCTCATATCACTCAGGGGTTTGGGAAAGCTTGCTAACCACCAATGTGATGGCTACCCTTCATTGTCACTCAACTTTCCTAGGCTCCTGAAGAGCACGTTATGCAGCTATATTGCCCCTGCTCCTATAGGCATTTTATTCGGGTTATTGGAAAGCTGAGTAAAAGCAATGTCAATGGAAAGTGACAATTATCCCAAATTCCATTAAGCTTCTCTAATTCTATCTGTTCCTGGGAAAGTTGGGTTGTGGCAGATGTCATTTCAGTGTCCACCTGGGTAATTACTCAGCTTTCTCATATTTAAAACCACAAAGGCGGCCCTCCCTCACATCCTGTAATTTCTCAATATAACTATGTTTTGTGGGATTTGGAAAAGTTGGGTGACAACCTAAATGTTTAGAAGTGACTATGACTAGTAATTATAGAACAATCCATTTCGTTGCCATTACAGCTCCCATCACTCAGCTTTCTCAGACTTCTGAATGGTAAATGTTAAAGAAGTACTCCAGCGAATTATTATTATCTTATTTTTTATTTTTCAAATCAACTGGTGACAGAAAGTTATACAGATATGTAATTTACTTCTATTTAAAAAAGTATCAAGTCTTCCAGTACTTATCAGCTGCTGTAGGAAGTGGGGTATTCTTTCCAGCCTGACACTGTGTCAGACTGGAACAGGAGTGCCCCTTTAAGAGTTAACAAGGTTTAAAGGCAGATCATATTGGTTCTTACTCAGCTTTCCCAGAAACAGGTAGACAATGGAACATCTGAATGAACCCCCCCCCCCCCCAATATAGGGCCATTAGCTTACATTACATGGTTCTAGTAAAATTCTAATATAAGCAACAGTGAATAATGTTACTAATATCATAGACCAGCGTATAACTGTACATTCAGGAGTCCTGGAGATTCCAACTCCTGAACGAGCTTGACTGACTGAAGCATAAATAACCATTGAAGCGGCCTAGCTGCAGTACCGCATATAACCTGGGGACAGGGTGGCGCTGGTTTTGGAGAAAAACAGCATTTTTTTCCTTTAAAACCTTTTAAAGGGAATCTGTCACTAGGTTTATGCTGCCTTAAATGAGTGCAGCATAAACTAGTGATATAGAAGCTGAACAGATCGGCGTATTACTTACATCATTCTGTTCAGCCGTTCTCCTAATATGCAGGAGAATAGGATTCTTGCCACACCCCTCCTCCCGCACTCCAGCTGCTGATTGACAGGTGACTGCCTATACACAGCATGGATAGATAACTGCCAATCAACAGCTGGTGGGCGGAGTTTACTGCTTCTCATGAATATCCAGGACTACTGAGCACATGCACATAATAGAGAAAACTACTTATTGTCCATGTTATTCAGGAGGATACCTCTGAATCAGCTGCACAGAACAATGTAAGTGATACATCATTCTGTTCAGCTTTTCTGTCACTACTTTATGCTACCCTTACATAGGACAGACTAAACCTGCTGACAGAGTCTCTTTAAATTCTCATAATATAATACATGGCCACATGGTATTTTGATGGTAAGGGCAGCGTCTCGGTTACTTAGTGTGCAGTGTGAGGCTTCGCAGGCCTCTGTAATTCCTGTACGTCCTGCCTATGTGTAAAGTGCTGCTTCTCTTGGTAAACAGAAGCAAATCACTTAACCTATGTGCGCTCGGCTCCTTTCTCCGATATTCCCACACCCTCTGATTGTCTGCTCTCTGTCACTGCTCTCCGCTCAAGAGCCTAATGAAAAAGCTGACAACGCTCTTGGCGCGACCCGCGACTGATGGCATAAGAGCTTGAATGTCTAAATGATGGAATGAAGCTAAGACTTTGTGAATGACATGGCTTTATGCTGGCACCTCCAGCCGCACTCCGCTATAATCCACTCCCATAAGTAGCTGCCTGTGGCTTATAGGGGGCGCGATACTAGAATAATACTACACATAGTGCTCACCATGCTGAATATACTGCCGCGCTATTGACCTCTCTTGACTTCAGCACTATTCCTCAATGGTTGTGCTCAATGGTTTACGTATATATGAACATACAGTATACAAGTGACACTTACAGACTTTATACAGTTAAAGGGGTTGTCCCGCAAAACTCTTTTTCTTTCAAATCAACTGGTGTCAGAAAGTTATATAGATTTGTAATTTACTTCTATTAAAAAATCTCAAGTCTTCCCATACTTATCAGCTGATGTATGTCCTGAAGGAAGTATTGTTTTATTTTCAGTCTGACACGGTGCTCTGATGACATCTCTGGCTGAGACAGGAACTGTCCAGAGCAGGAGAGGTTTTCTATGGGGATTCATAGAAAACCGAGACAGAGTTCCTGTCTCGGCCAGAGATGTCAGCAGAGAGCACTGTGTCAGACTGAAAATAAAACATCTCTTACATGACATACAGCAGCTAATAAGTATGGGAAGACATGAGATTGTTTAATAGAAGTAAATAACAAATCTATATAACTTTCTGATATCAGTTGATCTGGTTTACTATAGATATGGTCCAAGATAAATTAAATAAACTCAATGTAACCAAAGCTGCAGGGCCTGATGGATTGCACCCCAGAGTTCTTAGGGAACTCAGTTCTGTAATTTCTCTACCCTTGTATGAAATATTCTGTGATGCTTTGCTTACTGGTATTGTGCCGAGGGACTGGCGTAAGGAAAATGTAATGCCGATTTTCAAAAAGGGCTCTCGAACTTCCCCAGGTAACTACAGACCTGTAAGCTTAACGTCCATTGTGGGGAAACTATTTGAGGGGCTTATAAGGGACTACATCCAGGAATATGTAGTGGCTAATAGTATTATAAGTGATAACCAGCATCAGGGCCGGCTCCAGGTTTTTGTGGGCCCTTGGTCGAGAGAGCCTCGGCGGGCCCCTTTGAATAGCAAATTATATGGCATCATTGTTAGAGGGTCTCTAGCTCTTGATTCTGTGTAGTGGATCAGCTGTGTTATATACTTATTACCCCCCCTCCTGTTTGAGTGTGTATATATCTATCTCTCGAGCACATATATACACACACTCATACAGTAGGAGGATAATAAGTATATAATACACTGCTGTATACCTACACAGAATGGAGAGATATATACACACTCATACAGAAGGATAAAAAGTATATACTACACTGCTGATTACCTTTTTCACCTCGGGGCACACCTACCAAATAAAGTTTGACAAAATAACAAAAAAAACAACAAACATAATTCGGTAACTCACAGGTGACGTCTTCTTTGATCTGATGCGATCGCTCTCTGTTTCCTCGCCATCCGGCCCAGACCACCATGATGATTTCTTCCAGCTACAATTCTTCTCTTCAGAACCTGTGAGACAAACATCTTAGGCTCCGCACATTTCCAGCAACTTCCTTCCCTTTTCCCCGCCCATAGGCTCCTATACATTAGTAACTCCGCTGCTTGGTGTCATGTGCAGTAAAGTAAGAAGGTTTGTGTCCCCATGCTGTGCCCCCATATAGTAATAATGCCCTCTGTCCCCATAGTAATGCCCCCTGCTCTGCCCCATAGTAAATGACCCCTACCCTGTCCCATAGTAGATGTCCCCTGCCCTGTCCCATAGTAGATGTCCCCTGCCCTGTCCCATAGTAGATTTCCCCTGCCCTGTCCCATAGTAAATGACCCCTGCCCTGTCCCATAGTAGATGACCCCTGCCCTGTCCCATAGTAGATGACCCCTACCCTGTCCCATAGTAGATGACCCCTGCCCTGTCCCATAGTAAATGACCCCTGCCCTGTCCCATAGTAGATGACCCCTACCCTGTCCCATAGTAGATTTCCCCTGCCCTGTCCCATAGTAAATGACCCCTGCCCTGTCCCATAGTAGATGACCCCTGCCCTGTCCCATAGTAGATGACCCCTACCCTGTCCCATAGTAGATGACCCCTACCCTGTCCCATAGTAGATGGCCCCTGCCCCATAGTAGATGCCCCCTGCTCTGCCTTAACACAAAACAAAAAATCATACTCACCTAATCCAAGGGACGGTCCTCTTCTTCCTGGCTTCTCCCTTCTGCTAGCAGGGACGGATCCGCTAGCAGGCGCGATGACGTCATCGCTCTGCGCCTGCTGAGGGGATCACGTCCTGAAGCGCTGCGGAGGAAGGCCCAGCCCAGGACGTCATTGAGGACGTCGCATCCGCCCAGCAACGCCACACCCCCCGGATGTAGCCAGCAATGGGGCCCGCCGCATCCCCCGTACTCACTGTCGGCACGACAGTGAGTACGGGGGATGCGGCGGGCCCCATTGCTGGCTATATCCAGTGGCTCATTGCTCGGGCAAGTGCCGGGGGGCCCCTTGAGAGGCTGTGGGCCCCGGCACTTGCCCGAGTACGCCACGTGCTGACGCCGGCCCTGACCAGCATGGTTTTACTCAGGATAGAAGCTGTCAAACCAACCTAATATGTTTCTATGAAGAGGTAAGTAGAAGCCTGGATGGCGGCGTGGCTGTGGATATCGTGTACCTGGATTTTGCTAAAGCGTTTGACACAGTTCCTCATGGACGTCTGATGGGTAAGTTAAAGTCTATTGGTTTGGAAAGTTTAATGTGTAACTGGATTGAAAACTGGCTTAATAATCGTAGCCAGAGAGTGGTGGTCAATGATTCCTACTCCGAATGGTCCCCGGTAATAAGTGGTGTACCCCAAGGGTCAGTACTGGGCCCTCTTCTGTTTAACTTGTTTATTAAAGGGGTTGTCCGGCGAAAAAAAATTATTCACAGAATAACACACATTACAAAGTTATACAACTTTGTAATGTATGTTATGTCTGTGAATGGCCCCCTTCCCCGTGTCCCACCACCCCCACCCGTGTACCCGGAAGTGTGGTGCGCTATACATTACCTGTCGCGTGCCGACCACGGTCTCCGATCGTCAGCAGTGACGTCTTCTTCGGGAGCTTGGCGGATCTTCCCGAGTGCCGGCCGCCCTCTGCAGCGTCATCCGAAGCTCAGCCGCGATTGGCTGAGCATAACTGTGCTCAGCCAATCGCGGCTGAGCAGCTGATGACGTGGCCGCGTCATCAGCCGCTCAGCCGCGATTGGCTGAGCACAGTTATGCTCAGCCAATCGCGGCTGAGCTTCGGATGACGCTGCAGAGGGTGGCCGGCACTCGGGAAGATCCGCCAAGCTCCCGAAGAAGACGTCACTGCTGACGATCGGAGACCGTGGACGACACGACATGCGGTGAGTATAATGCACCACACTTCCGGGTCTAGCGTGGGTGGGGGGAAACACGGGGAAGGGGGCTATTCACAGACATAACATACATTACAAAGTTGTATAACTTTGTAATGTGTGTTATTCTGTGAATAATTTTTTTTCGCCGGACAACCCCTTTAATGATATTGAGAATGGAATTAACAGCAATGTTTCTATCTTTGCAGATGACACCAAGCTTTTTAGTACAGTACAGTCTATGGAGGATGTGCAGATGTTACAGGATGACTTAGACACACTGAGTGTTTGGGCGTCCACTTGGCAAATGAGGTTCAATGTGGATAAATGTAAAGTTATGCACCTGGGTACTAATAACCCGCATGCATCATATGTCCTGGGGGGAGTTACTCTGGGAGAGTCGCTGATGGAGAAGGATCTGGGTGTACTTGTAGATAATAGACTACAGAACAGCACACAATGTCAGTCAGCGGCTTCTAAAGCCAGCAGGATATTGTCATGCATTAAAACAGGCATGGACTCTCGGGACAGGGATATAATATTACCGCTTTATAAAGCTTTGGTGCAGCCCCATCTGGAGTATGCTGTCCAGTTTTGGAACCCGATTCATAAAAAGTTCGTTCTAGAGCTGGAGAGGGTACAAAGACAGGCAACTAAACTAATAAGGGGAATGGAGCATCTTAGTTATGAGGAGAGACTAAAAGAATTAAATTTGTTTAGTTTGGAGAAGAGACGTTTAAGGGGAGATATGATTAACTTATTTAAATATATAAATGGCCCCTACAAGAGATATGGGGAAAAGATGTTCCAGGTAAAACCCCCTCAAAGGACAAGAGGGCACTGCCTCCGCCTGGAGAAAAAAAGGTTCAATCTCCGGAGGCGACAAGCCTTCTTTACCATGAGAACTGTGAATCTGTGGAACAGTCTACCACAGGATCTGGTCACAGCAACAACAGTAGAGGGCTTCAAAACAGGGCTAGACAAGTTCTTAGACCAAAATAATATAGATGCATATGTATAGAACCTATCACCCCTCCCCCTTCCCTGTATCCATCCCCTCCTTGGTTGAACTTGATGGACATGTGTCTTTTTTCAACCGTATTAACTATGTAACTATGAAAGAAAAAGATTTTCGCTGGACAACCCCTTTAATGATATCACTCTAAAGTGAGTTTACAATACAGTGTATGTAAATAATACTGCCAGATTAGGCATATAAATAATACTGTTGCACAATTGACATAAATAATGCTGTCCTAATCTACACTGAAGTACCTCAATATTGTACATAAAATCACTTAAATAATACTGTCATAGGGTATAAATAAATACTATATATACATAAATACTGCCATATTGTGTATGTAGATAATACTGCCAAATTGTGCATATAAAGTATACCATCACACAACTGACCTAAATAATGCTGTCATACTTAACAAAGAAGTACCGCAAGAAAATGTTCCCAATTCGTAAGACACTGGGCGTTCTGTGACCTGGCCGGGTCACAGAACAGCCGATGTAAGAGAAGATCATGCCTTCAGATGATCTTCACTTCTGATGAATTGGGATGCAGGCACATCCGTGCACGCCCACATCCCAATTCGCTGCTGCATTCAATGAATAGTGGCCGCAGAAAACTGACATGTCAGTTAGTGATCCCAACCGGAGTGTGCACTATGGGGGAGATTTATCAAACATGGTGTAAAGTGAAACTCTCTCAGTTGCCCCTAGCAACCAATCAGATTCCACCTTTCATTCCTCACAGACTCTTTGGAAAATGAAAGGTGGAATCTGATTGGTTGCTAGGTTTTGCTGCAGGCTGAGGGAATCCTGGCTGGAGTGTATACACTGTATACATTCCGGCCGGGATCCCTAGCGGTGCCGTGAAAAAACTGACATGCCAGTTTTCTGCGGCTGCTATTCAATGAACAGCAGCCGCAGAAAACCATGTCAGTGCACACTGTGGAGCGAGCGGCTCCAGCCGCACGCGCCATTGTGTGCAGTGGGGAGTTCTGATGCGGGCGTGCACGGATTCGCCTGCATCAGGACTAAGCGGCGCTAAAGATCATCCGGCTAGTACTGCAATACGGGCCGGGATGATCTTTTCTGAGACCAGCCGTTCCGTGACCCGGCCGGTCTCTTACAAGGTGTGAACATAAAGTACACATAAATACTGCCGCCTTAGTGTACAAAAAAATAATACTGTCATATTGTGATAATACTTTATGCAGCAGAAATAATGCTGCTAATTTGTACAAGTAAATAATGATGCTATCCAGTGAATACATATATATATATACATTTACCGTATTTTCCGGCGTATAAGATGACTGGGTGTATAAGACGCCCCCCAACTTTTCTAGTTAAAATACAGAGCATGGGATATACTCACCATAAGACTACTCCTCTTCCAAAACAACTAAAAATTAATAAAACACATCAGACAGCAGCGAGATCTGAGAGGCAGAGAAGGAGTTACAGGAATACCGGTAGGATACAAGGGCGGGCCAGAGGTGTGTTTTTCTAGGCACACCGCCATTCTACCATATCTCTTTTTTCCATACCCCAGATGCGGTTGCTGAGCTCCCACCACTGTTTTCGGGGACTACAGATTCTCCAGTCCGGTTCAGATTTTTTTTACCACCCGCCCTATAAGACGACACCCGGCGTATAAGGTGACCCCTTACTCTTGAGAAGATTAAAAATGAGAAGGTTAAAAATAGTCTCAGGCTGGGTTCACACTACATTTTTGCAATCCGTTTTTTTCATCCCTTTTATTTGCAAAAAAACGAAAAACTAAAATTGTGTGCATCCATTTTTCCATTGACTTCAATTCTAAAACAAAACGGATGTTTTTTTTTAACGTACACAAAAACGTAGCCGACCTTATTTTTGTGTCCGTTAAAAAAAAAAGGATCCGTTTTGATCCATTTTTTTTAAGGCTATGCTCACACAAGGTATGTTTTCGTAAAAGTACGGCCGTTGTTTCAATCGACAACAATGGACGTACTTTGTACGAAACCATACGTTGCCTTGCCTTCTATAGGGTCCTGGCCGAAGCTTATACACACTGCATACGCTCCGGCCGGGATCCCTCGCGTCGCCGCAAAGAACTGACATGTCGGTTTTCTGCGGCCGCTATTCAGTGAATAGCGCCCGTAAAAAGCCATGTCAGTGCACACTATGAAGCGAGTGGCTGTGGCCGCAAGCTTCATAGTGTACTGTGGGGAGTTCTGATGCAGACCTGCATGGATGCGCCCGCATCAGAACCCTGCGGCTGAAAAGATTATCCGTCCGGAATTTTAAGAGACCAGCCGCTCCGTGACCTGGCGGGGTCACGGAGCAGCTGGCCTCTTACGCCATGTGAACATAGCCTTATAATGGAAGTCAATGGAAAACAGATCAAAACGGATGCACACAATTGCATCTGTTTTTTGCAAGAAATGGATAAAAAAACCAGATAAAAAACGTAGTGCGAACCCAGCCTTATACACAGGAAAATACTGTATGTACAATATATATATATATATATATATATATATATATACATAAGAGCTGACACATCCTCTATGCTACATGACGCAGTGAGACTTTAGGGGGATTTAACTTTTTTTTTTATATCGCAGAAATCCTCTCTTTGGCCTTCTCTAAATCTCGGTGTCATGCTCCGCCCCCTTAGGGCATGCATAAGACGTAACAGTTTTCCCTGGAGTGTGTCATTAAGAAAGCCCATTAAACGTATACACGGAGGCTGACTTGTTTAATGATATATGCACAATACAGCTTATCCATGAATACGTCACATTGGATATTTTCACAAACAAATTTATATTTCCTTTTAGTTTCTTAAAAAAAAAAAAAAAAAGAAAAGAAAACAAAAAAGATGGAGTAGTTACAGAGTTCTACCCCTGGCTTAAAAGTACATTTACTACAGCAGCAAACCTATAATCTTCATGTTACCACTCGGTGTCAGTGTAAGCATCAATTGACACAGGAAGAGGGCAATGCTATTATCAGCAGCTCCTGCAATCTGCAAGTAATAAAACCACTTTTATAGGGAAATATGGTTAAGAGGCAGCAAGGCTTCCATGCCGCTCTCTTAGTTCGCTGGGTGGCGGCTGCTGAGAGCCATTTACAAACCCTTCAAATATCCGCTGACGTCTGGACACTGTTCAAGATGCCGTAATGAGTTATGGAAAAAGTCGATGGAAAGCAGAGCTGGCACAGGTTACTGGAGGTATAGATGAGAGGAATCCGACACTGGAATTATGGGATAGGATGTGAGATAGATGAGAAGAATGACTGTGAAGACATGTGGGGACCAAAGATGACAATACTACAAGAATAAAACTACTATCATACTGCTCCCTATATAGAACAAACTATATCAAAGGCTCATAAGTGGTGGACTGGACACTAGATTGTATAGTGCAATACAAGTTTTATTGGATAGACAAAAAACAACAGTGCTTCATATATACAGTGAATAGATTTCTTTTGAAGACAAGATAGCATCCGTATTGAATAGTAGATGAGCAGTATATGGATTAGTAGGTAGGTGTCTGTCCACGGTATTGGTGGCTAATGCATCCTACCTCACTCTAGGGGACCGCTGGGACTTAAGCAACCTTAGTACCCAGCGGAAAATGTCCCTATTCTTTTGATAGATGCAAAGATCCGTCTAGGAGTGGTAGTCTCGTCACCTCCTATCAGTTGGTAACGGTCATACGTCTGTATAGTATATGTGAATACAGGGCTGTACAGTATCAGTTCAGCGTAGATTATGATAGATGCTGAGATCTAAAACAGCAGTTTGAATTATTCCACAGATCATCCGACGCGTTTCCCCCTTAGGTAGGGATAGTAAGGTTCATCAGGGATGTTTAGTATGTGGATGGTCAGCCGTGTAGCAGATCTCTCACGCCAGTCAGCTCCATGTAGTAGTTGTTGCACGGGGATCCAATAGCATTAGAATGGATGATGAAAAGAATGATCAATTATGTCATCAAGCCACTGATAATAGATGCCGGTATGGGGTAGCAGGATATTCCCCCCAGATCAGTATAGATGAGGGTGCCAGAGACGTGGGTATGTCAATGTCCCTCCAAGATAATAAAGAGATGAGCAGCCCGGGCACGTGGAAACCCTCGTTTTGATGCAGATGGGGGTGCCGCTGTGCCGCTGATCTGGGGGGAATATCCTGCTACCCCATACCGGCATCTATTATCAGTGGCTTGATGACATAATTGATCATTCTTTTCATCATCTATACTAATGCTATTGGATCCCCGTGCAACAACTACTACATGGAGCTGACTGGCGTGAGAGATCTGCTACACGGCTGACCATCCACATACTAAACATCCCTGATGAACCTTACTATCCCTACCTAAGGGGGAAACGCGTCGGAGGATCTATGGAATAATTCAAACTGCTGTTTTAGATCTCAGCATCTATCATAATCTACGCTGAACTGATACTGTACAGCCCTGTATTCACATATACTATACAGACGTATGACCGTTACCAACTGATAGGAGGTGACGACACTACCACTCCTAGACGGATCTTTGCATCTATCAAAAGAATAGGGACATTTTCCGCTGGGTACTAAGGTTGCTTAAGTCCCAGCGGTCCCCTAGAGTGAGGTAGGATGCATTAGCCACCAATACCGTGGACAGACACCTACCTACTAATCCATATATTGCTCATCTACTATCCAATACGGATGCTATCTTGTCTTCAAAAGAAATCTATTCACTGTACATATGAAGCACTGTTGTTTTTTGTCTATCCAATAAAACTTGTATTGCACTATACAATCTAGTGTCCAGTCCACCACTTATGAGCCTTTGATATAGTTTTTTCCTGTTTGACATACATAAAGTGGGGACACCGCAATCATATATACCCTATCTTTAGGGATCACATACTTTCTTTATACTTTTTTCCCTATATAGAACCATATAACTACTATAATACTGCCCCTATATACAAGAATATAACTATTATAATACTGCTGCTATATACAGGAATATACCTACTATAATACTGCTGCTATATACAAGAATATAACTACTATACTACTGCTCCTATATACAAGAATATAACTACAATAATACTGCCCCTATATACAAGAATATAACTATTATAATACTGCTGCTATATACAGGAATATAACTACTATAATACTGCTCCTATATACAAGAATATACCTAGTATAATACTGCTGCTATATACAAGAATATAACTACTATAATACTGCTCCTATATACAAGAATATAACTACTATAATACTGCTCCTATATACAAGAATATAACTACTATAATACTGCCTCCTACTGTATATACAAGAATATAACTACTATAATACTGCCCCCTATATACAAAAATATATAACTACTAGAATACTGCCCCCTATATACAAGACAATAACTACTATAATACTGCTCCTATATACAAGAATATATCTGCTATAATGCGGTTCAGGGAACTTAGTGTAGGGACCCATGTGTATCAGATACCGGCACGAGGTACATGGGGCAGTATGGCTTGATCAATTCATACACAAAATTCTGATGTGTTTTTTATTTAGCCTAGCGGCACTAGTATCAGCCATAGGTGTGAGGTGCAGCACTCTGTTTCTTCCCTGAACCGCATATCTGCTATAATACTGCTCCTATATACAAGAATATAACTGCTATAATACTGCTCCTATATACAAGAATATAACTACTATAATACTGCCTCCTATATACAAGAATATAACTACTATAATACTTCTCCTATATACAAGAATATAACTACTATAATACTGCTCCTATATACAAGAATATAACTACTATGATACTGCTCCTATGTACAAGAATATAACTACTATAATACTGCTCCTATATACAAGAATATAACTACTATAATACTGCCTCCTATATACAAGAATATAACTACTATAATACTTCTCCTATATACAAGAATATAACTACTATAATACTGCTATTATATACAAGAATATAACTACTATAATACTGCCCCCTATATGCAAGAATATAATTACTATAATACTGCTCCTATATACAAGAATATAACTACTATAATACTGCTCCTATATACAGGAATATAACTACTATAATACTGCCCCCTATATACAAGCATATAACTACTATAATACTGTTCCTATATAGAAGAATATAACTACTATAATGCTCCTATATACAAGAATATAACTACTATAATACTGTTCCTATATAGAAGAATATAACTGCTGTAATACTGCTCCTATATACAAGAATATAACTACTATAATACTGTTCCTATATAGAAGAATATAACTACTATAATGCTCCTATATACAAGAATATAACTACTATAATACTGTTCCTATATAGAAGAATATGACTACTATAATGCTACTCCCATGTACAATAATATACCACTATAATACTATATGTACAGTACATCATACTGTATACATGTTCAGTATTGTACTCTTAATAACTAAATAGAACATCAGAGAACACAAAACATTATCTGATCCTTTAAATTGGAGAGTATAGTATAGAATTTTGCCGTATTCTTTTTTTATATATATAATACTTAGCGCTTTGTGTTTTTTGTTATACCCCCCCCCCCCCCACACACACACACACATACATTCTGCTAACAAGTCATGGGGGAGTATCTGCCACATTCACATGACACCTCCCGCTTCACATTGTGCGGTGTAAATGTAATAATTGAGCAGAGTTGATCTTTATGTGACCTACATGAATTCTGGAACCAAAATTTGAAAACACAAGAAACTTGAGCGCGATGTCAGACTTTTCCAGTGTGTGTCTTGGCACGTTATTCTCTATCCTGCCTGTATACAAATGAGATCCCAGTAAGACATCAATGACCTGGCAGAGAAGAACGTAGCCTTCAAAGTTGTTGGATAATGGGTCGGCATCCAAGAAACAGTAATTGCTATTAACTTGTGATGCGGGTCTCATGTCAAGAGGCAGAAGCAATGACAAAGCACATTGTCCTTTTTTTACTTGGCGGCCCTTCCAACCACGCCGTCACGCTGTGCTGATGAGGTGACCGGATCACAAACATCGTATTTGGATTGTGACCGGGAATTGTGAGGTAAGGAGAAAAGAAAAAAAATATGTGATAAAAAATATAGAGAAAAAAAATCAATGAAATGATAAATTTATTATCAAATGAATGTGTCATCCCCTGAGTGGGTCTAAACTGATGTATTATGTGAAGTGAAACAAGATCTTACAAGTATGACCAGTGTGCCTGTTACCCTGTTGCCCATAAATACAACCGCCTAACGGCATCTACTAGGGTGGTCACACATGCTCAATTCAACTGCAATTGGCTGCTTTATCCTGGATCTATTGGCAGTTAGTCTACACTGTGCTTGCAAGCAAGGAGGATTGTGGGAAAGAGTGTGTCATTAAGCAACAGAAAGACGTTTCAGTTAAAAAAATTTTTGTAAAAATTGGCAAAAAAAAAAAAAACGCTGTGAGGGCAGGAAGTGGTGGGAGCATAGCAATCAAGTTATACTTAACCGTCCTGGTTCCACCACAGCAAGTTTTCTCAGAGTACCCCTTTAAACTAATAAGTAAAAAAACAAACAGTGAACTAAAAAAAAAAAAAAGGTTAAGTTATGTAATAATTTTAATAATATGATAATAAGTAACAATGTAAATAAATATAAGAAAATAAATAATAAAAATAGCAAAAATAAAAATTGTCATTTTTAAAAAAAGTATTTAACAACTTTATTTTTAGTTTTATTATGTCTATTAGGGGGGAAACATTAAGACAAATAAATAAAAGGAAAAAATATATATATAATAGATAAATAAATAGATTAATAAGTATTATGAATGCATAAATAACTATAATAAAAAAATAAAATGAATATCTAAATAACTAGATAAGAGGATAAATAAATATTATGAATATGTAAATAACTATAATAAGTAAATAAATTAATTATGAATACGTAAATAACTATAATAAATAGATAAAAAGATAAATATTATGAATATATAAGTAACTATAATAAATAGATAAAAAGATAAATAAATAAATTACAATTATAAAAAAAAAAAAAAAGATAAATAAATAAATATTATGAATACATAAATACCTGTAATAAATAAGTAAATAAATATTATGAATATGTACATAACTATAATAAATAGATAAATATTATGAATATATAAGTAACTATAATAAATAAATAAAAATATATCAATATTAATAAATCTATAAAGAAGCCCAATGGTTGGATTAGTATTTTTGCTTCTTCTTTCATTAGGGCTAATTATGGCTCCCACTATCCATATTATCATTTTTGCACTTAACCATGCTTTTTATAACGTTGCTGTTGACTGTGAAGCCGTAATTACTGCATTTTAAACACTTCATTGTCCCAATATTCATTAATTTGTTCTCCTCCTCCCTCGGTTCAATAGCGTTAATTTATCAAGCTCACAGTTGCCAGTGGAGACGCTACAATTATAGCAATAATAGCAGAGAAGAGAGAAACACTGGATATTTTATACCGTTCCAGTAATGGATCAGTAAATGGGTTTGATGGCAAGGTTCAACTATCTCCAACCTTATTGCTCATGGTGCCTTATTAGCAATTAAATTACTATATGGATCCTGGAGGTGCAGGTTCACTTTAAAAAAAAAAAAAAAAAAAAAGACTTTTTGATCCATTGTGGTGAACCTATGAGCAATCAGATTTGTATTGTATTTTATCAGGTTTGTGGTTTGTTTCTGTAATAGGTTGGTTGTGGGGTCGTAGTTTAGGTGGATTGATGGCACCGACACCATAAAGTAAGGCCTAGGCATGGATATGTGTGAATTTCTAGTGTTTATAGAGAGTGGAGCTGCAGTGTAAAGCACTGTGCATTTCCTCCTATTTGGTATATTGCATACTGATCAGTGAAGGAAGCGAGAGTTTAATTGTTCGGAAACCATCAAAATCCATTTATTTTGTGAGTATGTAGTCTTCTTCTCTTATAGTGTAAATTATTACTTCCTGGTTGATCAGTTGTCAGTACTACAGTTCCCAGAATTCATTGCATTCCCCCATCACAGCCCTCCCACCCTGCCTAATCCCTTCCCCCTGCACTCCTGCCAGTTCTCCACCCAGAACTGCTGTAGAATATTGCTTTATGCCACAGTGAGTGAAGCCAGTAAGCCTGCAGCAGCTGTATTCATTCTCTATCTACTCCTCTGCCTATGGCATTATTCAGCACAAGGCAGCGTGCCGTAAAGACATCACTTAGCTGTAAACAAACTTATTCTTTCTTAAATGTCCCAATAAAGATAAAAGTTATATGTCTTGGTGTGATTTATTTAAAGGGGAACTCCCGCAAACAAAATTCTTTCAAATCAACTGTTAAATAGATTTGTCATTTACATCTGTTTAAAAATCTCAAGTCTTCCTGTATTTATCAACTGCTGTATGTCCTACAGGAAGTGGAGTATTTCTTTCTTTCTCTGCTGCCACCCCTGTCCATAGCAGTAGCAGATCGCCATAGAAAACTTCCCCTGCTCTGGACAGTTCCTGACACAGACAGAGGTGGCAGCAGAGAGCACTGTGTCAGACTGGCAGGAATACATCAATTTCTGTAGGACATACGGCAGCTGATAAGTACTGAAAGACTGGAGGTTTTTTAAAATAGAAGTTAATTACAAATCTGTCTAACTTTCTGATTTGAATGAAAAAAAAAATGACGCAGTACCCCTTTAAATACAATTTTCTGATACCAGAATACCCCTTTAATTTACCTTCTGGTGGTGCTGCAACGATTCATACACACATTATGACTAGGGCTCCCAATATTGAGATCTTAGAGGGTCCTAATATTGTGGTCTTAGAGGGTCCCAATATTGAGCTCTTAGAGGGTCCTAATATTGTGGTTTTAGAGGGTCCCAATATTGAGATCTCTGAGGGTTCCAATATTGGGATTTCTGAGGGTCTTAATACTGTGATCTGAGAGGGTCCTAATACTGTGATCTTAGAGGGTCCCAATATTGTAAACTCTAAGGGTCCCAATATTGTGATTTTAGAGGGTCCCAATATTGTGATCTTAGAGGGTCCCAATACTGTGATCTTAGAGGGTCCCAATATTGTGATCTCTGAGGGTCCCAATATTGTGATCTTAGAGGGTCCCAATACTGCGATCTTAGAGGGTCCCAATATTGTAAACTCTAAGGGTCCCGATATTGTAATCTTAGAGGGTCCCAATATTGTGATCTCTGAGGATCTTAATACTGTGATCTTAGAGGGTTCCAAGGTTGTGATGCTAGAGGGTCCCAATATTGTGATCTCTGAGGGTCCCAATACTGCGATGTTAGTGGGTCCCAATATTGTGATCTTAGAGGGTCCCAATACTGTGATCTTAGAGGATCTTAATACTGTGATCTTAGAGGGTCCCAATATTGTGATCTTAGAGGGTCCCAAAACTGTGATCTCTGAGGATCTTAATACTGTGATCTTAGAGGGTCCCAATATTGTGATCTTAGAGGGTCCCAGTATTGTGATCTCTGGCGGTCCCAGTATTTGTATACTCTATACCCAGCTTATCTTTAGAAAGCCCTTTTAACAAATATGATTTTCACCAAAGAACCCCTTTAAGTATTCATACCTACTCTAGCTGGTTTGGATGGAATTTTACACTTTCCACCCAGGGAAATATTATGACCGGAAATTGACTTGTAAATCTCAGAAATAGAAATCCGATTTACAGACATCTAAATTTTCTTAATTCCTTGATATCTTAATAGTCGCTATGTGAAGCGGCAGCGTGATTGCAATTGCCTTGTCATTCATCTGAGGCGGCGTACGACGCTGAGGATGTGCGACGACCAGGCTGCATGTACGCGGGATATGAATGGGAAGCCGATGATAGCCAGATACCACTCGCTTTTGAAATTTTGCAGTGTTTCTTATCGTCACATCCAGAGCTGTGGTATTAAACTGGGAGGGATTATATTATATAAGTAATTCTATCCGAGCCATCGCGGCCTCCTCATTTCCCCAGCCAAATGCGTCTTTTATATCGCAGGTGAACACGCGGCAGGCACAGAACATTTTGCATTGACTATCTATGCTGGGTAGAAGAAGCAGCTTAGATAAATTCCCATTACTATTGTTTGCGTCACCTATCAGGATCTCCCAAAAATCTGAAGATCTTTACTGTCTGTGTTCTTGTAACTTCAAAATCCTTGGCTGCCTGGTGGTTTAGGTAAGTAAGGTGTTTATTGTTAAAGTGGCATGTTCTTCCCAGTCTGACACAGTGCTCTCTGCTGCCACCTCTGTCCATGTCAGGAACTGTTCAAAGCAGCAGCAAATCCTCATAGAAAACCTCTCCTGCTCTGGACAGTTCCTGACATGGACAGGGGTGGCAGCAGAGAGCACTGTGTCAGACTGGAAGGAATACACCACTTCCTGCAGGACATACAGCAGCTGATGAGATTTTAAAATAAAAGTAATTTACGAATCTGTATAACTTTCTGACACCAGTTGATTTAAAAACGTTTTTTTTTTTCTCCCGACTACCCTATTAGTTCCCTGGTGGTATAAAGCAGTACAGGGTTATATTGTATACACCCTGGTGGCTTAAGGCATTGAAGGAGTCAATGATAAATTTAATTTGCTCCTATAGATTTATGAGGTGATAGCTAGTCATGCCTAGTCAGCAATATGTATATATACTTCCTAACTGTGAGGAGCTTCAGATGTGTGCGGGACCGCTGCAGTATGAGTACCTTGCACACTTCAGTGTCTGGAGCTCAGTATAATGACAGACAGCTGCGATCCTGCAGCTGCCTGTCATTCACCATTTAAACAACACAATCTATAGTGAAAGCAGCATTTAAGGAAGTCAGTGACAGGTAAAGCACCTGTCACTGACTAATCGGGTTCCGATCACTTGTACTGATGGGTGGGGGTAAGACACTTACATCTGTCCTGTCGGATTGTCCATCTGTGCATAGAGTCTGCTCTCAGGCAGGCTCTATGCACAGATTGCCGATAGTATTGATCTATGCTATGCTATGGCATAACATAGATCAGTATATGCAATCTAATGGTTGCATGTTGTACAGTGAAAAAAAGTGTAAAAAAAGGTGTACTTTAAAAAAAAAGGTTTTAAAAGTATTTTTTAAAAAACCTATACCCCCCCCCCCAATAAATGTGTAATATACCCCCTTGCCCATTAAAAAAATGAAAATATGTAAAATAATTAGACATATTACATATCGTAGCGTTTATAATTGTGCGATCTATTAAAATATAACAATATTATTCCCGCACGGTGAACAGTGTAAACAAAAACACATACTCAAACAAAAAGACACTAGGGTTGCTGTTTTTTCCCCAATTATATATATCCGGAAAAAAATTATAAAAAGCGATCTAAATTTTTTCTTTACAGCAATATGATACTAATAACAACTAAAGATCATGGAGCAAAAAATAACACTCCAACCAGCCCTGTAGGTGTAAAAAACCCCCAGAAAAAACGCTATGGCTCTTAGACGGCGAGGAGGAACATTGCATTAATTTGACCTGGACATCCGGGCACCAATGACCTTGGTCATGAAGAGGTTAAAGAATATGTAAAATTTGGAATGATGGGACTCTTAAAGCGAATGTTCTAATTCTTTTTTTTTTTTTTTTTTTTGCACTACCTTGTCTTGTACAGGTGCAGAGATCCTGATGGCGCGGTCAATTTTACAAAACTTTGTCCGGTTTTCGGAATCTGCACCAGTTTATTCATGTGCACTTCAGCCTGGGCTATGCAGTGGAGACGGGCCCAGTGCCCCCAGTTTAATAATATGCCCTCCCTATGTGACGCGCCTCCATTAGAATCAAGTCTGGCCCCATCCCTGAGGGAGGGCATATTGTTACACGGGGGTGCGTGTAACAATAATAATCTTCAATTATTTCATACGTCAAAATAATATGTAGGATCCAGATAAGCTTCATTAAAGAGTCTACATAATATTACCATATATGACCACATACCACCATATAGTAACTGAATAATACCACATACCACTGAATAATACTCTGATATAGAATCTACATAACACTGCTATATACAGCCACATACCACCATATAGTAACTGAATAATACTCCGATATAGAATCTACATAATATTGCCACATCCAGCCACATACCACTGAATAATACTCTGATATAGAATCTACATAATACTGCCATATACAGCCACATACCACCATATAGTAACTGAATAATACTCTGATATAGAATCTACATAATATTACGATATACAGCCACATACCACTGAATAATACTCCGATATAGAATCTACATAATATTGCCATATACAGCCACATACCACCATATAGTAATACTCTGATATAGAATCTACATAATACCGCCATATACAGCCACATACCACTGAATAATACTCCGATATAGAATCTACATAACACTGCCATATACAGCCACATACCACTGAATAATACTCTGAAATAGAATCTACATAATACTGCCATATACAGCCACATACCACCATATAGTAACTGAATAATACTCTGATATAGAGTCTACATAATATTACGATATACAGCCACATACCACTGAATAATACTCCGATATAGAATCTACATAATATTGTCATATACAGCCACATACCACCATATAGTAATACTCTGATATAGAATCTACATAATACTGCCATATACAGCCACATACCACTGAATAATACTCTGATATAGAATCTACATAATACTGCCATATACAGCCACATACCACTGAATAATACTCTGATATAGAATCTACATAATACTGCCATATACAGCCACATACCACTGAATAATACTCTGATATAGAATCTACATAATACTGCCATATACAGCCACATACCACTGAATAATACTCTGATATAGAATCTACATAATATTGTCATATACAGCCACATACCACCATATAGTAATACTCTGATATAGAATCTAAATAATACTGCCATATAATGCCTACATAATACTGTAATGTCAATGTCAAAATAATTCCACCAGCTCTAGCCAATGAAAAATGGCCTACATCATGCAATAGCAGCCTGTTTTTTACCGACTTCACTGGAGGGGGGACATCGTGTAGCTTTAGTTGAATCAGACAATGATGTCAAGAAATCCAAAGCACCATGTCTGTTATTAAGGTGATGACTTCCAGCTACATGTACATCTTACTTATGTCCCTGCTACGACTGGGCCCAGCAGTCAGGAAGGGGTTAACCGTGCGCTGATGGGATCTGAGAGTCTCGGTCGCGCCAATAATACAGTTAATGGTGATAGACTTGCCACTGGCTCTTTTTTTCCCACATGTTTTGTGACATCTCATTAATACAGCCCCATTTTTCAGTGCAGGATTACAGTGTACTTGCTGAGAAGGCAATATCATTACAGCTTCTGGTGACCCCGGGAGAAGTCACTATATCAATCAGCAAAATGGATGCCTGACGCCCTCTAAGAGGCAGCTTTGCTTTTTTTTTCCGGACTGTTCCTGATCTCTAGAGGTCTCTAATGACTCGTGTATACATTACATAGGCCATATACATAATTATTAGCTAATAATGACCTTACCCTGTAGCATATATCATGAAAGTATTACCCTACAGTCCTATTCGGTTACATAGAATATCAATAGTCATCAATAAAGTGTATATATAGGAGAAGTGAGGTGCGGACCACTGCAACCAATGAGATATTTTCTTCTAAATAGTGCCGGAAATATGGAATCATTTGATTGGTTCCTATAAATCGCAGTTAATTTCCTTATAATAATTACCAGATAGTTGAACCATCACCATATGGGACCTGGTAACCGGAATCATAAGATTTGCTGCCAATGAGCAGCTGTATGCAGCCCTACCTATGTTGGGGGCTACTTGGATATAGGTTCCTTGCCTGCCATCTTGCAGGAGGAGGAGTCTGGTGTCAGTGCCGGCCCATGCAGGGCTCAACCCCAATGTAGGAGAAGTATGATGGTGTTGAGAGTTGTGTCCGGCGTTGCCAACTTTTCTGATATTGCTAGGTGAATCATAGGAATCAGATAATAAAGAGGGAGGGGAAATTCAATCCCGCCCCAAAGCGGAAATTTCTAACATATTGCTTTTCCAAGTGTTAGTGGGTACTGAGTGATTTGGTGGAGATAGGGAGACGCAGGAGTGAGGGTGGCACTGACCACATGTAGTGCAAGAGGAACCTTCAAAGAGTGAACCTTGTTCATTGCCAAACAGCATACCTATTTGAAACATGAGAGAAGCCAAAGGGCTGGTGGCAAGAGATGGAAGGTCATTGTAAGCCACCATTTAAGTATTGTGGGCTAACAGAGAGTGAGACAGATTGGCTGTCTGTTCTAAGATACAATTTCTAGCCTATCCCCAAAGCTTAGAATGAGGAAATGGGGACAATGACAGATGTACTATGCCACTATTTGGGTACCAAAATGAAACATTCAAGAGTTAACATTGTGTTATGCAATTGTTATGCAAAATCGTCAGAATTCCGCGGTGGAGAGCTCCCGTCTGCCTCAGTGTGAAACAGTGTCTCTATCAGAGGGTTTGCGTGCCTCCGCTACATGCCTCTGCTACGACTTGTCAATTCTTTGAGCGGAGAGCAGTGGGAGCGGAGGCGTGCAAGCCCTCCCATAGAGACACTAAGGACGGCGGGATTCTGCTGCGATTTTGCTCACTATGAACTGGTCCAATTGAGTGGTCTTTTAAAGGCACAGTAGCTTACTAATAAGGCCTTGGACTAGTACCTGATAAAGCATCTAGATGGACCTTGCATTTAACATTATTAAATTGTTTATTTGACGCACATGTTATTAGAGACATTTAAAAGCAAAAACAGGGAAGGGCATAGCGGTAAGTAGGTGTGACTTTGTATAAAAGGAGTGTGGCTAAAAGGAGGCACTGTGTGGCAATTTAAAATGGGTCATAATTTGGACTAGACAATTTAAAGAGCAGTTTCCACATTAAATGACTGGTCCAAACCCATGAGTTATCTTAAGATTGGAGCAGGCAGTGGTAAAGAGTAGCCTCTCGGAGACTAATGTAAAAAGAGCCAATAATAACTTTAATGCAACCCAATTTGCTGAGACCTCCAGCTGAGATCAAGGTTTCAGAAATGGGGTAAAAACCGGAGACATGATGATCCTCATGTTGGTCCATGACACTGTAAATTGCACACCTATGTGCCTTGGATCACTAAACTGAACATGCCCTTAAAGTGGTATCCCAACATTCCAAAAACATTGCTAGTTCTGTATTTAAAAAAGTTATACTTACCTACCCCTGATCCTCTCAGCTCCTTCTGCTTCTCCAATTCTCATCTCTTCTGAGATTAGAGCTTGAATCTGGACCTGTCACTCAGTCAATCATTGGCTGCAGTGATGTCCCTCTTGGCCACTGATTGGGTGCACACACAGGTCCTGCTCTCAGGGTCATCTTCTAAGCAGGAAGAAGAGGCGAGCCGGGGACCGTAAATAGGTCAGTATAAGTTTTTTTTTCTTTTTTTATATGTCCCAAGCAATATAAAATTTTTCTTTTAAATGCCAGAATACCCCTTTAAACCATAACTATTTACATACAAGACTGTTACAGACCTTCAAAGTAAAAGCAAAAACAGAACAACTTTTTCTAGACAAAACAAATTGACGGCTACATCTCAAGAGGTAGATTCTACAATTGGTCATGTAAGTTTGCTCATCTCTACATGGACCCTTAATGAGATAACAAAACTTCATCGTAATAAATGTCAAAAACTGATCTTGACAAAACTGATGGAAACCAATACAAATTTTTATCACGTAAGAGTTGTTTTTGTAACATCACAATTAGCATTTATGTTTCTTTGTGGTCCTCAATGTACGGACTTATCCTAAAGATGTATAAATTCTAATAAGTGTCAGCCCGTCAGATATGCTTAAGATTCTGAAGGTTACAAAATCGCAATTTTACAGGTCAATACGACCTATTCCTTTAAGATACAAATGAGCCTATATCCAGGGAGAGCAATTAAAAGAAATGGAAAAAAAAAACATCAGCCACACTGGCTCCTGTTTGTAACAGAAAACCACACATGATGCTGTCTTAGCCTGCAATTAAAGGTAAATAGGTTTACACAACCCATGATGATGGCTTCTCCTTAAGCTGTTGCTATTTGGTTCTATGGAACATGAAACCTGCAGTTCTGATTGTACCCATTGGAAAGGGCTCTAAATGCAGCTCTTAAGTATTAAATTACAGCGCAATTTCCAGGTGAGCAATCAACGTAACAAAAAAAGAAAAAAAAAATTACAAGCCAAATGTAGGTTGTGAAAAAGTCAAGTGTTCAATCAAGTTCGGTTTGTAAGATGCTACGAGGAGGTGAGGATCACGGAGGTCTACCGGGCATGATTATTATCTCCCATGACTCAAATCATGGTCGATAGCCATTATTGGAACACAGAGCCTGCAGCTTACTTGCAAATAGGTCATTGGGGACTTCAGGTGATATTAAGGCTGACATCGTGGGCAAGGAGGGTAGGACTATAGTGATGGAGAGGGACCTGTGGGTGATACTTTGACCAAACTCATCAAGTGGTCAACAACCTGACTTTCTGCTCATTTTTGGTTACAAATTAGGCTGTTAAGGTTCCATCATTGATGGTCAAATTTGGTAACCAAAAGTTCAGGGCAGTAAGCGCATTCTTAAAGGGTTATTGACTTTAATGTTTTTACATTTTGAATCTCAAATGGGGCAGGATCCATCTTTAAAAGGGTTATCCAGCGCTACAAAAACATGGCCACTTTTGCCTCGCTCTTGTCTCCAGTTAAGGTGTGGTTTGCAAATAAGTTCCATTTACTTCAATGGAACTGAGTTTCAAACCCCACCCAATCTGCAGACAAGAGCAGGGCAAAAGTGGCCATGTTTTTGTAGCACTGGATAACCCCTTTAGGACACATAAAGAGCTGAGAGAAGGATATAGCAGCCAGGAGCTTCTGGTTCAGGCAGAGTCTCTGTAACTTGCTGCCTGAACTGTAAGCAGAGACAGGAGAGGATGCCCTGTAAAGGAACAGAGAGCCAGTGAGAGCTGTGGCGGAGTGGTGTGGCAGCTAAGCTGTTCTTTTTTTTCTTCTTAGGGGCCCAATACTACACATGGCCCAGAGATGGGTCTAATACTATATAGGGTCCAGACTACTACATTAGGCAGGGCCGGCGTCAGCACCCGGCTAACTAGGGCAAATGCCGGGGCCCACAGCTCCTCTAGGGGCCCACTCCCGTTTGTTACTACATTTTTTTGTTAGTAAAAAAGAAAAAAAGTGTAGTAACAAAGGGGACTGGGCCCCTAGAGGCCGCATGTGACAGTTAGGGGCCACGCCGATACATACTGGGGCCCCCGGGCACCTGTCTTCCTTCACAAATCTTCCCTACAGCCGAGTAGGAAAGGACCTTTGAGTGTGTAGGACCTTTGATGATGTCACGGGTCATGTGATCGGACACCTGACCTGATAGAGGGCAGCACGTAGGCTCTGCAAACTAAGTGTTCTGTATGTGCTGGTTTCTAGTTGTTTTGTGTATAGAGGTCCTGCTGTAATATATATATATCTATTACAGCAGGATATATATATGTTACAGCAGGACCTCTATACACAAAACAACTAGATATCTGTATCTATGTATCTATCTATGTATCTATCTATCTATCTCCTATCTATCTATCTATCTATCTATTTATCTATCTATCTATCTATCTATCTATCTATCTATCTATCTCCTATCTATCTATCTATCTATCTATCTCCTATCTATCTATCTATCTATCTATCTATCTATCTATCTATCTATCTATCTATCTATCTCCTATCTATCTATCTATCTCCTATCTATCTATCTCCTATCTATCTATCTATTTATCTATCTATCTCTTATCTATCTATCTCCTATCTATCTATCTATCTATCTATCTATCTATCTATCTATCTATCTCTTATCTATCTATCTTCTATCTCTCTCTGTCTCTCTGTCTCTATCATATAAACATGGTGAGACCCATAGTTCTCCTATATACAGGTCCTGCAGTGATGTTCAGTGTGTATATATATATATATATATATATATATATATATATATATATATATATATATATATACACTGTATATCACTGCAGGACTTGTATATAGGAGAACTAGGGGTCTCACCATGTTTATATATATATATAATCATGCTGGTGCTGCTAGTTCTCCTGTATACAGCTCCTGCTCTGTGTGTGTGCGCATGTATATATACACACACACACACACACACACACACACACACACAGCAGGAGCTGCATGCAGGAGAGATCAGGAGATACAGGAGGAGAAAGATATGCAGCAGCCGCATGTTTCTTTTGCTGCAAATCTTTCCTCACCTGTCTCTCCATGATTTGCTCCTCAAAGGGGCCCGCCGAGGCTCTGTCGCCCGAGGGCCCACAAAAAGCTGGAGCCGGCCCTGACATTAGGGCACACAGAGTTGGCCTAATTCTACACAAGGGGGCCAGAGATAGGCCTAACTACTATATGGGGCACAGAGGTGGCATAATACAATGTGGGGGGATTGAAGGGGGTAACTATATATGGGGCATAGAAGTTGGTTTAACTATTATATAGGGAGAAGTCTAATTATACTATGGGAGCACAAAGTGTACACTATTACTGTGTGGGTCTATACAGATAGTACATAGGTGGGCACTGTGCTAGTGAGGAGCCTAAAATGTTTGTCTGGCAGGCTCTGTGGAGACAAAACCTGTCCAGGAGAGGTCTTAGTGATGGCCGGAGCCAGATGGAGGAGAAGAGCAACGTGACTCTGATCAGAGATACCTCATACAGTCTACAGAGCCTGTGTAGTGCTGGTACCTACCACTATATAGTCACTGTATGAAGGGAAACATTGAGTTTTCTATAGTGTTTTTTTTTATGGATTATGAGGACGCAAAATTAAACAGATGGACCAATGCTGTGTTCTTACCCCCAGGCTTAAACTTTCCAGACAGGAATCTAGATACCCAATGGATTACAAACAAATCGACACCTTTGAACGAAGGATCGAAAAAAAAAATCCTCCAGATGTCCATTATTAAAGCAAATGTACCATTATCTTTAAGATTTTTACATCAACAGACCGGTGCCAGCCCTGTTCTATTCCTGGGCACTGTCCCAGCCTGAATCACTGGAGGCCCGCCTGCCGGCCCCCAGTATGGCGATTTCCCCTCCCCTCTGTGCGATGGCTCCATTGATTCTAATGGAGCCTCGTCACGGAGGGGAGGGGAAACAATCATACTGAGGGCCGGCCGGCCCACCTCCAGTGTTCCAGGCCGGCCCGCTACCCGGGAATAGACCGGCTACATGCCTGGCAACAGAGCTGTGGTTCAGAATAAGGACAGGGGCACCGGCATCCCTGCACCGGCACCGGTCTATTGATGTAAAAATCTTAAAGCGATGTACCTGATGGTTAATTCGCTTTAAGAGTCACAAACCCGTACTTTATTTATTATATGACTTAAATTCACAAGCTATTGCCGCTCCACGGGATCAAGATATGTCTCTTATTTCCGAAACACTCTGTGCTGCTCTGAAAATGTCTGTGATCTGAAATCAATCAACCTTACATTCATATAATAAATAAGGGAATGAAAATGTTTTTTCCAGCCATCATCTCATAAAGTGTCATGGTGGGAAACTTCATTATATTTTGTCCGCTTGGAGTGTACACACCTGCTCTCGTGTACACATGTGCGCACTTACATGTGTCACATGACTCTCCCATCCCATGAAGACTCTGATGTTTACAATAACAGCCTCCAGGGTAACGACAGACGGATGACAAGGTTTACACTCTGTAACCTTTAAACTGGTCGCAAGGGAAAAAAAATCCCATCAATGTGAGCACATCAGTCTCCTCTGGATATGGTAATTACTGACAGACAGCTCCTTAATAAGTAATGAGATGAAAGTGATGTGGAGAGAACATGGCTCCTCCATCTCCAGGTGCAGCGCAAAGAAACCAAAGGACAAAGTAAAGAGCAATACTATTCACAGCCTGATAGAGTAAATGTTACGTGATCCAGACATTTATAAAATAGCATACATTAAATAATATGGTTTTATTCTACATGGCATCTTATCAATTACTATAATACAGCTCCTATACACAGGAATATAACTACTATAATACTGCCCCCTATGTACAAGAATATAACTACTATAATACTGCTCCTATATACAAGAATATAACTACTATAATACTGCTCCCTATATACAAGAATATAACTACTATAATACTGCTCCTATATACAAGAATATAACTACTATAATACTGCTCCTATATACAGGAATACAACTACTATAATACTGCTCCTATATACAGGAATATAACTACTATAATACTGCCTTCTATATACAAGAATATAACTACTATAATACTGCTCCTATATACAAGAATATAACTACTATAATGTATAAAATAGAAAATAAGTCCAAGTACTCACCGGATGAAGTGATCTCTTTGTGTGTTTATTCAGACATCACAGGGAGGGAGCGGTGGCAAGGGTGCGGGAGCGTGTGGCACACAACTGTTTCGCACCTCAGCGCTTTGTCAAGTCTTACCTAAGTCTTGTCAAGTCTTACCTTACCTAAGACTTGACAAAGCGCTGAGGCGCGAAACAGTTGTCTGCCACACGCTCCCGCAATCTTGCCACCGCTCCCTCCCTGTGATGTCTGAATAAACACACAAAGAGATCACTTCATCCGGTGAGTACTTGGACTTATTTTCTATTTTATACACCGTACTGCCCTTGTCTCTGTTCGAGCACCGCGGCTACTTACCAGTGCAGTTTATTAGCCCTTTATCCGACTCCAGCGCACAGCTACTGATTGAGCAGTGTTCAGACAGTGTCGGCACCTGTATCTTCCTGAAGTATAACTACTATAATACTGCTCCTATATACAAGAATATACCTACTATAATACTGCTCCTATATACAAGAATATAACTACTATAATACTTCTCCTATATACAAGAATATAACTACTATAATACTGCTCCCTATATACAAGAATATAACTACTATAATACTGCTCCAATATACAAGAATATAACTACTAGAATACTGCTCCTATATACAAGAATATAACTACTATAATACTGCTCCTATATACAAGAATATAACTACTATAATACTGCCCCCTATGTACAAGAATATAACTACTATAATACTGCTTCTATATACAAGAATATAACTACTATAATGTGGGTGGTGAGATGTAGAGACCTGCACCGCTCCAGATATGCACTATGTGGAATGGGTCTGTGGAATGGTCTTGAGCCAGACAATGGGTGTGAATGTGGCTGCTGGGTGGGGGTGCAAACTACAGAGGCAAGATGTACCAAAGTTCAAGAAGAGAAACACGTAGTAGCACTCACCCTTTCTTCAGCTTAGCGGCTTTATTGCATTCACAAGTTGCGGGGAGGGGAAGGATTCAGGTGTGTGCGCGTCCTAGGACGGCCGTTTCGGGGACACGCCCCCTTTGTCGACAAGGTGGTCGACAAAGGGGGCGTATCCCCGAAACGGCCGTCCCAGGACGCGCACACACCTGAATCCTTCCCCTCCCCGCAACTTGTGAATGCAATAAAGCTGCTAAGCTGAAGAAAGGGTGAGTGCTACTACGTGTTTCTCTTCTTGAACCATAACTACTATAATACTGCTCCTATATATAAGAATATAACTACTATAATCCGACATGGAGAGAGAGGAGCGGCTGCACATCACACCTATGGCTGATACTAATGCTGCTAAGCCTATTTTAAAAAAAACAACTTCAGGATGTTGGAATATGAATTGATCAAGCCATATCGCCCCGTGTACCAACGTGCAGGTCTCCTGGTTCACTACGCTAACTCCACACAGTGTCGGTCAGTGACCGCCACCCCCGCAAAGCGTGCACATGGAGGGAAGGGAGGCCATGGAACGGCCCTGCAACCCCCATGTCACAGGACCAGACCCAAAGTGCCCCCCCAAAAAGTCCCAGCCAGCACCACTGGCGAGGAAGGCTGCCCCCAAACATCACAAGTATGGATATGGTATTACACTCACCAAAAACTGCTGCAGACAGAATGGGAAAAACATGGAGGTACTGTTGTGTGAGCACAGGTATATGCTCTGCTCACTTAGTAGGATAACTACTATAATACTGCCCCCTGTGAACAAAAATATAAACACTATAATAATGCTCCTATGTACAAGAATATAACTACTATAATACTGCCCCCTGTGAACAAAAATATAAACACTATGACAGTACCCCCATCTCTTACCATGTATACCACTTCAGTTTAGAGTTTTCAATTGAAGACATTTTGTATGGCCATTGTTACTAGGAACTGGTGATGTAACTGGGGACACAATACAGTGACATAATGGGAAGATGAGCTCCATGGTATGCCGAGTCATGGGAATGTCGCAGTTGGCTGGTAAAACAACATGACTCATTAGCTCATTACACACTGTCCAAATCGAGAAGGCTGGCACATGTGATCCGGCAGCAATAACATTTTCTGCTACTTTGCAGGGAATTCTGTCAAGCGTTAATAAGCAATGTGAATCTCCTTGTATGTCCCGGGGACACAGAGCTGAGCATTAGGCAGGGTTAAAAGTTGGGGCTTTATAAAGAGTCAGTAATTATAATCCTTCCGGCCTTGTCTATTGGTCTGCACTACTGACCTTCACAGGCACTCAGCGCCCAGACAGAGCGAATAACCCAGGCTGTAATATATGGCCACAAATATCTGCTTGTAACTATAATAACCACATGCAGGATAAGAATAGATGGTACCTTATTACATCTTCTTGTATACAGCAATATGGAACCAGCTGGTATAACCTAGGTGTCTCCTGTATATAGTTATATAAGTACAGCTGGTATAACCTGGGTATCTCCTGTATATAATTATATATGTACCGCTGGTATAACCTGGGTATCTCCTGTATATAATTATATATGTACTACTGGTATAACCTGGGTATCTACTGTATATAATTATATATGTACAGCTGGTATAACCTGGGTATCTCCCGTATATAATTATATATGTACTGCTGGTATAACCTGGGTTCTCCTGTATATAGTTATATATGTACAGCTGGTATAACCTAGGGATTTCCTGTATATAATTATATATGTACAGCTGGTATAACCTGGGTATCTCCCGTATATAATTATATATGTACTGCTGGTATAACCTGGGTATCTCCTGTATATAATTATATATGTACAGCTGGTATAACCTGGGTATCTCCCGTATATAATTATATATGTACAGCTGGTATAACCTGGGTATCTCATGTATATAATTATATATGTACAGCTGGTATAACCTAGGGATCTCCTGTATATAATTATATATGTACAGCTGGTATAACCTGGGTATCTCCTGTATATAATTGTATATGTACAGCTGGTATAACCTGGGTATCTCCTGTGTATATGTACAGCTGGTATAACCTGGGTATCTCCTGTGTATATGTACAGCTGGTATAACCTGGGTATCTCCTGTGTATATGTACAGCCGGTATAACCTGGGTATCTCCTGTATATAATTATATATGTACAGCTGCTGTAACCTGGGCATTTCCTTTATATAATTATATATGTACAGCTGGTATAACCTGGGTATCTGCTGTATATAATTATATATGTACAGCTGGTATAACCTGGGTATCTCCTGTATATAATTATATATGTACAGCTGTTATAACTTGGGTATCTCCTGTATATAATTATATATGTACAGCTGGTATAACCTGGGTATCTCCTGTATATAATTTTACATGTACAGCTGGTATAACCTGGGTATCTCCTGTATATAACTATATACTGTATGTACAGCCGGTATAACCTGGGTATCTCCTGTATATAATTATATATGTACAGCTGCTATAACCTGGGCATTTCCTTTATATAATTATATATGTACAGCTTGTATAACCTGGGTATCTCCTGTATATAATTATATATGTACAGCTGGTCTAACCTGGGTATCTCCTGTATATAATTATATACTGTATGTACAGCCGGTCTAACCTGGGTATCTCCTGTATATAATTTTACATGTACCCTTTTAATTTTGCTCTCCCACACCTAATGTGGATTGACGAGCAGTTTGTTACTCTTTTTTTTTTTTTTTCCCAGGATCTCGGCTGTATTTTTTTTTCTATTTTTCCATTCTGATAAGGAATTCAAATGGCAATCCATTTCCCCTATTTATTTCATTTGGAATCGGTTTAGCTCCCCTCTGGTCCACTTATTTACTTTGTCGAGCGCTATTCAGAAAACCAATTTGTTTCAACAGTTATATAACAAAAAAAAAATATCTGCACAAACTCATTCGGGTGCCAGGCAGCCTAGGATACCGCTGGAGGGGATGAGGGTTGTGTCAGCGCTGGAATAAAGAGATTTGTTTTTATTTTTCCAGAAGGTTCTATTATTTTGCCATCTTCCTTGGGGACTGGTTTCCACTCAAAAAGATCCTTCATTGAGACAGATAAACAAGAAATATGACCGTAATAGATCAGAGGATGCATTGTTATATCAGATCTGCCGGATGCATTACCAGCTCAACAATGCTTTAATTTGAAGGTTCCGGAAGAGTCTTTATAAGATGTTCCAGGGATTGTCAACAACTATAAATAATTGAGTCGTTTTTTTTATTAGCGTCTCATTTAATTACAACTCTACCAATATGGCTGAAACCCAGCTTTCCTGTTGCCCGTATTTGCTGACAGGCCCCTTTTTTTCCCCATAGCTCAAATGGCCAGGAGTGTGTAAAAATGTATATTAAAGGGGGTGTCTGGGTGGAATTAGGGGGGTGGATCACTGTGCTGACCATAAGGCTATAAGTGTAGAGCAGGGATGGGGAACCTTCGGCCTAAAGCTTCGGCTGCCCAGGCAGGATGGAAATTGTAGTTTTGCAACAGCTGGAGGGCCAAAGGTTCCCCACCCCTGGTGTACAGCTTGCTGGGTGCATTAGTGCATAGTATATGGCAGGTGATGGTGGTGATGCTAGCATAGTGTCTCTAGTGTACCACATGCACTCCTTTTCCTTGGCTAGTAGGTGTCTCCCTTTACTGTGCGCGTGTGTACAACTAGCAGAGAATCCTGGGGATGCTCGCATTGTACGGTCAGCTCTCTTGCCACACAGCAACAAAACCTCAGTAACCACACAGTAACATTATACTGACTTAATTGTTGCATAACACAGAGCATTGTCTCCTGGTAAGCTGCAGAGCTGAGAATAGAATTAGCAAAAGTTAATAATATAGTTATCTTAGGGCAATTGCCCTTAGTTGATATAAAACCTGCAGCAAGAACAGGCGTCTTTCCTTGAGAGAGTGCACAAAGGACTGGGACTTCCTGTGTTTAGTCTCTTTTTTGACTATAGAAAAGACTGAAGATCAGCTCGGAGGGAGCATGGAGCACAGTTTGACCATATGTATTATGTTGATTCAAACAGAGAGAACAAACAAACAAACAAACAAAAAAGCAAATATCAGCAAAACTGCTTGTGATGACGGCCCCTGTTGACATCTTACTTTTTTTTTTTTGCGACAGGCACGCTTTAAAAATTTGGCTTAACATTTGGTAGAAATATGTAGCTTGGTTGCTGTGGGTTACAGATCTACTTAATGGGGACTCACTCCAATTAGAGTGGACTCTGCTTACAAGGATCTTCACAGCCTGGCTAACTGTGGTTAAGAAGAAACATTCATTCTCACAGAAAAACTCTGCAGATTTGTCACATGATACCCAGAGGGACCTATGCAGGAGCTAGATCACCAAAGCTGATCAGCACCACTTCCAACTGGAGGCCTACTAAGAGAACAGTGAATCCCAGGGAGTAGGGATGGGCCGAACCTGCCGAGGTTCGGGTTCGTAGGAACCCGAACGCTCGGCAGCAGATTCCCGCTGTCTGCCCGCTCCGTGGAGCGGGCAGATCCAGCGGGAGTAACGCCTGGAAAACTGGGATACAGCCTATGGCTATGGCTGTATCCCAGTTTTCCAAGCGGTCCTCCCGCTGGATCCGCCCGCTCCACGGAGCGGGCAGACAGCGGGAGTCATTACCGAGGGTTCAGGTTCATACGAACCCGAACCGAACTTGGTTCGGACCATCCCTATCAGGGAGCCCTTGAGCAGATTATCCAACCCTGGACTAAAAAAAGTTTGTAGACTATAGAACTTATCCTTGCAGTGTGGACTTGAAAATGATGACTGAAAGATGGTTCAGGCCTTAAAGAGGAAAAAATCTTCTCCTTTGGCTTGATATTTGCAGGAGCTGGAACTTTTCCTTGTCCCTCCCTATGTGCAGGATACTAAAAAAAAAGTATAGCTTTAAGGTGACTAAATGCTCTGACTAACTGGAGCTGAGCTAGCAGACATGTTCACTGGCCAGAAGTAACGCTCAAATTGGTTTAGGACCATTTTCTGGCTTGACAAAGAGTTGGACTATAGACTGATCTTATTGGTAAAGTGGCATCATGTGACCAAAGCATCTTACTTCTATACATGTGACACTGGATGTGGTAAATGTTAATCCTTGCACTGATAATTTACTTCAGTGTATGCTGTTAAAGGATACCAATCAGCACAACTGTGCTGATATGATTCCCTCCAGCACTGTATAGAGCTACTGTGCGGCTCGCGGCAAGTACCGGCTGCAGCAGTAGCTCTAGCGAGCAGAAAAAAGGTAGTGCTGTTTTTGCAAAAAAGTAGCTGTTTTTTTCCAATTCTGGATAATCCCTTTAAACTTAAAGTTTTTTTTTCGCCAAAATCAAATGTTATCCATTGCTGATCACTGGGACCCCACAAATTTCCCACAAACAGTTACAGACCATGACTTGAGACCTAAAATAAAGTCTCCAGACGAGACTCTTAGAGAAGTAGTCTCCAGACCCCCCAAATCAAATTACAACCATTAATCGCAATGTGGTGGCTGTTGGGGAGCCCCTCCATGTGACAGCACCACAATCAGTTCTGGGGCTTAAAGGGGTTTTACAGGGTTAGAAATACATGGCTGATGTCTTCCACAAACAGCATACGTGTCAACTGCGATATTTCAGCTCAGATCTATTTACGTCAGTAAAGCTTTCAGACATAACTGTTGTGCAGGTTTGGTGCTAGCATGGCAGACATATTTGTTGTCAACTGGCTTGGCGGTAAACCAGAAAATTGTTTAATGATGGTGTCATGACCTCATAACTGGTGAGCTGTGTGATAAGCTTTGTGGCAGACATAGTGGCGGCCATTGTGGATATCACACAGCTTTCCCAGATATAACCGTATAAAGGGTGGAATACAACTTGACAGAAGAGGACGACTCAAGGACTCTCGTATTCTGTGGATTGTCTGGATGCTGGGGGAAATGTTCTGTACAGGCGTACACTTGGATGAATCCGGTAGCCGCGGGGAATGTGGAGAGCGCTGGGAAGGAGAATGGTAAGGAAGAAGAACAGATTTTATCAAGGGCGAGACTGAGCAGTGAAGTGAATCTCACGGCTGCCGAATCCATCGCTTCCTTCAGAGGCCGACCTCATCGAGACAGCGTATGAATCCCATCTGCTTCATCCGGGAGGTGCAGAGCAACATCCTCCCTTCTGCTAGAACATGTTCTCTGCTTCTATGCATCAGGCTTCTCGCTAAACTTCAGTCGAAACTTTCAAAAGTAACTTTGAGAATCATGAAATTCTATGATATTCTTTAAATTTGGTATCTGAGGCGTCATGCTTCTATGTTACACGTACTGACATTCATCTTCTGTTTTTTATCTATTGTCTATTCACAAGTCTATGCAATGGAGAGATCTGATTAGAGATGAGCACAAGTCGAGTCTGATAGATTGGCATTTGATTTCTGGTGGCTGAAGAAGTTGGATGCAGCCCCAGGAGTCCTGGAATACATATACATATATTTGCCAGGTCAGAAAAGTGATTGACAGAGCTGGGAGCCAACGGCTCCAGGTCCTGTCAAACAGAGTGTCATATTTAATTGTATGTGCTCCTGGTCTGGCCCGGGCTGGTTGGCAATTCCATGCGCATCCGGAGCTGTCTGGAATTCCAGATGTTCCCCATAGGGTTTTATGGGGCAGGAAGCCTATCTGGATTTCCTGATAAGAAATCTGGACCTATTTCTCTGATGTGTGAAGGGGCCTTAGATGGGGATACACCACTGCAAATTTTTATTGTAGCAAATGAAAATCAAGTTTAAAAAAGAGCAATGTGTAAAAAAAATTACAAGTTTCAGATTACGCTGGGTGCTTCTACAGCAAAATTCACAACAATAAAATTTTATGGCTATGTTTACACTAAGAAGAGAAAAAAAAATATGTATATTTCAGTCAGTAAATTTCAGTCAGTATTGCAACCAAAACCAGGAGTGGATTAAAAACACAGAAAGGCTCTGTTCACACAATGTTGAAATTGAGTGGATGGCCGCCATTTAATGGCAAATATTTGCTGTTATTTTAGAACAACGGCTGTTATATTGAAATAATGGCCGTTATTTACTGTTATATGGCGGCCATCCACTCAATTTCAACATTGTGTGAACAGATCCTTTCTGTGTTTTAATCCACTCCTGGTTTTGGATGCAATACTGACTGAAATATACGTAGTGTGAACGCAGCCTTTGTACGTACGTACTTTGTACGAAAAGGCACAATGCATGTTCTTCTATGGGATTCCGGCCGGAGCATATACACACACGTATACTGCAGTATCGGCCAGGATGATCTTTGTAGAGACCGGCCTCTCTGTGACCCAGCTGAGTCATGGAATGGCTGGTACAATACACCGTGTGAACATGGCCTTACATGAGTATATGTGCGGCCATGTCAGATTCTCTTCAAATGTCCCAACGAGCGAGAGATATCTGACTGATCGACCCCTTAGAATGAAGGTCAGGAAAGAAGGGGAAATTCATTGGCCATTCTGAAACTGCACTGGGATGGGGTATTTCAGTGCCATGTCTTCCGCTGTAAAACAATAGGAGCCGATATTTTTTTTGCTCTTTAAATCCACTGAAATATTTATAAGGAAAAAAAATTGTTTCTTGAAGAGGCTTGGTGCGTTGCTTCAGCTCGTATAATGAGGCACCTGCTTTCCTAGAGCCAGATGGTGACCGGCCGCCATCAAAATTCGACAAGTAATACTGATCCAGCTCGTCAAAGCCCAGTAGTTTCCAAAGAGAAGGATGCTTGTTCTACGAGGTCAAGAAAGGCAGATAGCGCGCAGACGAGGAGACAGTTGTCAGCTGCGCGCTAATTGAACGCGCGCCATTTTTATTCCAGTTTTCGGAAACTATTGTGAGTTACTTATGCTAATTTACTGCCTATTTATAAATTGTCCGCATGTGGTCTCCGGTGAATTAGAATACAGCCTGTTCTGGCAAAGACTCTGCCCGTCCCATTGTACATTCTTCTGGATGGATATCAAGTTTGATTTTTGATTTTTTTTCCTTTGGCTCAAATCTTTATTTCATCCATCTACATCAGATATACACGGAGGAGTATCCAGATCACTCGAAGACAAGAAAGAACACAAGGAAGAACATGGCTAGGAGATTGAGATTTCGATAAATTGAGCAAAGCCACTTTCCCAAAACCTTTATGATAAAAAATAGCTATAATGAACAGGAAGTGTTGTCATAAGAACCAAGAAAGCCTCTAATTTCAATATCTTATAAATAGAGATGAGCGAACCTGGAGCATGCTCGAGTCCATCCGAACCTGAACTTTCGGCATATGATTAGCGGTGGCTGCTGAAGTCTGATAAAGCCCTAAGGCTATGTGGAAAACATGGATATAGTCATTGGCTGTATCCATGTTTTCCAGACAACCTTAGAGCTTTATCCAAGTTCATTAGCCCCCGCTAATCATATGCCGAACGTTCAGGTTCGGATGGACTCGAACCCGAACTCGGTTCGCTCATCTCTACTTATAAACTAGCACTTATACACTATATTTAGAGTTACGGGGGTTCTCTGGACTTACAAAACATAGCTGTTTTCTTCTTTTATAAACCGTGCCACACATATCTGCAGGTTGTGCGTGGTATTGTTGTTCAGCCCCATTTACATATATAAGTATTACATAAGTATTTTAATCATTTAAAGAGTTTACCAGGGAAATATAAAAGTGTGCATAAAAATAATAACAGAGAGTATACTCACCTCCACCACTTCTCCGCTGCTCCCGCTGTGTGATCTATCAGTCCCAGCTATGTTCCCATTCTCACAGCTTACAATAAAGTTCTACTCCCTGGTCAGCCATTCAAAGACAGAGCTGAGGGTAGAGGCTGATGTCATCAGAATCTGGCAGAACCGTGTAACAAATAGTCCTAACACACAATGGGAGCAGCAGTGGAATGAGAGAGGTAAGTATACTATCTGGTATTCTTTATGTGCACAGAGAGGCAATACACACACTTATAGTTCACTAGACCGCCTTCCCTTGACACGCAGATGACACTCCATAAGCATTCCATGTGCCAGCTGGAAATACGGATTGTACATTGTGAAGACTATGGAGCCTGGACTGTAAATATAAACTGTACAAGTGGAGGTCTTACTTTTTTGCAGTCTGGGCTTTGGGCAAATGCTTAGACTATGGCACCTATGGTTGTTATCATTAATTTCCCTATAAACTACAAAAGACATGTACCATCTATATTTGTGTATATGCAATTGCGTACTGAAAAATATGTTTGTGTGAAGGAGTCCTAAGCCAGAGAAAACCCTGGAAATCCTCCAAAATGGACACATTTGTGCAAAGTTGTACAAGTCCTGTTCCTGTGTGGTCTGTTTGGGCTTATATTTGAAGGGTTTTCCTACTACTTATCACCTGTCCTTTGGATAGGGAATAAGTAGTAGATCACTAGGAATCTGACTGCTGGGACCCATTATCAATATCTCCAGAATGAGGCCCCAGGTCCTTGTTATTATTGGATTGGTGCATTGTGCACACATGCCGTCGCTCTATTCATTCTCTGAGATCTCTTTGGCAGCTCCATACATAAAGAATACAGCATGACTTGACACTCTATTTATACCAAAGACCTGGGCCTATTCGAGAGATAGTAGGGGTCCAGCAGGCACTCATGTTCTTTCGGTATGATAGGGGATCAGTAATTTTAACTTGGAATGTCCCTTCAAGAAATATGTTCATAGCATCAAAATAAAAACTGAGACAACTTTAATCACTAAAAACTAATTATGGTATCCAACTATTTGGTATCTAGAGGCTATGCAGACCTATATGTCTCCATGGTAACAGACTACAAACAAACCCTTTGTGTAGTCTGATCCGGTAGTCATTCTACTCTCTACCATCTCCTGTGCACACGAGTAAGAAAATGAATAATAAAAAATTGAATGCATGATCAGACTAACCAAGACACATTGGTCTGCTCTGGAGCTGTATACACAAAACGGTAAGAGATTTTTAATTGAGATTATTTGCAATGTTTCTTCATATCTCTATGCAATGAAGCACATAAAACCTTGTAGCTAAAGTATACACACCCGCCCAGTTTTCTCTACATGTCTTACACTAGCATCAAGGTTGATGCAATGAAGTAAAAGATATTCCTATGTAGCAAAATTCCGGAAAAATGTAAATCGAAGTATCTGCTGTTAGCATTTTGTCTTTTAGACCATCCGCAATGCATCACCATGTCATTCACGGAGGGCCCAGCTTTATTTGTATATTGTAGATCATAAAATTTGAGCTGTTTGCATTTCAGAATTATTTTTTTTTTGTCCTTTCCGTTAAAACAAAATAGCCTGGAAGCAGAGAGCGAGCGGCAGAGGCTCTCATTTGAATATGTTTTCTAATACCTTCAAAGTGTTGTACCGAAATCATCAATTTTCTTTCTCAGCAGGGGAGGAGGCCCAGGTGGAGTCTGAGAGGAAATAGCGAAATGTATTTATTTGTGGAGAGATGTTTAGCGCAAGGAAAGTCATTGAAATGCAGAGTTCTTATTCCGCCGTCCTTGCCTTTAGTCCACAGGGAAACAGATTGATGGAGGATTGGAGAAATTCAATTATAAAGATTGTTACAACATGTAAACATAACATGGAACATGAGCAATTAACATGACATGGAACACGGTAAAAACTCTATCAGTGGGTAGGAGCTTCCTTTTGCACCAGGCAAACTGACTAGTGCAGGGCCTGAGGGGGTGGAGTGTGACACATGGACTCAAAAAGAGATGAAAAGATTAGTCATGCACTATCCCCTCGGATCCTGAACGAGGAGGCATCACAAAGCGTACTTGTTTTGATTGGAGTGCTTCTTGCTGATTTAGAGTATGCAATGAATGATTTATAATCCTAAAAAGAATATAATTATTATTATACTGCCCCATGTACAAAAATATAACTAATATAGTGCTGCCCCACGTACAAAAATATAACTACTATAGTGCTGCCCCCATGTACAAAAATATAACTACTATAGTGCTGCCCCGATGTACAAAAATATAACTACTATAGTGCTGCCCCGATGTACAAAAATATAACTACTATAGTGCTGCCCCCATGTACAAAAATATAACTACTATAGTGCTGCCCTGATGTACAAAAATATAACTACTATAGTGCTGCCCCCATGTACAAAAATATAACTACTATAGTGCTGCCCTGATGTACAAAAATATAACTACTATAGTGCTGCCCGATGTACAAGAATATAACTATTATAATACTGCTGCTATATACAAGTATAAAACTACTATAATACTGCCCCCTATATACAAGAATATAACTGCTATAATATGGTTCCTATATACAAGAATATAACTACTATAATACTGCTCCTATATACAAGAATATAACTACTATAATACTGCCTCCTATGTACAAGAATATAACTGCTATAATACTGCTCCTATGTACAAGAATATAACTACTATGATACTGCCCCCTATGTACAAGAATATAACTACTATAATACTGCTCCTATGTACAAAAATATAACTACTATAATACTGCTCCTATATACAAGAATATAACTACTATAAAACTACTATAATACTGCTCCTATATAAAAGAATATAACTACTATAATGCAGGTATGGAGAAATAAAGAAATGTCCAGCACTCACCAGTACTTGATAGCAGAACTTTATTCTGTCTTTAGTTCATGGAAGTGAAGCGGCAGGGAGGGGGGGAGGTGCGGAACATGCCTCTAATGGCGACGGCCGTTTCTGGCCTCTAGGGCCTGTCGTCTAGCCGAGAGCAAAAAAAATCATGCTCTCGGCTAGACGACAGGCCCTAGAGGCCAGAAACGGCCGTCGCCACTAGAGGCATGTTCCACACCTCCCCCCCTCCCTGCCGCTTCACTTCCATGAACTAAAGACAGAATAAAGTTCTGCTATCAAGTACTGGTGAGTGCTGGACATTTCTTTATTTCTCCATACCTGCATACCATATGTTTATTCCTCCGTGCACCGCCATGCAGATGTCTTTATTGGAGTGACCTCCCACCTGTGTTTTTCCCGGGCTCCACGATAGTGGCTGGTCTGATTGTTGTGCCGGCAGTGCTGACGTCTTTGCTGCTCTACCCCCCTATAACTACTATAATACTGCCCCTATATACAAGAATATAACTACTATAATACTGCTCCTATATACAAGAATATAACTGCTATAATACTGCTCCTATATACAAGAATATAATTACTATAATACTGCCCCCTATATATTTAGTTGGCTTTCTACCATTTTATATTATTGTATACACTATGCATACTAGGATGATTGTGACTGTCAGTCATCCTATTATTATGGATCTCCCATCTAGACAATAGCTTCTTTAACACCAGCTGCAACAGTGACATCTAGAAGTCAAAAGCCGGTACTGCAGTCTGCGTAAGAAATGATAACAAGTAGTACCATAATAAATATTGTCCATACAACCATAGCACAATAACCAGTAGTCCTATTTTCTATGCCGATTTGTCCTCCAGGAATAGGGGAAATTTTTGGTAATAAGACCAGTGGGGCCGAGGTTGTGAGTTTTTGTGTTAAGTAAAGCAAGTAGTGATTAGAATCTGTCAGTAAGCGATGGGGCAGGACTCGCTATCTAGCAATTAGTATCAGTACCGACTTCTCAGACGACTTTCCAAACGTATATTTATTTTTCCCTATGGTTGAACTACTATAAAACACTTTGAAAAGCGTTAAACTTAGAAGTGGAAAAATAGCCCAATAAATACCTCACCCCCAATGTGATAATAAGAGAGGAAGAAGTGAACTTTGCATATTGCGAGCAGCAGCTGCGAGGACTCATAAAAGTCGATGGCGGTCAAAATAACACAAAATTATTGAAAGTTGCCAAAATAATGAGAGAGTAAACAGCACTATTTCATTTTCATCAATATGTCACTCTCCTTAAAAGCACTCACACTGTGCAATTATTTCCCTCCTAATCACACATCCTGGCATGAGAGATTGCAGATTTAACACACTCCTCTAATCCAGATTCGATATCATTGTGCCAATATGGCATGACATTAAGCCCTAATGAAGTGTTAGACTGTGGCAACCGACCACGCTGAGAACTTTGTTAGGAACACTTCTTGTTTTTTTTACCGTTGCACAGAGTTCGATATTAGTTGTTTTAGTGATTTGTATCCACTATTTTCAAGGCGTTGTTACACACAGTAATTTTTTTTTATTTTTAGGGCATTTTTTGTCACTATAAGTCTCTGCACTAGTCTCTATACCAGTCTCTGCATCAGTCTATATACTAGTCTTTATGTCTGTCTCTATACTAGCCTCTACACCAGTCTCTGCACCAGTCTCTATACCAGTCTGTATGCCTGTCTCTATATTAGCCTCTACACCAGTCTCTATGCCAATCACTACACTAGTCACTACAACAGTCTCTATGCTAGTCTCTTCATTAATCTCTACACTAGTTGCTACACCAGTTTCTATGCCAGTCTCTACACCAGTGTCTATGCTAGTCTCTATGCTAATCTCTACACCAGTCTCTATACCAGTCTGTACACTAGTCTCTACACCAGCCTCTATGCTAGCTTCTAAACTAGTCTCTACATCAGTATTTACACCAATCTCTATGCCAGTCTCTACACCAATCTTTATGCCAGTCTCTACACCAATCTCTATGCCAGTCTCTACACCAATCTCTATGCCAGTCTCTACACCAATCTCTATGCCAGTCTCTACACCAATCTCTATGTCAGTCTCTACACCAGTCTCTATGCTAGCCTCCACACTGGTCTCTACATCAGTATTTACACCAGTCTCTACACCACTATCTACACCAGTTTCTACACCAATTTCTATGTCAACCTCTACATCAGTCTCTACAATAACTTGTGCCATAAAATCTGAAAAATTCTGACCTATTTAGGTGCATCTCATTTTAGACATATTTGATTTGTAGTTTTTGAAGCTCGAGTGACAAAGGGGATGTGGCTTAGAGGGAAGGTGGGTGTGGCTTTATGGAAAGGGGTGTGTAACAAATGCACAATAGCATTCGCATAGAACAGGGGGGGGGTCTAACCTATTGGCCTCTAGCTGTTGCAAAACTGCAATTCACATTATGCCTTTTTATTTATTTATTTCTTTTTGGCTCTTCCTTTTTCCCATATGCTTCTTTATGAGGCTATGTTCACATATATCGTGTTTAGCCAATCAGGGCCAGACTTGTTATGCTCCACCCCCACCTACTGAAGACAAGCTGTAGAAGAGGCAGGAGTGGTAAGAAGATTAACAGTAGGGGCCATTGAATATAATGGGGGGGGGGGGGGTGGCAGGCAGGTATTTAGATGAGCATTTTTAACCATCCACCCACACACTGCGCCCCATTTATTTTCATGGGAAATGGACACCGTAGTTCCAGTGTATTTTATTCTGCTGATTTGACATCATCACCAAGAAAAATAAAAAATAAAAGTGATCTGTCTCTTGTTCCATATAGATTGTATTGAGCTGAGTTCTGAGAAAAGTCCATGCGAAACCATGTCAAAATACTGATAGATGGGTTTAAAATGTTCTTTTAAGAGTGTGGATTTATATGCTGACTTGTTTTCAAATTGGCTTTACATTTTTTTTTTTTTTTTGAAGTGTGAGCATACTGTATTTCAAAAATGCAAAAAAAAAAAAAAAAAACACCAAAAATGCTTTTAAAAACATAAAAACACTCAATGATGAGCGTAATGAAAAAAGTGTTAAGAGGGCCTTACAGGAGTAATCTGACGTATTACCTATATACATCATAGAGCAGCATCAGATACCACCATGTTATGCACATAATATCTCAGAGCAGTGCCAAGTCAGCATAATAGGGCAGAAATAAATACTACTCCACCTGTATAATCTAACACCACAATTCACATATACACACACTTCTCCACCTGTATAACCCAATGCTGCACAAATACATACTGCTCCACCTGTTTAACCCAACACCATGCTGAACCATTACACACTTCTCCACCTGTATAACCCAATGCTGCACTATTACATACTGCTCCATCTGTATAACCCAACACCATGCTGAACCATTACACACTTCTCCACCTGTATAACCCAACACCATGCTGCACTATTATATACTGCTCCACCTTTATTACCTAACATCATGCTGCACCAAATAATACTGCTCCATCTGTATAACAGAACCCACACTGCACCAATACATATTGCTCCACTTGTATAACCCAACCTATACTGCATAAATACATACTGCTCCACCTGTAATCCAGCACCACAGTGCAGCACTCCTGTCTCCACAGCCCATCCCTCTACTTCTCTGGCATTTTTCACACAGAAACACACACACAGGCAGACGCACAGACACAAATAGACACAGAAGCACTGGCTCCCTTCTTTACCTCTTCTACCTGTGGCAGCTACTCTCTCTTCTCTCCCCCTCACACACACTTATACATTACTCTGAAGGAGGTCCTATAGCAGCCCCCCTACACTCCTTCTGTTACATTGCCACTTGGGTTAAGGACCTGGGAGATCATGGTCATGTGACAATGACATTATCACAAGTTCTTAACCTTCTGTGAGTAAGAAGCCTACACTGATTATGCAGAGCAGTCACCATTAGTGTAGTCTCTGCTTTTAAAGGGGTAGTGCGGCGCTAAGCAATTATTCACTAAATAACACACATTACAAAGTTATACAACTTTGTAATGTATATTATGTTAGTGAATGGCCCCCTTCCCCATGTTTCCCCCCAACCACGCCACCCCCGGAAGTGTAGTGCTCTATACTCACCTGATCCGTCGACCCCCGTCCACCATCTTGCAACAATGATGTAATCTTCGGACGGCCGGGGTCGACACGGATCAGGTGAGTATAGAGCACTACACTTCCGGGTCTAGCGTAGGTGGGGGGACACGGGGAAGGGGGCCATTCACTAACATAACATAATGTGTGTTATTTAGTGAATAACTGTTTAGCGCCGCACTACCCCTTTAAAGAGGATGAACCACCAGGTACGTCCTCTTTAAGCTTAACTCAGATTGAATGGCGCCGCCAGTTGCGTGGTTCCCATGCACGGCGCCGTACTATGCACCGGAATCGGCCGGTGCTCAAGCACTGGAGGTAGGCCGGGCCGCCCCCAGTGGGAGGGAATTCCCTCCCCTCCATTCATTCTAAGGGAGCCGCGTCATAGAGGGGAGGGAATTCCCTCCCACTGGGGGCAGCTCGTCCTACCTCCAGTGCTTGAGCACCGTCCGGTTCCGGTGCATAGTATGGCGCCATGCACAGGATCTGGGCACAGGATAACGACGCTGTTCGATCTGTGGGTTCAGCTTAAAGAGGATGTACCTGGTGGTACATCCTCTTTAAGTCCATGCTGTGTGTTGATGTCGGGGACAGGAAGGTAGGGACCTTGTGTCTGATGTGTCTGGATGGGTGAAATTGCTTGAATGTTGCTCTTTGTTTGGAATTTAGTGGCAGGTAGGTCGACACACAGCAATAATTTTCTGTAAATCTGTGGATAGGGGACAAGTAAAAATACTGTAACTCGACTAACCCTTTAAGTGAGAATACCCCTTTACACAGAATAGCCACTTTGTGGCCGCGATGTGACTTCAATGCTGCAGTAAAATACATGGCAATTTGGTTTACATCTGGTTTACAAAATTAGACATTAGATAGATTTGTCTATAGCTATTTTTTTTTTCCTTTCAATTATCTAAAATGTTTTAATTTCAGATGGAAAAAATAACAGAATTATTTTTATTCCTTTAATCTAAAATTAAATTTTAAATGTATTTATTAAAAAAAAAACAACTTCTTAATAATCTAATTATTTCAAGGCATTAAACATTATGAATTCTCATTATTTTCTCATTCTGATTATTAAAAGATTCTGAGGTGACTGGATGGAAAAGGAGGCCATATTACGGCTGTAAGTTTTTATGGAACCATAATAAAGCTCCCATAGCGATGCATGAGTGTTTAACTGTACTTCTGGATGCACTAAAGTAAAAAAAAAGATAAAACAATTATATTACCAACGTGAAAAGTAATTGTGCCCCAAGCTTAAAGGAGTTGTTTAGTCTTGACAATATTTTCTGTCAAGTACGATCCATTGACAATTAGCTGATCAATGTGATCAACTCAGTAGCTAAAACCTCCTGTGATCTGGCAATCGAGAAAAGCTGCACACAGCCCCACATTTTTCCTGCAGTGGCCACTACAGGTGAAGTGTGGTATTACATGAATAAGTGACGATAATGATAAATGAATAGCATGAAGGAATGTGCCCTTTCTTCTTTGCAAAATTAGTTTTAGTTTCATTAGGCCTCATTGGAGGACCTGCCCTCCTCTGAATTATACAGTCAACCCACTGATATGAATGGTCATAGTGTAATGCTTAAAGGGTTTGGCCACTTTATAGTAAAATAATTCAGTGTACAGTAAGTGTATTCACTGTATATACTGACAGCAGCTCCCTGTGTACCTCATAGAGCTAATATCAGACTCCCCTCCTCCAGGCTGTGCTGTCCTGCTCTGTGGTGAGTCTCTCTATAAGATGGCCAAAATGGAGGCGCATGTGATCATGCCCTGCCTTCAGTGTCCTCCATAGTCATATACAGGCTCATTGGTGGACACTAAGGGGCGGGGCACGGTCACATGCTCCTCCATGTCGGCCATCTTATGGACTAAAACAAAACAGAGCAGGACAGCCCAGCCTGGAGGAGCTGCTGTCAGTATATACAGTGTATATACAGTGTATATACAGTGACGACACTGAACAAGAGGTAACTTTATCAGCTTCCTTTTAAGAAACTCCAAACCTGATTGGGTCTTCCGCTGCCACAAGTCCCTATCTGCAATCTGCAAATAGCAAATCTGTTATCACAGTGAGTTCATCAGCAACTTGACCTCATATTAACCCTCCAAGCATTACAAAGAAAGTACAAAGTTGCAGATAAAGCCTGCCAGTGACTTGTTTACATCTGCCATCTTGGAAGGGAGGGCCGGATAGGGGGAGACGGAGAGAAAAGCTAACACACAGGTTTTTGTGTCTTCAGAAGAAAGCAAGAGCTCAGAACTGGGGGAATGAGACTGAATAGATAATAAGTATGAAAGGAATTGTTAGTCTCACCATGGGCAGCAATATATTAAAAGTTATGCTTGAGTGGAATACCCCTTTAATTTAAGCAATTGTTGTAATTAAACTCAATGGACCATCCAGCCAATGGCTGACAAGTAAGGAGGTCCAGAGATATTTGCTCTTTGCAGCTACCCGGCTGATAGACGAGAGTCCTGAATGGAGGACCCCTTTATTATCTTAGATAGCCCTCTCCTTTCGTGTCTGATGCAGTACGTATAAGATGGACTGTAACTTGAAGCTTCTCTCCAGCTGTTATATAAAGAAAGAGAAAAAAAACTTTATATAACTTTATAAATATGTTTATTTCAACGAGAGGAATTAACTGCATAAAATGTACATTAAAATGGCTGAGAAATCTGCTTGGTAAATAGCCCCACAGGACTCCTTACATGAAGAGCCTGAGGAAATGCTTTACACCACCATCTGTCAATGAAAGAACCGCTGAGGCCAAGCGCCAGTCACAGACATTCCCAAGGAAGGGGGAAGTGGTGTTTCCACTGGGGTGAGTCAACTTTTATAATAGAAGCGCCCGAGGCTCCGTGCATCACATTGATATTCATGTTTGTGTGGGGTTTGTTTTGTATTTTAAAAGAAATTACATCAACTTTCTTCCCGCCTTGGTGTTAATGAGACTTTAGTGAATCTTAAAGGAATGAGAACGTCGTCGATGCTGCGGGTTTTCTACTGTAATGGTGGATTATGGGGGCTTGTGGGATTTCCATATCAGATGGGATCTATGCATTTTTGGATAAAAGTAGGTGTTTTTTTGTTGCATAGAAATTGTGAAATTTCTATGCAGCATAGAGTAGGGATTAACCCCTTAATGGATAACAAAACAGCTTCTTATGGTCGCCATTAATGGACTCTTAGGGCCCTTTTACACAAAGCGATAATCATCCGAATTGGGCTGATTATCACTCTGTGTAATAGAGACAAAGATCAACGATGAAACGATCATCGACTGATGGTTTCTTTAGGCCCAGACCTAAAATCATTGTCCGCCAAGTAATGTAATAGTGATGCATGGCCAACGGCTGACGATTGTCCAAACAGTTAAAACTTTACCTGTCCACATTCCCGATGTTCTCCTGCGCTCTGTATGCATCCCAGCCCCGTGGACTGCAGCTTCAGAGTAGCCTGTCTGAGCTGACAGACCACGCAGCCAATCACTGTCTGGGACCGATGGGCTGAGCGGCCTGTCAGCTCTGACAGGCCACTCTGAAGCTGCTGCGCACGGAGGTGGGACACATACAGAGCACAGGAGAAGACCAGGAGTGTGGGCAGGTGAAGTATTAACTGTTTGGGAAAAGGCTGCACGGACATCTCTAACAATGTCCGTGCAGCCCTTGCTAAACGATTATCGGGCCATGTAATAGGCCCAATAAATGAGCGCCGATCTAGCAGATCTGTGCTCATTTACAATATTGATCGGGCCTTCATTGGCCTTTGTAATAGGACCCTTAAAGGACACCTATGGAGGGCTTATTTTACAGTGGCATTGTAGAATAAACCCTGCATAGGTGTGCCACCTTGGAGCAGGTGCCTGACTATGAAATTACAGCTTAAAGGGGTTGTGTCACGGAAAACAAAAATAGGTCTATACTAATGCATTATCTTAAATTTAACATATTTCCAATATACAAGCATTTCTTAAAATGTTGTATTTGAGAGATATAGACTCACTAATCCCCCATGTGCTGCTTTGTTTCATAACCTGTTGCCCTTAGCAATGGCCCGCCAGGCATCCCCTAGGTTGGGTCACTTATGCTCTGAACTGTTGCATGGCAACCACAGGGTCACAGGTCAGAGAGGAAACCCGGAAGTCAATGGATCCATGGGGAAGAGAAATGGTACAGTGGTGTAAGCTACTTTACTAAAAACAGCTCCTTGTAGGAACCATCCTGATTGTTTAACTCTTTGGTTGCTCATTCAAGAGTGACCATGTTACCACCCAGCTTTTCTAGTCCTGAATTTCAGGATACGTTACATGTAAATCTAGCCTACCTGTTTATACGGTAATCATTGAGTTCAAATAGAAAACATGGGTGACAGTCTTTGTGGTTAGTTCTCACAAATATACACAGTATACAGTATATATGACCTATCTACTGGTCTGTTGTATGTATATACACGTACACACACACATATATATGGTGCAGCGGCTGTATGCAACACTTTAAAATCTAGAAATGGATTTCCTTATGCATGTTGAGACAGAAATCTGCCTTCGGAAAGGTCATAGTAAAGGCAGGTTTTATTACCACCGCCAGAGCCGTTAATGTCAGCAGGTCGCTAATAACAGCCAAGCCATGCTATACAATTGTGCAGCAGAAAAAGAGACAGAATCAAAGGCAACGAAAGTGATAACAGAATGTATGGAGGCATTATAGAGGCTTATAGAGCTTCTCTCCATTTGCTGTGCTGTGAAATCTAACAGTCCATTCTTCCCTGTTACTAGCGGTTCAAAGGGAACCTGTCACTGGTTTTGTGCTGCCCGAATAACAGGCAGCATGAAACACTGACAGGCTTCTCTATCACACTGACCACAAACTTTGGAACTGTACATTATTTAAGAGCTTAGTCTCAATATGTACCGATGAATTGTTGCTGAAAGTAAAGTTGTGGATTTTATTTTTCACCATGGATTTCACCACAATTTATGACGATATCCATTATTAAAAAAAAAAAAGTCAACTCCATGTGGACTTTCCCTACAAGGCATATAGTCCTCAACATTAAAAACTGGGACACCATGAAAAGTCGTTTACCAGGGAACTTCACACCAGTCCTACTCCTGAGATTATGGCATGGGGCTTCATAATGTTCAGTAGATGGACCCCTCTAATCTTTATTCCAGGTACACTAAGGCTAGGTTCACACTGCGTTTTCAGCATCCGTTTAACGGATCCTTTTTTTTGCAAAAAACGGATTGCAAAAAACGGATGCATTTGTGTGCATCCGTTTTTATCCGTTTTTCCATTGACTTCCATTATAAAAAAAAAAAAAGGATCCAAACGGATGTGTTTTTTTTTTACGCACAATAAAGTACTGTTCACACTACTTTTTTGACCGTTAAAAAAAACGGATCCTTTAAACGGATGCTAAAAACGCAGTGTGAACCCAGCCTAATAGCTCAGCATTACATTGATGTGGTCATGGAACCAGTGGCACGGCCTGAGTCTGTTAAGTAGCTTGGAAACCATGCAGGCCTTTGCTTTAGTCAGCTGTCAGCTGCACATCTATTATACAGGGGGATATGTAGCTAACAGCTGATGAGTTTTAACTTGTCAGGATTGTGAGATGAACAGTGTCCTCCTGTGGTGTCACTGGTGGAGGCACTGCAGTCAGCAGGGGACACCTGTGACACCACAGAAGGTCACCAGGGCGAGCATGAATATGCAAAAAAAAGCATTTAAAGGGAACCTGTCATCCCCTGTGCCGGGGTGAAAGCCACCCGACACCATGCATATGAGTCCAATGCCTATAGAGAATGACGGCTCCATTCATTCTCTATGGGCATGGAGTCAACTATGCAGCGCGCGTGTCGGGCTTCCAACAAGGATATCTCCGTCCCGGCACAGGCTCCAGGAGCGGGACTTGGCGAGATGGGGTAAGTATTCAGGGCTCTAGCTGGGGGTCGGGCAGCTTTCACCCCGGCATGGGGGGGGGGGGGGGAGGGGGAGGGGGTGTTGACAGGTTCCCTTTAAGAGTCTAAAAACACAGGACTAGCCAGATATTCCTCCCCTCCGGGAAGGATCCAGCCAAGGGTTGGTTCCTGCAGGAAAACCACCATATTAGGGCGTCCTATAAGTAATGTACTGGGGAGAACCAAGGCCAGGTATCCATCCATAGAGAGCTGTTTCAGGATGTTGCCCCTCATCGGTGTGGAGCAGGATTCTGGCTGTGTTTCGAGACTCTTAAATGAGGCTCCACATGCTTTTTTTTTTTTTTTTTTTTTTGTATATTCATGTTTCCCAGGGAGCAATGCACCTAGGATTTCACTGCACTGAGTGCTTTAACTGGCAGCCGGCAGTGTTATCTTTGGCTGGTCTCCCTGAGATCAGTGATCTTTTTCTCTACCAAGGAGAGCAGAGAGGTAAGCATAGGATCTCTATTGTTTTCTACATAACAGCAACAAGGTATTAAAAGTTGCCTAACGCTGGAAACACCTGCAAAGCACAGCGAAGGGGATAAAGATGCAATTTCATGTTCCAGTTTGGCAGAATGAGGAGTAGTTGGGAAAAGCGGCAACAGAGAGGAATCTGATTGGCAAGACATTAGAGACAGAGGCAAAAATATGGGTTAGACACATGCACTACTAACACACTTCTATAGAAATCTATGTGATTTTTTTTCTAAGCCAGCATTTAATTTCCTTCTTTAATTTGAATTGCACGTCTTCATCCCTGTCAGCTCCGTACTGTCTGCAGCGACACGTCGGGTGGTATGAGCAATAGAAATGGCCTGACCTAATCACAACAGTGTTTTCAAATGGATTAGTAATTGCTTGGTTGGCATGAAGGATCCAACAAGCTCTTTTAGGAAAATTATGGCTGTCTGAACACGATACATGAATTTCGAGGCGTAGAGTGAGTCACATGGGACCTTGCGCTTCTACAAAGTGACTTATAAAAGAGGCAGCTGGGGTCTCGCGTGACATCTCCTTAATGAGATAATTGTACCTCGTATCCAGAGTCGTTTGTTTATTTTTACTTGGGAATTCTTGGGAGGGAAAAAAAAAGTGAAATTAAGAGAGGAATGATTATTTCTTGGTAATATTAATTTCTAAAAATAATACAATTAGCAAAATTAATTAACGGGGAGAACAAGAAGAGGGTCAAGGAAATGATACACAACATGTATATGTGTCATCTTGTCTGTTCTCGGGCTCCTAGAATTAAATACGGATTTTTTCACTCATAATTAAAATCTGCAACATGGAGACGTGACGGTCGGATGCAAACACACAGGGTCACCTTAAAGTGCGGGAGTAAGAAAAAGCGCTAACACGAAGGAAGATTTAGCTGCTGTCATATCATACAACAATATACAAAGTATTATGTGATGATAATTAGATAGATGTCTGGTGGTTTGCAGGAAATTTAGAAGTCACAATTATGGGTATATACAGTATAGTCTGCACAGTATTCTATAACAAGTGTCTCCAAATGTGTGCTCCACCTCTGGGTACATATAGTCCGCACAGTATTCTATAACAAGTGTCTCTAAATGTATGCTCCAACTCTGGGTACATATAGTCTGCACAGTATTCTATAACAAGTGTCTCAAAATGTGTGCTTCACTTCTGGGTATATATAGTCTCATAGTATTCTATAACAAGTGTCTCAAAATGTGTGCCTCACCTCTGAGTACATATAGTCTGCACAGTATTCTATAACAAGTGTCCCCAAACGTATGCTCCACCTCTGGGTACATATAGTTGGCACAGTATTCTATAACAAGTGTCTCCAAATGTGTGCTTCACTTCTGGGTACATATAGTCTCATAGTATTCTATAACAAGTGTCTCAAAATGTGTGCTCAACCTCTGGGTACATATAGTCCACACAGTATTCTATAACAATTGTCTCCAAATGTATGCTCCCCCTCTGGGTACATATAGTCCGCACAGTATTCTATAACAAGTGTCTCTAAATGTATGCTCCCCCTCTGGGTACATATAGTCCGCACAGAATTCTATAACAAGTGTCTCCAAATGTATGCTCAACCTCTGGGTACATATAGTCTGCACAGTATTCTATAACAAGTGTCTCCAAATGTATGCTCCACCTCTGGGTATATATAGTCCGCACAGTATTCTATAACAAGTGTCTCCAAATGTATACTTCACCTCTGGGTACATATAGTCCGCACAGTATTCTATAACAAGTGTCTCCAAATGTATGCTCAACCTCTGGGTACATATAGTCTGCACAGTATTCTATAACAAGTGTCTCTAAATGTGTGCTCCACCTCTGGGTACATATAGTCCACACAGTATTCTATAAAAAGTGTCTCCAAATGTGTGCTCCACCTCTGGGTACATATAATGTGCACAGTATTCTATAAAAAGTGTCTCCAAATGTATGCTCCAACTCTGGGTACATATAATGTGCACAGTATTCTATAAAAAGTGTCTCCAAATGTATGCTCCACCTCTGGGTATATATAGTCCGAACAATATTCTATAACAAGTGTCTCCAAATGTATGCTCCACCTCTGGGTATATATAGTCCGAACAATATTCTATAACAAGTGTCTCCAAATGTGTGCTCCACCTCTGGGTACATATAATGCGCACAGTATTCTATAACAAGTGTCTCCAAATGTATGCTCCACCTCTGGGTATATATAGTCCGCACAGTATTCTATAACAAGTGTCTCCAAATTTATGTCCCACCTCTAAATAATTTCACTGCACCCGCTAAAAGTACTCTTGATCGTTTTGCCAAGTCTGTAGTTTCCACAGAAAACAATGTCCCCTTAATAGTGTTTGATTTAGTAGGTTTCCTGGAATTCCTAACACAATGTGGTGCCAAAAGTGACAGCCATAGGGTAGTTCCCCTGTCAGACTAGCAAGAACTATCCGGCTCTTCTGCCTTTTTTTTTATTAGAGGCCTGGGGCAGTTGCTATGCTGATCAATTGCTCTTGATCAGTTATTCTGATTGCAAGGCTTGGATTGTTTAGGGTGGACTATATTTCTTTTTTGGAAGATCCCTGCTTTGTGCAGTTCTGTGTAGATTATAGTGTATGTTCTGTGAGTTTGAAATGAGTATATATTGTTTTGGTCTAGTCATATGGCTCATCCTTAAAAGAGATGAGCAAAACTGGAGCATGCTCAAGTCCGATTGTGCAGCATTTGAATACTGGTTGTATGCAGCCCTAGGGGGTCCTGGAAAACATGGATACAGCCTATAGTTAGGACCTAATTCTTCCGTCTAGTCAGTATCAGAGGTGGCACTCCCTAAAATGCCAGACTCTTTACTAACCAGTAAAACTTTGCCAATGCATACCATAGCCGCTATGGTATTGGGTTTTTCCACCAAGAACAGAAGCCCCTCCAAGCCCTTCCCCTGGTCCCCTATGCAATTTCAGAACCCCCCATACTTGACTATATTGTTATTGGTGATTTTGATAAAATTTTGATAATTTTTGGCATTACAACTTTTTCTAGAAACCAGGTCAACTCAGTGCAGAGACAGTCGGGTTGCGGAGAGGTTACCAATCCTATGTGCGCCGGGGATATTATTATTCTCATACTTGACATATAACGCTTCCACAGGCGTGCATAGCCGTGTGTGTGGTATTTCTGATTTAATTTCTGTTTCCGTCTAAAGGTCTAGCAGTGTATGGTGATGCTAAGCATAATTATACCCTGCACCCTGCTCCTTTTCATGGCAGATTAAAATATTTACACAAATATGCGCTGCAACTTTGACTACCTCCGCTTAAAGGTACGAAAGGAGAAAATCTTTTATCTGGCAGCGGCTTATGAATTCCTGATGTGGAAGCAGAGCCCGGTAAACCTTCCTGAACGCTCCTGATAACAGACCACAGCCGCCGCCTCACAATGTGTAATTATTTCTCGTACAAATGCTACAAGTGGATTTATAGCTCTCAATTAATGGATCCAGTTTTAGAAATCCCTTTCCCCTTTCAAAATAATCACATACTTAAAGTTAAAAAAAATAAAAAAAATTTCACCCTCAGCAGGTTTTAGTACCTGTGAATGACCAAAGCTGTTCCTTTTCATTCCAGATATTTCCTTTACATAGCATGAACTTAAAGGGGTACTCCAGCCATCAATAGTTATCACCTATCCATATGAGTCAGCTTGTTCTGTGTAGAGTTTAGAGGAGGAGGGAGCATGCTCAGAGTAATATGACAAAATGGAGATGTGGAACCACTGGTTCGCCAATGTTAGCGTTAGATTAGGACTAAACCAGGGAGCAAAGTCAAAGATATTCCACATTCTTCACCCTTAACCCCTACAAGGGGTGTGCAATTTATGAAAGTAATAACTAATTGCAAATAGATCTCTCTAAGGAACAGCTGACGTGTTGCAAAATCACCAAGTCATAGTACCGAGGTGCTGGCCAAAACCAAAACGGTGTATTAGGTAGGTAGGCTGAGGTCGGCAATAGGGGTGAGCAAATCAGTTAGTTTAGAATAGAGTTTGGTCTTAGAGGTGAGTTAAACTGGAGCATGCTCGAGTCCGAACGATGCTTTGGAATTTGAATACTGGTGGCTGAAAAAGTTGTGTGCAGTCCTAGGACTGCATGGAAAACATGGTTACAGTCAAAGGCCATAGGTTATGGACTGTATCCATGTTTTCCTGGACTCCCTAGGACTGTATCCAACTTCATCAGCCACCAGGATTCAAATGCCAAGCGATTTGACTCGCGCTTTGTCCTGAGTTTCCCAAAAGTGTGCCACGAAAGGTATGTAGAAGAGCGGAGACATATGGCAGAAGTCCTTAACCCTTTAATGTATCCCTTACATTCCTTGGCTGGAATGTATAAGATGCCGACAAGCTTCTATGTTTCTAATAAAACACCTTTGAAGTGTACAGGAACCAAATGGGCCTATTATTCAGGCAGGAGAAGCCTCAGGTGCCTGGATAGTGGAGGTCAGGGTCCATTGGTGTTCTCTGGCTCTTACATAAGCCTGGAACTAGAACATGCACGTGACCTATGAAGAGGGTGGCAATATGTGACAGGATGTGGTAACAGGGAGCAGAATGGTGGCAAATGGGCCAGCTGAGTTGGTGAACTGTTAAGCTCCAATTACATGGGCCGATGTTGAGGAGAAAGCAAGCGCCGACCTGTCAGATGAGCGCTCGCTTGCTTTCCGTTCCCCACACTATTACACGCACAGACAGCAAGTGGGTAAGAGTGTGTGTGGGGGGGGGCATGGGGAGCTGTGGGAGGGACGATCTTTAGTTTGTCCAGGGAGCCCATAGGAGATATTGGCGATCAGCTTTTATTGCACAGAGCGATGGCCAGCAGCGTTATCTGTCAAAAATCTGTCAACATGTTGAAAGACAAGGATAAGCCAACATTGCGCGCTTCGGCTGATTGTTGCCTTTTAACAGTAGCTATTACACCAGCCGGTTATCGGCCATAACTCACGATAATTGGCTGAGTACGGCCGATAATCACTTGGTGTAATAGGGCCTTTACACTCAGTCACCATTCCACACAACTTTTGACCATAATGCACTGGTGGGGACAGAGAAAATTCTATCAATGGTGACCATCTATGTAGGTTAAACTGTACTGATCTAACTGATCATGTGACAGTTGTATCCCCCATACTATTCTATGGGACATCAAGTGTGCTCATCCACTTCTTTCCAACATGAACGACCTGCTATAGATATACATATTCAGTACAAAAAGCCCCTCTTTCCAGTCCTTCTCTCATTGACAACCAGAATGCAGCTTACCAGAGCGGGGGCCATTAGTCTCTATGGGCCCCATGGCAGCTGACCATGGAATGCCTGAGACTCACTATGAATCTATGGAAGACATGATGGCCTTGTCAGTCAGATTTTCCACAACTGTATGTAGGTGTATTGTACAAAGGGGCCCGATCTCATTCAGTAGATTTGACATTTCTGGCTCTGCTTTGTCAGTGATGCGGTTTTCAATGACCGTAGTCATTGCCATGCTGTAATATATTCTGCCGTACAATGTGAAGTGCTGCACTCGGGCTCTTGGAGTCGGCCGTGTCTCTTCCTGACAGATGAATTGTTACCCGACTGCAATCACCGTGAGGCGGGGTGTGGATTTTCTGCTGCACACTTCATACAGAGAATGATGACGACCGCGAAATATCTCTCCCCAATGCTGACTTTCTCCATCATACAAGAAGTGGCTGGGGATTTCTTCTCATTTCTCTCAAACCAAACAATAGCCACATATAAATAATATGCATAGTACCGCCATAATACCACTGATAGCTATAGAGCCTGATATACTGTAAATGATAGCCACAGTACCCCCATAATAAAGATAACTACAGTACCTCCATAATACCATTGATAGCTATAGAGCCTAATACAAATATTAGCCACTGTACCCTATAATACCATTGATAGCTATAGAGCCTAATACAAATATTAGCCACTGTACCCCATAATACCATTGATAGCTATAGCCTAATACAAATATTAGCCACTGTACCCCATAATACCATTGATAGCTATAGAGCGTGATATAATACCAATGATAGCCATGATGCTCTATAGTATAGCAATGGTGCTCCATACCAATTATAGCCATGGTGCTCCATACCAATGATAACCATAGTGCCCCTATACCAATGATAGCCTTAGTGCCCAATAACAATTATAGCCATGCTGCTCCATACCAATGATAGCCATAGTGCTCCATACTAATGATAGCCATGGTGCTCCATACCAATGATAGCCATAGTGCCCCATACAATGATAGCCATAGTGCCCCATACCAATGATAGCCATAGTGCCCAATAACAATTATACCTATGCTGCTCCATACCAATGATAGCCATGGTGCCTCCATAATACCATTGATAGCTATAGAGCCTAATACAAATAATAGCCACTGTACCCCATATTACCATTGATAGCTATAAAGCCTAATACAAATATTAGCCACTGTACCCCATAATACCATTGATAGCTATAGAGCCTGATATAATACCAATGATAGCCATGGTGCTCCATACCAATGATAGCAATGGTGCTCCATACCAATTATAGCCATGGTGCTCCATACCAATGATAACTATAGTGCCCCATACCAATGATAGCCATAGTGCCCAATAACAATTATAGCCATGCTGCTCCATACCAATGATAGCCATAGTGCCCCATACAATGATAGCCATAGTGTCCCATACCAATGATAGCCATAGTGCCCAATAACAATTATACCTTTGCTGCTCCATACCAATGATAGCCATGGTGCCCTATACAATGATAGCCATAGTGCCCCATACCAATGATAGCCATAGTGCTCCATACCAATGATAGCCATGGTGCTCCATACCAATCATAGCCATGGTGCTTCATACCAATGATAGCTACGGTGCTCCATACCAATGATAGCCATAGTGCCCCATACCAATGATAGACATGGTACTCCATGCCAAAGATAGACATAGCGCCCCATACCAATGATAACCATAGTGCCCCATACAATGATAGCCATAGTGCTCCATACCAATGATAGCCATAGTGCCCCATACCAATGATAGCCATAGTGTCCCATACCAATGATAGTCACAGTGCCCCATAGAATGATAGTCACAGTGCCCCATAGAATGATAGCCATAGCGCTTCATAGCAATGATAGCCATAGCGCCCCATACCAATGAGAGCTACGGTGCTCCATACCAATGATAGCCATAGTGCCCCATACCAATGAGAGCTACGGTGCTCCATACCAATGATAGCCATAGTGCCCCATACCAATGAGAGCTACGGTGCTCCATACCAATGGTAGCCATAGTGCCCCATACTAACATGGACAGAGGTGGCAGTAGAGAGCACTTTACCTTCCCAGTATTTCACCTTACTCCCAGCGATCCATGTCGAGGTAGCTCCATTATTCCATTATTGTTCAACTGATTGGTGGGGATCGGCTGAGACCAACCCAATGAACAAAAGTTCTGTTCACACTGGCTTATGCTTATACTGTAGCCATAACAGTTTACATGAAAGAACAGTATACAAAGCCTTAGTGAATTAGAACAAGATCAAATTGGCTGCAAAATTTTACATGTCCTTCTACCAATGTCCGACACACCAAATGAATTGTGAAAATTAAAAAAAAAGTCAACAAAGTACTCTCTCCAGTGAATAAAGAGTTAAAGCTTCCCCATAAACGGAGAAGGTTTATGACTAGTAAACTTTTCCTACTGACCTCAGTAAAGACATGTATACGGCTCTCTATCTATATAATAGCTGATATAAACACTTTCCTACCAAAAATAAAACACTGTGAAAGATTTACACCGGGCGCAGTAAGCGCAGGGACCTTCTCCACTCGTTCTTCTTCTTTTAGGGCCGGCGCTGAGTGTTCTTCCCCCATAGATGTTGGGTGTTTTTGCGGTAGAAGGAATGGGAGAAATTGACAGTACATATTTCTCTGTAATGGTTCATGTAGGTATAAAAAGTAAAAGTAATAGGAGGTTATATGTGTCATCGTTTAAAGGCAGTGTAACGACAAATAACTGTGTTTGATCGAGAGGAGAGAGACGTGGTTGCTCCCGTGAGTCACTATTAGTACGTTACATGTAGAAGTGTTAGGGCAGGACGCACACACAGCCTCACAATCCACAGCTTGCTTAGTGAGAAGTTGAGAAATTAGATTGTGACATGTCTATAAAGGTCATGTACAGATGTAGCAGAGCTGAGGCTGTTATGATTGGGATGAAGTCATTGTGTTATGTTGAATTACATAGGACTGTTTGTAAACCCACTCAGCACTGGGATATATAGGGCAACATATTAATGATCATAAGGGTTTGTCACCTAAGTGTGCTTGTTTACCCCTTTCCATCTGAATTCGCAGCTTACACTGCTGTTTCCTGCTCTATAATGTCCTCCATGCTGATGCTACTTCTGAGAGTGTGTAATGGAGATTTAGGTCAGGCTCTACCCACAAGCTCAGAAACAACTTAAAATTAGAGAAGGAGACTGCAGAGGAGAAAACTGGTGAAAAATACCATATACAAATTATGTGACAGCTTAAAGTGACTCCTTACCCACAATCTGCCCCCCCCCCCCCAATCACTTGTACCTTCGGATAGCTGCTTTTAATCCAAGATCTTTCCTGGGGTCCATTCGGCAGGTGATGCCGTTATTGTCCTAAAAAACAACTTTTGAACTGGCAGCCCTGTGTCAAACGGCAGTGGCCTACAGAATCTGTGCCCTAACTTTGCACCACCCCTCCGTCCCTCCTCCCCACCCTCTTCATCATTAGGAATGCTCCAGGCAGATTTTCTACTATTCCTCAGCTGTGTGAATACTGAACATGGGCTGGATCGTTAAGGACCTGTGCAATGTTCAGCATGGAGAAAATGTTCTAGGGGCATTCCTAATGATGAAGAGGGCGGGGAGGAGGGACGGAGTGGTGGTGCAAAGTTAGGGCACAGATTCTGTAAGCCCCGGCCGTTTGACACAGGGCTGCCAGTTTAAAAGTTGTTTTTTAGGACAATAACTGCATCACCTGCTGAACGGACCCCAGGAAAGATCTTGGATTAAAAGCAGCTATCCGAAGGTACAAGTGGTTTGGGGGGGGGGGGGGGGGGACAGATTGTAGGTACAGAGTAGCTTTAACCAGAAAACTTCCCTGTAAGTGTATGTAAACATTAACTTTGCTAATTTTATTTTCTTCTTCACCTTTTCCCAATTTTCACAAAACATTAATTAAAACATCAAATGACTTGGAGTCTGTGTCGGATTTATGGATTTGATGTGTATTCAGGAGGATTTAGTAGTAATTGACCAAATATTTACTAGTGTCCTGGCCTGGTACTAAGATAGAGCGGCCAGAGATTGTTCTCAGTCGACAGGGCTTGGCAGGATCTCGGAAGGATCATTATGCAGCTGCCCTTCATTATTGAGCTTGGTGTAGACCTTCTACGGACTTGGAGAGAGCCACGACGCCCAATTGTTTCTGAAAGATTAATTACTTTACCATCTGTCACTCATCTATTACCTATCTATCTGTCAAATCTATCTATCTATCTCCTATCTACCTATCTACCTATCTATCTATCTATCTCCTATCTATCTATCTATCTATCTCCTATCTATTATCTATCTATCTATCTCCTATCTATCTATCTATCTATCTATCTATCTATCTATCTATCTATCTATCTATCTCCTATCTATCTATCTATCTATCTATCTATCTATCTATCTATCTATCTATCTCCTATCTATCTATCTATCTATCTATCTATCTATCTCCTATCTATCTATCTATCTATCTATCTATCTATCTATCTCCTATCTACCTATCTATCTATCTCATATCTTATATCTCCTCTTCACTATTTACAATATAACCTTGTCACTTACAGTATAAGGCCATGTTCACATGTTGTATGAGACCGGCCGTTCCGTGACCCGGCTGGGTCCCGGAACGGCTGGTCTCTGAAAAGACCACCCATGAATCTGTTGGCGCTATACAAATAAATATTATTATTATTATTATTGTTATTATTATCCCGGACAGTACTGTAGTACTGGCCAGATGATCTTTCCTGCCACAGTGTTCTGATGCGGGTGCATCTATGCGCGCCCGCATCAGCGAGCGCCCGCATCAGAACTCCCCACAGCACACTATAGAGCGTGCGGCCGGAGCCGGAGCCATAGTGTGCACTGCCAGGGTTTTCTGCGGCCGCTATTCAATGAATAGTTTCAGTTTTCTACGGCGCCGCTAGGGTATAGGTGTTTACACTCCGGCCGGGCTTCCCTCAGCCCGCAGCACTACGAAAGTACCGCAGAAATCATTTCTGCGGAACTTACGTAGTGTGAACACAGCCTAAGGCCGGGGTCACACTACGTATGACACCGGCCATTCTGAGACCCGGCCGTTTTACAAAATGGCCAGTTTCAGTCAAGTCAGTCATTCAAATGCAACGTATCTTTTGCATTAATCACGGCCATTGTTACAAATTGCAACAATGGTTGTGATTTATGTAAAAGATATGTTGTGTGAACATAGCCGAACAATCCACAGGGACCACCCTATTACTGATGAACTAAACCCCCTTCTCATTGTTCTGTACAAATACATTATATTTTGTATGTCTTTATATGCATATTGCCATATGTTGCATATTACTTAGCAGACATCCACTGTTCTCCAGGCGAGCGGAAATTTTTCCTTAAAATATCATTAAAGCATAATACTAAGGAAACATATGTCCATAATAAAAGCCATAAAACAAATAAAATACATCTAAAAGAAAAGCATCAATGCAAAAACATGGCAATCCACAGCCGAGGCGTCATTAGTGAACGCATTTACATTTACCGCAATTCTCATCATTTATATTTTATGGTAAATTTACAAAACAAATTTGCCCATTAAGTGAGAAATGTGATATAAAGAACAAGAAAGGTCATCAATATGATTTCTAGAGAGAAAGAAAACAGAAAAAAAAAGGAAGAAGCAAAATTCCCTTAATTGTCATTCTGCATAGTCAGAGAAAACAGGGATCCGTCCATATTTAGTCTCCATACCAGGGGTGTGGCTTATATTTCCTGTATTGGGCGTCAGTTGCTAAGCAGCTGAAGCTCCGCCCTCTCTCCCTAATTATTGTTTCACAAGCACTAGCATTGGAGGGGGGGGGGGGGGGGTGCAGGTAGATTACATGGTGTACTATTTCTGAATTCCCCCTAATCAACTTTAGGGGAAACCAACAGCAGCACCATAAAGCACCGTATGAGGCTATATAAAATACCTAAAGGGGAGATTTATCAAACATGGTGTAAAGTGAAACTGGCTCAGTTGCCCCTAGCAACCAATCAGATGCCACTTTTCATTCCTCACAGAAACTTTGGAAAATGAAAGGTGGAATCTGATTGGTTGCTAGAGGCAACTGACGCAGTTTTACTTTACAGCATGTTTGATAAATCTCACTCATGGGGTAAAGTGAAACTGACTCAGTTGCCCCTAGCAACCAATCAGATTTCACCTTTCATTTTCCAAAGAATCTGTGAGGAATGAAAAGTGGAATCTGATTGGTTGCTAGGGGCAACTGAGTCAGTGTCTAAACCTGAAAGAGTATCAGCTGATTGATCAAGGTTTGAATGGAAGGATTCCTATCTATTATCTGATAATACCCCAATAGGACATTTAGGGTGCCTTTACATACACCGGATCGGCAGCAGATTTCACGCTGCGGATTCACAGCGAAATCCGCTGCGGATCCAGTGTCAGTTTATCCCTATGAGAATACATACTCGCAGCGGGATGTCAATGTAAGGCCATGTTCACACAATGTATATTTTCGTAAAAGTACAGCCGTTGTTGCCAATTGCCAACACATAGTATACACGCCGTCCAGGATCCCTAGCGGCGCTGCAAGAAACTGACATGTCCGTTTTCCGCAGCCGATATTCATTGAATAGCGGCCACAGAAAACCTGTCAGTGCAAACAATGGAGCGAGCAGGCTCTGACCGCATGCTCCATTGTGTGCTGTGGGGAGTTCTGATGCAGCGCTAAAGATCATCTGTCCGGTACTGCAGCGTGTGAACATAGCCTAAGTATGTATGTAAGTAAACCTCACGGTGGCCGGAGCATACATCACCTCCTCCCCACTCCAGCTTGCTTCGGGGGATCTCGACTGGACATCCCGCTCAGCCAATCAGTGGCTGTGGCGAGGCAACGCACTGATTGGCTGAACTGGACGAGCAGACGCCGGGAACCCTCGAAGCAAGCCAGAGTGGGGAGGAGGTGATGTATGCTCTGGCCGCTGGGGGGTTAACTTACATGGCGCCTGTCTAGACATTTGCATTGACATTGCTGATACAGACATTGCATAATTATACTGACCAGGAGCCTTTTTCCCCCTCCCGTCATCACTTCCTTTGCAAACTATCTACGGCAGACAGAGATTTTCTGTTGTATATTCCGGCCTCACGGGGGGTCCGCCTCACGCTGCGATTCAACTTTTCAAGCTTATTTTCAATTGTGTTTTCAATCTGGGTTTTCCGCTAAACTGGCGCGTTTCTGTGCACTGATGGATTTATCTGGGTGGCTGGAACGTGGCCGGTGCTTAAGCTTCCTCCGTATCCAACTGCTAGGAAAATTATAAATCTGAAGGAAGAAAAGAGACCCGTGGAGAAGGCGGCGGAGCATTAACTAGAGCACGGAATCTACCTCCGGGTTACACATAACCTCTGGATTGGGAAAAAGTAATTATCGGGTAATTAATAAGCGATGACCTGTAACGGGAATATACATTTATTACATGTACAAAGATGGATGACATGTAAGGTGTTACCCTTTATATAATAAATGCTCTGTATCTAATCTGCCATATCTAAGCCTATCATGTGTGATACTGACTGCAGAGCTGAGTTACCTAAGCCCATCATGTGCGATATGGGCTGCTGCCCCTTTTAGGAAAAATAAATTTTACAAATCAACTGGCGCCAGAAAGTTTTACAGATTTGTAAATTACAGCTATTTAAAAATCTCCAGTCTTACAGTACTTATCAGCTGCCGTACGTCCTGCATGAAGTGGTGTTCTATTTCCAGTCTGACATAGTGCTCTCTGCTGCCACCTCTGTCCATATCAGGAACTGTCCCCTTTAGGTTTTTATATGGAATTTAGACAAAGATTTTCTTACGCAAAACATCTCAAATTTTGCTTATGTAAATGTGTATATACCCCTAGGCCTTGTATACATTTTGCCAGGAGTGTTACTTAAAATATTTTCTAGCTACTAATTCTTCTCTAGGGGCAGACAGTGTATAGACAGTGTGGCAGGGTGTGTGTGCATTATGGCAGCTGAAATGAATAGGAGTTAACTGACAGAATAGTGTCCATGGAATATAATAGTCTCCGGGCAGAGACTGAAAACAGCCTCCTATACCACAAACCACGGAGCTGCATAATCTAATGTATAGTGCATATAGAGCAGGAGGAGGGGCTAAAGCTTTGGCTACACAGGCATGATGGGAGATGTAGTTCGACAAAAGCTGGAAGGCCAAGGTTCCCTACCCCTGCTATAGAGAATGTGATAACTGTGCTAACCCTGCCCTGTAATGATAAGATTAACCCCGTCCATTGATGATTCTGTCTAGTGAAAAGATGGCTCTGCTTATTCTGTCCCAGACTACTTATTAATGCTAACAATTGAGTTGCAGTGAACAGGAAATTTCAGCCTGCCTGCTCCAGTACACGATAGGAAAACTGTCAAAACTTTGCAGGACTGATGTGCCGCTATTAGAGTTGGGGGAAAAAAAATTCAAAATTAAATTTTTTTAATGTAAATTGCGCACTAAAACAGCTAAACAATTGTGCAGTTTTGGTGCACTGCTTACCTGTCTGTGCTCCCCCATTGTCCTCTTCTGTGTCCCCGTACCTCCAGCCGCTCAGCCAATTACTGACTGAGACAGGACAGCACCCTGACCAGTGATTGGCTGAAAGGTCTGTCACCCCCCAGATAAGAGTGACAGACAGCTTAGCCAGTTACTGGCTTGGACACTGTCAGTAATTGGGCAGAAGTGGGCAGAATCCATGGGGACACAGAAGAGGACACTGGGGGAGTGCAGACAGGTAAGCATATCAATTTATTTATTTTTATTTTTTTACAAAACTTTAAAACGAAGCATGCAAAAGTTCACTGCGCCAGCGAAGGAAGTTTTTTTTTTTTGCAAACTTCGCACCGAATCCAGCTTCGCTCATCCCTAGCTGATATATATCAAAGCCGGTCGTGCGTAAAGCTGTACTAGGAAAATGTGTAACATTAAATTAGCAGCATACTAATATGTCCCCTGATCTTCAGCTATTAGTTATGAAAAGGGAAAAAAAAAGAGAAAGTTATTAGCTCTGAATTATTTCACAGGATTAATATTCATTGCTGTATTTACGTATTAGAGCCCATACCATTCTAATCGTAGGCAACAATGTCACACTTCACGAAACCTTCATATTTTATTTAGAGATTTTTCACCATTTCTATACTATTAGATAAGATAATAAAGGAATTTTACCTTATTTTAAAGGGATTATGCAGGATTAGAAAGAGGCAAAGCTACTTTCTTGCTAAAACAGCATCACCCCTGTCCTCAGTTTGTGTGTGGTATTGCAGTTCAGCTTCATTCACTTCAATGGAACTGCGCTGCAAAACCCCACACCCAAACTGAGGACAGGAGAGGTGCTGTATCTATAGGAAAGCGGACATGCTTTTCTAAGCCTGGACAACCCCTTTATAACTTAGTATGCATACCTGTACAGTGAGTCAGACCTATATATGATGGCTTCCACACCTAGATGGGGGAGGGGAATGTGGCTGGTCGGTACCTTATTTACCATGATCAGGAAGGGGAAGGGGTCAGCAGCCATATCCTCACCAGCTAGTTTTCTAAATACAAAGAAGGACCGCCCACTGGACTCCTTAACCCAGGAGATGAGGGAAATAGAGATGAGTAAACCTCAAACACTCTCAGGCCTTAGGTTGTATCCATGTTTTCCAGGCATCCATAGGGCTGCATCCAATTTATTCGACCACCAGTAATAAAATATAGAAGATTAAGATTCAGATGAAGCCGAGCATACTCAAGGTTCTCTTATCACCATTAATAAATTACTGCAATGCAGAAGAGGAAAAAGAGCTGCATCTCACACCTATGGCTGACACTAGTGCCTTTCGGCTGCATAAAAAACATCAGAAGTCTGTATGTAAATTGATCAAGCCACACTGCCCCATGTACCAACGTGCAGGTATCTGATACACATGGGTCCCTACACAAGTCCACACTGTGCCGGTCAGTGACCACCACCCCCGCAGGCGTACACAAGCAGGGAAGGGAGGCCATGGGACGGCCCCGTGACCCTCATGTCACAGGACCAGACCCAAAAAAGCCACACCAGAACCCGGCCAGCACCACTGGCGGAGAAGGTTGCCCCCAAACAGCACAAGTCTGGATAAGGTATTGCGCTAACCATTGCTACTGCAGATAGAATGGGACAGACAGGAGGGATTAAAACCATGTGCACTCAGGTGTCTCCTGCTGATTGCGGTCATGTGGGTCTTACCGGTGAACTTGTTCTGTGTTGGATCTGCTATAGATTGGACTTGGACTGCATCTTCAATGTGACAGGTTTCCATTACAAATTCTTTACATCATGTAATCTCTTCTCTGTAGTCTCCGTTATTAACATTAAGCACAGTTCACAACAGCAAATATACTGTGTACAGTGGTTGAATATGTAGAACAGTAATTGTCAGTACTCCCCTAATAAATTACATCAAAGTAGCCCCCGGTCAGCGATCATATGCTGAGCTGCATTAAAAATAGAGTATTAGGAGTGAGATAGTACCCATTGGAGATAGGACATGATACATGTACGACAGGTTGAGTACCTAGAATGTAAAGTATATAAGACAAATAGAAAGCCCTGTATCCTGAGAACTAACCGTAAACCAGCAGAAAATTAAATTAGACAGAATGTAATGTGGGATAAGTTATGTATGGGTTTGGGGATAACATTTGGAGACATAACATGTACCCCCCAGGACACAGTACATGTACCAGGCACTGAGAACCTAAAAGGTAAAGTATAGAGAGTATAGAGGACAGAAAAGGTCCTACCTCTCGTGCTCTCCGGCGCTCCACTTCCACCCTCTGTATGGATAACTTCCACAGATGAGAGCAAGTCGGGAGCAAGTTGCGGGCCATGACCAATTGCAGCTTGATGTTCTCGATGTCACCACAACATTGCATGCGGACATGGTTTTGTCTGCCGGCACCACACTCCCCCAGCCCTCTCCTATGCGGAAGTTATCAGCACAGACGGGCAGAGTGGAGTGACGGAGAGCAGAAGAGGTAGGACCTTTTCTACTCTCCTCAAGTACGATAAGTGATGTAAAGGCTTAAAGCGTTTTTCCCAACAAAGTCATTCCATATCCTAATGATAGGGGATATCTACCTAAATAGTAGGTGGCAAATTGTTGGTGCCCCTTCATGATCTGGAGAACAGGGACCAGAATCTCAAATTAATTGGTGTCCGTGTGCCCCCTCCACTCTATTTTTTTCTGGCACGTGCGGGAACTTATCCGCAATGAAACTAGAAATTGTTCCTGAATTTCTCATCAGACCTTGTTTTTTTTCATCAAGTAACAAAAATGGACTTAGAATTGGAATATAGAATGAATTAGTTGCTACTTGGCATGGATCTCACATTCCTCTTAGCAGAAGGATCTTTCACGAAGCTCCATAAAATGACAGACAGCCTCCTACCAAATGTCTCTTGGCACCGGTATAATGGTGTCCCATCCCCCATGTGACTCCTTGGCGTGAAGTCTACTGTATTTTAGATTCTCACTTAATGGTTAAATAAGAAAATGAGTGAATCTGAAATTAACATTCGTTTAACTTTTCCTGGAGGAATATATTAGCAGCTTCCCTGGGATCGGAGAAGAGGTGATAAATGATAGTCTCTACAAGACAAGAAAAGAGTCGGAAGTTTCTCCTCTGACGCTCTAGGTTGAAGTAAGGATTTATATCCTAGGACATTGGAGGTAGAGGTGAGCGCCTGGAGAAATAGCCCCCTACACATCCATCCTACTATTAACCCCCTAAAGACCAGTCTATTTTGGGCAGCGATAACTTTTTTATTTGCAACAGCGATAACTCTTTTATTTGCCATTGATGTAGCTTTAAGGACATATAATATATATATATATATATATATGACTAATTTGTATACATTTGGTGGGGTGGGGGGTGGTAAAACACAGCAGAATATATGATAAAACCGGCCAATATATAACCTCAAGGGCTACTCCAACGGGATAAGAAAGAACACTGTCTCCTTTGATATAAGTCACTCACCCTTAAAGTGTTCTTGTCATTAAAAAACTTATGACATGTCACATAGACATGTTTAGCATTTTGATTTGTCAGGGTCTCAGTACTAAGACAACCTCCGATCATCAGAACGAACCTGGAGAAGTACAAGGTAATGCGTTTCACCTTCTGGCTCCCGGCTATCCCCACTAAGCTTCACTAGATGGCCTCATTCTAAGTCTGTTCAACTGTTACTGCCAGGTAAGCTATTGAGTAGAGATGAGCGCAACCTGCATGAGTCTGATCATTTACAATTGAACAAGTTGGATGAAACTCTAAGGAGTCCCATAAAATATGCATACAGCCACAGGCCATAGGCTGTATCCGTGTTTTACCAGGCTGCATCTAACTTCTTCAGCCACCGCTAATCAAATGCTGAATAATCAGACTCGAGCATGTTCCAGTTGCGCTCATCTCTATTATAGCTATGACTCTGACAGATGTTTCTTGCAGACTTGTGGCCTAGGAAGACCCCCCCACAAACATCAAACATCTGAAATGTCTTGGTCGGCATCTGTGAGGTTAAACCTATATGGAATGGATACTTTAAAGAGGTTCTCCACTTTGGACAATCTTCACTGGATCTAGAGGAAACCTAGCAGTAAGGGTATATGCACACAGAGTAATTCTTGTAAAAAACTCTGTGCAGAATCTGCCGCTCACTTCCCCGCACTCGCACTTGAAGTTCCGCCCGTCAATTCTTTGGGCAGACAGAGGAATCCGCCTGACCGTAGAATGGAGTCTATGGAGCCGGCGGAGAGGGAAACTGGAGTGCGCAGAGATGAGCGGCTGAGTTGAATTTTCCTGTAGAACCACCAAGTGAAAAGCAAAAAGCATTACACAATGTCCATTTACACCAATCGCCTACAGGACAGGATAGGTTCTCCTCAGCAAGAGCCATAGGCTGTATGCAAGTTTCCCCCTAGGGCTGCATCCAGCTTCTTCAGCCACTGGTATTTAAATTCTGAATGATCGGACTCGAGTTGGGCTCATCTCTATCACTGATCAGCACCTGGACGTCACCAATCAAAACGTTTGACATGCATCTATGACATGTTAAATTCTTAAATGACCGTAACACTTACTTAAAGGAGTATTCATCAAGACCACAAGGGTTGTAGTTTCAGAGCACAGGTTGAAGACCAGTGACCAAGAAGGTATACTAGTATCAGGCCCATACAACAACCTCAACAAGACGGAATCTCATCTAGCTGAAAAACTAATAATAATAGTACTGTAATCTTTTACTACTAACTTACTGTATTGTACACATAACAAAAATGGAAGGTGTTGTCCATAGCTAGACGTAAGCAGATCAATTCAACAATTTCGCCAAACCACCAACCCATAGATGACAATGGGCCGATTGATCTGGCAATTATTCTCATTGATTTGCTGAAAGCAAAACTTAAAACAGATTGATTCAGTGTATCCTAACACCAGGTGGATCAATACATTGGCTCGTTCCATAGCAACCAATGCAATCACTGCTTCTACTCAAAAGATGCATTTTGTGAAATTCAATCCGTACATATTGGCAATGTTTCTGTTTCATCTGATACTTTATTCTCAAGGTCGTAACGCAGAAGGTTCACACCTACTTACCATTTTCAGTGTTTTCATGCTCTGTGTCAGTGAGGGTCAGGTTAGAGTTGGCTCTACTAGATAAGCAAGAGCTCCGCCCAGACTTGGTGTTTCTTGTCCAGAGTCTCACCGGTTGTCCTGGTGATAGGACGCAGTCAGCTTCATTGTCTGCATCATTTTCACCGGTCATAGAATAGCCGCAATGTGGCAGGCTAATATCAGTCCGGTATAGTGTTCCGTGAGGCGGGGTGACTTCACCAAGACCAAGCTCATGTAGAGTGAAACTTCCACCTATAAAAAGTAAAAGAAAGCTTGTTATTCCAATCTATTTTGTAATTATGGACATTAGCTAAGTACCCTAAGCACCCAGGGCTGTACAGCAATTCAAACTAAGTACCTTAAACAATATGAAGATTTATTCTGGACAACTCTGAATGTGTATAAATGTTTATAAAGGAAGCATTGAATAGTAAAAGCACATACAGGATACATACAGTTGTTTTTTTATTTCTTTTTTGTATAACTGTAATTTAGGGAGCACCAAACACCCTGTTTATAATCAAACTGACTTTACTACAACCTATGCCTTCCATTAAAATTACAGAGAAGAAGCTTGTACTGACAGAATCCACAGTGTTTGTGGGCTGTCATGTGGGTGTCCATACCTCACTGCAAGCGTAATGGTATTAGGGTTAGTAATGTAGTTAAAATCAATACACGGGCAAGATATGCATAAAATGTGTACGTTTCCCATGTTTGCACTGGGTACCTTCAGGTAATTTGGCCTCTACACTCCTAAAAGATACTAATAGATATGCTGGAGGAGAGAGGGCTGTACTATGGTACTCAAAACCGTCAGTAAAGGTGGATTTGGGAGTAATAAGAGATTCGAGAAAGGTCATGGCATGCTTTTATCAAGCTGGGTGACCAGAAGCCACAGCCCTATAGGATCTAAAATGGCTGACTATGAAAACTTCCTGTTCTCAGTTGAATATATGACTACTCTTTCCTACACTGTCCTTTAAAAAACGTTGCATAGGTCAATAGTACGAGCAAATATAAGTAACAATGTAAAATATCTTATCCAGTGGCATAGTAACCATGAAGGCAGACCATGCAACTGCTACAGGGCCCTGGTGGTAAGGGAGACTCGTGGACTGCCTTCATGGTATGCAACTGAAAGCACCCCTGATACCCCCCTCAGGAAAGCGGCCCACACTAGCACCCCCCACCCGGAACAGCACCTATCAACCACATTTTCCACCCTCCACCCCCACCCCTCCTCCGGGAAGCGGATAACAGCAACACTCGCTGCCTCCCCAAACACACATATACTCACCTGGCCCAGTGCACTGTACCTACATTCTCCCTGATCCCCTGCGCATGTACCTTTGCGTTTTTTTTTTACCAAGGTGCCCAAAGAATTTTAGCTACACCCCATATCTTATGAGACAAAAACACTTCTTTTTTCTGTAATTAAGCTTTGGGAGATCTGAAAATTACAGATCTAGAAATCTGCCATATACAGTATATGATGACCATGGACACATACAGGACACCTTATCCAGAAGTCACCAGAAAAGACAGGTACACTGTTAAGGATTGTTTACCTGGTGCTGTAACAGTACCTGGATCTATAGGTGACATAATACACTATAGTTTATCTAATTGGCTGAAAGATGTGCAGAAATAAAATTCCCATGTTTTTTCTGCTTTCGGTACAAGAAGTGATTTAATCTCTTTTCAGTAATATTGTACAAGAGAGTCTGTCACGGCGTGCTGATTTACATGCCTACCCTCGGATATAGTTGTTGGGTAAGCGACCTCTAAGTGCACAGCTAATCTGTTTACTTGATATGACAGCTCCCACGCTCACCAGCACACAACTTTGCGAGGTAAACAATTTACCGCTAACAAGTTCTCAGCAGCGGTTTACAAGGTCTCTATCATATTTGCTAAATGAGATCATGGAACCGAAACTAAATCGAGGATGGGATAAAAGGTAGGAAGGAAGAACCGGAGGAAGATTATCACGCCAAATGAAGAAGTAAAGTTATGAAACGTGTGGGGCGGATTGTCAATTCAGCACTGGATTGGGCCACTCCATGCTCCAGTGCTCAATCTTTGTCCTTCACTGCCGCAATGAGTAGAGTGACTGAGCAAATGACCCCCAGCTAACTAAAGCCAGCAAACCATTGGCATTGACCTGACCTGTTGTGACCCGGCTTCTCTGACTACTCTTTGGATTTTCTAGGTTACTTCATCCTGATTTTACCTGACTTTTGCTACTAAAGCCCTGCCTTGATTCACCACCGGCTGTTCCTGGATCGGCCTACCCCCAATCACATGACCTCTTCACGAGGTGAGAGCATCCAGAAGTAAGAATCATGAAGAAGATTCAGCAGCAAGGTGTTATCCAGTCCATATGTCTTTTATTGCATAAAACACAATGTAACTGTGGTGTCCCGCCACGGGTGTTTCTTATAAGGCACCTGTCAGGAACCGGTGACACCAGACATACAGAGACAGTGAGCCCTAAGCTCAGCCCTGCCCACTGACTCTACCTACTTGCCCCCTTAGGCTAAACCCTAGGGCAGCAACTGGGCGGCGGTCCCTGTACTGGCTAGGTGGGACAAAAAGACAAGACAGACAGACAAAACACAATGAGAATGGTCAGGAATCCGGGTCACAACGGTCTGGCAGCAAAGGTCCAAAATCAGGATCCAAAAGAGTAGTCAGAAAACAGGCAATAAGGTCAGGGGCAGGCGGCAAACAAGGGAGGTCAAAAATACTAAGCAGGAGTCAGGAGAAACCAGAACACAGAACACACAAGCAGGCAGAGACTAAGTCAATAACCGGCAAGGCACAGGCAGAAACAGAAATCTTAAATAGGACACCAGGAACCATGTCCAGAAAGTGATAGGAGGGACCAGCTGTCAATCACTGAGGCAAAGGCAGGTTAACTGTTACAAGACCAGAAGAAACTTAGCAGAACAGACACGGGTGGGGCAGGGAAAACAATTAGCATACCAGAAGGAATAAGACACAGTTCAGACAGGGCACAAACAAAGGCAAACAAAACAGAATAAATGAAAGATTATGGCCAAAATCGCAGTCTTTGGCGCAGAGGTCGAATCTTCGCAGCAGAGGGTGGCACTGATGCCTTTTCAGGTGCGATCATGACAGCACCTGTCGCAATAGCCTTTTTTACTCAAAAGTAAGGTGGTGCTGAAGGTATTTGTTGGTTTCGCCACCAGATGTCAGTATTTTGTATGTGAGCACATATATATGTTGAACAGCTGTAGTTGACACAGGGTTACTGTTTTCCTGTATTGTATGATCTTGTGGTCCAATGGAGATACTGTTTTCCCTTCTGCCTATCTCTATACTTCTCTCTTTGCACACTCTTCCCCAAGACTCACAAGGACTCTTACACATCCTGGTAGGAAGTAGTCACTTGGTGGGAGGAAGTGTACACACAGAAAAGGCATCCCTGCTGAAGTTAGCCAGGGCCTGGCTCTGCCAGGACCCCTGCCCAGGACAGTATGGTCTAGAGTGTAGTGAAGTAAAGACACACATGTATGCAGCACCCAGAGACTTTCACTTCTGACAGTATAACTATATACACTATGCAGTGCTAGATCCCTAAAGGAGGATAAGTTGGAGATCATCCCAACCCACGCCGTGAATGTCTCTAAACAGTGCAGGGCAGTATCCTAGGACAGAGGAACTGACAGGATAGAGCAAAGCAACCGTAACAAAGGTCTACGTACTCTATCACGCAGTGTGGTTGACACCGGATAATTTCAGACACTTAGCTACTCTCAGGTAACCAAGACTGGGGCTTGGACGGGTACCCCGACACTGCAGGGCAGAAGGTGGTCCAGCAACATCATAGTCGAAACACGGGCACAAGTATTTCTCTCAAATATTCTTCTTTTAAGTATTCTTTCTAAAGTTCCGGACCCTCATGACAAACTTCAATCCTCTTCTCTTCACCGCTCAACACTAAGTTACCCAAACACTGCTATTCTACCTCAGCACTTAAAGTATCTCCCAGCACAGATCCATTGAACACAAGTCTTTACCTAACAGAAGTTATCTATTGCTAAGCTATCCTGTATCCAAAGAGACTGTTAGTAAAGCTATTTTATTGATTTTACTGGGACATCAATTGCACCTGCACCAGCACCTATACACATTGGTTACATACTCCTTGGGTCATCTTCCCCTTTGTGTGGGTAGCGGTACCAACAGTTCGGGTGGGTCATCTCCCCACTCTGGACCACTGTGACAAGAGCCCAAGGGACCCATCACAGCCCGGCGGGTCACTAACCATTTAAGGGGATTACAACCAGCCCTAACATAAAAGCAGTTATACCACCTAACCTGTGTGCTGAATTACCACTGGCGTCACGACAGTACCATCACTGGCTGAGCTGTATCACAACCACCAGCATAAGATCATCTGGTGGTCCACCACATCACAACCAATGTGTTTGGGTACGCTTACCCCCTTAATCATGGTATCACAATACCATGATTAAAGCGAATGTACCAGTTCGAGCAGTGATTTTTTTGTTACTATCTGGTTGGCGCCAATGTGGAGATCCAGATGGCGCAGTCCACTTTCAAAACGCCACCCAGTTCCCCTGATTGGTACTGGTTTCTTTTGCACCGGCCCGCTCTATGAACTGGAGGGCTCGGCTCCAAAAGCGTATGATATTCTCATGGTAACGGGGAATCAAAACTGGCCGCATCACCGAGGGGATCGGGGGAACTGAGCAGCGTTTTGAAAAATGAACCCTGCCATAAGGATCTCTGTGCTGGTGCGACTTGGTAGTAAAAAAAAGGTGTACCTGAAACACGTTGCTTGTGACATGTGGATTGTTTTTATGCTATAAAAGAATTGGAGAATCAAGATGAGTGAACTTCAAACACATTCTAGTTTGTCTGAACCTGAAGTCTTAAAATTTGATTATTGGTGACTGAAAACATGGATACAGCCTATGGCCTATGGCCGTATCCATGTTTTCCAGGCATCTATAGGGCTGCATCCAACTTCTTCAGCCACCAGTAATCAAATGCAAAGAGTTTGGGTTCTGACGGACCTGAGCATACTCGAGGTTTGCTCATCTCTAATAAAACACACTCCTTTACTATGGACTATAAAAACTTAGACATTGTGCCCCCTGTGAGGGTCAAACAAGCACAAAAAGTTGAAAGAGGGGGCAGGCGAGGACTTACTTTGGCTTCAGTTCCCCCCGGTAGCCAATGACGTTTTCACAAAACTTAATTAAAAAACACACACAACAAAAACACAAAAATTCCCTCTAAGAACAAGTTTCTCGAGGCGAAGAGATCTGACGTGTGTTTGAAGTTTTCTCCAGCCTGGCAAACTTGGAACATCCAACTGGCTAAATCACTTTCTGCACTTCACACCTTTTTTAATTAACCGAGGCAGGTTGCATTTTGTGACAGGTCTGACAGGCAGAGAGACAGCTCTGACTTCAGCAGCCAAACTTGTAGTACAAAGCAGCTTGTGATAATTGCACCCAGACAAAACCCTCCTTGCTCTGACAAAACGTTGCGCTGCTCAACTTCAAATGTTCTGCTAAACTTTGAAAGATTAATCAAGTTGATTTACGGAGAACTGGTAATTTGCGCCCGGCTTTCAAGCGCCGATCTTTGGGATTTTTTTTTTATATAAATGGAGGTGACGGAGATAAACATGCTGAAGGATTGCAAAATAAATTCAACCAGATTTTTTTTTTCTTTCATTGTACGTTCGAGCTAATAAGCAGGGTCCCGAGGGGCCGACTTCACACAGGTTCTGTTTCCATCATGAAAGAGATGGGGGGTCAGTCTTGGGCCTCATACATATAACAGAGCCCCGTTCATGAGGTTATACAGAGGTACAATGACTCCGCACTACAGAGCCGTAGGTGGTCTGTGTACTGCCATATGGTGCTCTATTTTCTCATGTAGAAGTCAGGCAGCGTTATACCTCTGTAATACGGCATCTGATGGAGCAGGCCAATTTTTTTTACTCTGTATTAGGCACCTGGGAGTATAATAGAACTCTCAGGAGTCTATGAATACGCTAATATGGCCTAACTATGTCTCACATTCATAAGTATAAAAGTATAAAAATGTAAAATTGTGCAAAAGGTTTATATAAGATACAAGCATGTCTAATCTAATACCCTGGCTTAAAGGGATTATTCAGGATTAGAAAAAAAAAGTCGGCTTTCTTCCCTAGACAACATCTTGTCTCCAGTTTGGGTGTGGGGTTGCAATTAAAGTATTCCCATCATGACATATAAGGAATAAAAAAACAAAAAACAGCAAGTATGTAGTTAATGCTGGCTTTATGTATGTTGTCCATTTTTGATTGTTAAGTGGCTGTCACCTCCGAGAGGAAACCAGTGACACCAAGGGAGTGCGGACAGGTAAGGATAAAATGTTTGCAGTTTTATATGCACAGCAGCAATATATTAAACAGGCCGACCACCTAACTATATATTTGCTGTTTTTTTTATTTCTTTATTTCTTATATGTCATGACGAGAACATTTTAAAGCATACCTGTCATACCTGACAGAATTATAATGGAACTTCCAGCAATTGTGTCTACTGGAAGTTCCATGGGTTCCATTATAATTCCATCAATTGCAACATAAGCATTGAGAGCGGAGATGAAGGGACGGAGCGCACGCTGCTAAGCGCTTCTGCCTCTTTGTTCTAGCGATCGGTGGAGGTCTCAGAACCCGACTCCTCACTGATAGAAACTTCTGACATGTGGCTCTAACATGTCAGAAGTTTGTTCTAATGACAGGTACGCTTCAATTGCAAAACTAACCCAAACTGCAGACAAGATGCTGTCTATGTTTTTCTAATCCAGGATAACCCCTTTAAGCCATTGTATTAGATCAGACGTGCTTGTATTTTATATAAACCTTTTGCACAATTTCAAATTTTTATACTTTTATACTTATACATGCAAGATATAGTTAGATCATATTCATAGACTTCCAGATGCCTAATACAGAGAAAAAATTTGTCCTGCTCCATCAGACACCGTATTACAGAGGTAAAACGCTTGCCCCCCCCCTCGCTAGCCCCCCTCGACTGCAGTTTTCCAGTAAACGAGACACCAAGTGGCCGAATGTATAGCATTGTAATTCAAGTGGAAAACAGGCCTATATCTGTATCCATGTTTTCCAGGACTCCATATGGCGGCATCCAAATTCTCCAGTCACCAGAAGTCAAATGCCGAGCATTCGGGTTGAGAGATGTTGCCGAACCTGTACAGTTTGGCAAGTCCACTCAACACCACTTCTGATCAATCTTGTGGATTTTGAACAACCCTTTTTAAAGTATATGATGCCCCTACAGAGGTTAGCTTCGTGCATGTACCAAAGAGCTCCTCCAACCAAAGAACAGCACAGTCAGAGTCATGGGAAATAAACATGGTGGCGGATACAGAGGTGGCAGATGATGTCATCAGGAACCTGGAGAAGCAAGCAGATTTACACTGAGACCTTTAGTATGCTCTGGGAAATCTTAATAGGCCCAGTTCAGCTTTGCCAGTGACTAATGTCACCACGGAGGGCCGTTTCTCCCTCTAACCGGGGATCCTATGAATGTTTCAATTACAATGAAAACCTGCACAAAAGTCCCCCAGAGAACTTTTATCACCTCTCAAGAAATATATTATATTAGGAAATTACCTATCAAACACAAAGTTAAACAAATGTAATAAAAAAAAACAAAAACTCAACAAAAGGGAGATTATTTAGTGTAAAATACTTCTTTTACACATACACTACATAAAATAAAAAAAACTACAGTTATAAGGTCTCCGCTCTACCGTAATAACCTGAAAAATCAATTAACAGGTTAGTTAGCGTGAAATGCCAACAGCATAAAAATAACACGCCAAAAATAGCTTCATTCTATATTTGAACAAACTAGACAAATATATGAATAGCAGTATGTATGTATATATATATATATATATATATATATATATATATATATATATAGTCCAACACCTATGAAAAATAACAAAATTTCTTCTGCATGAAACAAAGACTCTCGCTCACTATTCCTGCAGCAGTGTCATCTGTTCCATCCCATCTCTGCCAAACAATCCCGTGATGCATCAGTGCAGCATTACATGGGCAGCGGGAGCCGATATCATCTCTACCTGCTAGGAGGTCAGTGTAGCAATGCTCAACTATGAAGGTCTCTAAATAGGATATGAGTCTATAAGTATACAGTCATGGAACAGTCCATGCAGCTTCATCATACAGGAGGTTCTGCTGGCTGACATGTTAAACCAGTTGGCAGCACAGAAACACATGACATTTCCAAGGGGATCATCATGAGATCACATGATCCAACTAAAGGAAAGGTTTGGTTACGGGAATTTTCATTACAAGCCGTAATACTAGCTGAATTATATATATCTGTTGCATAATTAGTAATAATAAAAAATCAATGAGCGTTTCTTTAAAGTGACCCTGTAACCAAAATCTGCCCCCCCTTCCCCCCAAAACCGGTTATACCGCTGCTTTTAATGCAAGATCTGTCATGGGGTCCGTTGAGCAGTTGATGTAGTTATTGTTCTAAAAATACAGCTTTTAAACTTGCAACCAGGGATGGCTACAGGTTTTTGCAGGCCCTTGGGCGACAGAGCCTCAGTGGGCCCTTCATCCATCCATACACCATGCACAATCATTTAAGACACCACTAACATACATAAACACACATCACTGATACAGACATTGACTGACAGACTCACACGCTGACTGACACACACATTAATGCTCTTTCTCTGTCTTCTGATGTTCAGCCCCCTCACCCTACACTACAGTGAGCGGGCTGAACATTAGAGCACCAGGCCCCTCTCCCTCTCTGGGACCCTAGAGGTGCTGTGGGCCCCGACACTTGCCCAGGTAAGCCTGGTGCTAACGCCGGCCCTGCTTGCAACCCTGTTTCAAAATAGCGTGGCCTAGAGTGTCTATGACCTAACCTTGCACAGCCTCTCTGTCCCTCCTCCTTGCCATCTTCACCAATAGGAATGCCACTGGGCAGGATTTCTCCTAATCATCACTTGTCTGAACACTGCACAGGTGCCTTGACGATCCAGCACATGTGCAGTGTTCAGACAAGTGGTGATTAGGAGAAATCCTGCCTGAGGCATTCCTAATGATAAGGAAGGTGGGGAGGAGGGATGGAGGGGCGTCGCAAACCTAGGGCACAGACATTCTAGGCCACACCTATTTGACACAGGGCTGCAAGTCTAAAAGTTGTTTTTTAGGACAATAACTACATCACCTGACCCCAGGGTAGATCTAGGATTGAAAGCAGCTATCCGAAGGTACAAGTTTTTTTTTTTTTTTGGGGGGGGGGCATGTTAGTCGCTTTAAGGCTTTATATACTGGCTCCAAGCATACAAGGCAGACGCCACATCTTGTCCAGTTAGTGCAATGACAACAAAGCAGAGCTGATCTGTCTGCGGAGGGTTAATACAACTCTGGCCCATCTGTGTCAAGACACATTTCTCAGTTCCGCGGCTAAAGCGATCTCCTTCAGAGCTGCGGCTCATACATAATGAAGAAGCACGTTGCTACAATTAACTAAAAATCAAATGTATTTGCCGTCAGCACCACGACATGCATTGATTTTCATATCTCAGGCGATACGTAGCCTTTTAAAGTGCGGGAGCTGAAGGAACGTCAATAAGTGGAAGATGACAAATATTGAGGAACATTAGTCCCCGCTCTCAGTCTCTTTTACTTTTCTTGCCTTCTCCTACAAGAAGCTAATAAAGACTTAGTTATATAGGAAATGGATTCAGACAGCGGTAAACAGGCCTGATATCCGCTGCCCCAAGAGCATTTTACTTTCTTATTGATGTAAGAGGAGGTGAGGACTGGGAGAATTTCCTAAACTAAAGGATAGGTATACAGTATTTCTCTGACTGTTTTTTTTTCTTTGGCATTTTTTTCAACGAATCTAAAATTAAAAAATTGTGCAAATGCAAAAAGTTAAAAAATTTCCAAATGTTTTATGTATACAGTTCCTGTGCAGACCAATGTATGTAGAGTAGAGATGAGCGAACCGGGTTCGGCTTCGAGTCATTAGCGGTGGCTGCTGAACTTGGATAAAGCTTTAAGGTTGTCTGGAAAACATGGATACAGCCAATGACTATATCCATGATTTCCACATAGCCTTAGGGCTTTATCCAAGTTCAGCAGCCACCGCTAATCAAATGCCGAAAGTTCGGGTTCGGATCGACTCCAGCATGCTCCAGGTTCGCTCATCTCTAATGTAGAGGTATTTAGAATTGTGTTAGGTGTAAGGGTCTTTTTCCAAGGGTGGATAAATGCCGAATATGAGCACAGATTGGTTATGTTTGTGCGGATCGGTACTTGTTAAAATAATCTTCAGGGGCGGAGCGAGCTGCCGATGGAGAAGGACGCATGGTGAGGAGCTCCTGACCCACGCAGCTATTTTATAAGACCCCAGTAAAGCTAAGGCACCCCGTTCATGGGGAAGACGACCGGGAGATCCTCACAGGCACCCCCCGCACCCCGCAAGCCGGATTTGGGGGCTTCCCCCATCAGGAAATACCTCGTGCGTCTGGGAGCAGCCGTCCCTCTCTCCTCGGACCTTCCTCCATCGGTGCCGAGGAGATCGGCTAGAACCCGCACCGATACTGCAGCCTGCCTTCTCCCGGGACGAGTGAAAGCCCCGACTGCGGTGAGGAACTCCCGCGCTGCTCGGTCAGTCAGCAAGGCCCACTGCTTCTCTCCGGACCCGGGCGCCATTGTGGAACGGGCGCCATCTTTGCCTCCACAGCCTGGTGACGCACCGCCTGGCAATCCTGAACTGCAGCCTGCCTCATCTGCCTCTTGCTTGGCGGGGACCCGTTCCGGAACGGCGCACTGCCCTCCCTCGGGAAGACTACAGGCTCCGACAGCGGCTGATCGGTCCCCGGGCGCCGATACTACAGGGCCGGCGCCATCTTCCTGCCACGTGGGACGGACTCTGCAGCCCGGCGGCACTCCGTCTGGGAACCCCCCACCGCAACCGGACCTATCTGCACCTGGCATAGAGGTTAGTGAGGGGGATAAGGCTCCTGTCAGAGGCCCACCATCTTGCCTCCTGAGCCCAGCGGTACCTGGCCCACCCCCCTCAGTGACAGTGACTCTGTGTGACAGGCTCAGGCACCCTGCCTTGCCAGAAACTCCCTTATTACTCCGGGCCCTCGCTGTGGACTGTCCGCCATTAACCCTTTCTGGCCTCATAAAGGGCACCCCCCCGCGTCCGCAGCATACGGACCCTAGATCAGCAGTTGCGGCCCACTTTCTAGCTATGGCGTCCCAACCCAAACCTCAGCGGGCAGACAAGACGCGCCAAAATACGCGTACCCTATCCTGTGTAGACGCTGAGATTCCTGCTTCTCCTGCTGACCCCCTGTATCCACTAGGGGGAGACAGTCCACATTCGGGGGTCTGGCCCACGTCGCGGGACTCGGACGGTGATTCCCTTACAGCTAAAGGCGCCTCACTACAGGAGGTACGCCTGCTCCTGACTCAACTACCCACAAAAAATGATTTCCACTCACTGATATCAGAGGTCAAAAGGGCTTGCAATGAACTTTCGGAGGTGCGGAAAGATATTCAGCTGATCTCAACAAGGGTGGAAACCCTGGAGGAGGATCATGACGCTACCAGGGGTTACATTGCTCAACTTCAATCTACAGTCTGCTCTCAAACCTCCGCTATTAGCGACATGCAAAGACAGGTGGAGGACCTGGACAACAGAGGAAGGCGGAATAATATCAGGGTCCGAGGCCTTCCTGAGGCCACCCGGGACGAGGACCTTCCAGAGACTCTTGAGGCTATTTTTAATTCCATCCTGGGGGAGTCGGCCTCCCACAAAGTGAAGCTTGACAGGGCGCACAGGGCCCTCAAACCGCGTTCTCCCTCTGGAAATCCTCGCGACGTCATTTGCTGTGTACATGACTTTCAACTAAAAGAGCGGATAATGGCCAAGGCTAGGTCTATGCGTGATCTGGATTTCGATGGGGCTCCTATTCAGCTGTTTCCAGACCTCTCCTGGATTACGCTGCAGAAACGGCGTCACTTACGCCCCCTGCTGACCCTGCTCCGTGATAAGGATATCAACTATAGGTGGAACTTTCCGTTCGCCCTCATGGCACGTAAGGATGGACGCTCTGCTGTATTGCGGGACCTGTCGGATCTTACTGGCTTCTGTGAGACGCTGAATATCTCTGTACCTAAGATCACGGAGTGGACTCTCTCCTCGCCTCCACCCCCACTCCCCCCAGTGTGGCAGCCAGTGGGCCAGAAAAGGCGTAGGCGCAGATCCGGGAATCGGTCTGCTGGTCACGGGTCCTCCCCGAGGAACCCTCCTTGAGCTTGCCCTGACTATGGCTTGATACCTTGCTTTCACCTATATTTGCCTTAGTATCATTGCTATCCTATTACTACTTATGGGGTCTTCCATTTTTTCTCCATTTGCTGTTTCATTATTTTTTTTTTTTTTTTTGCTGCGTGGGTCCGCTCTGTGGACCGACATTAACGGCATTACCTATGGTTTGTCTTTTTCTGTCTCTTCTCCTCCTCCCCCCCTGGGGTTTTGTCTGTCTCTATGAGTACTCATATTGTTGGATTCTCTCACAACCCCTTCCTTACACCTTGAGTAAGGGCTCTGTGCCTTGTGCCTTCGTTGTACTGTTAACAACGTTTTTTTTCTCTTCTTCTATATGTCTGTGGTGTCCGTGTCTCCCCCGACCTTCCCTGCCCCTTCTTTCCACAGTTCGGGTCCTGGTTCTCCTTGCTTTGATCTGCGCAGCCTCTGATTCGCTACCTCACCTACAGCTATCCCTGCAGTGGTCAGTCTCTGCCATCGTGACCTGGGTAAGTCTTCACATAGGCGGGTGCTCTCACTCTCTCCCTCCCAATGATTAAGTGCGTGTCTATTAATGTGAAGGGGCTCAATTCAAATGTCAAACGTCGCTTGGCTCTGAAGGAGTTAAGAGATGCCAAGGCGGATGTGGCTTTCCTACAGGAGACCCACTTCGATCACTCGGCTAATTTCAGATTTGCCCACCATCAATACCCCCAGGTGTATTCAGCCTCAGCGGGCACCAAACATGCGGGAGTGGCGATTCTAATCTCACGGTGCTGTCCAATGCAGGTGTCATCCGCGTTCTCGGACCCAGGGGGGAGATATGTAATTGTGGAGGGCTCCATCCAAGGGAAGCCCATTCTTTTATGTAATGTGTATGCTCCCAACCGTACCCAAATCCCTTTTATCCGCAGGGTGTTCAAGCGTGTAGCTGCCTACTCCCCCTCGCCGCGAGTGATTGGAGGCGATTTTAATCTCCCGCTCTCTGGAGTGATGGATAGGCATTCGGTGATGGGCAATCCTCCGACTGCTGACCAATTGAAACTTTCACAGGAGTTTAGGAAGCTGATACGCCTCCATAACCTCTATGACCTGTGGCGACTTGACCACCCTGCGGATCGTTCCTATACGTTTTACTCCCATCCCCGTAAAACACACACCAGGATTGACTATTTCTTTGGCAATATACCTACTGTGCGCCTATTGCGGGATGCCTCCATTGGACCGATATCTTGGTCTGACCATGGCCCTGTGGCCATATCCCTGGCCTCCCTTCTCTCCCCCACTCGACATTGCCATTGGAGATTAAATGAAACGCTCCTGAAGACTCAAGTCACTAGGGACTCTATAAAGGACTGTTTAACAAATTATTTTATGGAAAATGAGGGTACAGTTGAGCACCACTCTACCCTGTGGGAGGCCCATAAGGCGGTTGTTCGGGGGCACTGTATTGCTCTAGGGTCCAAACTTAAACGAGATACGCAGGCCCAAATCCAGACGACTAAAACTGACATAACAGCCCTGGAACAGAAACTAGCACGGTGTTCCTCTTTGGGGACATTGCGCAGGCTTGTAGCAGCAAGAGCGCACCTTAAGGATCTGCTTATGCATAAAGTGGAGCGGATGTTGCTCTATTCCAAACAAAGATTCTATGAGAAGGGGAACAAAGCCCATACTCTATTGGCACGGACCCTCTCTGACCGCTCAGCTGCTCAGACTCCGCATGTTCTGAAAGACCACCTTGGTAACCCTAAATACCATCCCCGTGATATTGCCTCTGTCTTTTCTACCTTTCTCTCCAAACTGTACTCTCTCCCGTCCACTCTACCCTCTGACCCGGAGGCCTGCAAACAGCGTATACAGGACTTTCTGAGGAGCTGTCGGCTTCCGACTGTGTCCTCAGAGGCCCTGGAGGGACTTAATGCCCCGGTCACTGCAGAGGAACTACAGGAAGTACTGAAGTCTCTGCCGTCGGGGAAGGCGCCGGGTCCAGACGGTTTTACGTACCTCTATTATAAGACCTTTTCTGCTGTCCTCGCCCCCAAGCTGGTTACCTTGTTTAACGCCTTTCTGAGGGGTGAGCAGGTACCCTCCTCCCTCCTTCACTCCTACATTACCCTTATCCCTAAGCCAGACAAAGATCCCTCGGAATGCTCAAATTACAGGCCAATTGCCCTATTGAATTCCGATCTTAAACTGTACACTAAATTGCTAGCCACGCGCTTGGGGTATTGGCTTCCCGCCCTAATACATAAAGACCAGGTTGGCTTTGTCCCTGGCCGCCAGGGGGCTGACAACACTCGTAGAGCTATAGACATAATTGACGTGGTAAATAAACAGTCGGGAAGGGCCCTGATGTTAAGTTTGGATGCGGAAAAGGCGTTTGATCGCCTTAGCTGGCCTTTCCTTTTTGAGACCCTACACTCCTATGGCTTCTCGGGCCCCTTCCTGACTGCGATCCGAGGTCTTTACTCTAATCCCACGGCCTCGGTAAAGTTACCTCATCAGCTGTCTGCCCCATTTACGATTCGGAATGGCACGCGCCAGGGATGCCCTCTTTCCCCGCTACTGTTTGCGCTATGCATTGAGCCCCTGGCGTGCGCCATTCGGAATAATCCTGACATTCGGGGGGTGGGGGTGGGCGACAGAGACTTTAAAATTATGCTTTTCGCTGATGACATCTTGCTTTCACTGACTGAGCCCCTCACCACCCTGCCTGTCCTACATGCCCTCCTCTCCTCCTTTGGTTTGTTGTCTGGCTACAAAATTAACACGACTAAGACGGAAGCCCTTCCCCTTAATCTACCACATACCCTGGTGTCTCAGCTGCAGGCCAACTTCAAGTACAAATGGTCCACCTCGTCCCTCAAATACCTGGGCGTTAAACTGTCTCCTACCTATTCCACCCTGTACGCTGTAAATTTCCCCTCGCTGTTCCGAGAACTTAAGGCCCTCCTCGGGAAATGGGTTTCTCAGCATATCTCCCTCCTGGGTCGGATTGCGTCTGTGAAAATGACCATCTTGCCAAAGCTCCTCTACCACTTTGAGACCCTTCCGGTCCGGGTGCCCCTGAGCGAACTGAAGGCCCTGCAGGGGGTGATATTTAGATTTATTTGGGCGCATAAGCGTCATAGGATACCCAAGTCCGTAATGATGTCAGGCAAGTCCCAGGGGGGCCTTGCTACTCCCAATATTCTTCACTACTACTGGGCTACACATCTCCGTCAGGTCATGGGCTGGGCATCTCTCTCCACATATAAAGTTTGGGCAGTGATAGAAAAGATGTGGTTGGCCCCCATCCACCCGAATTCCTTCCTGTGGTCTTCCTCCCCCCCTGCCTTCCCTGCCCTGCCTATGCTTGGCCCTATCCTCTTCACCAGACACATATGGTCCACCTGCTCAGCGAGGTTTAGCCTATTTAGCCGACACTCCCCTCTCATCTCTTTCTTACTCTCTCCTTCCTTACAGATTGGCATGTCCCCCTTGATGGTGAGGCACTGGCTCAGTAAGAAACTGTTCCAGTTCGCGGATCTGGTTGATCCGCTTACACGTACTCTCTTACCCTTTGAGAAACTTAGGGAGAAGCATGACTTGCCCAGTTCGGAGTATCTCTCCTACCTTGGCGTTAGACATTTTATGCAGACGGTTTTTGGGTCCCTTACGGTCTCGAAGCCTACACTGTTTGAACAGCTGATTAGGGCGGGTGGATCGACTAGGGGTCTCATCTCTGCTATCTATCAAATTCTAAACTCGCCTGTGGGAGACTCGTTCACCCGCCATAAGTATATGGACAGATGGGAGTCTTTATTAGCTAGGACTGTTCCCCCTGAGCTGTGGCAGGTGATATGGAGCAGAGCCGCCTCCTCCTCAATTTGCACGAATTACAAAGAATGTCATTATAAATTTATGATGGGATGGTATCATACCCCTGAATTGCTCCACAAGCTAAATCCTAGCATCCCCTCGGTGTGCTGGAGATGTAACGGCTCGGTGGGCTCTCTGCTCCATCTCTTCTGGGATTGCTCTCTCCTCAGGGGGTATTGGACACATGTGGCGACATTGCTTTCATCGGTCCTGGACATCCAACTTAGCTTAGATCCCTTAGTCTTCCTGTTTAATGTTACGCCAAAAACTCTGGGTAAGAATTCCACCAAACTAATGCTGCATCTACTGACAGCCGCTAAGTCGCTTATCCCCCGCAGATGGAAGCAGACTTCTCCCCCATCCGCTGATGATTTACTTGTTAAAATTAGAGATATCAGGGGCTTAGAGCGACTGACGGCATCACTGAATAATCAGATGCCGCTCTTTGACTCCGTCTGGGCTCCCTGGGAGGCATATTGCGCTCGCACTGGCCTGCCTACCTGATAGGGAGATGTTCCCTCTTTGGTTCGCAGATCTCTTTCTAATGTTAACGGTTTTCTCTCCCCCCCCCCCCTCCCCCATCTTTCCTTCTTGTTGTTTCCCTTTGTGTGTCTCGTCCTTTTTCCTGAGTAATGGCGTCTTGCCTCATTGCCTCACCGGCCTCAACTGGTGATTTACCCTGAATTGTTGATCCCCACGGTTGTGTTCTTTTAATTTGACATGTCCTGTTATATTGGGGAAACGCAAGTTGCCTTAGGCTGGTGTAGTCTGCATCACTGTGATGCCATTCTCTGGAACTACTGATTGTATTGTTTCTTATATGTAAAATGTCAATAAAAATTACATTTAAAAAAAAAAAAAAAAATAATAATCTTCAACAGGACTCATCTATTAGGAATGAATGGTGGCATTAATGATCTGAATTGTTTGGGCAAACATCCACTACAATTGTTGAAAGCAGCACATACCCTGAGTACACAGAGAGATGAGAAGGGTTGTCTGGAGAAAAAAAAACACCTCACCCACCCTGTTCCCCTGCGATTGCAGTCATGTCAGCTTCTGGTGCCTGGTCTTATCAGCTTTTTATTGCGGTCATCATGTGACATTGTGACCATGCAGGTACATCCTCGTTCAGTCAATCAGTGGCTGTGCCAGTGTCCTCCCTCAGTCAGTGATCGACTTAACAGGGCAGTTCTTGCATGGTTGCAATGTCAAAGGAACCAAGAAGAAGCCTAGAGGACCCAGGATCAGGAGCTGTGGGACCTACATATAGCAAAAAGCCTAAAGCAGCTACAGTGGACAAAAAAAGAAGCAATTTTATAAAATTAGAACTGCCATAATACAGTTATCTTGGTCCTCAAGCTCAAAACTGCCCAAATTCTTATGGGGCTAAAAGGCATTTATGCGGAACAAATGACCCCACACATTTGGAAGTGCCAAGTATGCTCAAAAGTCTACAGAGCCACTAATATATGAGTCTTCTTGGCATGTCTGAGCAGCCCTCATGAGCCATTTATAATCTCCTTATGTGCCCGGGGGCCTATGCCACTTCTACCTGGGTACCCTCAATAGTTTTGTCTTTGAACACTGTCTACATGACCCCACCTAAGGTTAGGAGCAAATACATGTGAAAGCCACTTGGCCTGCACTTCACGTCCTCCTCCAGTTAGTATGTTGCGGACACCTTCACTTAACCTCGCTCATTTATAACGACAAGTTCACGATGGCTGAGAAGAGATTAATGCAACGTTTCCTCACTTTCCTCTACCTCCAGTAAAGCCGCTGTTTACACAGTCCCATCTGTTTTATCAATAACTGAGCGTAATAAGGTTCAAGAAAATGCAATTCATTAGCCATTTAATGCGAAATTAGACATTTGCAATTACATTACGAGATGTATGCAGCGGTTCGGTCTCTGAAGACATGAGGTGCTTTGCATCTAGAAAAAGCCATTGCAAGTCCAATATGGGATGGGTTTTAGATTTAGATTAATTTCCAAGATTACTGGACCATATGTGTGAACCTCGAGAACATTCGAGTTTGTCCAAACCCAAACACTATGCATTTGATTACCAATGGCTGAAGAAGTTGGATGTAGCCCTAAAGTTGCCTCGAAAACATGGATACAGCTATAGGCCATAGGTTGTTTCCATGTTTACCAGGACTCCTTAGGGTTGCATCCAACTTCTTCAGTCACCAATAATTAAATTAAATAATCAACTACTGATATGGATAGGACATCATTCAGCCACCATTTTTAGCCACTATATGACAATATCATTAACCAGATGTATCACACTAATATTTTTGCACAATTTTTCTAAGTTCTAAGCTATTCAGGATCTAAAAACATCCAAAATATTATAAGAAGATATGATATGATATGGGTTTAGAAGATTCCGTTTTCTGCCCTGTATCTAAATCCTCTGACTAAGCTAGATAGGCTCCTTGTGCCCCAACTCCCAAGAAACATCTACCAGTTCTTACGTCCTGCTCCCCTCTTGTAGTAAAGCTTTTTGGTTTTGGATGGATTCCATGTATTAAGTTCCATGGAGCTCTTTAGCCCTAGCTAGTACACAGAATTTGGAAATGGTATAAAAAATACTTAATTGTTGGCACTCACCAGATCGGCAGAACTCGTCAACCTCAGGATGGACCATGTCCTTCACTCGATTGCTGTAGGACAGCCTTGAGTCTTGGTCGTAAGCTTTCAAAGTCTCACTGGAGCTGTAAGATTTTGGTTGTATTTTGCTGTCATCGCTGTCAGCCGAGGAACTGGTATATCGACGCTCTGTGTCGCGCCGCCTGGTCAGGGATCGGTAAGGTTTCCTCTCTTTCACATCCATGGCACGGTGCTTCTCGTCAACATTGAACAGAAGGGGAGAGAGGAACCGGAGGTCTTACTGTGAAGATACAAACATATATACTTGTAAAAATACAAAAAATAACACAATAACCTACCAGACTCATGAACCTTCATCATGATATACCTAGCATGGCAGAGGAGACTAGGACCGCTGGACCCCTATAGCTGAAAGGTCTCCAGATCTATGTGTGCTCCTACTTTGGATTTATATTAGTGTTTACTAAAGCCATTATGTCATGATGTCAGTTTCTATAGGCCCGTGAACTAAAGGGGCATTGGACAACATCTATTGGATTAACGCTAATAAATAACCGCTAGTATTTATTCTCCTTGCTTTAGGGTCACTTTAAGTTCAGAATAATAGTGGTGGACCTTATGTTGGTGCTATGGTGCCAGAACACCCAGGAGTGAGGAGTGGTAAGTAAATTAAGAGGTCAGCTCTGTGGTCTGAATTAATTCATTTGGGGGTCCAGTCTGGATCAATTTTGTAATGTCTTCTGGAGTCTAAATTCATTAGTCTGTGTTAATTTTAGTCTCTCGATTATTTTTTGGTCTGATTTGGAGTCTAAATTAATTTTGGTGTCTCATTTGCACAGCATAAAGCAACATGAGGGCATTTATGGCACTACAGTCTACCTTTAAAGCGACTCTGTACCCTCAACCAGCCCCTCCTCTAACCACTTGTACCTTCAGATAGCTGCTTTTAATCCAAGATATGTCCTGGGGTCCGTTCGGCAGGTGATGAAGTTATTGTCCTAAAAAAAACTTTTATACTTGCAGCCCTGTGTCAAACAGCCGTGGCCTAGAGTATCTGTGCCCTAACTTTGCACCACCCCTCCGTCCCTCCTCCCCGCCCTCTTCATCATTAGGAATGCCACCGGCAGGATTTTTCCTATTCCTCTGCAGTGAACATTGCTCAGGTGCCTTGACGATCCAGCCCATGTGCCCTGCTGACACAGGTGATGAATAGTAGAAAATCTGCATTGAGCATTCCTAATGATGAGGAGGGCGGGGAGGAGGGACAGAGAGGGTGTGCCAGCCTAATGCATACACAATCTAGGCCACGGCCGCGTGGCACAGGGCTATAAGTTTAAAAGTTGTTTTTTAGGACAATAACTGCATCACCTGCCAAACGGACCCCAGGACAGATCTTGGATTAAAAGCAGCTATCTGAAGGTACAAGTGGTTAGGGGGGTCAGATTGTGGGTACAGAGTCACTTTAAAGGGAACCTGTCAGTCGGGATGTGGTGGCGGAGCCCGCCCGTCAGCCCGGTGGAGCCCGGCATAGGTAACCATTAGAGATGAGCGAACCTTGAGCATGCTTGAGTCCATCCAAACCCGAACTTTCAGCATTTGATTAGCGGTGGCTGCTGAAGTTGGATAAAGCCCTAAGGCTATGTGGAAAACATGGATATAGTCATTGGCTGTATCCATGTTTTCCAGACAACCTTAGAGCTTTATCCAACTTCAGCAGCCCCAGTTAATCAAATGCCGATCGTTCGGGTTTGGATGGACTCGAACCCGAACCCGGTTCGCTCATTTCTAGTAACCATCCCTCGGAGTCCCACTGCTGGGAAGTGCTTGACCTATCTGTATGCTTTTGGGTGTGGGAGGAAACCGGAGTACCTGGAGAAACCCACACAAACACGGAGAGAACATACAAACTCTTTGCAGATGTTGCCAGCGCTGCAAGGCTTCAGTGCTAACCACTGGGGCACTGTGCTGCCCACAGTGAAAGACCATGCTGAAAGCTGAACCTTTTGTACTATGACTCACCCGGCAAGTACACCACTACCCTGACTATACTATACATATGCTGCTGATAAATGCTCGAGGGTGGGTGGCAGTTTGCTGTGGGGTCCAGACATTTCCAGTTAAAGCCTCCATTTTGCGAGGGCTTATTAGTTTATGAACCTGTGACATTACAATAAAACTAATGAATCCTATCAGAACATACACATAACATGCTAATTGTATGTCTGCAATGTGATTAGTTTCCATCCATAATCATATACATCTTGGAAACATATGTGCTGTTCCGTATGATGGTAGCACCATTAATAATAATTATACACTGGGTAAGAAGTGCTGACATTCGGGTGTGTTGCATATTGCTGCCAGTTCATTAAGATTAATGGCATTCTAACCAGTCCAGCTGACGAAAAAACAAATGGTGAATGAGAACATTGTACGTTGTGCACAAAATATTCAAACCTAAGTGCACAAAATATTCAAACCTAAAGCGTTCTTTACTATAGTTGTTATCATAAAGCAACCACAAACCATCTGTAGGTTATTCTATGTCTATCCAGAGAATGAGACATATTGAGATATACCACCACACCTACCCATCCCAAGACATCAAGTCTCGGGGCTGAGCTGGAGGTTGCTTCCTACACCATCACAAGAGATTTGTGGACTTTGGTCCTAATCAAATCTTCCTCTATTGGTTAATATTACATCGTCCATAAACAGACACCATCAACAGAGAACTCACTCCTAAACTCCCATAGCAGCAATATGGTATACATCCCTATGGGTCATTGGTTCCCCAACTGTTTGGATTTCCAAAACAATAGATGATTGACATAGATGTTTCCAGAAACAGGATCTTCTTGACTAGACTATTGTGTTGGCCTTGGTTTATCAAGAAGCTTTCGAAGATTTAAATTGGTTTGGTTTCCAATAATAACTGCTTAATGGTCTTTGGGCCTAAAGTGTCAAGTTTAATTGCCACCTGGGGGGGGTTTCAAGAATTAAGATATTCATAAGGGGTCAAGGAGTGAGTTTTTAAATTGTCACTGTTGATATGAAAAACTTTTGACTTTTTAAAAAAGACATGGCAAAAGTTTTGACCGTCCAGATCTAAGTGTTCAAACCATGACCACTTGTCGTGCTCAGCGCATTACTCTTCCGACACGCGATGAGGCTCTTAATGTAAGTCTATGAGCCAAACTCTTTTCAATGACACAGAGCAGGGAGCGCTCCTCTTCCTGCTCATTCTCACAATCAGATAGGGTCCAAACACTCAGACCAAGACCATTCTAAACTTTTGACATGTCTCTCTGACACATCAAAAGTTTTTCATATCGATAGTGACACTTTAAAAACTCACTCCTAGTCCCCAGAACCACAAATTTTTTGTAGGACCCAGATGGCAATTAAACTTTTTAATGAAACACTTTAAGCCCATAGATCAAAGGTATTTCTTAGCGACAGTGACACTTTAAGATGAATTCCACTTGAAATCATTGGTGGGAGTCCATTAACTAGGAACAAGGGCCTACACTTATCTTTGAAGAATGGATATGCAAAATAGCTCCATCATAAAGACTTGTGGAAAGTTAAAGGCCATCTCTGCTCCACTGCGAAGTCTGGGAAGAAAGGATATGCAAAATAGCTCTCACACCACTTAGGCAAAGTGGTGTCCCTTCAAGCCAGGGTTTCAATCCACCTAGGAGTCCTAGAACATTGACTACGGATCTATGCCAAGCCAATCCAACCATTTGGACCACCAACATTATCATTAAAGGAAGAGATAGAAAGAACTATGTAAGTTGAAAGAAAGATGAGGCACTGTTGCCCTCAGGACTAGGGATGAGCAAACCGGCCGAGGTTCAGGTTCGTATGAACCTAAACTATTGGCTTCTAATTCCCGCTGTCTGACCGCTCCGTGGAGAGGGTGGATACAACCTTGAGGACCGCCTGAAAAACTGGGGTACAGCCATAGCCATAGGCTGTATCCCAGTTTTCTAGGTGGTCCTCTGCCTGTATCCACCCTCTCTATGGAGCGGGCAGGCAGCAGGAATGAGAAGCCGAGAGTTCAGGTTCATACGAACCCGAACCTCGGCCGGTTCGCTCATCTCTACTCAGGACCATGGTGGTTCCAGTGCACATGTTCCTACCGATCAAGATTTTATGGTGTACAGTGGAAAATCCACCTTTAAATTCTAAATATAAAATTTTCCAGTAACACTCCGCCCCCCCCCCCCCCAAGAGCTGACTTACAATTCTAAATATTGGCGCCAACAAGATCAATTCACACATTTGCAATACACGATACTCTCTTGTTAAATAGTCATTTAGTTACGGTACAGCTCCTGGCTTCAGTTTCCTCGCAGGAAACAAAATTAATAAGAAAATACCTTCTATCAAAAGCACCATGTAAATATAAAAGTCTACGCTTTCATGAAGGCCGAATAGTAAAAAAAAATGAAAAGGCAATTTGTAAAATGAAAAACTCAAAAAGTAGGTATATAAATATTAACCAAGTGTGAACAGCCTGATATTATACAAGAACAAACAGCGCTTCAATGACAGCCTCTTATTACTTGTTAAAAGGGCACTCACACGCACAAAAAACGCCGGCCTTCAATCTGCGCGCACACATAATAAAACACCTTCTTATTTCCTAAACATACTTGAAAAGCCAATTGAATCTCTGTTAAGTAGCCCATGTTAATAATAAACAGTAATTCCGGCCGTATCACACATCATTTAACTTCTGTGGGGTTAGAAATTTTGTGCCGACGAAAAGATAGATGGAACGAAACACGTCGCATAAACAGACCTTACACCTGGCTGGTAGCCATAGGGCCACTTTTATTAGAAAAGCTGCATTTTCGAGATACAAAATACTCAGTTATTTCTTCAATGGGCAGCAAAGACGAAACTGACGCATTTCGGTTCGGGCTCCAGAGAGTCTTTAGAAACCTCATGCAGGCTTAATGTTTTTTTATTGCAGGACAATTGCGATGAGTGAAAGAATTGGGACCATCGATAGCCAATGTAGCAGAAAGAGAAGTTTGTGGCTGCTATGGGGCCCCTGGAGAGAGAAGGCCTAGTTCAGGTTTGTGGCATCCCTAGTTGCATTAGTCTCATGGGGGCGATGTCTGTAGAAACCGTGAGAGGGCACTGAAGCAAAGAAAGGTGAATGTGTTACAGCAAGGCTGCCGACAGATACAGATACAAATCCTAAACCCTAAAATGAGTTTACTAAAAAGATGACAGGATAAATAATGTATGTACAGAGTGACTCCACCAGCAGAATAGTGAGTGCAGCTCTGCAGTATAATACAGGATGTAACTCAGGATCAGTACAGGGTAAGTAATGTAATGTATGTACACAGTGACCCCACCAGCAGAATAGTGAGTGCAGCTCTGGAGTATAATACAGGATGTAACTCAGGATAAGTAATGTAATGTGTGTACACAGTGACCCCACCAGCAGAATAGTGAGTGCAGCTCTGGAGTATAATACAGGATGTAACTCAGGATCAGTAATGTATGTACAGAGTGACGGCACCAGCAGAATAGTGAGTGCAGCTCTGCAGTATAATACAGGATATAACTCAGGATCAGTACAGGATAAGTAATGTAATGTATGTACACAGTGACCTCACCTGCAGAATAGTGAGTGCAGCTCTGGAGTATAATACGGGATGTAACTTAGGATCAGTACAGGATAAGTAATGTAATGTATGTACACAGTGACCCCCACCAGCAGAATAGTGAGTGCAGCTCTGGAGTATAATACGGGATGTAACTTGGGATCAGTACAGGATAAGTAATGTATGTACACTGTGACCCCACCAGCAGAATAGTGAGTGTGTAGTGTCCCACCACTAGTGTTCTCTTATGCCCTGTCCTAAAGTTTGCACTCAGGTTAAGTGGTGGATGAAGTATGTAATTTCCCCACTAGGTGTCACTGTTATATGTATTTCTCATGCACAGCTGAAGGAAAGTAAAGGGTTAAGTACATGCACCATGTCAGGGGCGTAGCTAATGTCTCCTGGGCCCTGGTGCGAGAGGCCAACTTGCCCCCCCCCCCCCTCCTTTCACGACCAAGTGATGCTATTGGTGTGTATATATACATATATATACACACCAAGACAGATATTACCAATAACACCAGCATATTGGAAGAGAAAGTATTATCACCGTACATATTACCACCATACTGTTACTGACCAAATCCTGTATACTGAGACCTATATTACCAGTAATACCAGTATATAGGAAGGAAACATTACCGCCACACCACAACCACTACCATCACCACCATATTGTTACTGACCAAATCCAGTATACTAAATCACCTCATCCAGTCATATAGAGGTGGTCCCAGCTCTACACAGGTTCTATACACCATATACATTACAGTGCAGTTATATCAGGTGACTCACAGGGGAAGTCTTTTCTGATCGGAGTTATTTCCTTTTCATCTTCTCCATCCGTCCTGGGCCATTATGAGAACTTCTCTGAGCCACGAATCCACAGAATCTGCCAGACAGACATATTAGTCTCCTCACTCTGGCACCATCCTCATCTATATACACACTGCACATCTGTATTGTCCCCTTTACACCCTCATTTAGTGGGTAGCCCTGACTCTATGTGACCCCCTAATAATATATGCCCCCTCTGTGTATTCCCTCTCCCCCTATGTTGCCCCCCCAAATAGATGGCCCCTCTCCCCCCATGTTGCCCTCCTTATAGATGGCCCCCTCTCCCCCCCACCCTCCCTTATAGATGGCCTCCTCTCCCCCTCCATATAGATGGCCCCCTCTACCCCCTCCCTTATAGATGGCCTCCTCTACCCCCTCCTTATAGTTGGCCCCCTCTACCCCCTCCCTTATGGATGGCCCCCTCTCTCCTCACCCTCTCTTATGGATGGCCCCCTCTCCCCCCACCCTCCCTTATAGATGGCCCCCTCTCCCCCACCCTCCCTTATAGATGGCCCCCTCTCCCCCCCCTCCCTTATAGATGGTCCCCTTCCCCCCTCCCTTATAGATGGTCCCCTTCCCCCCTTCCCTTATAGATGGTCCCCTTCACCCCCCTCCCTTATAGATGGTCCCCTTCACCCCCCCTCCTCCCTTATAGATGGTCCCCTTTCCCCCACCCTCATAGATGGCCCCCTCTTTCCCCCCCACCCTCATAGATGGCCCCTCTTTCCCCCCACCCTCATAGATGGCCCCTCTTTCCCCCCCACCCTCATAGATGGCCCCTCTTCCCCCCCCACCCTCATAGATGGCCCCCTCTTCCCCCCCACCCTCATAGATGGTCCGCTTTCCCCCACCCTCATAGATGGTCCCCTTTCCCCCCCACCCTCATAGATGCCCCCCTCTTTCCCCCCCACCCTCATAGATGCCCCCCTCTTTCCCTTCACGCTCATAGATGGCCCCCTCTTTCCCCCCACCCTCATAGATGGCCCCCTCTTTCCCCCCACTATCATAGATGCCCCCCTCTTTCCCCCCCACCCTCACAGATGGTCCTCTTTCCCCCCCACCCTCATAGATGCCCCTCTTTCCCCCCACCCTCATAGATGCCCCCCTCTTTCCCCCCACCCTGCAGGCTGATAAAAAACAAAACTTAACTCACCTGACAACGCGCTCGCACGTTGATCCTCACTCCTTCGGTCTGTCCCCGGCTGCTGCGCGGCTGCCGGGGGTGTCGCGTCCTATCCCTGGCAGCGCGCGCATCTCAGAGCTCCCTGCGCGCCGGAACCGGAAGTCAGGGCCCAAGGCGCGCAGGGAGCTCTGGGATGCGTGCGTTGCCGGGGATAAGACGCGACACCCCCGGCAGCCGCGCAGCAGCCCGGGAAAGACGGAGCCGGACTCTTGTGACCGCAAGCAAAACAATGCTTGCGGTCACAAGAGTGATTGGTCGAGGAGGGCCCGGTCGCCGCCGCGACCGCGGTAGCTACGCCACTACACCATGTGTTATATGCTGACCACTCACATGTGCTCTTTTCTGCCTCTTTCCCTACACACACTCAGCCCCGCCATTCACAGGAGGGTTTAGATATTACCCCTGTATAGTACTCCAGCAGCACAGAATATTTTAAGAGGGGAGTGTTCTGATACAGTGGGACGTCACAGTCCAAATGATTGTGAATCTTTAGAGAGTGCCTATCAATGACCAAATTATTAGAGAGTGCCTATCAATGACCAAATTATTAGAGAGTGCCTATCAATGACCAAATTATTAGAGAGTGCCTATCAATGACCAAATTATTAGAGAGTGCCTATCAATGACCAAATTATTAGAGAGTGCCTATCAATGACCAATCCTTGTGCTTTGTGAGCTCACAGAAAGCCCAAGTCTGTCTTTATAAATAATAAAGCACAGCAGGCCTCTATCGGTTTATTGCTATCAGGCTGCTGTGCTTGGGCCATCCTGAGGAGGGGGCTGCTGAGCAAGTACGGAAAGCAAGTAGGAGTAATTAGAAAAAAATAAGATGGTTCATTAGCCGCATTTGCTGAATCAGGGGGATTAGAGATACGATGCATAGTATAAAGACCCATCATGTTATAATATCACCCACCACCAGCAAGCCCCCCCCCCCCCCCTGCACAAATCCGAAACCCCATTACCTAACAAATCCCTTCTTGCCTAAACTAATAGGATTTTCTTGACTGATTAACTTAATGCTGTGTTTTGTCCTGGTTTTGCAGATGGGTCTCACTGGTAAATTGCACATCAATGATTCCTACTGATCAAATCCGGAACGCTCATATAAAATATGATTTTCCAGCCCAGAGCTCGTAAATCTCCCTAATTTCTCACATCTGTGTTAATAAGATTAATGATTAAGCGTATTGTGAGCTGCGGCCAGTCAGCCATGGGGGAAACGGGAGGTGCACATCATAGCGAAAGGGGGGGGGGAGGAGATGGACGATCCGCAGGCATCCCGGGAAATAGCAACCCCCAAGTCAGAGTTAATTCTAGTATCCCTGGTGGTCTGGGGCAATAAAGAGGTTCATCCAAGGATCTCTGGTAGAGGGTACTGGAAGGGTTAATGCTATATACCTGGGAGCAGGTTTTCTCTCTGCACTGGTCAGAGCTGTAACTGTGCGGCCATACAGATCCCTGTGCAGGGAGGGAAGAGCCATCTACTGTATGTCATTCATCTGTGTTCCCAATGTCATTATCCTGTACCCCAAGTGTCAGTGTGTCATTATCCTGTACCCCAAGTGTCAGTGTCATTATCCTGTACCCCAAGTGTCATTATCCTGTACCCCAAGTGTCAGTGTCATTATCCTGTACCCCAAGTGTCATTATCCTGTACCCCAAGTTTAAGGGTGTCATTATCCTGTACCCCAAGTGTCAGTGTCATTATCTTGTACCCCAAGTGTCATTATCCTGTACCCCAAGTATCAGTGTCATTATCCTGTACCCCAAGTGTCATTATCCTCTACCCCAAGTTTAAGGGTGTCATTATCCTGTACTCCAAGTGTCAGGGTGCCATTATCCTGTACCCCAAGTGTCAGTGTGTCACTATCCTGAACCCCAAGTGTCATTATCCTGTACCCCAAGTGTCAGTGTCATTATCCTGTACCCCAAGTGTCATTATCCTGTACCCCAAGTATCAGTGTCATTATCCTGTACCCCAAGTTTCATTATCCTCTACCCCAAGTTTCAGGGTGTCATTATCCTGTACCCCAAGTGTCAGGGTGCCATTATCCAGTACCCCAAGTGTCAGTGTGTCACTATCCTGGACCCCAAGTCTTCTAGTACTTATCAGCTGCTATATGTCCTGCAGGAAGTAGTATAATCTTTTCAGTATGACACAGTGCTCTCTGCTGCCACCTCTGTCCATGTCAGGACCTGTCCAGAGCAGCTGCAAATCCCAACAGAACACATCTTCTACTCATAAGTCCATCAGCACATAACATTTTAGGCACGGTGTCCATCGCTATTTTGTTTGGGATTTTTGCTAAAAACTGTGATGGTTGCAGATGTGAACGCAGCCCTAGAATACCAAGGTCAGGCACTGAAGGTGCAGAGAGGCTTTATATACATTATGTATATGACAAGGCTTATGGGTGACGCTGGTTCACCAGCCAACATGGCAGCCCCCATCACTCAATGACGACTCCTCTTAAAGGAACAGCTCCTAGAAGACTGAACATTGCAGGAAATTTATCTGTTCTATTATTAATGGGAACAAACAGAGAAGCAATTAGTAAAATTATACCGCGGTGATAGGCGATCCGTCTTGGCGCTCTCCCCACATAGCGTCTCGCTTACTTCTGTGAGACGACTCTCACTTCTAGTCTCTCTCTCTATAACTTTGTTAGATTCGACCGCAAGGCTATCCAGTTACTTGCCAATTGATTCTGCTACCTCAAAGAAATTCAGGGAGAGTGGGAGAACTGACAACACTGACTCTGGCGGGACGGAGAACGCGCTCGCTCTCTCGGAGTAAAGAATAAGGATACATATCTCCAGGAAATATTAATCCTCCATTTACATCTAAGACTTAAATTTCATGATCTGATTCAGGGGAAGCTGGGTTATAACCAATGTGACCGCCATTACAGCTCCTATGGCTTGTCACCCAGCTTTCCTGGCCCCTGCATGGCAGAACAGGTCCTTAAAGTATCAATATAAAACTTTTTTTAATTTAGGACTCACAAAAGCTCAATCCAGAGTCCAGAATGTGTCTAGTTATATCTTACCATAATATATGCTATTCAGGGGCTTGGGAAAGATGAGCCATTACAATACTTATCCACTATAGCCATTTCTGGAAAAGGTGGGTGACAACTATATATATAATATATATATATATATATAATATATATATATATATATATATATATATATATATATATATATATATATATATATTTAGCTTTTATGGGTTATCATCCCACTTTTCGCATTGCACTAGTATGCTACACAGGAGTGGGTTATATGGCACTACATAACTAGATTTCTCCATTCTGGACTACAGGGAGTGGTGTATTCTTTCCAGTCTGACACAGTGCTCTCTGCTGCCACCTTTGTCCATATCAGGAACTGTCCAGAGCAGCAGCAAATCCCCATAGAAAACCTATCCTGCTCTGGACAGTTCCTGACATGAACAGAGAACTATACATTGTGGAGCCTGGGTCATCCGTGACCCTGGTCATTTGTGCTCTCACAGTCAAAGTGTATAGCAGAATTAAAACAAGAATTAAACCAGAAGTAAGCAGAAGGTAACTTTATGCCATGCTCTCTCCTCTGCCCCCTCTTATCCCACAATGCTTATTCTAGCTATCTCTTTTGCTTCCTTAATCCTGAAACTCTGCTCTAACTCACCAGTTTCCACATCAATCAATAATCTTTTTATTTCTCCATCTCTTTTACCCTCTGATCTGACCCCGCCTGTTATCCTCTTTCCATACATTAAAACTTTTATTTCAAAATGCTTCCAACTTCCGCACCTCCTCTCCTACTCATATCTACTTTCTGTGTCTCTGTTACTTCTTACTGCTGGAGACATTTCTCCCAATTCTGGCCCTCCCCTCTGGATCTCTTTTACCTTGCTGCCCTCCTATCATCCATCATCCACCTCTACACCATGCTGCCCCTCTAACACCTTACGCATCCCCCCCCTCCTTTCCGTGCTGCACTTTGGAACGCACGTTCTGTCTGTGTGGTGTCCCACCACGGGTGTTTTTTGTACGACACCTGTCGCAAAAGCCCTTCACTCAAAGGTCAGGTGGAGATGAAGGTATTTATTGGTTTCACCACCACATGTCAGTGTTTTGTATATGGACTCTTGTATATTGCATAGCTTTAGTGAACAAAGGGTTACTGCTCTTTCTGTATTGTTTTATTTACTGTCCAATGGAGATACCTCTTTCTCTCCTGCCTATCAATATGCTTCCCTCTCTCTCTTTGCACACATTCTTCTCCACCACTCACAGGGGCTTTTACACACCATTGTAGGAAGTAGTCACTTGGTGGGAGGAAGTGTAGGGTCAGTTTTCCTCTGATTCTTGTGGGAGGGGAAACACACAAAGTAGGCATCCCTGCTGTTTTAAGCCAGGGCCTGGCTCCGTCAGGACCCCTGTGTGGTACAGTCCAGCTGTGTATGGAGCGTGTATGGAGCAATCAGAGAAACTCCACTTCTTCAGTCTATCTACTACTCTAACCATGCAGTGCTAGATACCCCAAGGAGGACAAGTCCGGGAAAAATCACCCAACGCCAATACAGTTTCTAAAACAGGACAGTATCCTAAGCTACAAGAGGAACAATGAAGGACGTGCGTTGGGGTGGTGGCGTCCTGGACAGCGAGCACACTCTTTGCCATCGGTAATATTATTGGAGTTCAAATATGGGGGGGGGGGGGGAGGTCTTTTATGATATGAGGTTTACCTTTATCTGGATTGTTATGCACTAAGCACTTTAGACCCGGTCACAGTGTTCTTTTGTATAAACTGCTTCTTATTGTTATGTGACATCAGAATCTCTCTCCAGGATTGCCACCTTGTTTTTATAGTGTGTAATTTGTTCTTTTTGTTTTGTTTATTTTAATCATGTTCAATAAAATTTGATGTTACATTATTCAATTTTTGTTTTTCGGTTTAGTGTAAGTGATACACTATGGACAAACATATTAAATGTATGTATACTAATGCTCGAAGCCTCACTAATAAAGCTGAGGAATTAGAACTCATAATGGTTGAAGAGAAATATGATATAGTGGGGATAAGCGAGACATGGCTGGATGAGAGTTATGACTGGGCTGTTAATATCCAGGGTTATAGTCTATTCAGAAATTACCGTAAAAATAAGAAAGGGGGAGGGGTCTGTCTATATGTTAGATCATGCCTTAAGCCCATTCTGCGGGAGGATATATGTGATGATAATGTGGAATCTCTTTGGGTAGAAATAAGGGGAGGGACGAAGAATAATAAAATTCTTATAGGAGTAAGTTATAAACCTCCAAGTATAGTGGAAGAGTCAGAAAATCTTCTTATAAGACAAATAGATGTGGCAGCGAAGCAGGGGGAAGTCATTATTATGGGGGACTTTAACTACCCAAATATCAACTGGAAAGCAGAAACCTGCAGCTCCAGGAAGGGAAGCATGTTTTTGGAAATAGTAAAAGATAATTGCCTTTCCCAACTAGTACAGGAACCAACAAGAGGGGGGGCCCTTCTGGACCTGATCTTAACCAATAGGCCCGACAGAATATCAAAAATAGAGGAGGGGGGGTCACCTAGGTAATAGTGACCATAACATAGTAAGATTTCAATAATCCTTCAATAAAATGATTAGTAGAGGGGCTACAAAAACATTAAATTTCAGGAAGGCTAATTTCCAAAAACTAAGAGAGGACCTTGGAAAGATAGACTGGGACAATGCCTTCAGAAATAAAAGTACACAAGAGAAATGGGACATATTTAAGAGCATCCTGTGTAAATCGTGTGAATGGCACATACCATATGGGAATAAAAGTAGTAGAAATAAGAGAAATCCAATGTGGTTAACTTCAGCTGTAAGGGGTGCAAGAGATATCCAATGTGGTTAACTTCAGCTGTAAGGGGTGCAATAAATGATAAGAAACAAGCATTCGGACAACTAAAACAAGAAGGTAGTGGGGAAGCATTGAGCAACTATAGACAGAAGAATAAAATGTGTAAAAAGCAAATAAAAGAAGCAAAAATAGCAACAGAAAGAAAGATTGCCACAGAAAGTAAAACGAATCCCAAAATGTTCTTCACTTATATAAACAACAAAAGACTTAAAACCGAAAATGAGAGAGTAATATATTGGTGCAGCTCACAATTATCGCTGTATAGGTCGAGGTTAAACTAAAAATGCCCTTACCTAGAAATGAGCGAGTGGGGAAAACAGAAGTACATAAAGTTCTTTAGTCCTCAAAACCACAACAGTCCTATCTTACCAGTTGGAATGATTACATGTGCAGGTCGTAGTCATATACTGATCTGGCCAAGATTTGAACAATAATAAATTAATTTAATTTAATATAATCATAAAGAGCGCATGATATAGATATTCATCAAAGAAAAAATATAAAAACGCATTCATAGAATTATCATCAAAATGGGGATTAACACATGGGACATTAAATGGATGCACATATGAATTAAACTTCAATACACAAATATATGTCAGGAATAAATAAATAAATAAATAAATAAAAAATAAAATAAAAGGACTAGCATCATCGCCACTGACGAAGAGGTTAAATATTGAGAACCTTGAAACGCGTATGGCAATTATACAGACTAATGCTATATCAGATTAGTTATTGTGATTTTAAACCGAACATTATTTTTTCTTATTCTTTTTACATTTTTTGATTTTTTTTTTTTTTTTTTTGGGACCTACTCTTGACTTATTGTCCCTCTGGGGGGACCCCCGATTGTGTTACACCATCTAGACACTTGCCACTTGTAATACCACGACCACCTCTATCACCCTGTCCCGGACGGAGTCATCTGTGACGAGATCGAGGCTGCATTATCGCATGCGAAGGTATCCTCAGAAACACGAGGACGCGCCGCAGGATCGCTACACTAGCCGCTAACATCATCCGGCCGCTGCGATCTGATAGCAGAGAGGGAAGAAGCGATACCACCAGCCGCCTCGGGACGGGTGAGAGGCGTTACAAACGCCACAAGTTTGTGTCTGATACCACTGTCTGTGTAAAATATCATTAATGATCTAACAAAGCGGATCACACTTTGAGGACTCAGGAGGACTATTAGTCTAAAAGGTGTCTGGGTATCACGTATCTAGAAAGACCACCAGTCCGAGTCTTGATATGTACCTGGAAGGACTACAAGTCCAAGGTCAGCCTCTAAACTGAATTGCAACTAGAGTGGAACTAGTGGCTTACAATCAAAGGCATTAGTAATACTATCTTGCAACCGGCCGGCACCCAGCGGTATCGCTCATTTTAAAAGAGACTTTTTTTTTATTTTTCTACTTTTCCACTTTTTATTTTATTTTTTATTTATTTATTTATTTATTCCTGACATATATTTGTGTATTGAAGTTTAATTCATATGTGCATCCATTTAATGTCCCATGTGTTAATCCCCATTTTGATGATAATTCTATGAATGCGTTTTTATATTTTTTCTTTGATGAATATCTATATCATGCGCTCTTTATGATTATATTAAATTAAATTAATTTATTATTGTTCAAATCTTGGCCAGATCAGTATATGACTACGACCTGCACATGTAATCATTCCAACTGGTAAGATAGGACTGTTTTTGAGGACTGGTTTTGAGGACTAAAGAACTTTATGTACTTAAAACTGAAAATGTTGGTCCCCTCAAAAATAATCTGGGTGTAATGGTGGAGGGGGAAGAGGAAAAGGCCAATCTACTAAATACATTCTTCTCTACTGTATTCACAGAGGAGAATCCCATAACAGACGACATGACTAGGGATAAAATAAATCCTCCCATAAATCTCACCTGCCTAACACAACAAGAAGTGGGGAGACGCCTTAAAAACATTAAAATCCATAAGTCACCGGGCCCAGAAGGTATCCATCCCAGAGTTTTGCAAGAATTAAATACTGTGTTAGACAGACCATTATTCCTAATATTTAAAGATTCTATTACAACAGGGATTGTTCCACAGGACTGGCGCATAGCTAATGTGGTACCAATATTCACGAAGGGGTCAAAGAGTGACCCTGGAAACTACAGGCCCGTAAGTCTAACATCTATAGTAGGTAAAGTATTTGAGGGGACTGTAAGAGATGCTATACTAGAGTATCTTAATGAAAATAATCTTACGACGCAGCATCAGCATGGATTTATGAGGGATCGATCCTGTCAGACTAATCTGATCGGCTTCTATAAAGAGGTAAGTTATAGACTGGACCTGGCGGAGGCTGTGGATGTTGTGTATCTGGACTTTTCAAAGGCATTTGATACTGTGCCGCATGAAAGGTTGGTCTACAAAATGAGGATGCTGGAACTCGGGGAAAATGTATGCAAATGGGTAAGTAACTGGTTGTGTGATAGAAAACAGAGGGTGGTCATTGATGGAACATATTCAGATTGGGTTTTAGTTACTAGTGGGGTACCACAGGGGTCAGTGTTGGGTCCACTTCTTTTTAATATTTTTATTAATGATCTTGTTGAGGGGCTACAGAGCAGAATCTCCATTTTTGCAGATGATACTAAACTGGGTAAAGTAATCAGTACAGAGGAGGATAATATCATATTACAGAGGGATTTGGAGAAGCTAGAGGCTTGGGCGGGGAAATGGCAAATGAAGTTTAATGTGGATAAATGTAAGGTTATGCACTTGGGCCATAGAAATAATAAATACAGTTATGTGCTAAATAATAAAACACTGGGTAAAACTACTTCCGAAAAGGACCTGGGGGTATTGGTGGACAGTAAACTCAACTTTAGTGATCAGTGCCAGGCAGAAGCTGCCAAGGCTAATAAAATAATGGGATGCATCAAAAGAGGTATAGATGCTAAAGATGAGAACATAGTTTTGCCTCTTTATAAATCACTAGTCAGACCACATATGGAATACTGTGTACAGTTTTGGGCACCGGTATATAAGAAGGACACAGCTGAACTAGAGCGGGTGCAGAGGAGGGCAACAAAGGTCATTAAGGGAATGGGTGGGTTACAGTACCAGGACAGGTTATCACGCTTGGGGTTATTTACGCTAGAAAAAAAGACGTCTTAGGGGTGATCTGATCACAATGTACAAATATGTGAATGGACAGTACAGAGATCTTTGTAGTGGTCTTTTTACTCCTAGGTCTGTAACAATGACAAGGGGGCATCCTCTACGTCTAGAGGAAAGAAGATTTTATCATCAGCATCGACGCGGGTTCTTTACTGTACGAGCGGTAAGACTGTGGAACTCTCTGCCACATGATGTTGTCATGGCCGATTCATTAAATAAGTTCAAGGGAGGCCTGGATGCTTTTCTTGAACAATATAATATTACAAGTTATGGGCATTAGATTTCCGGTGATACGTTGATCCAGGGATTGTTCTGGTTGCCATTGGAGTCGGGGGGGGGGGGGGGGGGGGAGTTTTCTCCCTGTGGTGGGGTGGTTGTCGTCTGCCTCTTGGGGTTTTTTGCCTTCCCTGGATCAACACAGTAGGGTTTCCCTAGGTTGAACCTGATGGACTCTTGTCTTCTTTCAACCTTGTTTACTATGTTACTATGATATTGAGGTAGCGTCACGGCTCGGACAGTCACCCATTTTTATGCTAGAGGTTTACATGTGACAATGGGGTTTTTTTATGCGTTTTTGGCTAATACAAGAGGAACTAACCTACATTGAGCAAAGTTACCATAACGAAGGTCTACGTACTCTATCTCGCAGCGCAGGTGACACCGGATAATTTCAGACACTTAGCTACACCTAGGTAACCACGACCGGGGCTTGTGTCACCCTAGAAGTTCCGGCAGAGCACATGACTACCTTGGGTTGGGGCTCCCTTGACAAACTCCTCTTCTCTTCACTGTCCAACACTAAGCTACACCAGTACCGTTACATCTACCTCGGTTGCATCAGCACTTCTAAGTATCTCCCAGCACAGATCCAGTGAACACAAGCCTGTATCTACATAAGTCCTTTGCTGCCAAAGTGTTTTGTATTTTGAGAGACTATTCAGTAAAGTCATTATATTTGTTCTACTGGGACTCATCATTGCACCAGCACCTATACACACCTGCTACACACCTTGGGTCACTTTCCCCTTTCAGTTGGTGGCAGTACCGATAGTCCGGGTGGGTCATTTGTCCACTCAGGACTACCATGACAGGAGCCAAAGGGACCTATCACAGCCCGGCAGGTTACCGACAATTGGGGAACAGTACAAACTGGCCGTACATAAAGCAGGTACGAACACCACACCTGTGTGCTGGACTAGCACTGGCGTCATGACAATACCATCACTGGCTGAGTACTGCAATAGAACACCACATCTGCAATAAACTTTCATTGATCATCAACTCTTTCTTCACCACAACCTGTTCTTACCTTAAACTCCCTTCTCCGCTGGCAGGGTCCTCTATCCCTATATACCTGTCTGCTATTTACGCTATTCATATAACATGTTTTAATTAGCTAATGTTTTGTTTATCACCCCCCCCCCCCCTAATCACTTGTACAGCGCTCTGCAACTATTTACCATAATAATAATAATAATAATAATGATAATAATAATAATAATAATGATATTGTCAGTGACGCTCATCTCGGCCCATACTGTACTTTACATTGTCTGCACTTTCAGCTTTCTGCGGCTGCTATTCAATGAATAGTGGCCGCACAAAACTGACATGTCAGTTTTTGTGTGGCTGCAAGGAATCCCAGCTGGAGTGTATACACTCAGGCCGGGATTCCATTGCAATCAATGCAATGTATATATTCATTTAATAACGGTGTTACAATCTGCAACCATGGCCGTTAATAAATAAAAAAATATGCTTTACCTAATCCTCTAACACTACAGACTTTTCATTAATATATTCCTTCTGTAGACATTTTTTTCCCCATTTAGTAGTAAAAAAAAAAGGTGGAGTCCTGATAAATTTTATAGTGATCCATCTGCCACCCGGCTTTCCCAGGATAATGACCGGCTTCCCTGTGTTATAGTACAATATATTCTCTATTCTTGTTCCACTTCTCTCCTGCAGGATAATAAATGGAAGATTTATGGTGCAGCCGGACCTCTTGGAGCCGTCTCTAAGGGAGAATGAAATGAAATGAGGGATGTCGGGTGTCTAGGCAGCGGTGACGACATTTGCCCGCTGTGTTGAGTGTCTGCGCCACCTCTGCTTATTAATACAGGAATGCCCGGGAAGGTGACAATCCACATTTTTAATAGACGGTGACAAGTGTTGGGGAGGGGGAGAGCAAAACAAATTTACTTCTGACATATAGGAGAGGATGAAGGGCGACAGAGAACTGAACGGTCAGGCAACATTCACAAAATAGCCATCGAACAGTTAATAAAAATTGCTGTCTTTTTTATTTAAGTATTAAAGGAGAAGTCCGGCGAAAGTTTTTATTAACCCTTTAAGGACATGGCCCATTTTCGTTTTTACGTTTTCGGTTTTTCCTCCTTGTGTTTAAAAGGTCATAGCACTTGCATTTTTCCACCTAGAAACCCCCATGACCCCTTATTTTTTGCGTCACTAATTGTACTTTGCAATTACAGGCTGAATTTTTGCATAAAGTACACTGCAAAACCAGAAAAAAATTCGAAGTGTGGTGAAATTGAAAAAAAAAACGCATTTCTTTTATTTGGGGGAAATGTGTTTTTACGCCATTCACCCTGGGGTAAAACTGACTTGTTATGCATGTTCCTCAAGTCGTTACGATTAAAACGATATATAACATGTATAACTTATATTGTATCTGATGGCCTGTAAAAAATTCAAACCGTTGTTAACCAATATACGTTCCTTAAAATCGCTCCATTCCCAGGCTTATAGCGCTTTTATCCTTTGGTCTATGGGGCTGTGCGAGGTGTCATTTTTTGCGCCATGATTTGATCTTTCTATCGGTACCTTGATTGCCCATATACGTCTTTTTGATCGCTTTTTATTACATTTTTTCTGGATTTGATGCGACCAAAAATGCGCAATTTTGCACTTTGGGATTTTTTTGCGCTGACGCCGTTTACCGTACGAGATCAGGAATGTGATTAATTAATAGTTCGGGCGATTACGCACGCGGCGATAGCAAACATGTTTATTTATTTATTTATTTGTTTACTTTTATTTAAAACCTGGGAAAAGGGGGGTGATTCAGACTTTTATTAGGGGAGGGGGCTTTTTACTATTAACAACACTTTTTTTTTTTTTTTTACACATATACTAGAAGCCCCCCTGGGGGACTTCTAGTATATACACTGTGATCTCTCATTGAGATCTCTGCAGCATAGATATGCTGCAGAGATCCATGAGATCGGCACTCGTTTGCTTTCGGCTGCTGCAGCCGGAAACAAACGAGTGCCGAGCCGAGGACGGCGCCATCTTGGACGCGTCCCCGGCCGGCATCAGTAACGGAGATCGCTCCTCCGGGACAAGGTCCCGGAGGAGCGATCTCCCCCACTAGACACCAGGGAAACGTTGCCTCCGGTAATCGGAGGCAGCTGTCAACTTTGACAGCTGCCTCCGATTAGCTAATTAGCGGGCACGGCGATCGGACCGTGCCCGCTAATAGCGGCGGTCCCGGGCTACACGCGGCACCCGGGATCGCGGCACTTCAAAGCGGGGCCGCAGCGCGGCCCCGCTTTGAAGTGCAAGTGAGGACATAGGACGTACCGGTACGTCCTATGTCCTTAAGAGGTTAAAGTATTTTATTGTCCCCCAAAAGTTATACAAATCACTAATATACACTTATTATAGAAAATGCTTATAAAGTGCTTTTCCCTGCACTTACTACTGCATTAAGGCTTCATTTCCTGAGTAACATAGTGATGTCTTTTTTCTGGATAACATGGTGATGTCACTTCCTGGATAACATGGTGATGTCACTTCCTGGATAACATGGTGATGTCATTTCCTGGATAACATGGTGATGTCACTTCCTGGATAACATGGTGATGTCACGACCCGACTCCCAGAGCTGTGCGGGCTGTGGCTGCTGGAGAGGATGATGGCAGAGGGATGCTCAGTGTCCCTCCAGTGCCCTGTGTCCCTCAGTGTCCCTCTGCCATCGTCCTCTCCAGCAGCCATAGCCCGCACAGCTCTGGGAGTCGGGTCGTGACATCACCATGTTATCCAGGAAGTGACATCGCCATGTTATCCAGGAAGTGACATCACCATTTTATCCAGGAAGTGAAGCCTTGATGCAGTAGTAAGTGCAGGGAAAAAAGCACTTTATAAGCATTTCCCGTAATAAGTGTATATTGTTTATTTGTATACCTTTTGGGGGGCAATATAATACTTTAATAGAGATTTTCTCTGAACTTCACCTTTAATTCCATGTCAAAAGTACCAAGGGATTGCAACTTTTGCTGAACTTAATGAATTCACCATCTGTCTCCAAGTGCACTATGCGGGTATTTCACCTCTCTTTGTGGGCACAGTATGACCCTGTGGGTATTATCTGGCTATGTGTAGACCATGCATGAACTGTATTGCATTGTACTTTGCCATAATGGAGTCGTCTCATACATCTTGTGTCTATGCTTTTGCAACAAAATACAAACATTGTCCTCACGCTCTACCCCCAGTAGGCTTCATCTCAGTTCCCTACAAATATGGATCTGCAACGTAAAAAGAATCTTGGAGATGATGACAAGGCCTGGCCATAAGCCCTATCAGGTCAGATATATAGAGTGGAAACCTTCTTGGTGTGCATATATATTTTAACTTCAACTTATAATTCCCCCAGGCTTTCATTTAAAGGGGTTGTCCTTTTGAAATAAAAACTCTGTTAAGTATATGGGCAATGTACTCCACTAACTTGGCTCTGTAAGAACCATCTGATCACTTAGTACATGAGTGCTGTATATGGCAGTGTCTAGGCACTGTATGACACTGTTATGTATTATATTTATAAATATATAAAAATATTATTAAATATTTCACTTCTCAAATCTGTATAATTTCATTTAAAAAACTTTTGCACAATTATTTTTCCAGAAGATTTTTTTTCTTTGGTGGGACACCACAGACCCGGATCCTGTTTCACAGGGGAGAAAGAAAGTCGCTTTTACACTTAGTATTCTTTGTACTTTTTAACTTTTTTCCCCCCTTCTTTTTACTGTTTGACTCTCCCATTACTGGCTGCACATATTCATCATAGTCACATAGGAAAGGCCTGTGTGCAGAGATGGGCGGACACAAGGATCACAGGCCGATTCATCAAAGGCAAGGCAATGAAGCAATGCCGCAAGTTAGCTCATCAGCATTCTGGGAGAGGACTGCGCTGTTCACAGATCAGCAAGATCAGAGGTGAAACACATGACATCCAAGCTATAGATAAGATAATATAGATCAACTATGCCGACAATTATTACTTCCTGCTGCAGATGTGACATACTTCCAAAGGAGGCAGCCCACACAGCTTCTATAGAGCTCATGGACTAGGTTTAGACTCAGTCATGTGTTACTCTTATCGGCCAAGTCTTCCTTATAACCTACAGACAGTAGAAGGAGGGCAGATGGGAAAGAGTAACAAATGGCTTTAGGGGCAGACTACACAGAGATTATGTGTAGTCTGTTACCATGGAGACACATGGATGCATGTCGGCTGATCGTTGTCTTCTATTAAACAAGACGATTATTGGCTGTAATGAACAATATCGGCCAAATACCGATGATCGCTTTATGTAATAGGACCTTTAGGACCATATCAGGACGGGTGTCAACTGAAGGTGCGGCAAAGAGCTCCTTCAAGGCCGGTCATGTTCATAAGTCATGAAGCGGTGTATAATATGAATCAGCCAAAGGTGCCGGGAAATTTACAGCCCCGACATAGTTAGTCACCAACTCAGTAACCAAAGTGAGCAACAGGAGAAGTCCACTAAAACCTTATTATTCTTTATCAGGTTTATGCGCTAATAGTAAATAATTACCATTTCTCCTTAGAAAATATTTTTTTTTCTTCTTTGCGACTGAAGAAAACACCTGCAAAAATAGATCTCCTGCCGGGTGTTTGGACATATTGCTCAAAAACTGACTCATGTTTCAGCCTTAGCAAAACATCATTTATTTTTAACCTGATGCTGCGTGATCGGCAGGGGTGGATGAAGCCGAGCACTGCAGTAATTCATTCACTCAACTAATGTAAGCAAAATCAAACGCGGCTGCGGCTCACATTTACGGGAAGTTTTCTGAGAAACACATAAAGCATTTCAGTGAGTACTTTAATCTCCAGACTGCCTGATATAATAAGAAAGTGACAGAAAAAGACAAAAAAAACTCTGAATCTCTGATGTTATTTATATAGTAATACTAAAGGTAGTCATCTGTTTCCTAGAGAGGCTAGTACTTAAAGAGCCACTGGAGTTACTGAAGAGGATTTCTGACTAAAAGCAGTGTTTACAGAGTCTGTATGCCAGACTACTATACCGCATTATTACTGCTGTAATACTGCACCTATGTAAAATACTATAACTACTATAATACTGCTCCTATATACAAGAATATAACTACTATAATACTACTCCTATACACAAGAATATAACTACTATAATACTGCTCCTATGTACAAGAATATAACTACTATAATGCTGCATCAGCTAATACTGCATCAGCGCGCGCCCACATCAGAGCTTCCCATAGCCCACAGTGAAGCGAGCGTTCGGAGCCGTGTGAACTGACATGTCAGTTTTTTCCAGCGCCGCACAGGATCCCGGCCAGAGAGTATACGTTGTGTGTACGCTCTGGCCGGGACCATTAAAAAAGAAAGCTATGTCCCACCCCGCAAAACTGCGGCCGTAGTTCTGAGGCGAGAACTACGGCCGTAGTTTTACGTAGTGTGAACATAGTCTAATACTGCTCCTATATACAAGAATATAACTACTATAATGCTGCCCCCTATATACAAAAATATAACTACTATAATACTGCCCCTATATACAAGAATATAACTACTGTAATACTGCTCCTATATACAAGAATATAACTACTATAATACTGCTCCTATACAGGAATATAACTACTATAATACTGCTCCTATGTACAAGAATAAAACTACTATAATACTGCCCCCATGTACAAGAATATAACTACTATAATACTGCTCCTATATACAGGAATATAACTATTATAATACTGCTCCTATATTCAAGAATATAACTACTATAATACTGCTCCTATATACAAGAATATAACTACTATAACACTGCCTCCTATATACAAGAATATAACTACTATAATACTGCTCCTATATACAAGAATATAACTACTATAATACTGCTCCCTATATACAAGAATATAACTACTATAATGTAAGCACGGTAGGCATAGTAGACGGCATTATCTGGCAGACAGAGTGACCACTAATATGCAGTGAATATGGATTGTTGAAATGCTGGACTATGGTGTTCAAAGTCCGCCAGGGTGCCCCGATGAAAAGGAGATTACAATGCACAATATGAAAGAAAACGATCAAGGCATTCACCGGTTGCGACTTCTGAAGCGGCTTTATTTAGCTTGACATCACAGGGAGAGGTGGATGGTGGGGGTGCGGGAGCGACTCAGCCTTGATCGCAACCGGTGAGTGCCTTGATCGTTTTCTTTCATATTGTGCATAACTACTATAATACTGCTGCTATATAATAGATTATAACTACTATAATACTGCTCCCATATACAAGACTATAACTACTATAATATTGCTCCTATATACAAGAATATTACTACTGTAATACTGCCTCCTATATACACGAATATAACTAGTATAATACTGCTCCTATATACAAGAAGATAACTACTATAATACTGCTATATACAAGAATATAAATACTATAATACTGCTCCCTTTATAGATGAATATAACTATTATAATATACGACATGGAGAGAGAGGAGCGGCTACACATCCAACCTATGGTTGATACTGATGCCAACAGGCTATTTTTAAAAACCAACGCCAGGATGTTGGTATATAATTTGATCAAACCATATTGCCCCGTGTACCACGTGCAGGTCCCCTGGTTCACACGGGTCCATGGTTTTGGTGGGGCATTTTGGGTTTGGTCCTGTGACATTAGGGTTGCAGGGCCATTCCATGGCCTACCTTCCCTGCATGTGCACGCTTTGCGGGGTTAGCGGTCGCTGACCGACACAGTGTGGAGTTAGCGTAGGGACTCATGTGAACCAGGGGACCTGCATGTGGTACACGGGGCAATATGGTTTGATCAAATTATATACCAACATCCTGGCGTTGGTTTTTAAAAATAGCCTAGTGGCATTAGTATCAGCCAGTGTGATGTGCAGTAGCTACCTTCTCTCCATGTCGTATAACTATTATAATACTGCCCCTATATACAAGAATATAGCTACTATAATACTGCTCCCTATGTACAAGAATATAACTACTATAATACTCCTCCCTATATACAAGAATATAACTACTATAATACTGCCCCCTATATACAGGAATATAACTACTATAATGTTACCTCCTATGTACAAGAATATGAGTACTATAATACTGCTCCCTATATACAAGAATATAATACTATAATACTGCTCCTATATACAAGAATATGAGTACTATAATACTGCCCGTATATACAAGAATATAATACTATAATACTGCTCCCAATGTATAGAATATAACTACTATAATACTGCTCCTAATGTACAAGACTATATATACTAGAATATTGCTTCTATATACAAGAATATAGCTACTATAATACTGCTCCCTATATACAAAAATATAACTACTATAATACTGCCTCCTACCTGTGAGGAGGTGTGTTTGTAGCTCTCCTGCATTGCTCTCATGCCTGGAGAAAGCCCAGGGCGGGGCCACCCTGGGTGGGGAAGCTCCCCAAGCGAGGCCCAGGCTCCAAGGCCTACACTGGGAGACAACTCCCAGCATTCTACAGTGGATGAAAATCCCAGAGTGTCCAGTAAGCAAAGCAGCAATGTGAATGTAAGCAGCAAAAGTACAGTAAAGAAAGATTTGAAGATGGAAGTCAGTAAGACAACCAAAGAAACAGCAGCAGCAGCAGCAGCAGGAAGCCCAAAGCCAAGCCAGCAAGGTGAACTCATGGTGAGACAAGCAGCAGGTGCACAGCCCCCCACTCCTGCACCCAGACAGAAGAGGACATCTCTGGAGAGACAGACCCTGCAGGAGAACATCAGGCAGCAGGTGATGGTCTCCAGGATGGTGGGTCATGGCAAGACCAGATCTGCAGCGAAGCTGGAACCAGGTGATTGCAAACAGCCTGAGAGACCACAGAGGCCTACACCAGAGGAGAAGCCAGAGAGACCAGCAGAGAAGGAGCCAGAGAGAGCACCTGAGCTGCAGATGGCGGAGGAGATCCCAGGTCTGGTAAGGAGAATGGGGGAGCTAAAACACCATAAACAAATGCTGCAGTTACAAATAGACTGTATTTACAACCTTAAAACTGTCAACCCTGAGAGTAACACCCTGTATGATGCTAAGCTGCACTCACTGAGCGTTGAGCTGGCTGAGGTGGTGAGGGAGATGGACTGTGTCCTGGAGAGGATGGGGCCTCTGGCTGAGACTTACCATAACCAGGAACGCTTTGCTGCCCAAGCTCAGACTGTATCATCCCAGTCCAGACCCTCAGACGCTGCGTCTATGTCTCAGCGAGGGCCACGTGTCATCCTGCAGGCCCCAAGCTTTGTGTTCCAGGAGGGCAAGAAACACCAGCAGGGACAACAGCCAAAAACATCTCCGGCTGTCCCTGAGCAACAAACTATCCCTCAGACTGCACATGCACTACAAGTCCCAGCCAACACTGCACGGCAGCAGGACAGTTTAGAGTCATTGGTGTGTGAGACTATGGATAGTAATGGTGATCATGCTGTGTCTGACCCTCAGGCAGCAGCACATGGACTACAAGTTCCAGGAGTAACAGCAAAGGCACTACAAGTCCCAGCCAACACTGCACAGCAGCAGGATAATGGGGAGTCATCTGTGTGTAAGACTGTGGACAGTGATGGAGGTCATGGTTTACCTTTCCCTCAAACAGCAGCACGTGGACTACAATTCCCAGTAATAACAGCATTGGCACCACAAGTCCCAGCCAGCAGTGACAGTGGACAGTCGTCTGGGTGTCATACTGTGGACAGTAGTGGTGGTCATGGTGTACCTCAGGGGTCAGGGGTTGGAGGGGATACGCAGTCTGTGTGGGACATGGAACCATCTGATGATGCCATGGTTGATGGGGTGGTGGAGATAGGAAATAATGTTGCATGTGATTTCCCCCCATTACCCCCACAGGTTTTGGCTGCCCCTTCTAGTACAGATCCTCACCCTAAACCCCCTGAGAGTGCCCCCCGTCAGGAACCTCCCAGAAATGCCTGGAGTCGGGGTGCTCCATCATTCACCCCCAGTGCCCATTATACCGGCCAGGCGTTTAAGAGGAGGAACGTGGTGAGGTTTAAGCATAAGGGCAACAAAGAAGACCTCCCAGCCAGGAGACTAGTCATCCGGGAGCTCCTGTGCCACCAGATGGAGTTCTTGCCAGCCGACATCCTGGCCGTAATAAACCTTCCAGACAGACAGGGCTATGACGTTAGCTTTAAGCTCATGTCCAGTCTGGATCGGTTTTGGGCGCAGTTTCCCAGGTTTAGGGACACAGACAGCTGGAATAAGTTCATTCTCATTCCCATTTCTAAGCCTGATACCGCTACTGTAAATATCATCTTCTGGAATGAGTCTGTTCCCCCCCAGGATATAGTGGTATGGCTCAGGCGACACTGTGACCTCATGTCTGACCTTACCAAAGCCCGTGATGATGATGGTATCTGGACAGGTGGGTGGAGGGCACTGGTAAAGCTGCGCCAGCACAATAACATCACGCTGCATCTCCCCAATTCCTTCTTCATTGGGAGAGAGAAGGGGGTCTGTTTCTATCCTGGGCAGCCAAGGAAATGCTTTAAGTGCGGTAAACTGGGTCATGTGGCGAGTGTGTGCACGGTGCTGAGGTGCAACCTGTGTGGGGAGGTCGGCCATGTCAGTTCCATCTGCAAGAACATCCGCTGTAACCTATGTGGTAGGATTGGCCACCCGCACAGGGAATGCCCAGATGCCTGGCACAATATATGTGGAGATCTCCCTGACCAGGACTTGCTGGCAGCCACAGACGTCTTAGAGGAGGAGGCTCTAATATCAGGGACAATACTGACCAGACAGGAGGTCCAGCAGGGGTCCGACAATTTAACACCAGGTCCATCATCAGAGGGGGTGCAAGCACACACAGCAGGGGTACAGAGATGCACAGAGGGGGTGCAAGCACACACAGAGGGGGTACAGAGACACACGGAGGGGGTGCAAGCACACACAGCAGGGGTACAGAGATGCACAGAGGGGGTGCAGGGACACACACAGGCCACCTCAGACCAGCAGCAGCCACAAGTAGTCTCCTCTATGTCACCGTCTGTTTTTGAGGAAATAAAGAGTAACAAGAGGAAGAAAAAAGACCCGTCCTCCCGCAAACCTGAGGAGAGTCCCAGCGCAGGCCAGAGGGCAAAGAAACAGGTCTCTAGTGGTGATGGAGTCATGGTCTTATCTAATAGATATGATGTCCTCTCGGAATCAGATGGTGACTATGAGAAAGAGCTAGAAAGGATTGATAAAGAGTGTGAAGAAGACACAGGGCTCCCCCGCACAAAAAAGAAAACCCCCACTATAGAGACTCCGACACAGTCAGATATGGAGGCTGGGGGTAGAGACAGCGACTCTGACATGTGATGATGGCAGTCACGTATATGGTATTCCTCTATTGTCTTCTTATGGCTGGGTTCTCATTAAACATCATCTCCAGTAATGCCAACAGCATAAAAGTAAGAAGGACGAGACATGCGGTATACGACCATCTGAGACACCTGAATGCTAATGTCATCTTCTTACAGGAGACACGTCTGACGTCATCTGGACTGTTGTCTGAGGCCCAGAGAGATTGGACGTCTGGTCCGTCCTTTTGGTCACTGGCTGTAGAGCCTTATGCGGGAGTAGCCATATTGTTTACTACAACTGACGTGACTGTACATAGGATGACTGAGGTTGTTATGGGGAGGTGTCTGGTCCTTGAGGTCACTGTCCATAGCAGACGGCTCAGGCTTATTAACATCTATGGCCCACAGACAGTGACTGAAAGGATCCATGTCCTTAATGAGGTGAAGCCATACCTCTTTACCTCTATTCCCGTTGTACTAGCTGGAGACTTTAACGTTGCCCGGTCATCAGGTGACAGGTCCTCCGGCAGAGCTGTGGTCAGGGACTCTACAGTCCTTAATAACATCATTTTGCAGGCTGGTCTGAGTGACGTCTTTACACAGGGTGGAAGGAGGCCGAAATTCACATACTGCTGTGGTGACAGGAGGAGTAGAATAGATCTGGCGTTTGTGAATCCGACAGAAACTGTTAGCGGGATGAGTGAGAAAGCCGTCCCATACTCCGACCACCTGGCCTTGTGTTTCTGCCTGGGAGTTGCCAAACGTCCAGATCTTGGTAGGGGGTTATGGAAACTTAATTCCAGCCTCCTGGATGATGTTTATGTCCAGAATTGTATTCACTCCTCCAGAACCAACTTGAGAGAGTGGATTTTTATGACAGTATGGCTGACTGGTGGGAGGATGTCAAGGAGGAGATCCGCTCCCTCTTGAGGAAACTGTCTATTAAAAGAGGGAAGAGTAAGTATGGCCAGTATCTAAGACTGCGTAAAGAATTGGAGTCACTCTATTCGGCGGGAGGGGATGACCAACAAAGGATTGACCGGCTGAAATCTGAGATGAGCCAGTATCAGTACAGTAGGTATACCTCCCTGGTGGTTGAACGGGATTATGGGTCCTTAGGGTCTCCTGATCCCTTCGAGAGTTGCCGGGAGCGCGTGGCAAAGAAATCTGTCAGCGGTCTCACTGACTCCCAGGGTGTTTTGCAGGAATCGCGGGAGGGTATCCTGGGGGTCGTGAGATCTTACTATACTTACTTGTTTCATAGGAAGGCTTTGGATAAGGAAAAAGTGACCCAATTCTTGGAGGCAACTCCAGTGCCTGATACTAATAATTTGGACTTTTCTCCTTTGACAGCAGAATTATCGGTGGAGGAGGTCAAAGAGGCCATTGATAAGTTACATCTGAAGAAGGCGCCAGGTCCAGATGGTATCACAGCTGAATTCTATAAGAAATTTAGAGACCTCTTGGCTCCAATCCTCGTGGATGTATATAGGAATTGTCTAGAAAATCACCTGATGCCTCCATCCATGAGGGTCTCATCGCTAATTCTGCTGTCTAAAGGTAAAGACCCTAGCGACATCAAGAACTGGAGGCCAATTGCCCTCTTGAATGTCGACAGGAAAATTCTGGCAAAAATTCTGTTTTCTAGATTAGTTTGTTTGTCCCCGGCACTGTTGGCAGGCTGTCAGTATGGCACGGTACAAGGGCGGAACATCTCTGGAGCGGTGCTCTCCATCAGGGAGATGTTTGAGAGATGTAAGGCCCTTGGGTGTGGGAGATATGTTGTTGGTCTTGACCAGGCTAAAGCCTTTGACAGAGTTGATCATGCGTATCTATGGGCCACTTTATCAAAGTACGGTATTCCGGGACAATTCATAGATTGGCTGAGAACTTTGTACTGTGAGGCCGAGAGCTTTCCTCTGATCAATGGTTGGCAGGGTGGCACGTTCAGGGTTGAGGCAGGGGTGCGACAAGGTTGCCCACTGAGTCCACTGCTGTATGTGTTTGCTATCGATCCGTTCCTGAGATCGCTGCAGCGGTGTGGTTTTCAGGGGGTACCGGTCCCTCATTGCCTGCCCCTGGATGTTGTTGCCTATGCGGATGATGTGACTGTAGTGATATCTGAGCCTCGTGAGGTGGAGATGTTGTCTGCAGCCATCAGAAGCTACTCGGAGGCCTCAGGGTCTCTGGTCAACCTTGAGAAGAGTCAAGCTTTCTGGACATTGAGTACAGACCCAGATTTTGATCTGCCGCAGTTTGCCAAGGCCTCCACCCTTATTAAGATCCTTGGGGTTAAATTTGGGAGGGACGATAATTCCAGGTTAAATTGGGAAGAGAAGTTGGATGCCGGAAATGTAAAGGTTCAGCGATGGAAGAACTGGAGGCTGACCTATAGAGAGCGGATCTCAATGTTGAAGACTTACCTGGTCCCCGTCTTCTTGTACGTCTCTGTCGTCTTTCCTTTGCCAGAATCTTTCTCGGCTAGGCTCTTTAGCCTGTTCTTCCAGCTCTTATGGGGGAACAGGTTGAACCCAGTAAAAAGAGGGATAACTTACCTGCAGAGGAAAGAGGGTGGGCTAGATATGTTAAATCCAAGGGTGTTTTTTGACTCCATGTTTCTTAAAGTTAATTTTGGTTGCCTGGACTCAAACAACAGTCCTCTGTGGGTGAATAGTATCAGGGACTGGATATTGCCTTTTGCAGAACCTTGGATGCGAGGCGGCAGTCTCAAGAGGGGGAGATTGACTCCTGGACACCTTCCCCAGTATCTGGAGTATGGAATACAATGTCTCAAGAAATGGGGTATAGATAAGTGTTTCATTGAGAGTAAAACCAGGAAAGATCTATACTCCAGAGTGTGTAAGACCTTCTACAGTGTACAGCCTGTACTTAGAGACTGTCCAACTACCATCTTGCAGGACAGTCTGCGGCTTCTCAATGGTCCGCGGCTCCCCCCTAAGTTCTGGGATATCTCCTGGCTGTCATTACAGGGGAAGCTTTTTGTTAGGGGAAATCTAAAGTTCCTCAGTGTGTCAGATCGCATGTGTCCCTTAGGTTGTCAGCAGGAGGAGACTATGGATCATTTCATCTCAGAGTGCTGGGGTGGACGGAAAATCTGGTGTGACATATCAGCCAAGCTAAAGATCCCAACATTACAGTCCCTGAAATACCCGGAAATCATCTATGGGGTCACATCTAATGGGAATAACATCAACCTGGGGACCCTGTATCTGATCATCTCTGTGACAAAATATTACCACTGGCACACAAGAACACGAGTCTCCATACATAGTGAGACATTCAATCACAGCAAAGCCATATCCCTCATTATGTCAGAGCTCAGGTGGATCCAGGCACTAGAGGTCAGGAAAAAGGGGGAGAACATCAGATTATGGAGGAACGTCCATCTGGACTGATGTATTGTATTGTATTGTATATTGTCATGGAGGCTATTATTTATTTATTTACTTCTATTTCTTTTCCCCTTTAGTTAAAATGGACTTAAGTTACAATTAGTATAAATTTATTTTCCTTTGCAAAAGTATAAGTTATACTGTAAGATCATTTATTTATTTATTCTGATGGAAAAGTATTTCTGTATTTATGTTTGTTTTATACCAATAAAAATTGCCTCCTATGTACAAGAATATAACTACTATAATACTGCCTGCTATATACAAAAATATAACTACTATAATACTGCTCCCTATGTACAAGAATATAACTACTCTGAGACTGCTCCTATATACAAGAATATAACTACTATAATACTGCCCCCAATGTACAAGAATATAACTACTATAATACTGCTCCCAATATACAAGAATATAACTACTATAATACTGATCCCTATATACAAGAATATAACTACTATAATACTGGCGCCTATATACAAGAATATAACTACTATAATATGAACTAGAGAGAATGGAACCGCTGCACATCCCATCTATGGCTGATACTAATGCCGCTAGGCCTATATTAAAAATCAACACCAGAGTGTTTGTATATGAATTGATCAAGCCATATTGCCCCGTGTACCACCGCGCAGGTCATAATAACTACTATAGGTCATTATAACTACTATAATATGTTCGTAGACCGGAAGAAGCGCGTAACCGTGAGAAACAATTGTAGTCTACCACCTTTAGGACGTGTTTGCTCCACACCCCCCTCCCTGCATGCTATGAAGTTACCTCTATTAAACTTATCTGAAGACGCAACAGGTCGGTGAGTGCCCGCTTCTGTTTTTCTCTTGCATGCACACTACGTTTTCTTGTTAAGCGGTGCACCACTGTTTTAGTCTCAGTGAGGTTATACAGCCGGTTGGTTTCACCTTGGACCCAGGTGTCAGAGATTGCATGAGTGGTGCAGTCCGCACCTTCCAATATAGATAACTACTATATAATTGCCCCCTATATACAAGAATAGAACTACTATAATACTGCTCCCTATGTACATGAATATAACTATAATACTATATAATACTATAATACTGCCCCATGGTATACAACATATAATAATTTCAAATAGTCATAAAAATGTATATATTACTTGGAGACAACTATTTTACAATGTGCAGGTTATGCTGAGTGTTTTCTTTTTCTTTAAGGCAATTTAATCTCTTTACTTGTTTTCTGCTGTAAGATTTGATCTCTGCGCTAAGAAGATTGTCCTAAACTCTGGGGAATAAGATGACCAGAAGTCGTAAACATTATGGTCTTAGTCAGTTCCTGCCTATCTTCAAGGTATATCACTAAATCGATAGCAGATAGGGTGCGCAGGCAACTGTTAAAGCGTAATGCTCCATCCATAAAGTGAGTCGTTAAAAAACAATTATTAGAGCAACAATTAACTTTTAATGATGTTTGATATTTGGTTTTATTGCATAATGCAAAGGTAATAAATATAGGAGGTATAAACGACCGCAGCAAGTATGTTCCCCCCCCCACCCCTTCCCTCCTCCTCCGAATATAGGATCAAACTGATGGATGTAATCAAAGACTAGACAGGGCTATAAAAGTGTAAGAGACTGGGAGATATCAAATAAAGTGGAGATGTTCAATGAATGAAATTGAGATGTCAGGATCACGTACGCTGTTTCTGTGGTGCCCTATGACATTGGCAAAGATGTCGGCTAGGCTATGCAGAACCTGGTGACACCTTGGAGAACCACAGCCCATGCAGCCAGCAGGATACAAGACAGATATAGCATCAGAGAACCCTACTGTGTTGATCCAGAGAAAGGCAAAAACCCTAATAAAGCAGATGCCAATTGTCCTATAACGGAGAAAATTCCTTCCTGTCTCCAAATATGGAGAATAAATCCCTTGATCAACGTCCTATTACATGATCAATGTCCTATCACATGACATATTGTAGTAAACAGAGAGCCCTGACCTCGGTCCCCTAGAAAACCAGTGAAATTTATTAAACTGCATGGTTCCCCAATTATTTGCATTCTGGGAAGTGTCACCTGTACATCAGACCACGTGGTAATTTTATGAAGGAGAAATAAATTACCCCCTGCAGTATGGGACCTTAGTTTGTTAAAGGATAAATCCGGGCACTGACTTTTTTTTCCCAAAAGAGTCGGGGAGGAGATGGGTGGGTAAATAGTGATGAGCGAACATGGCGCAAATTGTTTGTGTGGTCGACGATCACGAACAATTTGTTTGATGATCGGAATGGTTATAATGATAACTTTCGAGCATATTTGAACTTGTGAATGTGAGCTTTGTGCCTGATAGTCTGTACGCATGTGCGTAACTCTAGACCAAAACATATGTAACCTGTACGCAATCTGTACGCAAATGAATGCAAACGCATAAGCAACTGTGTAATTTACGCTTTGCACCTGATAATCCATACACATGTGCGTGGACGAAACATACGCTTCTACTCTATGTTTGATATTTGCTCGTGAATGTTTGGTGAACACCAACACAAACCAATTACGATCATTTTTTTAATATCGGGATGTTCGCTTATCACTATGGGTGAACAAAACAATGTGCACTTACCCCCTAAGCTCCAGCATTTAAGTCCACTGTTCTCCACTCCAGTTCACAGTCCCGGACTGCTTCTAGGTGTAAGTGGGACCTGGGGCGTGACGTATCAGGCCCACTTAGCTAGTCAGCAGCATAGGTGGGACAACGCTACTGCTGCTGACTGGCTGAAAGGTTTGGAACGTCACATTTCAAGTCACTCTCTAGACCAGGAAGTGGCTGGGGACCGGAGTGGAGGACAGCAGACTCCAGCGCTGGAGCCGGAGAGGTTTTGTTCACCCACCCCCTCCCTGGCAGTTTTGAAAAAGAAGTATATGCTGAGACTTCTCATGTAGGGTATGTGCACAGTACGTAGTTTGGGAAGAAATTTCAAGTGGATTTCGCGAGGCAAGTGGAGTCCGCACCAATAAAATTGACATGTCATATTATTATTGAGTCTATATTATTGAGTCTATGGGACAAGCAGAACGTCAAGCGGAATCCGTCGCGCGAACTCCACTTGAAATTTCCGCCTAAATTCCATAGTGTGCACACACCCTTAATGTTTGTTAATAAGTTTGTAGACTATTTTTAGTTAGCAGCAGAAGAGTTATAAATGCAGCTCTAGAGTATAAAACGGGCTATAACTCTTATAATGTATTCATATTCCACATAACAGGGATAGAAATTTCCAGTTTTGCCACAATGCAGCCATTTTGTACCAATATTTGTTAGAGGGAAAACTTAGGGGTAGGGCCAAAGATCAAAAAAAGGTTGTCACAGCCCCACACCTGTTACAGGCCGCACCCAAGCGGTATACACTCTATAAGGTTCTAATCTATGCCAGCAGAAGTAGAATTAAAGAGTCTATGCAATCCTTATAGAGTCCTTTAAGAATAGGTCAAAGGAGTGTTTTTTTTTTTGTTGTTTTTTTAATACTCAGCCAGTCTAGTTGCATTTACCTATAATAGAGTATTTATTGGCGAACATTTGGTAGTCAACAGGATACAGACCTCAAAAGATAAAGACCAGATCACGATGTCCTAATCCTAATAATAAATGACAGGGTTCCGACCCACGCATTACACGCACCGAGCCGTTCTGAATGTTCTGGAGTTATTTACAGTATAAGGCAAATCTTGCGTCCTAGGGAGCACATTCACAGATGATGAGCAGCCATTGTCACAATATATTTTTGCTCGTACTATAAAAAGGAGTCATGCTGAGAGACATTTTCTCTTTTATATCTGAGACTACTAACAAGCATCTGTAACGTAAGGTGCCTCAACTTTGCCAAACAATTTAATGTAAAAAGTTTTCACGTTCTGCTTTCACTGTAATGATACAATTGGATGGCAAAAAAAAGTTTAAAAAGAGTTTATTTTCGCTGTATAAAGAATATTGCAACGTAAGTCAACGCAACTGGTGCCAGTGGATTTTTTGTTCACTGACTCATGACACAACACTTCTTTAACTTCAACCATTTTTAGGATATCATTCACTTGACTTGACAAGAGATGGTTGGAAATTATAATTTCTTGGATTGTGTAGCTTTGGGGAATCTCTTGTGAAGGTTGAGATTCAAGGGTCCTTGACATCCAGGTTGAGGTTGTGGGGTAACCTGAAAAAATTCAGCCAACTTCACCCATATCTACAGTAATGGTAATTGTAGTTGGTTTGTCACTGACTGGTTGACAATTATATTAAACAGGTATATAAGGTTGAATTCAGGGTTGGGATTTGGGGGTCTTTGTCATGCAGATGTAGAGATGGAGTGCACTTTCTGGATTGCACTGGGTATGGCAGATGGTCAAATGAGGCAACTTTCACAACTGACCATCTCTACAGTAATAATCACTTGGCTTGTCAACGGTTGGTTAGAAGTTTGTTATGTGTTCGCTGGTTTGGAGGAGAGTTATGGGGTTGTCTAGTCTAGAGGACCAATTTTCATGAGGGTTGGAAGTAAGGGGTGCTTGTCATGCCATTCTGGGGCGCATTGGATTCAGGTTAAGGTAAACTCAGACAATTTTTTTTTTTTAAATTACCCAATTTCCATTTTATTTCAGTAGCACTCAGCTTGTCAATGGTTGAATAAAAAATGTGCTATGCGTTTTATGGTTTGGAAAACCCTTTGTGATGAAGGTTGGGATTCGGAGGTGCTTGTTATGCACATAGGGGATCTGGGGTGCACTGGCCATTACCACGTCTTCATGAGGTAATTAAAAATTACCTCAGACATTTCTATAATAACTTGCCAGTGGTTGGTCAGAAAGGATATTAAAGGAGTAGTCTAGTTGGAAGGTACGGTTTGGAATTCAAGGGTGCTTGTTATGTAGGTTGAGTTGCCAAGATGAACCAATAAATTTATGAAGTAAGAGTTAGAAACATTCACCCAACTTAAATCTTATCTACCGTACCCCTCATTGATGAGGTAATGTCTTACTGACTTTACCCAGTCTCTGCAGTATCTACAGTATAGTATCTCATTTACTAAACCTATTAGACGGCCTGATAATCAGGCAGTAAGAGCTGCATGAACATCATAAGCGATGCCCATTCAGCTAAAACAACTGACACCTTACCTCCGGTAAGAGGACTGGGAAGCTGCGGAGCACAGAGATCGGAGAGAAGACCAGGAGAGGGGAGAGGTAAGGTATCAGGTATTTGGGCAAACGTCAGCTGATGGCCATGCATCACTATCACACATAGCAATGCGTGTTTGCCGCCAGGCGATTTTAGGTCCAAACCTACAACAACGATCAGCCAATGATCATTGTCATCGACTCATCGTTGTCTCTATTACTCGGAGCGATAATCATCCAGATTGAGCCGATTTGGCTGATTATTGCTCTGTGTAATAGGGCCCTAACATTTACTTGGTTTGTCAATGATTGGTCGTGAACTACTGTCATGGAGTGGTGTCTAGTTAGTCATGCAGGTTGGGCATCTGCATTCCACTAATCATAACTCTTTGTCACTGGCTCCACTAGTCATAACCCTTTGTCACTGGCTTGATAGTGTAACGTTTTAGCAATGAAGTGGAGCTCCAATTTCACCATTCTCAACTCTTGGAGGAACATGGTGAAGAGTAAAAGCAATTGTTGAAAAATACAATTTTTTTCATATACAGTTGATCAAAGGTGGTCATAGCTTTATACCTTCAAGAGAATGAGCACTCTGGAAATCCTGTTATAAGAGACCAAGAAAGTAATGTTTGAATCCCTCCTGATATTCTTCCTTCACATTTCCGGTCTAGTCAGGCGAGGCAAACCGGCCTAATTGTAAGACTACCATACAAAAGTGCTGTGTATTATCTCAATAATAAGACTGAGCATGAAAGGACCGGCAAGCTGTGGTTTCCCTTTCAATCATCTTACAAATCAGCAAAATGAATCTGCTGATCTGTCATAATGCAGAAGAAACAATCTTAATTATCTCGGCTTCATTTGTATCCGGCACAATGTAGCAGCTCCGATAGCAGTGGCGAGACATCCGGCTGCACTACAGAGTCCTAATCGAAAGAAGAGACTTTTACTAAATGGGGTGAGCTGAATGATAAATTTATTGGGATACAGATCAACCCCTAAAGGGAATTATTCACTTAAAGGAGTTATAAGACAAGTTCTGAGCAATGACAAAACTGATTGTCAATCTGAAGTCTCCAAACTGAGGGCTTGCCTACTTTTCTTAGTGTCTCATAACCTATTCCACACCCTGCCAAGCCGTCTTAATTCAAAATTCTTCTTACTATAGTCATGTGGCTGGAGGGCATGGAGGACTGGGGCATTGGTGGGGGCCCCCAGAAATTGGGTTTGACCAGGTTCGGACAATAAGGATAAAAGTTTAAAAAAAAAAGACATCCTTTTGGAGAAGACTCTAGATTGGCTAATATTTCTAGCTCTGTTTTAAGTCTCCTAAATGGGTTACTACCTATAGGTGGCACAAGAAAGACATTTTTATTTCTTCTAGGGGAGAGCAAATTTGCATACTTTTTTTGCATGGGGCACTGTCTGTAAGACTTTATACACAGATGGATCTCCTTAAAGTGAACAAAGAACCCCTTTTTGAGTTGTAGATTATAACCCAAGAACATTACATGTAGTATGTAAATCAGTGTTGGCTTAATACTACCCCTCAGTAAATGATTGTGGAGTCACCATAAGCTGTTATACATTGTGAATACTATGGGGCTATGGGGGGGGATACTCGTACACCGGGCTTAAATTAGGCCCCACCGCCTTTCCCCAGCCGAATTCAATAAGAGGCGCATGTTGGGTTGAGCAGGGGATACGGCAGGCATACGCCAGGGAGAAAGGGGTAAATTCACACCTTCTCCCAGGTGTACGCCCCGGCCGTATGCTTCATAAATGTCCCCCTATGTGTTTCATACACTCTGGATCAACTCAAGAGACTAGTTGTCCATTTAGTACCATACAGAGGATTTAACACTCAAGGAAGGGATAAGATTGGAATAAGTTGGGCACTGTATTTTAGTCCCTATTCACACTATTAAGTAAAACACAAGGAATTTGGCAGCTGACAAACCTAAAGGTCCCGCCTTATCCCCAAGTAGAAGACTGGAAATCATCTGTGGACACACAGATAAGCAACTCACATTAACAGGGTTGTCTCATGGAAAAACATATGTACATCATAGAGACTAGTCCCCGCCTTGAAAAATGCCCGTCTGGAATTTGCCTACTTGGCAAATTTTTCTTTGATGAGATGACTTGAACCATGTGAACCCAAGTGTGGTGATGTTATTAATCCAAAATCAGTCCAGGAATTGAGATGAATCAACCAATTTATTAAAGAGACTAATCTAACCTTCTGATTTTCACCCTGTTGCGCACAGGGCACTGAGGATGAAGGTATGTCTATTACCTTCATCCTCAGTGCTGTTCCTGTGCACTTTGCCATTTAATCCAGCCTGTAGTAAGCCGTTTGGAGCACTAAAGGTGCGGCCACCAGCCCCAGAGCACCGATCTGCCCCCAGCCGTCCCTCCCTTGTAATGATTATGAGTGGAGCGGGCCGATGCTGTGGGGGCCAAAACCAAATGGCCTTACTACTCATCGGATTAAACTGAAAAGTTAATGGAAACGGCACAGAGGATAAATGTAAGAGGCTAACCTTCATCCTCAGTGCCCATGCACAATAGTGACATATCAGCAGGTTGGAGTCGTCTAACCTGCTGATAGTTTCCTTCTATTAGTGAGAACTGAGACTGTTTCCTAGTGGGACCCAACATATCCTTGAAACCGTTAACCACCCATTAAATTTTATGAGTCTTTTGTAATGTATAATTTCCTATGGTGGCGCTGTAGGCAAGCAGAGCACTTACTGTATGTCTGGTTCCTTAGATTAGAGATGATTGTTGGAGGTCCCAGCCTGCCGTCATCTTTCATGGGGGATAATTCTAACAAAAAGCGACTGTCCAAAGTAGACTGCAGCCTAAATATCTGTTAGTTTTACTCAAGTTTTTATTAACATGACACTTGTATACTTCATATATAGCAACCACTAACCGTTAACCAGCGAGAACCCCAACCATCCATTCTCAGAACGATTAGATACAAGCACAAACCCCATTGTGGAGACCACTTTCCAGTAGCCATAGAAACCTGTCTCATTTATTGGAGAAAAATTGAGAGACTGGTTTTGCCGGCACAGTATCCTTTATCATGAATTCAGCCTCTGGGTCTCTGCAGCTAAAGTTCATGATCCTGCACTTTTAAGTGCTGAATTGTACTTGCCATTCCATCCTTCTAAATTACAAAGGACGGATTTTCCAGCCCCATCCATTGTTCTATCCAACCCTTTGCAGGTCTTTGTTATAAATCTGCAAATTTGCAACCTCTCGAAAAGATTGCTATTGAATTTCCGTTATCTTCTATTTTTACAGCATTTTTCACAATGAAGAAAAAAAAAAGAAGAAGTCTAAGTATCCTGTCGAGGGCATCGAAAAGTAGCCGGGCCTCGCGTGAATCATAATCTGTATGCATCCTAGTATTGTGAAGGCAGCAAAATCAATTATAAAACTATTTTGCCAATAAAAAGGCCGCTCCCTCCCATTCAGATGATGGAGGAATCGAGATTATCAATGTTTAATGGATTCCTTGAAGACAATATTGCACAAACATTACCATCAGATGCATGCTTAATTAAGCTCAATTATTACATGCAAAGGGCAAGGAACAAGTGAACTGAAAGGAGTCCAGTGGGATTGCATTCATACTTAAAGTGGCTTTCTTAATTGCACGGCTTCAGTAACAGAATTGCAAGGCTCTTTTCTTGTTTGAACCGCAAATCAATGGATGTTTGTCTCGTACATACCAAAGGGGCAGGCTGGCCATTCTGGTTGCTGCAGTAACTATACCACATGCCTCAGACTACTATAATACTGCCTCCTAGGTACAAGGAGATAGCTGCTATAATACTGTCCCCTATGTACAAGAATATAGCTAATATAATACTGCTCCTATGTACAAGAATATAACTACTATAATACGGCCCCCTATGTACAAGAATATAACTTCTATAATACTGCTCCTATGTACAAGAATATAACTACTCTCTGAACAGCTAGCACTCCTTTATAAGACCCACATGACCAAAATTAGCAGGATATGTCTGTGCTCACATGTCTGGACCCTATGTCTTCCCCATTCTGTGAGAGCAGCAATGGTAAGTGTAATACCATATCCATACTTGTGTCGTTTGGGGGCAGCCTTCCCCGCCAGTGGTGCTGGCTGGGTTTTGGTGGGGCTTTTTGGGTCTGGTCCTGTGACATTGGTGTTGCAGGGCCGTTCCATGGCCTCCCTTCCCTGCACGTGCACGCTTTGCGGGGCTGGCGGTCGCTGACCGACACGGTGTGGAGTTAGCGTAGGGACCCGTGTGGACCAGAGGACCTGCGCGGTGGTACACGGGGCAATATGGCTTGATCAATTCATATACAGACACTCTGGTGTTGATTTTTAATATAGGCCTAGCGGCATTAGTATCAGCCATAGATGGGATGTGCAGCGGTTCCATTCTCTCCAGTTCGTGTATAACTACTATAATACTGCTCCTATATACAAGAATATAACTACTATAATACTGCTCCAATATACAAGAATATAACTTCTATAATACTGCTCCAATATACAAGAATATAACTACTATAATACTGCTCCTATATACAAGAATATAACTACTATAATACTGCTCCAATATACAAGAATATAACTACTATAATACTGCTCCAATATACAAGAATATAACTACTATAATACTGCTCCCTATATACAAGAATATAACTACTATAATACTGCCCCTATATACAAGAATATAACTACTATAATACTGCCTCCTATGTACAAGAATATAACTACTATAATACTGCCCGCTATGTACAAGAATATAACTACTATAATACTGCTCCTATGTACAAGAATATAACTACTATAATACTGCTCCTATGTACAAGAATATAACTACTATAATACTGCTCCGATATACAAGAATATAAATACTATAATACGATCAAGGAGAGAAAGAAGCGCTGCACCTCACACCTATGGCTGACACCAATGCCTCTCAGCTGCATATAAAAAAAAAAACATCAGAAGTTTGTGTGTAAATTAAACAAGCCACACTGCCCCATGTACCAACGTGCAGGTCTCTGATACACATGGGTCCCTAAGTCCACACTGTGTCGGTCTAGGACCACCACCCCCGCCAGGCATGCACAAGCAGGGGAGGAGAGGCCATGGAATGGCCCTGCAACCCCCATGTCACAGGACCAGACCCAAAAAAGCCCCCAAAAACACCCAGCCGGCACCACCGGCGGAAGAGGTTGCCCCCAAACAGCACAAGTCTGTGTAGGGACCCATGTGTATCAGAGACCTGCACGTTGGTACATGGGGCAGTGTGGCTTGATCAATTTACACACAAACTTCTGATGTTTTTTTATATGCAGCCGAGAGGCACTAGTGTCAGCCATAGGTGTGAGGTGCAGCACTTCTTTCTCTCCTGGATCGTATTTGTTTCTTTCTTTTCTAAGTGTTTTTGCACTCCTCCTGGCAAGACCCACATGACCGCAATCAGCAGGAGACACCTGAGTGCACATGTTTTATTCCTCCCTGCCTTTCCCATTCTGTCTGCAGCAGCTATGGTGAGTGTAATACCTTATCCAGACTTGTGCTGTTTGGGGGCAACCTCCTCCGCCGGTGGTGCCGGCTGGGTGTTTTTGGGGGCTTTTTTGAGTCTGGTCCTGTGACATGGGGGTTGCAGGGCCGTTCCATGGCCTCCCTTCCCGGCCTGTGCATGCCTGGCGGGGGTGGTGGTCACTGACCGACACAGTGTGGACTTAGTGTAAGGACCCATGTGTATCAGAGACCTGCAGGTTGGTACATGGGGGAGTGTGGCTTGATCTATTTACACACAAACTTCCAATATTTTTTTATACGCAGCCGAGAGGCATTAGTCTCAGCCATAGGTGTGAGGTGCAGCGCTTCTTTTTCTCCTGGATCATAAATACTATAATACTGCTCCTATGTACAAGAATATAACTACTAAAAAATGAAAGTGGAGGAACAGCCAGCCTGCACTGCATACACGTAGATCCAATCTATGACGAACGGAGGCTTAGGATATAACTGACATGAGGACAACTGGGGTGCTATAATGAATAGGCAGCAACTATTAATGAGAAACAGAAGAGAGTCCAGCACTCACCAGATGAAGTCTTCATAGATTTATTGCGTGGAAATCATAGCAGGGAAGGGGAGATGGATCAGTGAAGGTGCAGGCGCATCACCTGGGATAGCTATTTCGGGACTCCTCCCTTCGTCTAGCCAGGCCAGGGCTGGCTAGACGAAGGGAGGAGTCCCGAAATAGCTATCCCAGGTGATGCGCCTGCACCTTCACTGATCCATCTCCCCTTCCCTGCTATGATTTCCACGCAATAAATCTATGAAGACTTCATCTGGTGAGTGCTGGACTCTCTTCTGTTTCTCATAACTACTAAAAAACTGCTCTGATATACAAGAATATACCTACTATAATACTGCTCCTATATACAAGAATATAACTAATATAACGCTGCTCCAATGTACAAGAATATAACTACTATAATATTGCTCCTATATACAAGAACATAACTACTATATTACTGCTCCTATATACAAGAATATACCTACTATAATACTGCTCCTATGTACAAGAATATAACTACTATAATACTGCTATGTTCACACATTGTATGAGACCGGACGTTCTGTGACTTAAGTACCGGCCGAATGATCTTTCCGGCTAAAGAGCTCTGATGCCGGAGCCGCTTGCTTCACTATGTGAACTGACAGAGCTTTCTGCGGCCGGAATTCACAGAATTTCAGCTGCAGAAAACTGACATGTCAGTTATTTGCGGCCCCGTATGGGATCCTGGCCGGAGCGTATACAATGTGTATACGCTCCGGCGGGGATCCCATTGAAAGGAAGGCATTGTTCCACCACGCCAAAAGTACGGCCGTTGTTGCCGATGGCAACAACGGCCGTACTTTTACGTAGTGTGAACATAACCTAATACTGCTCCCTATGTACAAGACCTTAACTAGTACAAGGCCATGTTCACATGGCGTAAGACACCGGCCATTCCGTGACCCGGCCGTAGTACTGACCGGATGATCTTCACTATTGCTGAATTCAGATGCGGGCACATCATTGTGTGCCCGCATCCAAATTGCCTGCTGCACACACTGAAGCGTGTGGACTGAGCCACATGCTCCATTGTGTGCACTGACATGTCTCCTATTGAATAGCGTCCGCATGTCTCCTATTAATTGAATAGTGGCCGCAAAAAATGGACATGTCAGTTTTTTGCAGGGCCACTAGGGATCCCGGATGGAGTGTACACTATGGGGGAGACTTATCAAACATGGTGTAAAGTGAAACTGGCTCAGTTGCCCCTAGCAACCAATCAGATTCCACCTTTCATTTTCCAAAGAGTCTGTGAGGAATGAAAGCTGGAATCTGATTGGTTGCTAGGGGCAACTGGGTCAATTTCACTTTACACCATGTTTGATAAATGTCCCCCTATGTGTATACACTCTGGCCGGGATTCCCTCAGCTGCAGCACAATGTAAGTTCTGTAGTAATCACGGCCGTTGTTGCTGATTTTCAACAACGGCCATCAGTGTCGGACTGGGGTATCTGGGGCCCACCAGAGGAAATGATCCTGGGGGCCAACCAATAAAGAACCACTGAGAAATGACATGTCAGTCAGTCTTCTAAAAGGTTCTAAAACTTGGGGCCCAACCGGAGATTCTCCAGTCTTCTGGTGGGCCAGTCCGACCCTGACGGCCGTGATTACTACCGAACTTACGTTTTGTGAACATAGCCTAATACTGCCTCCTACAGTATGTATAACAGTATAATACTGCCCCTAGGTATAATAGTACAGTGAAACCTTGGATTACAAGCATAATAGGTTTTGGGAACAAGCTTGTAATCCAAATCACTCGTTTATCAAGGCAAATTTTCCATTAAGAAATAACTGAAACGCAGACGATTCGTTCCACAACTCAAATATAAGGTAGGTAAGGTGTTCTGTATCAATAAAGAACACTGTATCAGTAAAGAAGGGTTAATTGGTTACCTCTCCCTACACACACAACTCCCCAGGTGGCGGCAAACCTTCTGTTGCTGGTACTAGTGCCAGCAGCCTGGAGCAGCTATCGGTGAAGGGGTAAATGCAGTGGTCATGTGGACGGAGACGGGAGGAGAGCTGGAAGGCGTCTGATGACCGGTAGGAATCTAGCTTACTTACGTTTTTAAAAAAAAAAGTTTTTAAAAATATTGGCTTGTCTTTCAAAATGCTCTTCAACCAAGTTCCTTGTAATCCAAGGTCATTCACTTTTTTTCATTTTTAAATCTCTATGGATTTTCTGTATGTTTTTGCTATACAGATATGTGTTATAGTGACTTTCTTAGCAATTCTTTGAACTTCATGGTTATGACACATGGAATCTCTACAGTTGTTTCATCTGAGAACACAACATGATCCATGGTGGTGCCAGCCTGCACAGAGAACGCTGGTTGTGGGAGGACAATATGTTCAGTATATAGGAACTGACAACGATACATGCGCCCCAGCTGTGTGATGTTAACTCCGGCCCTGAGATCGCCACAGCAGTGCGGGAGCTTAGTTATGTTCTGCAGTAAATACAGGTGGTTCTGTCAGATTGATGGAGACGTGGCATGATCCTCCTGTCAGATGCTGTATCTCTGAGAGAATGAGCTACAAATATTCCTGGATCATATCATAAAACATCAAACAACCAAATATAGTCTCCTCAGACACTGTATTATCAATGAGGATTATGAAGAGGTTACTGTCTACCTTCATCTACCTTCATTAAACAACGGCCGTTATTTAGTGACAGTGGCCGATCGCATTGAATTCTATGGTATCCCGGCCGGAGTGTATACACACTATTTATACTCCGTCCGGGATTCCATGACTGCACAAAAAGCTGACATGCCAATTTTGTGCGGCCGCTATTCATTGAATAGCGGCAGCACAAAATTCACTGTGCAGAGAATGTAAAGTGCGACTTCGGCACTTTACATTGTCTGTTATGATTAATTGGAATGCAGGCACACCCAAATGTGCCCGTATTCCAATTAAAACAGAGTGACTGCAGTACCGGCTGGGATGAACTTTACAGCGTGTATAATCCAACCCTTTGGTATCCATGTTTTCCAGGCAATCCTCACCCTGGAATGAGAGGAGGAAGTGAGTATTCAAGCTCTCTTGTTGGGAGCAGTATATATGGGGCACTCTTTGGATAAGACACCATAAATGGTGGGGGAGCACTTTTGCGGGAAACTCTCTTGCGCCTTGTATTTGAGGCCACATTGGCTGCAGCAATGTATATAGCGACACTCTGACTGTAAGAGAGGAATTTTTTGGTAATTTAAGTGGTTTATCTCCTATAAAAACTAAAGGATTAGGTGTTAACAATGCAACGTCAGATCCCTCTTTCTCCTAACGTCATCGGTTGGGGTAAAGTCGGGACACTTCCATACATAAAAAATTGTTGTCCACCCTACCATAAATTGATTTAGCTCCTGATTAGATATGAGCGTAACTTGAAAATTTTTAAGTTCAGTCATTCACAATTTTAACACTGGTGGCTTAAGAAGTTGGATAGGCAGAAGCCATATTTTCCTGGCTCCCTAAGGAGCCAACTTCTTCCGCCAGTGGTATTAAAATGCTTAACAATGGGACTTGCGCATTCTGAAGCATGTGTGACTCCCACCCAAGACTGTTAGTTAAACTGGTCATAAAAATTACAAATAAATTGAGATGCCATTGCGATGCTGTCCAGGGTTTTGATATTTCCCGAAATCGTGGCACAAAAGCTTTGGCGTTACTGTGCTATGTAACCATATCAAAGATGCAACATTATTCACACAGCCTAAACCCCAGTGGATTTAAAAAAAGTAAAAACTAAATTGTTCATAAAAAATATTCAGAAACGTTCCAAAATTTTCCCCGGCTGTTAATGTTCAACAATGCGCTTGGCACTCTGACAAGTCATGAGTGTTAATTTACCCTCAGGCACGTTGAATACACTGGTTGCAAATTTTCAATGGACCATCAAACACGTTGGCATCATTAAGATTAATTGTTTCGCTTGTAAAACATTTGATAAAACTGATTCTATGGTCTTAAAATATGATGTTTAATTTTTAGTATTTTGGAAATTCTTTTACATATAACATCGCCTGACACTTCATAGTGGCGTAGTAGAAGATGGCCTGGACAGAAGCCATAGCACTAAGACTGCACTGGAGGGTCCCAATTTTGACAATTTACAACTAATTCGAAATGGCCCTTTTAATGTAGTAGTCATGAAAGCTCATTGAAAGTGACAAGGAAGTCAACATATACCTGGTGGACCATTTGGGTAACTATGTGAATAAATGGGGAAGTCTGTCTTGGGCTATGTAATTGAGGTCACATTGGCTGGGACACTGTATATAGCAACACTCTGGAACAGATATGGGTAGACCAGGGAGTGGAGCCGAAAGGATTATCCAGTCTTCACCCTTAGGCTATGCTCACACAACGTAAGTTTTGTAGTAATCGCAGGACTATTGCAAGTGAACATATATGGTGGTATCTACAGGGATAACATAATATCTCAGTCATGCATGGATGGATCCAGACCATTGAGTGGGAGCAAATCAAGAAAGTGCTCTGTTGCGGGTTGTCAGTGTTGGACCCCAAGTGCAAGACCCCCTTTTATAGTCCATATGGTCTAATAGGAAGAAATTAGAATTTGCTTTAAGGCAGTGAAGAGTGTAAATGTCAGCCAGAAAGTAGGGTAACAGACTTGGTAGATGGATATAACCTTTAGCAAAGATACTTTGCCCTTGCCAGTAACTTTCTATAAAAAACCCTCCCTAATGTAATCATTACATTATTGACTAAAAAAAACACACAAACAAAACCAACAAAAAGAAAAAAAAAAAGAAAAACAGAAACAAAGACCTAACAATGGCTGTTATTCCCCCCTGTACAAGTGCATAAAATGTCAACCAAATAATCACATAACATGAAATATTGGAGGCGGAAATGCCAGGTCACGTAGTATCACTTAGGCATTAAAAAAGGGTTAAGAAGAGTGTAAACAAATGCAAAGTCATAGCTTTGTCCTTTACAAAAGAAAAAGGAAAAAAATACATGTTTTTCACACTTTTCAACCCTGCTGTATAAATGTGCCACTTATTTTTGAAGAAACCATGCCTTCCTATTTAGCCGGGCCCTGCTGTGCCGCAATGTCACTTCACTTAACAATACCGGGCAAGACAATCTGACAATGTCAGGTGTCATTCATGAAAAAGAAAAAAAAAAAAAAAAAAAACTGAATATCTCCACAGAAAACCATCAAGTCCATTCAACCTGTAGCACCGGATTCAGCTAATGCACCATTTCTTTTCTTCGACTGACCACCGTTGAATGAAAAGTTTGTGCACCCCAGTCAAATCGAAAGCTTTTGTTTTGGTTGCAAAACTTTTTTTTTTGTATTTTTTTGGAGCTCAATAACCCCAGCAACCATTCAATTACTAACTAATAAGCAGAAGGGGAGGGCTTTGCTCGCTAGAGGTCTTGTTGAGAAGGTATTGTTGCCTTTTTTCTGACAAGAATCAAAACAACATAGAAAAAAAAACAAAAATTTGACACAACTCAGCTGCAGTTTTTGGAAAACTTGATCTGAGAAAAGGTTCCCCGCTATGTGTTAGGTTTGTTGCTGGGTCTATGAGTCTTTTGAGATACACAGCTGGTGCCTTTGACGACTCGGGATGGAATTTAAATTTGCCAGATATGTGCGGCGGCGGGGAGGAAAATCCAAACATTAAAGTCAGCAGCAGATGTTGACACGAAATGTAAACATGGGAACAATATGTAGAAAATAATGAAAAGAATTTAACTAATTCGCCCCATTGTCTGGTAGGAATTTTGCAGGTGGATTTCATTATTCTGCTCTCACTTCTACACATTCGAAAAAGACTAAGGAAACCACAAGAAGGGGTATTCCCATAAGTGAAGGCTCTGTTGTGGTTAAACAGGACACAATTTTTTTTCATAAATTTTCCAAATTTCTGCATAAGAGAAAAATTCACATTATATTAATTTATTTTTTGCACCAAGTGTTCCTAACTAGAGATGAGCAAATCTTGAGCACGCCCAAACCCTGACATCATACTTGATGGCAGAGCATTGGGGTTTGGACGAATCCAAGCATATTCAAGTTTCGCTCATCTCTATTCCTGACATTCAATTGTCAATAAAAGACGTATATTGAGTTGACATGAAACGATGTCCCTTCTGTGTTGCTTTATTTTCGAGAGTCAAGAGATTGGACATTGATGAATTTTTGGTATATTTTTTAAGATTGAGATTTTCTTGTTAGGTTTATAAAAACATAACTGCTTTATCCAAAAAAAAAAACAGCTGAGCTGGGCTTTAATATCAGACACAAACCATGGACATGTGGGGCACTGTTTTGGAAAGAATGCGGCCATATTTTTTCCTTAAAGCGAATGTACCATCAGTACATTCGCTTTAAGCTTTGCACATGGATAGAACGGTGCCGGCGCGGGGAAGCTGGTGCCGCGGTCCTTTTTCTTGACCCGCAGCCCATTCTGCTTCCAGGCACCGGCCTGGGGTGAAGCATTGGAGGCGGGTGAAGTATCCCTAGGTGGAAGGAAGCCCCTGCCCCTCCATGACGCAGCTCTCAATGAAACATTGTTATAGAGGGGAAGGGGACTTCTTCCCGCTGGGGCGGGCCGGCCCGCCTGCAGTGCTTCACCCCTGGCCAATGCCGGAATAAAACGGCGCCGTACATGGATAACGGCCCACGGTTCCCAGTGCCGGCGCCATTCTATCCATGTGCAAAGCCTAAAGCGAATGTACTGAAGGTACTTTAAAGCTCTGTGTTTGGTCTTTACATCATGGTGTCTTAATCACTGTACCATTACTACTTTTAGAATACTTTGGCTTTGGATTGTGAAGACTAGATGCCCATGATGCCCACCACAACGGTACTTTTGGAAAGTGAGCTGACATAGATGACTAGATCTAGATGTAAAATGTAAATTATAACTAACCAGCAGAGCAGCTAAAAACAAGTAGAGTTAGAGAATTGGTGGTTCACTATTTGCAGTCACACTTAGGTGCAGGTGCTTGATGGGGTATAAAGGCCATAAGAAGACATAAGTATTGACACATAGTAGAAGCTTAAGGCTGGGTTCACACTACGTATATTTCAGTCAGTATTGTGGTCCTCATATTGCAACCAAAACCAGGAGTGGATTAAAAACACAGAAAGGTTCTGTCCCCATAATGGTGAAATTGAGTGGATGGCCGCCATATAACAGTAAATAACGGCCGTTGTTTTAAAATAACAGCAAATATTTGCCATTAAATGGCGGCCATCCACTCAATTTCAACATTGTGTGAACAGATCCTTTCTGTGTTTTTAATCCACTCCTAATTTTGGTTGCAAAATGAGGACCACAATACTGACTAAAATATACGTAGTGTGAACCCAGCCTTAGGCTATGTTCACACTACGGATGAGACCGTCCGTTCCGTGAATCCGGACGGGTCACGGAACGGCCAGTCTCAGCGCGGATCATCACGGCCAGTACTTAAGTACCGGCCGGATGATCTTTCCTCCGTGGAGCTCTGATGCAGGCGCATCAGCACGCGCCCGCATCAGAGCTTCCCATAGCCCACAGTGAAGCAAGTGGCCGGAGCCGCTCGCTTCACTGTGTGAACTGCCAGGTCCTTCTGCGGACGGAATTCATTGAATTCCATCCGCAAATAATGGACCTGTCAGTTGTTTGCGGCGCCACATTGGAACCGTCCGGAGCGTATACGATGTGTGTACGCTCCGGCCGGGATCCCATAGCAAACAATGTTATGTTCCACCCCACAAATTTACGGCTGTAGTTCTGCGGCGAGAACTACGGCCTTAGATTTACGTAGTGTGAACATAGCCTAAAGGTGTATCCTGGGCAGAGGCATAATAAAGTGCACTTACCTCCTTGGCTCCCGCGGCACCACCGTTATCTTACTGGTCCATCCAATTGATCACAATCCGCGGCCGCATGGTGTCCTGCCTAAGATGCTGATTGACTGAGCAAGCCTGCAGTGTCCCGTTCCCAGGATCCAGAAGCAGCCGAACAGTGGGATGGATCGGTAAGATATCAGCTGCGCTGCAGAAGTCAGTAAGGTAAGTGCACTTTAATATTATCAAACAACCTATCCTAGGGCATATATTTAAAACATCTTCCGCCTTGAATATTCTTTTAAAGTTATACCTCTGAATTTTAACATGATCTCCTTATCTACCCTATCCCAACACAGTCGCCTAGAGAGCTGAGATCTAAGCTGCTATATGTAAGGGAACCTCTTTAGCTTTCTCTACACATGCTTACTTTATGTGAAGGCATATTCCAGGCATAAATTATCACCTACTGTATCTACTGGTGATGGTCCAACTAATATAGGTATGAGGAACCTTTGACACTCCAGCTGTTGCAAAATTAAAATTCCCATCATACCTGGGCAGTGAAAGCCGTATCTCTGGCTGTCGAGGTATGATGGGAATTTTGGTTTTGCAACACCTGGGGAGCAGAAGGTTTTCCATCACTGAACTAATAGAAGAGCCACTTATTCAATGAAAAGCCTGGTCCATCTCAATTGCACATCCAGCATGGGAAGGAGTTTAAATGGAGAGGTGATTGAGCATGCACACTAATGCCCAATTAAACCTTAATGGGATTCCCATTACAGCAATACCCCCAGCGATCCAGTAGTTAAGTGCCCAATGTTTGAGGATCAACTTGCTTTGAGAAGATTCACATTTTCTCTATTGAACTACTACGGCATGTAGACATCATAGAAGAAGTAGTCATGTCTTCAGCGTGACAAAATATAGAGAACAGCTCCCACTCTGGTGGATCCATGCAGTTCGTTGATGAGTGTTCAGGGGGAATGGGTCGTTGGCCCTGTATTGACCATGAAAGAAGCCTCATATACTATTCGTTTGGGTCTAGTGGACAGTTGATTGATTTTACCATAGTAAAACCCAAACATTCATGTTTTTGAGAAGATGGACTAAGGGATTTAAATTGGTGGTCAAGAAAGACGGTATTACCACCTTAAAAAATCTACTTTCCATGAAGAACTGTAACTCTGGTCAAGAGTCAAAGTTTCTCCAGGCCCCAAATCGAGAGATAAAAATATACATTATACCAATAACAATGTACTTGGAGATTACTTCATATACTTCACTTCACCTTTAATACCAAGGAGTATAGATAAAAATGTAAAGCCCAGAGGCTCCGGAATCTGCCACCCTGAAATCCTCTTTAACCAGACATCTTGACCTCATGGAAAAAAAAAATATATAGCCCTAGGAAGATTTAAAGCATCGCCGGCTTGTTCAAGTCATTTCATCTCAATTCGCCACTCAAGGGATTGATGGAAAACTATTACATGCGAGGTGAGATATGGCAGCACTGAATGCTAGCCTATTTGCTGAGAAGGGATTTCGAGATGAGTGGGTCTAACAAAAATCTAGATTACCATCAATATACTTCTATAAAACTCATCATATCGGAATATGTGGAGGAGGTGGATTCTACAAGTTTTATAGGTTGGAAGAATATCTGCAGTTAGTGAGTTTTGTATTTGCTGGGATAGAGTTGGTAATGGAAGTTTATCTTGGGTTGCCTATGTCAAGCGCCATAACATTGATTTAAAGGGATAGTATCATAGAAAATATGAAACCTGTTACCATGTAGAGGAGAAGTGATGAAATCTTAAAATGTTTTTCTATCATTATGGGGTTAAAGGAACATGTAGTTTAATTTGCCAGCATCAGACTCACTATATATAGTGAAAATTGTCAGTAGACCTTGTATTTGTTCCATATTAGTTCCTTCTCCTTCTGTGTCTGAGAGTCCAGTGGGCGGTCCTACTAATTGGTCTGGACTCCTAATAGGAGTTGGCAAGAGTTTAAAGCATGGGTCTCCAATGTGCTGCCCTCCAGCTGTTGCAATACTACATTTCCCATCTTGCCTGGACAGCCAAATCCAAAGCTTTAACTGTCTGGCATGATGGGAATTGTGGTTTTGCAACAGCTAGAGGGCCGCAGTTTGAAGACCTGATTTTGTTATACTGAAACTATGTATCACCTGCTCAACTAATCCTGCTCTACAACATGCTAAGCATGGATTGGATTTCAGATTCATCGGGGCAGGTTCTCTTTAACCTTTTCATGACTGAGGTCATTGCTGCCTGGATGTCCAGGTCAAATTAATACAATGTTCGTCCCCGCCTTCTAAGAGCCATAGTACTTTTATTCTTCCCCTCACAGGGCTGGTTGGGGTGCCATTTTTTGAGCCATGATCTTTAGTTTTTATCAGTATCATATTGGTGTAAAAGAAAATTTTTGGATCGCTTTTTATTCATTTATTTAGAGCAGACTCTATGCACAGTTGGACGATCCGACAGGATGGAGGTAAGTGGCTTACCCCTGCCTGCCAGTACAAGTGATTAGTCAGTGACAGGTGCTTAACCTGTCACTGACTTCCTTCAATGCCACGATCTTTATGCAACACTGACATCAGCTGCCTGTCATTATCCTTGGCTCCAGGGACACTGGTGTGTGCAGGGCCGCTCTCACTGCAGCGGTTCCGCACACATTACAACCTTCTGACAGCCAGGAATGTATATATACATTGCATGGGGCATTGGCAGCAGGAAAGTATACATATGTATTGCTGACACAAAGGGGTTAAATTAGTTGAGCTTTGCATGATCCTGAAGACACGCTTTTCTTGTGAATTTTCACTTTGATAGAAGGTCCACAACATCATATTATAGGAAATTTAGTTTTGTAACAAAGACAAAAATTGCAAAAATTGCTTTACTTAACAACATGGTCTTTTGTTGTCTTTTTTTGTTTTTTTTTTATCTAATACTGAATATCATTTCAGATATTTTCAGTTTATATTTTTAACCATTTTTTTATTTTAAGTTTATTTTTTAACTAATATTTTTGTTAATTTTTAGTTGTTGTTTTTTTTTTAATCACATGGGCTGTATGACTTTATTTTTCTATTATAGCTCACGTTATATTTCTCAGTAGATACGGCCAGTATTGTGTTGCCAGCGCTGTGACAGCTGACATGTGTTCGTTATTTTAGGTCTAGATATAAAGGGTTCAGGTTTTTTTCCAGGCTGTGATGCCTTGTCGGCAGCACTGGTGCGCTACATGTGAGGTCTAGTTGGTTCATGACATAAAATGTCCATTACATTGGTTAATAAGGAATTTTCCTTAGCTTGGAAAAGAGTCAGGAAGTGCCCCTGTGGGATACTCAGCTTCTTCTGAAACACATTCGCAGCAGGAGCCTGCCCTATTAGGGACTTCATTATTAGAGCGCTCAGGACAGAAATTATATGTGCAAGAAAAGGCTTCATCATAACATGACGTCTTCTCCTTAAAGGAGGAAGCAGAAAATGGGTTGGTGAAGTATTTTCCAAGTAAAGGATATAAGAACACTAAGGGGGAGATTTATCAAACATGGTGTAAAGTGAAACAGGCCCAGTTGCCCCTAGCAACCAATCAGATTCCACCTTTCATTTTCCAAAGAGTCTGTGAGGAATGAAAGGTGGAATCTGATTGGTTGCTAGGGGCAACTGAGCCAGTTTCACTTTACACCATGTTTGATAAATCTCCCCCTTAATGTCTATGGCATTAATACATATGTGCTAGACCTGACTTTCCCCCCTTATATTCTATGTAGGTTGGCCTTTCTATTCAGTATATACATTCAACATTTCTGCGCTCACAATACATCATCTCTAATCCCTTCTATTGTTTGTAAAAAGGTGGAGATGTGGATTTGGTTTAGGTCTAAACTGGCCAAGGAGGTTTAGGGGTTTGTGTGTTTCTCTCCCATTCTGTGGGTTTGTACGTTCCTCATAATCCCAGGTTGCTGGTATTAGGCTATGTTCACACAATGTTTTTTTCAGCTCCGTTTAAAATGACGTCCGTTATTTTGAGTCTAAAATAACAGACATTTTTCGAAGCCTGGCATCCCCTTAGTGCAATGATGGGTGTTTGCACATTATTTTAGTTTGAGGTTACTAATTGGTCTTTGGTTGTGGCTTAATTGAAAAATCCATTGAATTTAATAGTAAAAACGGAGAAAAAACGGTGACAAAAGAAGAACTGTGTGTGAACAACTAATAAAAAATGTCCGCTATTTGCAAAAAACGACCGAAAATAATGTTCATGTTCATTATTTTGACATCCGCTGCAAAAACGTCAGTTTTTCAATGCATTGTTTGCATAGGACATCCGTCTTCCCATTGACTTCAATGCAATTGCATTGAAGTCAGTTAAATTGCTGCAAAAACGGACGTTTTTTTTTAAATATCGAAATCGGACGGTTTTTCTCCATTTTTGACGTTGTGTGAACATAGCCTTAGACTGTATTTCCAGATAATTACCTTTCAGGATAGTGTCTGCTGGCAATGGCTGTAGATAGTCTAAATTCACCAATGTAGCAGGCAAGAATTGTTTTCAGATTGTGCACAGGTCAAGGCAGGCAATACATAAAACTCAAACCAACATTAAAGTGACTCTGTACCTACCGTCTGAACCCCCCAAACCGCTTGTACCTTCAGATAGCTACTTTAATCTAAGATCTGTCTTGGGGTCAGTTCAGCAGGCAATACAGTTGTTGTGCTAAAAAACTACTTTTAAACTTGCAGCCCTGAGTCAAATTGGCGTGGCCTAGAGTATCTATGCTCTAGGATTGCCACACCCCTCCATCCCTCCTTCCCGCCCTCTTCATCATTAGGAATGCCCCAGAACAATTTCTCCTATTCATCACCTACTCTGAACACTGCATATGTATGGGATGGTTAAGGCACCTGAAGAAAAATCCTGCCCAGGGGCGTTCCTAATGATGAGAAGGGACGGAGGGATCACAATCCTAGGGCACGGGTACTGTATACCACACCAATTTGACACAGGGCTGCTAGTTTAAAAGTTGTTTTTTAGGACAATAACTGCATCATCTGCCGAACGGACCCCAGGACAGATCTTGGATTAAAAGCAGCTATCCAAAGGTACAAGCGGTTTGTGGGGGGTCAGATTGTGGGTACAGAGTTGCTTTAAAGGGAACCTGTCACTAGATTTATGCTGCTCTAAATGAGAGCAGGATGAACTAGTGATAGACAGTCTGAACAGATCGGTGTATTACTTACATTATTCTGTTCAGCAGTTCTCCTAATATGCAAGAGAATAGGATTCTTGTCACAGCCCCCCCCCCGCCCCCTGCTGCTGATTAATGGTGAAAAAAATAAAAAACTGTGTGTGAACCACTAAAAAATAACGTCCACTGTGCAAAAGATGTCCAAAAATAATTGTCCAGATCATTATTTTGACGTCTGCACAGACAACGTCCATCATGTTATACAATGTGAGCATTGGACGTCCATCATTCCATTGACTTCAATGCATTGCGTTGAAATCAATTAAATTTCAGCAATAAGGGACACCTTTTTAAAAAGAAAAAGCAGACGCCTTTTTTGTTTTTGAAACATTGTATGACCATAGCCTATGTGTGTTGGAACCGGAGCTTCAGTAACCCTACAATTCTCAACACAGCTATTGGTGGCAGAAGAGGAGCCTTGATGGGCAGACTAGATTAACTAAGTGGTCTTTCCCTGACGAAATACTTCTATGTTGTCCATTACTGTCACTTTTTGTCTATATATATTTATTTATTTTATATTACTAAGTCATGTAACTTATTAAAAAAAAAATAGAAAAAAATATATAATTTTTCTGCCGGAATACCCATTTAACCCCTTCGTGCTGCAGCTAGTTTGGGCCTTAATGACCAGGCTAATTTTTCAAAATCTGACCTGTCTCACTTTATGCTCTTAAAGCTCAGTGATGCTTTAACGTATGCTAGCGATTATGAGATAGTTTTTTCGTCACATATGGCACTTTATGTAAGTGGCAAAATTTGGTCACTACTTTGTGTGTTTTTTTGTGAGAAACATCAAAATATCATGAAAAATAAAAAAAAAATTGCATTTTATGAACTTTGAAATTCTCTGCTTCTAAAAAAAGAAAGTCGTAGCACATAAATTAGTTACTAAGTCACATTACCAATATGTCTTCTTTATTCTGGCATACTTTGGTAAACATATTTTAGTTTTTTAGGGTGTTACGGAGCTTAGAAATTTATCAGCAAATTATTACATTTTCGTGAAAGTTTCCAAAACTGATTTTTTTTAGGGACCAGTTCTTTTTTTAAATGGATTTAGAAGTCTGGTATCCTGAAGACCCCCATAAGTGACCCCATTTTGGAAACTACACACCTTAAAGAATTAATCTAGGGGTATAATGATCATTTTTATATATAATGAGCATTTTGACCCTACAGGGGCTTAAGGAAAACATTCACAATTAGGCAGTTAAAAAATGGAAAATTAAAATTTTCCAATAATATACACGTTTAGATTAAAGTTTCTCATTTTCAAAAGGAACATGAGAGAAAAAGCATCCCAAAATTTGTAACGCAGGTTCTCTTGAGTACAACGGTACCCCATATGTGGGCATAAACCACTGTATGGGCACACAGCCGGGCTCAGAAGGAAGGGAGCGCCAATTAGCTTTTTCAATGCAGATTTTGCTAAAAGAGTTTCTGAGCGCCAGGTGCGTTTGCAGTGCCCCTGTAGTGTCAGCAGAGAGAAAAAAAAAAACATAAGTCACCCCATTTTGGAAAGTACACCCCTCAAAGAATTCATCTTGGTGTGTGGTGACCATTTTGACCCCACAGGTATTACAGGAAAGTATTCAAAAGAAGACAGTAAAAATGAAAAACTCGAATTCTTCAAATAATATGTTCGTTTAGTTTGAAATTTCTCAATTTAACGAGGAACAGGAGAAAAAAAAGTACCCCAAAATTTGTAACGCAGGTTCTCCTGAGTACACCGGTACCCCATATGTGGGCATAAAGCACTGTATGGGCACACAGGAGGGCTCAGAAGGGAAGGAGCGCCAATTAGCTTTTTCAATGCAGATTTTGCTGCAGAAGTTTCCGAGCGCCAGGTGCGTTTGCAGTGCCCCTGTAGTGCCATCAGAGTAAAATCTCGCCATAAGTCACCCCATTTTGGAAAGTGCACCCCTCAAAGAATTAATTTTGGGGTGTGGTGAGCATTTTTACCCCACAGGTATTAGAGGAAAGTATTCAAAATTGGCCAGTAAAAATGAAAAACTCGAATTTTTCCAATAATATGTTGGTTTAGTTTGAAATTTCTCAATTTCACGAGGAACAGGAGAGAAAACGTACCCCAAAATCTGTAATGCAGGTTCTTCTGAGTAAAACGGTACCTCATATGTGGGCATAAACCACTGTATAGGCACACAGCAGGGCTCAGAAGGGAAGGAGCGCCAATTTACTGGAGCAAAACTGCAGCTAGTAATGGTTATTAGAATAGCGCAGTTACTAAAATAAAATAAAAAAATTAGATTACAGGTAATCTGGGGTGGTTACGGACAACATGGGGTGGTCACGGGCAACCTGCTGTGGTTACGGGTAATCTGGGGTGGATACGGACAACATGGGGTGGTCACGGGCAACCTGCTGTGGTTACGGCAACCTGGGGTGGTTACGGGCAACCTGCAGTGCTTGCAGACAATCTGGGGTGGATACGGGCAACATGGGGTGGTTACTGGCAACCTGCAGTGCTTACAGACAATCTGGGGTGGTTACGGGCAACGTGGGGTGGTTACGGATAAACTGAAGTGCTTATAGGTAATCTGGGGTGGGTACCTGTAATCTGGCATGGTTACCGCAATCTGGAGGGGGTCATAGGCAATTTAGGGTGGTCAGAGGCAATGTGCGGTGGTCAGAGGCGACGTGGCGTGGTCAGAGGCGACGTGGCGTGGTCAGAGGCGACGTGGCATGGTCAGAGGCAACATGGCGTGGTCAGAGGCAACATGGCGTGGTCAGAGGCAACGTGGCGTGGTCAGAGGCAACGTGCGGTGGTTACGTGCAATCTGGCGTGATTACGGGCAACCTTGGGGGGGTTATGTGCAACCTGGAAGGGTTACAGACAATCTGGGATTGTTACTGATAAACTGAAGTGCTTATAGGTAATCTGGGGTGGGTAAATGTAATTTGGGGTGGTTACAGGCAATCTGGAGGGGTCACTGGCAATTTGTGGTGGTTACGGGCAACGTGCGGTGGTTACGGGCAAAGTGCGGTGGTTACGGGCAACGTGCGGTGGTTACGGGCAACGTGCGGTGGTTACGGGCAACGTGCGGTGGTTACGGGCAACGTGCGGTGGTTACGGGCAGCGTGCGGTGGTTACGGGCAACAAGCGGTTGTTACGGGCAACATGCGGTTGCTATGGGCAACGTGCGGTGGTTACGGGTAATCTGGGGGGGTTAGGGGTAATTTGGGAGTAAACTGCAATTATTACTATAATAAAAAGTGTGTGTTTTATTTTTTTGTATGTTTGTAACTTTTTGTACTTTTACACATTCATTTTCACTGTATTACTATGATTACTGTGATATTTTCTATCACAGTAATCATAGTTTAGTGACAGAGACCAAATTGGTCTCTGTCACTTTAAATTTTCAGAGTTGGCTGGTTCTGGAGCGCATGCGCACTTCAGAAGCAGCCTGGACGCCGAGGAGGAAGGAGCTCCCAGGATCAGGTGAGTATATGGGGAAGGGGGGACGGGGGGGGGGGGGTGACTGGGGGGGTGGGGGGAGACTTTGGGGGACGGACACATTAATTTTTTTAGAATAAAAAGTGTCGGGAGCACATGGTACAAGCGATCAGCGGTATATAGTATACACCGCTGATCGCTTGTACCGGGACCCCACAGGGGGGCCCCGATCACTGCCCCATGCTCTCCGCTACCTCCGGTGACGGAGAGCATGGGACTTTGATTTATTTTCACTTTTCCATCGCTGTGAACAGACATAAAAGTCTGTTCACAGCGATGGCGGCGGCCATCTTGGAAATGATGGCCGCCGGTGGAGGGCGGTTAGTGACTGCCTACTAGGGGGGCTGGTCTGGGGTGTGAGGGGACACGGAGATGAAAAGCAGCGGCGGCAGCGGCAATGCCGGTTACCGACGGCCGCCGCTATAACGTTAATAGCGGAGAACGTCGGTAAAGGCCAGGACGGACCCCACACACTGCCCCAACCCCTCAGCTACCTCCGGTAGCTGGGGGGGTGGGGGCCTTCCGGCCCCGCAATCTTATTCTCTGCCATCGCCGTAAAAAGCTGATGGCAGCAGAATAAGGCCCCTTAGTGACCGCCGTAAAAAACCATTTCGGCGGTCACTATGGGGTTAACCAAAATAATATTATTATAACACACAATACAATTCTGTGATTTTCTTGTCCTCTACATGTGTTATATTCGGTCAAGAAAGGTCCTCCTCACATGCTGCCAACCCTCGTTACTGAATCTTCCGATTCACAGAAAGTTCCCTTTGTCTGCTCCCTAAGTGTTGGATCCTATCAAGTTCTTTGATCAATGCGCCTCCTCGCTAAGACCAAGTGGTGACACTTTGCTGAACTTGGCTGATCGGGCCAGGAACGTGTCAGGCCGGCTCGTGATTACATCTTCATCCGATAGACAAGATTGCCATCCCATTTTACTCGCTGCCACTCTCCCCAGACATTGGAAGACTTTGAAAGCTTCCCAGAGTGTTGCAGAAACATGTTTTGTCCTGCAGCCAGATCTGTAATGACTGAGTCTTTAATCCTGCAGTTTTTTTTTCCCTCTCTCTTGGCACTTTCCAATTGATGGACAAATTAAGAAGCCAAATTCAAGGGCTTCCCGGTCTTTCAACTTTTTTTTTTTTTTGTCTGCAAAGGCTGTGACGGCGATAATTAATCTCCCTCCGTCTGCTTTGACTTTAGATGTAAATCACTACAACCCCAATATCAGCGAAAGAGGAGATCTGCTGATGATATCTACTAATCATAATTTCACACGAGAAGGCCTCCGAAGCCGTGTCAAGTGGAAATATCTCCTGACGTGCTTCATCGACAATACATGAAAATACTAATACGCGCGCTAATAACAACATCTCACAGTCTCTCAAGAGCTCTTCAATGTCATAGAGATTTACAGAAAAACAAGCTGTCCAATGGCAAAAAGAGGCGATACAGCTGCGTGAATCCAAGACGAAGGATACTGCGGACCTTTAATGACTGCCCTTTAGGTTTAAAATGCTTTTACAGGATTATTTTTTTTCCAAAACAGTGCCCCCTCTTATCCTCAGGTTGTGCACAGTATTACAGCTCACCCCTTTCACATCTATGGAGATGAACTGCTATGCTGGACACAACCCATGGAGAGGCGAGGCAGTTTGTCTAATATTGTATAAGGGCCCGTTCACACTGAGCCAAAGTGGTAGAATTTTAAGTGGGCCCCGCGCCAGGGATGCCGCTTGAAATTCCACCTGTCCAATCAATTCAACAGGATTTCTTGCGTGCCATCGTTCTCTGCTGAAAGAATTGACATGTCAATTCTTTGGGCGGAGAGCGCATAAGCACAAGAAATCCCATTGAAACAATTTGACAGGCAGAATTTCAAGCTGAGTTCGATGCGCGGATTCCACTTGAAATTTGCTCAGTTGAAATTGGCCCTAGCTGTAATGGGTCAAATGGGTGCAGAGCTAGTAAGCAACTATACTGATGTAGCAGGGTTAATGGTTAGACCTCATGGGTTAACACACTAAAAATTTGGCTGCAAACTCTCTTATGTAAGTCCTATTCAAATTCAGATCCATAAGTGATAACAGTCACTGAAGTCGTAACTGTTGTTAATGCGCCATGACTGTTAAAGGGGTTGTGGCATGAAGGAAAGTTGGTAAAATAAGAATTGTACCACATACATAAATGTAAATTAGAACAATTGTGCTGTTCTTAGTAAAACAACTTACATCCCTGTACTTTTTCTCCCCCTGGATCTAATCACTTCCTGGTTTCCTCTATGAACTCTGACCCTGTTGTTGCCATGCAACAGTGTACACAGTTTTCTACAATCCCCCTTGCTTGCAGCCTAAGCTAAAACAAACTGCCAGTACGTCATGGAGACTACACTTGCACTGAGCAGGCCTGGTCCACCTTTGTGTATTGTTATCAAAACAAAACAGGGACTTGGGGATTAGTAAGTCTGCTTGCATACATAGTGCATACTGCCGCTCCAGTCCCCAGACGCTTCCTGACCTGGGATGGGACATGGCAGGCCCACTTTGCCAGTCAGTGGCTGTAGCAGTGCCCCACCTCTGTCACAGACTGGCTGATTGGGCCTGCCATGTCATGTCCTAGACCAGGAAGCAGCAGCTGGGGACTGGAGTGGCAGTATGCGTGCATCAGCGCTGGAGTCGGGGAGGTAAGTGAATGTTATTGTTTTCACCCACCCCCTACTCGGCCATATTAAAAAAAAAAAAAAAAAAGTGGCCATGCCCGGAGTTCTCTGCAGCCACTTTTTGGGTTAAGGACCAAGCGCTATTTTTCACATCTGACCGGTCTAGGTTTATGTGCTAATAACTTCATGTTAGTAGTAGTAGTAAATTTTGGTCGCTACATTAATTCTTTTATTGTGAAAAATTAGCATTTTTCTAGGTTTGAAATTCTCAGTTGTAACAAAGATAGTCATGCAGTGCAAAAGAGATAGTAATTCACATTTACAACATGTCTCCTCTTTGTTGGCATTATTTGCATAAGGTCTTTTTACTTTTTATTATAGTATATGGCTTAGATTACCAGTTAGTTACTTAGTTTACCAGCAAATTTTTCAAACTTGATGTACACTAACACCAACAACAATCAGGTACATTATCAGGAGCGGTGATCACGTACACTAACAGCGATGACAATCAGATACACTAACAGGAGCAAAGATCAGGTACAGCAACAAGAGACAGAAACAACTATCAGGTACAGTAACAGGGGTGACTATCGTCACAGTAATGGGGCATTACTATCAGGTACAGCATCAGGGAACATGGATGACTGTTAGGTATAGCATCAGTGAACAGGGATGACTATTAGGTACAAGAACGGGAGACAAGGGCAAAGATCAGGGCAGGAAAGGGTTAATTTGTTTGTGCTTACTGTACTGCGAGGCTGTACTTCTCTCCTGATTCTGAACTCCTCCCACAAACAATGAAGGAGATTAGAGATGGTAGAGCTGTCAGAAGCCGACCCTTCTCTCATTGCTCACTACGATCGGTCCATTTGTAGTGCTGGACTAATCGCAGCTATCCACATGGACAAGGCGAGTAGTGATAGGCCCCTGTCTGTAGCAGCCCCATACCTTGGTTCCTAATAATGGCTCAGATGCCCCCAGGTCTTGATAGTAAAGCAGGATAGGAAGACCCACACATAATCCCACAAGGAAAAGAAATGGGGGAGCAGGAAAGGTAAGTAGCTTGTTTGTTATTTTTACCCCCAGCCAATGAATTTTTTTTTACAAATTAAAAAAAAAATCCAAATAATCTTGTCCTAACAGTGAACCATACCATTAATAATGAAACTATTATTGTCAAAAAGTTATATTTTTGCTGTAATTGAATGGTGCTGAGAAAAAAATTCCATAGCTACCAATCCATTGAGAGGATTTGTCTACCAACAAAGAGCATCTGTGTGGAGCAGCAAGATCCGGGGGATACTTTTTTGTTGAACTTGACAGCGTTAGAGGTTTTGACTGATTAATTACTCTGGGAATTGATCAATGAAGGAAAATAATAAACAAAACGCCCTTAAACCTCCCAAAGATACAAAAAAAAAAAAAAAAAACAGAAATAAAAACATTAACAAAATTTGAAATGAAATATTAGTTAAAAAAAAATTTAGTGTGAAGATTTACAGTATTAGGAGGAAAAAAAAGTTGTAAGCTTTTGAAAGTTAGCTTTGAAAGGAGCCACCACTAAAAGGAAAAAATCTTATATGCTAATGTTATTATGAAGCGAGGAAATGAGCTGCGAGAGGCAGTCAGGACTGAAAGTTCATTGTTTTATTCACAAAGAACTGATCCCGATTGAGCCGCGCTTGTCATCTACTTTGCATATTCTTTATTTCTTTTAATTGTCATTATGCAAGAAACTTATCTGGTGGACCATGGGAACTAAAAGGCAGGCCTTTCAGCGGGCACAGTCCAATTAAAGCACAATTATCCATCTTTTACTGTAGTGGCCTTGTCTGTAGGAATGAAATACAAAAAAGGAAAAAAAAATGTGATCGGCCATAAAACTACAAGTAAAAACAGTGAGAGAAAACGGCTCGGGCATTCATCTATTCGAGGCCTCAAGTGGATGAGCCGAGAAGTGTGACGGCATATTCTGCAGCAGACAATGGTTCCCATCCCTGACTAAGAAATGCGCTGCCGAGTGAGCTGAGAAGTACGTACTGTACAAGCTGCTGAGACAATGGAGGTGAAGCGTAGAAATCTCCAAGACATAACAATTAGTTATAAGGAAGATTCCATAACTTTTGTGCTAGGAGGGAAATCAGTGAATCCAGTGCAGGATTGGGGTTACTATTCTTTTGTCCACTAGGAGGCACACTAGCTTATTTATACTATGCAAAATAATGATCAACATGTCTCCTTAAAGGGGTTATCCAGTGCTACAAAAACATGGCCACTTTCTTCCAAAGACAGACCCACGTTTGTCTCCAGTTTGGGAGATTTAACCCTGTACAATCCCCACCCTTTATCTAAGCTTGTGTGTAATAGGTTTCTATTACATGAATTGGGTCGTTTGTCTGCAGCACATCCTCTCTCACACCCTGAAGCTGCAGAAAATCCTCACTTTCTGCTCCACTCTGTCTCCACTCCTCTGCCCTTCCCCTCCCTTCTGAGACAGGAGTCACAAAATCTTTGTCTCTTCTGTTGTCAGGCAACTGTAACACCTCATCTGTACCCTGTCCACCACACACAGTGATCTCCTGACCAAGGGCGGGGAAACAACAGCCTCTCCTAAGTAGTATAGGGGAAAGGGGACACTGTTGTTTCCTTCCTCTCTCTCTCTCTCTCTTTAATCTATCTATGTAGATGAATATATAGGCAGAAAATAGGTAGCTGTTGATCAAGCCAATGGTGGGCAGATACTACAAGACAGGGACAGGCACCCCGCAGTTGATTCTGATGTGCAATTCATGCTGGGAGATGTAGTTTCCAGTCCGGTTGCCATGATGTAAAGCTGGGATCATTTTGAAAAGTCTGAATCTGGTTCTAGGAGCAGTGTAGAAAAGTGGGACAGCTGTTAAACAATTGACGTGGGTGGAGTGAGTGTATATGGTTTTTGTGTATTTTATATTTAATGGGATTGCTGGTGTTCCGCTTTAAATGGGGTATCCACAACCCTTTAGATATGAAGATTTTAAAACATATTTAATTCAGAACAGAAATTTCAAATGTGGAGAATAGACATATGAGCTAAATAGAGGGGGGTTGCCTACTGGGGGATTACCTACAGGGGGGACGCATACATGGGAAGGGGGCTGTCTATTGGGGGATTACCTACAGGGGGATGCCTACATGGGGAGAGAGCTGCCTACTGGGAGATAACCTACAGCATGGGTCTCCAAACTGCGGCCCTCCAGCTGTTGCGAAACCACAACTCCCATCATGCCTGGATAGCTAAAGCTTTGGTTTTGGCTGTCCAGGCATGATGGGAAATGTAGTTTTGCAACAGCTGGAGGGCCGCAGTTTGGAGACCCATGGCCTACAGGGTGATATCTAAATAGAGGGGGTTGCCTACTGGGTGATTACTACATGGGGAGGGGGCTTCCTATTGGGGATTACCTACAGGTGGTGTCTACATAGGGAGGGGGCTGCCTATTGGGGGATTACCTACAGGATGATGTCTAAATTAGCTGCCAACAGCGGGATGCCTATATGGGGTGGGGCTATCAACTGAGTGATTACCTACAAGGGCTGTGGGGGGGTGCCTACTGGGAGATTACCTGCGGGGGTGGGGTTTGGCCAGGGTGGCTTGTTTCACCCCTGGATATACTAAAGTGATTATCCCAAGTTTCCTAGGCTTTACTGCGAGTGATTCTTAATGATGCTCATACACTCACCGGCCACTTTATTAGGTACACCATGCTAGTAATGGGTTGGACACCCTTTTGCCTTCAGAACTACCTCAATTCTTTGTGGCATAGATACAAGGTGCTGGAAGCATTCCTCAGAAATTTTGGTCCATATTGACATGATGGCATCACACAGTTGCCGCAGATTTGTCGGCTGCACATCCATGATGCGAATCTCCCGTTCCACCACATCCCAAAGATGCTCTATTGGATTGAGATCTGGTGACTGTGGAGGCCATTGGAGTACAGTGAACTCATTGTCATGTTCAAGAAACCAGTCTGAGATGATTCTAGCTTTATGACATGGCGCATTATCCTGCTGAAAGTAGCCATCAGATGTTGGGTCCATTGTGGTCATAAAGGGATGGACATGGTCAGCAACAATACTCAGGTAGGCTGTGGCGTTGCAACGATGCTCAATTGGTACCAAGGGGCCCAAAGAGTGCCAAGAAAATATTCCCCACACCATGACACCACCACCACCAGCCTGAACCATTGATACAAGGCAGGATGGATCCATGCTTTCATGTTGTTGACACCAAATTCTGACCCTACCATCCGAATGTCGCAGCAGAAATCGAGACTCATCAGACCAGGCAACGTTTTTCCAATCTTCTACTGTCCAATTTCGATGAGCTTGTGCAAATTGTAGCCTCAGTTTCCTGTTATTAGCTGAAAGGAGTGGCACCCGGTGTGGTCTTCTCCTGCTGAAGCCCATCTGCCTCAAAGTTCGACGTACTGTGTGTTCAGAGATGCTCTTCTGCCTACCTTGGTTGTAACGGTTGGCTATTTGAGTCACTGTTGCCTTTCTATCAGCTCGAACCAGTCTGCCCATTCTCCTCTGACCTCTGGCATCAACAAGGCATTTCCGCCCACAGAACTGCCGCTCACTGGATGTTTTTTCTTTTTCGGACCATTCTCTGTAAACCCTAGAGATGGTTGTGCGTGAAAATCCCAGTAGATCAGCAGTTTCTGAAATACTCAGACCAGCCCTTCTGGCACCAACAACCATGCCATGTTCAAAGGCCCTCAAATCACCTTTCTTCCCCATACTGATGCTCGGTTTGAACTGCAGGAGATTGTCTTGACCATGTCTACATGCCTAAATGCACTGAGTTGCCGCCATGTGATTGGCTGATTAGAAATTAAGTGGTAACGTGCAGTTGGACAGGAGTACCTAATAAAGTGGCCGGTGAGTGTATATTATAACAGAGATGGAGCCATTTTAAGATGCATCAGTAAATTATTAACCGTGTTTCATTGCCGGTGTGACCAGGTTAAAGAAATACAAAATCAGAACATTGTATTACATTAAGATTTAATAATTTACAGAAATTGATTCATTTTTAAAAATCCTTTACCTTTCCTTTGCAGAATTTAAGAGTAACCCATTCACCAGATGCGTCTCTTCTCTACTGATTATGGAAGCCTACCTGTAGGAGAAAAAGAGAGAGAAGATTATATTCAGAGGGGGATGGATACATTGAAAGATAGTTAGATTACATGATAGATAGATAGATAGATAGATAGATAGATAGATAGATAGATAGATAGATAGATAGATAGGAGATAGATAGATAGATAGATAGATAGATAGATAGATAGATAGGAGATAGATGGATAGATAGATAATATATAATAGATAGATAAATAGATAGATAGATAGATAGATAGATAGATAGATAGATAGATAGAGCAGAGTAGCAGACGCACATCCAGAGTAGAAACGGTGGGTGCTGTGCAGTGAAAGTCCTCTGGCAAGAGGATCCTCAATGTAGAAAACGGCAAGAGTCTGCAGCACACCGGAGTAAAATAGAAGCGTGTTTATTCCATCAACAAGGAACAGGATACAACGTTTCGATTCAATCCAGAATCATTATCAAGCATCATGTGACTTTCCTTCATACATATTTATAGGGCTAAATTCATTAGCATACATAATTACCCAGTGAAAAAAAAGTGTATATAGTACATATTTCATAAAAATCTAAGACATGTTAAATACATGATGGTAAAAAAGTAGGTGCAATGTGCAATTCAAAGTGTTTTCGTGCAGCATAAGTAAAGATTGCCGGTAAAAACTTCTTAAAAGTTCATTAGATATTCATGATGTCATTCAAGAGGGAGGGGTCCACTCACCACTCGTCACAAGTGTCAAGAACGAGGCAGCTAAGATGGCCACCGGCGTCTGCAATCGGCGTTAGGCGGATGAAAGGGCGCATGCGTGAACCAGATACCGCCCCTTAGCAACCGATGGCCAATCCAACATGCTGCATAAGCGTTCATAGCAGCTGACCTGGATCGTAAACATAGGCATCTGGATCACTATGGACATATACCCCGGAGCGGCTGAGTGCACCCTGTCCCGGGAGCCACATGCAACTTTTGTCCGAATTACCAGCTTTAGGACTTCGGGGTATATGTCCATAGTGATCCAGATGCCTATGTTTACGATCCAGGTCAGCTGCTATGAACTCTTATGCAGCATGTTGGATTGGCCATCGGTTGCTAAGGGGCGGTATCAGGTACACAATAACGTCGCATCATATCCCTGTTAATTTGCTGTGCTGCACCTATGTTTTTTATGACGTTTATGGAATAAACCACTGAAGATTTTTTCACTTGAAGTGCTGCTGGACATTGTTTATTGTTTAGTTATCGGTATCGTTGGTCAGATACTATCCGGCTGGCACTCGGACTCTGAAACTGAATGGTGGTGCCGCTGGGAATACGAGTGGACTAGATAGATAGATAGATAGATCAGACAGATAACACAGAGCTTACATAAATTATCTCTATAGAAGCCTACTGCCTTGATAACTGATAATTAATTTTGAATTAGTTTTACTTGTAGTACCACGCCTGACCACATGGGGTGCTTATGCCATTCAATAATCTCTAGTACAATAGGGATGGGAAACCTTCGTTCCTCCAGCTGTTGCAAAACTACAATTCCCTCCATGCCAGGACAGCTCTTTGACTGATGATCAGTGTCGCACTGCAGTGGCAACATCTAAAGGAAATAAATGGGGTTGCACTGCAAAAGTGTCAGCGACCCAGCAGCCTCAAGAAACGCAAAATGGATTTCTTACAACTCTCAAGTCACAGTGATAACCAACTGAAGAATGTAACGTTACCCCATTAGCTGTTCTTAGCTGCAATGACATGATCTTTGGTCACTCAGCTGTTAAAGTTGCCATTTTTAACCGTAGCCTAAAACCAACCTCATGATATAGCAAAAAAGCAAGCAAACAACCAACATGTGAAAAAAATATATATAAAAGTTAAGCATTATGGATAGTACTATAAAAATATGAAGATAAAAACTCCAAAAATGTTTACAGGACAAAAAGTCCAATGAAAGTAAAAGAAAAAGTGTAAGGCTGGGTTCACACACAGTATATTTGAGGCTGTATTTGGTCCTCATGTCAGGTCCTCATAGCAACCAAAACCAGGAGTGGATTGAAAACACAGAAAGGATCTGTTCACACAATGGTGAAATTGAGTGGATGGCCGCCATATAACAGTAAATAACAGCCATTATTTCAATACCACAGCCGTTGTTTTAAAATAACAGCAAATATTTGCCATTAAATGGCGGCCATCCACTCAATTACAACATTATGTGAACAGAGCCTTTCTGTGTTTTCAATCCACTCCTGGTTTTGGTTGCTATACAGCCTCACAAATACAGCCTCAAATATACATAGTGTGAACCCAGCCTATACTTGATAAAAAAAAAAATCTAACAAACTCAAGTAATAACTAAACATAAAATAAATCTTTTAACAGAGAGATTTTTAAAATTTCAAATTCGAAAAACGTAACATTCAAAAAGTAACACAAGGTTGTTATGAGACACCTAGTTTAATTCTCACGTTTGTCAGCCTCCCGTCCGCTCGGAGGATTTTCCCTGGCACATGATCCTGCTTCAAAGGACTGTGAAATACCAAATATTGGTTTTTAAATGAAAACTAAATACTAATATGTCACTTCAAAGGCAGCCGGGGTCGGCACAGATTTGACTGACACTTGTGTGATTAGGCTCTTTCTAATCTTTCATGAGTCTGGGGAACAATTAGGTCAGTAATTGTGCTGTCATACAAATGTGTTGCTCTACAGTGATAGAAATTAAAAAAAAAAAATAAAAAAATCATATTTATTTGAATCTCGTCGGTGGCTTTTTCATGACAGAATTTTATTTTTGCATCTATTTTTTTTATTATTATTCAGTTTTCGGTAAATTGTTGTGTTATTCGTGTCAAGGCAAATATTCTGAAGGAAGCGGGCTGTATGGGGAATTTGTAACACTTGACCTAACCATTGAGTTCCTTTACAACTATGAATATTTCAATAAATTAACTTAAGTTGGAAAAAAATAAAATTAAAGGGGTAGTTTCATCTCAACTAAGAGAGTTATACTGGTAGGACTCTAGTGACAGGGAAATATATAACTTCAACCAGCTGCACATATATAATTATATACAGGAGATACCCAGATTATATCAGCTGTACATATATAATTATATACAGCAGATACCCAGGTTATACCAGCTGTACATATATAATTATATACAGGAGATACCCAGGTTATACCAGCTGCACATATATAATTATATACAGGAGATACCCAGATTATATCAGCTGTACATATATATTATATACAGCAGATACCCAGGTTATACCAGCTGTACATATATAATTATATACAGGAGATACCCAGGTTATACCAGCTGCACATATATAATTATATACAGGAGATACCCAGGTTATATCAGCTGTACAAATATAATTATATACAGGAGATATCCAGGTTATACCAGTTGTACATATATAATTAAATACAGGAGATACCCAGGTTATACCAGCTGTACATATATAATTATATACAGGAGATACCCAGATTATACCAGCCTGCTCCATATCACTATATACAGGAGATAACTAGGTTATAGCAGAGTGCTCCATATCACTATATACAGGAGATACCCAGGTGATACCAGCTGTACATATATATTTATATAAAGGAGATACCCAGGTTATACCGGCTGTACATATATAATTATATACAGGAGATACCCAGGTTATACCAGCTGTACATATATAATTATATACAGGAGATACCTAGGTTATATCAGATGTGCATATATAATTATATACAGGAGATACCCAGGTTATACCAGCTGTACATATATAATTATATACAGGAGATACCCAGGTTATACCAGCCTGCTCCATATCACTATATACAGGAGATACCCAGGTTATACCGGCTGTACATATATTATTATATACAGGAGATTCTCCTGTATATAGTTATATATGTACAGCTGGTATAACCTGGGTATCTCATGTACACAATTATATATGTACAGCTGGTATAACCTGGGTATCTCATGTACACAATTATATATGTACAGCTGGTATAACCTGGGTATCTCCTGTATACAATTATATATGTACAGCTTCTATATCATGGGTATCTCCTGTATATAATTATATATGTACAGCTTGTATAGACTGGGTATCTACTGTATATAGTGATATAGAGCACACTGCTATAACCTGGGTATCTCCTGTATATAGTGATATGGAGCACTCTGCTATAACCTGGGTATCTCCTGTATATAGTGATATGGAGCACACTGCTATAACCTGGGTATCTCCTGTATATAGTGATATGGAGCACTCTGCTATAACCTGGTTATCTCCTGTATATAGTGATATGGAGCACACTGCTATAACCTGGGTATCTCCTGTATATAGTGATATGGAGCAGGCTGGTATAACCTGGGCATCTTCTGTATATCATTGTTATTTTCAGGTTTGCATAGCATGTGATAATGATGTTTAGCCTCTCAGCCCCTCCCAGATAACAAACAGGGGACCTCTGACTGTTAAGAGTCCAAATAGAGTTTTGTCAATTTATTATAATTCTAAAACTTCTCATTTGGCGGCTGTGAGTCTCAATATCTAGTTATGTAATTCCCTGGTGTAACTGAAATGAAGACCTTAATGCCACCCCGGCATCGTGCTGAAACTCTGCAAGAAAGTGACTTTCTACAGGAGATTCAGAAACATCGTTGAGAGGCTAAAAAAAAAGGAAAAGAAATAACAAAAATAAAATCCTTGAGTTTTACCCTGAGAATGTTCTCATTATTTTGTTCCCCTGCAGAGGACACAACGCCGAGCGTCGGCTGAACTGAAATGATCTTAGTTAAACCACAAGCCTGGACCAAAACAACCAGGAGCGAGGAGCTGGGTATCTCTGGGCAACAGACACACAAAAGTTCCCTCATTCGTAAACTTTCTGGAGCTTTTGCCATAATATCAGCCCTCCTGTAGAAAGGTTAAATGTCTTGCTGAGATACACTGCACTTACTTGACTATTTTTTTTTTTTTTTTTATATATATATATACATTTTTCTGCAGTAAATAAAATTCATGACATTAGACTTGAAGCTCTTGGGCCCCAAAGCCTCCAAAATCTAAGAAAAGGTCCCTTATTCTTCCATCTATAATACTAGTATATAATAAGTACACAGGCTCATAAACCCCTGGGGCATTTGAGCCTGGGGACGACTGCTACCTTTGCACCTGCTATAGCTATAACCCCTGTTTACAGTTATTATCATCAATGGGGTACTATAACATAACTACCGTATATGCTATTATGTTATGGGTAAGGCTAGGTTCACACTGCATTTTTGCTTTCTGTTTAATGTATCCGTTTTATGGGGGGGAAAGGGACGGTAAAAATGGATGCAGTTGTATGCCAAAAAAATTCTTTTAAACCATTTTGATCCCATAAGCTGAAGTCCCTAGTTCTGCCCCCTCTCCTCGGTCCCCTGCTGCAGTTAGAAGCGGTTTGTAGAGGGAGAATCTCTGTCTGTCTGTCATGCTGACCGCAGTAGGGTTGACTGTAAGCGCTGACAGTTGAGACGGTCCCCGTCTATCACTGACAGCCGGGACCCGTTGTGGATGACACAGGCACAGTTTCTGTGCCTGTGTCATCCAAGGAACGTGAATTAACATTGCTGCAGCCTCGGCCATAGGCTGCAGCCACGTTAACTTACAGTGCAGCGGCAGGAGGGGGTTAAAATACTTATTAAAACTTATTAAAACAGATCTGTTGAATGGACAGCAAAAATGCAAAAAAACTTTGGCCAGTCCTCAGAGGTGTAGCTTAAAGCATTGCCCCACCCACAAGGAGCCTATTACAAGACTGTGTCACGGAGACAAATTTGGGTCTACTGGTGGCTGGATACAATTTATAAATTAAATCCATCCTCCATTGTGGTTTCTATAAACAGTGCCACCTTAGTTTCTGGGATAAGTCTCAGTTTCTGGAATTGCATCTCAGTCTAATTTACTTCAATGGTGTGGAACTAAAAAAAAGTGATGGAAAACAATTTGTACTCAAGCTCAGCTTTGCTCCGTCTGCATTGCCGTGCAGCCTCTGATCCATTGATCCGCCACTTCCGCCTCACAATCACCTATTTGCCGGGGAGTCACCGCAGGTCGTCTCACCTCGGTCCCCTACGCTTTTTCTTTGTTTAAATAACAATTAGCCTTTCGAAGTCCCCAGAGCGATGCAGCCCGGACGCGATACAAAGTGACTCAGCTCAGCACTTTCTTCCCGCAAATTTAATAACTCATTACAACAACAACAACAACCCAAAAAAAAAAAAAAAAAAAAACTTTATTGGCAACCAATCAATGGCTGGTTTAAAAGGCCACAGCAGGAACTTAATACACAGATTATCTCTGAAACCCAATACAGTGTTTCTGCTGAAAGTGCAGAAGGCGACCGCGCAGAAGGCGGATGTATTGTTGTCATTGTGAGGGAAGTATCTAACACCCTAGACCATTTCCATGGCATATTGCACAGGACAATGATGGCAGATACATATCCTTTAACCCCTTCCTGCAACTGGACGGTCTATTACATTTCATCAATTTTCATCTTATTAATAAATCCTAGTAATCATACGATCGTGTCAGCTTATCCCCAATCCCTGGTACTTAACCAATTGGTTGCCATGGTCAATAGGGACCATGGTATCCATTAAATGCCTTTGGTAGACAATTCCTACCAATTCCTTTATAGGGTGTTTATGAGCATTGCTAACTACTGTAAGTAGATAGATTTCCTGTTCATTAGCTTAGGAACACTGGGGGAGATTTATCAAACATGGTGTAAAGTGAAACTGGCTCAGTTGCCCCTAGCAACCAATCAGATTCCACCTTTCATCCCTCACAGACTCTTTGGAAAATGAAAGGTGGAATCTGATTGGTTGCTAGGGGCGACTGAGCCAGTTTCACTTTACACCATGTTTGATAAATCTCCCCCACTGTTTATAATGTATCGGTAACCATGTTCTCCATTCAGTTTCTTTAAAATCTTAAAGGAATTTTATTATCACTTTTGTGCTGCCTGAACCATGAGTCATCAGGGTGGCCCCATGACTTCTCCCTGCTCCATGAATCTTATATAGATCTCTCCTTATATCCAAACAGAAAAAGATCTATAAATCAAGTAGTGTGGGATAGGTTGAAGCCAACAGGACCAGCCCAATGACTCATGGTTTGGGAAAAATTAAAGTGATGATAGGTTCCCTTTCAAGGAAAATCTTCCTACTTAAAGGGGTATTCCAGTCTAAAACATTCATCACTTATCCAGCTATTTGGCAGGAGAAGGAGGTTTTGGTGACTCCTGGAGATCGGCGGGATGAGAAAGGCCTCCAATATGCCCCTTTTGGGGCAGTGTATCTGTAAAAACAAAAGCAGCACTGTTGACAAGTGTCACCTACCTTCCCCCCGCCCCCCCCCCTGGCAAAGCATGGCCTCTCTCCATTGTAGCTACAACACTCACTGAGACGGAAGCCGCCTGCAGGCCTGCAACCACCCGCCTCCCCAGACTCATGAGTGGCCCGCGCACCTGCCCCCTCCCTGGATTTAGCGCGGCCCCCAAACCCGCCCCCTCCCAGACTCAGAGCAGCTCCTTACTACCCTACCCCCAATGCACAGCATCTCAGAGAACAGCACCACTGTGCCAGGGGACCGTGTTGGGCCAAATGAGTATGTTGGGGGGTCCCAAACAGTTTTTTGCTATGGGGCTCCATGAATACTAGTTACACCCCAGGACACAGACAAGTCTTATAGTCATATAGGTACTGTATATACAGCATCCAAGCGCGTGGATGGTCCAGAGAATTGCGTATAGAGTAAGGGGGGGGGGGTGACAGTATTCCTTAAAGTCATGGTTCATGACCTATTCCAATATTTCTGTATATCTAGGTAGAAATATACAGATACGCTAAACACAGTTCTCGATGAGCTGTAGGGACAGCCATGTTTTCCATCTGCCATCCCCAGACTTATCAGGTGAATAAAGTTAGAGTTGGAAAAAAAAGTAGTAAAAATAGTTAAAGTTTGTAAATGGAATGTAATAATCCTATAAAGTTCTGGATTAGTTCCCTAAATGTCTTTCGCATATAACATTGCAGCCTGCTGTGCACTGTGGAGGCCTCAGGCTGTTTAACAGGATGAGAGTCACTAGAACATAGAGCTGTTTACCAGACCCGTTCTGCTAAATTTCTGGGAACACCTGCTATAGCATCCAGGTGTATGGCGATAAAATCTGCAAAGAAAGTGAATGCGGAATGAAAAGCGTCCTCTCTCCAATTGATTAAAGGGGAAGTACCAGCTCTCAGGTGGATTAAATGCGATTATATGCTGCAGAGCTCTGTCTGCACGACAAAACTAGGGATTTGCCATCTATCTTAAATAAAAGTACTATAAGTGCACTTATAGGATCTTAAAGGGGTTTCCAGGATTAGGAAAACATGGCTGCTTTCCTACAGGAAAAGCCCCACGCCTGTATGTGCGTTGCATCCGGTGTCGCTCACCTCTAGTGTATGAGGTTTAGCTGTATTGCCACCCAACTTGTGGACAGGTGTGGTATTATTTTGGAAGAAAGAAGCCATTTTTTAAAAAAATTCTGGAAACCCCTTTAAAATTCAGATCCCTGCATACAATGACTTTAGACTGTGTATAACGGAAGTTGTTCACATGTATAGACTGTGTATAGTGGCCCATGTAATAGCAGGTATGAATTAAGAGACACTGTATTTCTCTTAAAGATACACAAAATAAAGCCATGAATAAGGATATGAGACATTTTCGAAACATGTCGGTGGTTTTGATGTTTTAAAATATTCACAATAAATATTTGGGTATTTTAAATATGAAGCTTGACAACCTTTATTTCAGTGTTTTAAAGGACATAGTTGCCCCAGGATCTGATGGTGTTTTCCTCTGCCCCTATGTGTTGCCCTGACTAAATATTTACAGAAGGAACAGTATTGATCTTTATAATGAGAGATATAGTATGGAAATACAGATTTTAACGTAGACAGCTGCAGAATTATTGCCCCAAACCTTGTCCTCTAAAGAGTATAAATGCCCCTCTTCATGACACATGGTTGGTGGGAATTTAAGGAACAAAAAATTTTTCCATTGGGCCCAAGAGCTTTAAGTTACATCTCTGGGGTGCCATATTATGGATCAGTTCTACGTAGAAACATGATATAGCAATGTACATGAGATCTTCAAATTAGACTTCACACTGGAGAAATGGACGTAAAAAATCTAAGCACTACAAGATGGAGTGGAAACATTGGTGGTTCCAGGATGGAGGTGAGAAGGTCAAAGAAAGATATTTTTCAGAAGATATTGTAAAATCACGTGTGGATCTTCAACCACCCATTGCCTCAAGCATCTACATGGAGTGGATCCATGGTGTACCTTGTCCTTTTTAGTCCTTTGATAACCACCAGGAGGTATAGAGTTGACAGGGTGGTTGATGGCACTATGAGGATGTCATTTCGCTGAGCAAGAGGGCCCAAAGCTATAAGAAGATCTCAGTATGGATCCAAGGTGTTCAAGGTTGTAGTAGCTGGGAGAAGTACATGTTTGGGTCATATGAGCTTTGCAACTTGGAGAAGCCTGGAGCCATGAGTTCATAGATCCCTAGGGTTACATCAGCATGGAGTTTCTCGCAAAGAGTCTTAAACAAAAAGACAACTACATTATTTCAACTATTATTTTCAACTTAAAGTGATGAAAATTCCATATTTGTTCTAGAATTTCCTGTTCTCCATCAGTGAGCTTTAAGAATTCCACATGGGTCAGACCCAACAGTCCGTTCAAAGCTTATGATTAATGACACGTATTCCTAGGCAACCTGACAAGAAATGGAACATCTCCGGAGATGAAGCCAAAGTCAAAAGGAGCCTCTGGCCAAAGGACTTGGAAGAGATCATGGAGGTTATGAAGATGGTGTGTATGGGGGGGGGGGGGTATCTTTATCCCCCACCCCCCTTGAGAATTTTTGAGCAAAAGAATCCATTCCACTTGGCCAAGGAAATATGTAAAGCTTTGTGACATTTTGATTTATTGGGACCCTCAGTGCAAATTGAATGTCAGTGTGCTCATGAATTCATCCTGTAGTTGGCCGGGATACAGGAGGCATGAGGTTAGACCACAGCTGGTATGAGATTTCACCAACTTACATTACATAACCATAGAAACTACAACTCCTCCTGTGTTTGATGATTGTTTTATGAGTGCATAGGAATTTTCCATTGGACTCTACATTGGAGAACAATAATCACTCTAGTTGTCATGGCCCAACATAGTACTAGACAACAAGGCTCTGGCCCAATACAGCAGAAGACAACCCCATTTGGAGGTGACTTTGGAGACAATCTTTTGTCACCAGGTTTTTTTTTTTCTTATGAGACAACTTGGAAGGTAGGCCCTCATAATCATTGTCCCCCGTGAGCCTAAAGGTGGCCATGCACCTCATATAACTGTCAGCCCAATAACACATATCTCTTCATTTCTCACCATATACAGCAACATTTGGCATGGCCGAGCCTTCTTGTGTTCTCTATAGGAAGAGAAGGGGTAATCCACAGCCAGACATCTTTAGATCAGGTGGTGATTTTCCATAAAGTCTGATTTGTATCTACACCAACATCATCTGGAGGTGAAGTCTCGGGAGAGACCCATGTTCACATCATGTTTTCAGCCCCACGTTGGGCTACACGTTGGGAATCAATGGAAAAAGAATGCCAATGTGCAGCGTGCGGCAGATGGCCCCATTGACTTAAATGGGCAGGATGGAGTCATTTTGTAACTATGTTCTGTTTATTTGCCGGATGTATACAGTGGTACCTTGGTTTAAGAGCGTTTTGCAAGAAGAGATCACAGTTTTTCAAAATTGTAACTTGGTTTAAGAGCTCCCTGTACTGGGTGGGAGAGAGACTGGGGGAGGGGAGTGGTCTGCATAGTGTGGCCTACAGCACTGTACTCTGACCAAGGAAGTCTCCCTCACCTTCCAAATCATAGCAGATCCACTTCAGGCTGGGGCTTACATCAGAGGACAGGACTGTGGAGGTAATCTCTTCATAGCTGTTACCTCTCTCTTCACAGATAGAGAGCACTACATGTATGTGCCCATATCTGCCCTGCTCATTCCTTCTATACTATGTATAGAAAAGTTTCTGTCACTGTCCTACTGCACAGCTCTGTGATTCTCACTTCCTAATTTGTCCTTCCCTCCATCTTCCCCATTGCTGTCATGTGACCACACAGACCTCTGACAGCAGCCCTGCTTCTCTAGTCTAGCCTGTTGTACTACACTACTGCATTATGGGGATCTGCAGTTCCATCCTGTATCTATAAACTGCTGCTGTTTTTTCAGGTTTATGCCCTTACTATATATTATACTTCACATGCTGATTGCTATACTGTACAGTAACTTATAATATCACATATTTTGCTGTCTCTTATTGTTTGTTTCATCTGTTTTACATGTTACTCAGAATAAAAAAAATCCTTATTTTTGGGCTGTGGAACCAATTGTCTGCATATCATTGATTTATTATGGGAAAATGTGCTTTGGTTTAAGAGTGACTTGGATTACAAGCACGGTCCCAGAACGAATTATGCTCCTAATCCAAGGCACCACTGTACTTCTTTTGTGCAGGACTCAAAAGCATGGAAGAATCTAATCTCCTGATATCTCCCTCATGTCCAGTATGGTAAGTTTCTTACCTTCATCCTCCGCACCATTTCTGTGCTATTACAAGTTTAACCTTTATACTAAAAAGGTATTTTGGTGCACTGGGGGCAGGGCTACCAGGAGTGGACCAGATCGGTGCTCTGCCGGCGGTAGTAGGAACTAAGCGAAATCTTGTGCAGAGTTTAAGGGGGCGGAGCATAACACAAGTGGTATGCAAATTGTTTTAAAATGAACTGGTGTCAAAAAGTTATACATGTTTGTAAATTACTTCTATTTAAAAAAAAAACTCAAGCCTTTTAGTACTTATCAGCTGCTGTATGTCCTGCAGGAAGTGCTGTATTCTTTCCAGTCTGACAGAGTGCTCTCTGTTGCCACCTCTGTCCATGTCAAGAACTTTCAAGCTCTGGACATTTCCTGACACAGATAAAGGAAGCCACAGAGAGAACGGTGTTAGATTGGAAAGAATTACATGACTTCCTTTGGGGCGTACAGCAGCTGATAAGTACTGGAGGTCCTTGAGGTGGGAGCAGGAGGGACCACATATGAATGGTGATTGTGTTCATTTTACTTTATAATTTGTATTCTTTTGTCCAAAAACCAGTATTCTATTTACATTCAAATACATATATTCAGTAATAACATAGATAAAGTTCCTGTTACCATCTGCCGCACAAAGCACTGAGATCCCAGATACGCAACAGGCAGGAAAATGTTCCTCAGTAAATTGCATAGTGCAAACATAATACATCAGTAAAGTATACAATCCACGAGAAGCCAGGAACAAACTGGTAATATCATCCTACAATGTGTTATTGGAAAGATAATGATGGACATGTAGTCACCTTTTCGATTACAGGGACACAGAGGTGTCAGTCAAAGCTAGATTCAGATTCACAGGATAAGTGATAAGATAAAACACGTCCAACAAAACATAAAAAAAAAAAAAAAATCTGACAAAGCACTGGTTTCATTTGTCTTCAAATTGTGTCAGAAAATAAATTCTCCCCCACCCCACCCCTAAAATGAAATGTACTGTCAGAAATTACCTGTTGTTTAAAGAAACACTCCAAGTTTCATTATTTTATTATATTTTTGCCCATATAATGAACTTACTACCACTATTCCTGCTGTGCCATCTGTTTCATCCTAGCTCTGCTATATGCTAATTTCATTACTGCAACTGGATCAAGTGATTTCTAATCCACCATCTTGACTTTCAACTTTCAAACTGCATTTTCTTCAATTCAGATCAGCCATCGATTCCATGATGCATCAGAACAGCAGCATCACATGGTCAGTAAGAGCCAGTAACATCCCTGCCTGCTGGAAGAAGGACCCCACCGCGCAGTGCTTATGTGGAGCAGTCCATGCAGCTGCATCGTATAGGAAGTTCTGGAGGCTGAGATGGTCACCCCCACTGAGAACACAGAAACACATGTCATTTCCACAGGGTCATCATGAGATCACATGACCCTACTGAAGGAAAGGATTTCGGGAAGTTTTAGATTGAAAGGAATGGCTAAATGAGGTAATACTAGCATATATATATATATATATATATATATATATGTATATATAGTGAGTTAATTTGATTTATAGACCTAGTAATTTACTCAATTAGACAATTAGATTTTCTCTCCTTTCACTTAACTTTCCCAAGAAATGAGAAAGTCAGAAAGGTGTGGCTTAGATTTTCCAGCCTCCAAATGGGATTCCTGTAGGGCTTTTAATACATGCAAATAAATAACATGTACTAAAAAAAAAAATTATGACTGTTACCTGAATTTACACATCATGATACACTGCTACATACGAAGTATTATCCTGATGAAGAACCCCTTTAAAAATCTAACCCAGTTACACTGCGGCCATGTTGACAATGTTGCTTGTCACGTTAGTTTATGCTTTTTTATTTGTTTTCTCAGCATTAAGAAGCTGTGAGAACGTATAGATAAACATAGCAGAGAAGGTGGTGAGACGATCAGCACCTTTTATTTTTTTTTCCTCCAAGCTTAAATATGTTTACTCGAATACCTGACAATTTTATATGTGTAACTAACACAAGAAATCCCCTATGGGACAGCACCTGTCTGGCATCGCAGGGTTTTTTTTTCACATAAGAAACAATGTAGGGTAGGACGCTTATTACTCCATATGGCGTTGACAAGAGATGCCAGCTGGGCACAGGCTCACAATATGGCATTTTTTCCCCATCAATGACATGCAAAATGATCCCTCCCATTAGCATGACATAATCTCGAGACACAAAGTGACCGACTGAATTATTATCCATAAACTCAACCAAGTAGCAGAGCTAAATTGGTCATGATTCGGTCTATATCATCTATGGTTCAATAAAATACCATGACGCAGGAGTATGACATAATGTGAACCATTAGACAAACTCAGCTCTGCTTCATCTATGTTTATAAATTTGTTCATGCAAAGGATGGAACAGAGAACTGTGAGCTGCTTTCTCTAATGGATGATATGACCTTGACAGACTAAAGGTCATCCATGCAAGAGGATTCCCCCAGGATATTAGGAAAATGCTCCTTGCAGATCAGCTATATCTACTATGCTTGTGATGATGAGTGGAGCTGGAAGCTCAAGGGACCTGGTGTACAGTGTAATGAAGCGTAAGATTTCAGTATTCTGCGATGCACGTGATCATGGATGTGCAGAGCGTTCATGAAAATGCAGGTAAACCTGCTGAGATGTGTAAATATATAGCTACGGGGCATATTCAGCTCTGCTACATCTGTATGTTCTCCTTATAAGCTTTACACAAAGCTCTAACAATGAGTAGGACCCCCGCAGAAGCAATATCAACTTCAAGGGTATGTACAATTTTTTTTTTTTAAGATGGAAGAACAATAAAAGTGACTGACTACACAGGGTTTGCTTGTAGTCTGTTACCATGGCGAGACAAAGGGGCGAAAAGACAATATATCTGAAAATTTTGCATAGGAGGTATACAAATAATCACTGCAGAAGTGCCCATATACTATAATAGCCTTTTGTGACTGCTGCGAAGTGCCTGCCGAGCGGCAGAGGATAAGAAAGTGACAACACCTCCTTAGAGCACGTCTTACATGTTGTTTGCCACCTTGATACGGACAATACTTATAAAGCCAGTGTAAAATTTCACTTTGCTAACCCCCCCCATCCAGATCCCTAAGGAACAATTCTCCAGAGTCTCAACATATATCATTACAGTTATATTCAGCAATATTAATTTTTTAAATTCTATTAATAAAACTTGTGTATTTCAGCATCATGTCATATACTGGAGGGAACGTGCGCTATAGAAATCCTGCACGCACAGCAATGTAACACTGTAATATACCTGCATGAATCAATAATGTTATAGCCCAGGATCAATAAACCTGCAATTGTATCTTAATGGAAACATTTATACTGTTATTTACCTATGAGTTGGATGTTCCTTGGTGTGATGCCTACAGACGCTGCATACACAATGCTACAAGCACATTACCACTGCAAAGCTTACCTATAGGATAAGGGAATAACAATAAGCTATAATGTACCTTATAATCATTCTGCACAGTGTTATTACAGTAATACTGTAACTATTACAATAATGCCACTATATACAAAAATATTACTACGTCAATACCGATCCCTATTCACAAAAATAATTCTACCCCCATGTACATGAACATATCTTCTATAATACTGCTCCTATATACAAGAATATAACTACTATAATACTGCTCCTATATACAAGAATATAACTAGTATAACACTGCTCCTATATACAGGAATATAACTACTATAATACTGCCCCTATATACAATAATATAACTACTATAATACTGCTCCTATGTACAAGAATATAACTACTATAATTCTACTCCTATGTACAAGAATATAACTACTATAATACTGCTCCTATATTCAAGAACAACTACTATAATACTGCTCCTGTGTACAAGAATATAACTACTATAATACTGCTCCTATGTACAAGAATATAACTACTATAATACTGCTCCTTTAAACAAGAATAAAACTACTATAATACTGCCCCTTATATAAAAGAATATAACTACTATAATACTGCTCCTATATACAAGAATATAACTACTATAATACTGCTCCCTATATACAAGAATATAACTACTATAATACTGCTCCTATATACAAGAATATAACTACTATAATACTGCCCCCTATATACAAGAATATAACTACTATAACACTGCTCCTATATACAAGAATATAACTAGTATAACACTGCTCCTATATACAGGAATATAACTACTATAATACTGCCCCTATATACAAGAATATAACTACTATAATACTGCTCCCTATATACAAGAATATAACTACTATAATACTGCTCCTATATACAAGAATATAACTACTATAATACTGCCCCCTATATACAAGAATATAACTACTATAATACTGCTCCTATATACAAGAATATAACTACTATAATACTGCCCCCTATATACAAGAATATAACTACTATAACACTGCTCCTATATACAAGAATATAACTACTATAATACTGCTCCTATATACAAGAATATAACTACTATAATACTGCCCCCTATATACAAGAATATAACTACTATAACACTGCTCCTATATACAAGAATATAACTAGTATAACACTGCTCCTATATACAGGAATATAACTACTATAATACTGCCCCTATATACAAGAATATAACTACTATAATACTGCTCCCTATATACAAGAATATAACTACTATAATACTGCTCCTATATACAAGAATATAACTACTATAATACTGCTCCCTATATACAAGAATAAAACTACTATAATACTGCTCCTATATACAAGAATATAACTACTATAATACTGCCCCTATATACAAGAATATAACTACTATAATACTGCTCCTATATACAAAAATATAACTACTATAATACTGCTCCTATATACAAGAATATAACTACTATAATACTGCTCCCTATATACAAGAATATAATTAGTATAACACTGCCCTGTATGTAAAAGAAAACAAATAGTATAATTCGGCTTCTCAGGTAAAGAATATTGGAATCATTACCGGCAATCATACATATAAATAACAGCTTTATACATATGAAGAAATCTAGAGACTTGTCTGGCTGCCATATGCCCTGTGTTATGTTCTCTATACAATAAGCAGATCTTAAGCGATTGGCAGTAAAGTAAATTCCATATTAATGGTAAGCTCTATAGGACGGTATAAATATATATACATTTTACAGCTCGGTCCGGAGGCCTGAGCAGGGAGAGGGAGGGGTGGAAGCTCTTGTGTTGCTGTGGTATCCCCCTTGATCCAGCAGATACACGTTAGTAACCTGAGTGTCCCTGGGGATGCTTAATCCTGAGCGCGGTGTGCGCTCTGAGCCTGGCATTTCATACGGTGTCCAGGATTCAGTAACAAAGCAGGAAGGAGAAAACAACGGCATGCAGCGGGCAGACCAATAAAACCGCACAGACAGACTAGAGCCGCAGCAAGAAATAAAGCATGGCCTGTAAAACACTCCAGCTAATGGCTATAGTTTGCTTTGTCACCTGAAGGACAAGTATTTTTCCATCTGGTTTATGGTCATGGCAAATACACAGACACCACCAATTTTTTAACCCTTTGTCTAATTTATAAACCCAATATCAAATACCCTATTGAGGCATTCTGACTTATTAAGAAGAGACCCTCATTTTGGGCCCCCATATACAGGTAGCTAGAATGATGTCTATTAAAATCAGTGTAATACTAAGTTTCACCTGCGGGGGCACTGCTTGGGGCTTGAACACCTGATGCTCCCTAGCAGGTTACAGTTGAGTCATGACTGGTGTTATTCTTTTCTTTGTTCATGACCCTTCTTGCAATAAGCCGTAAGCAGGTGTACCCCCATAAAATGATGTCCTATAGGATATTTTATATTGTATACACAATGGGGCCAGAGACAAAACTTAGAGAGGACCTGACCCCCTTCCGTGCCAGGGCAGAGCCCGGCCGACCCGCCGCTAGAGACCCTTATGCTTACCACGTGCACAAAGTCCCACTCCTGGACCCGCTCCCGTTGCCGAGATATCACCTTTTTTTTTTAAAGAAAATGTAGGAATCCTATAACTTTAGTAACAAAAACGAACATAAACACTTTTATAAGTGTGGGCCATTGTGCTCTTCTTCCTTAATGTACTGTATGCCGGTAACTTTGTATTGATGACTTACAATAGGACAATGCAGCAGAGACCGCCCCGCAGGCTATAATTGGGCAATACTGTAGTAGTGAATGAGAAGTAACGTCTTATAATAATGTAAGTTAACCTTCAAGACAGCGATCAGACGTCTGCATCAAATATTTGCAGCAATTGTACATTATTAGTCTTAGGGTTATACAAGGGTGCAGAATTAAAAAAAAAAAAAAAAAAACGGGAAAAAAGGGAATAATACACTGAGGATTTTTATAAAGTCACCTGTCAAAATTCAATCCATATCTACAAAGGGCATTTTTCATGTGTGAAGTTTCAAGTAGATTGAATTAATATATTTTACACCACATTAAAATTACTCATTAAATTCACACACATTGTAGGAGTCCACAAAGAATTCACTGTTTGACATCTGGAAAAAAAAATGTCAATGATTAAATAAAAAATTCCTTAGGAATTTTTTTTTTTCCTTCAAGAAAGTAATGTAAAAATTTAATTATATACGCACACAGTATGTCTCATTTTTTCATGTGATAAGTCCCAGGGTGCAGGATTATCAGGATTGTACAATAGGGGAGTTATGTGATTATGGATTTATTCAGCTTCCAATACACTTATTTTTATACACGCTGTATGCACTGTACAAACTGTATGCACTGAGCTCCCCCTAAAGGTCGCCAGATGTAAAAATAATATTACAATTTGCATAAAAGAGAAGCTCCCCTTCTCACCACAGTCTGTCGCTATGGTAGTTATAGGTACAATTCTGCTTTCAACCAGAGCCCATCAATTGAACCATAGAAACATAGAAGATTGTCGGAAGAAAAAGACCACTGGGTCCATCTAGTCTGCCCTTTTAGTATTTTCTTTCTTTTTATCTTAGGATAGCTATATGTCTATCCCAGGCGTGTTTAAATTCTGTTATTGTAGATTTACCAACCACCTCTGCTGGAATTTTGTTCCAAGTATCTACAACTCTTTCAGTAAAATAATGTTTTCTCACGTTGCTTCTGATCTTTCCCCCAACTAACCTCTCACTGTGTCCTCTTGTACTTGAGCTCAGTTTTTTACTAAAAACACTCCCCTCTTGAACCTTATTTATTCCTTTAACATACTTAAAGGTTTCAATCATGCCCCCCCCCCCCCCTTCGCTTCTTAACGTTTTCCTGGTCTACATGAAAGTTAGGGTAAAAATCCCAACTCTCATAAAAACATTTTAGCATGATCTGACACATAGTAACATACTTGAGTGAATGAATCAGACCTTCACAAGCATTAGACCAGAAATCAGTCTCTAAAATATCAAACTCCATACCAGACCCAAAAACAAATTCAATGTCAAGACCAGACCCGCAAATTAACTGAGACCCCAAAACCATATCTCTTAAAGTAATTGTTACTCTAGACCAAACCCATAATTGATTGAGACAAACTTCCAATGAGACCCAAAATCAAAACACTAAATAAAATGAGATCTCAGATAAAACTCTGAATTACATTGCGACTCCAGATTATTACACCAACAGATATCTGACAGATTTTTGTAAGCCAAGTCTAGGAATGGACCTCAGACAGGGAACAGGTCATAAAGGAAAGACTGAGACTTCTTCTCTTTTCAAATCCATTCCTGAATTTGGCTTTAAAAAAAATCTGTCAGATAATCTCTTGGTGTAATAAGGCCCTAACTGGATCCTTGATCAACCAACTAAATTAAAAAAAGGTCCCCAAAATTTAGAAATCATATGTGGTCCCAAGATAAATTCAGACCCCAAAAGAGACCCCTAAATTTTTCAGACTCCAGGCTACATGTCAAAATAAAAAAATCAAATGCTACCAAACCTAGCTTGTCTTACTCACCAAGTCCCCCTGAGTATTTTGAGCCGCTCTTGTCTTTCTAGCTACTGTTGTTCCTGAGTTAAATGTTTTTCGCAAAGCTGTTCTATATTCATGATGGTACCGGACAGTAAACTACATTTCCCATCATGCATTGCCCAATCTGCTTCTGCTTTACACTGTTAAAAAAATATCTATCTATCGGCATAGACAGATTAGAAAGAGAGAGAGAGAGATAAAACAACTGTTTCCTTTCCACTATACTGCTCAGGAGGCTGTCACTGTTCTGTTTCCCCCACCTTTGGCCAGCAGTTCACTGATTGGTGTGATGTCAGTGGTAGGGTGGGGTTACAGATGAGGTGTTACAGCTTGCCTGGTATGGCCGTGAAGGACATGGAGCTGGCAGTGGTGTTATTGGAGCGATTGATAGAGTTGTGCCTATCATTTGCACAACTCACTTTGTTTAACACGTATTACTGCACTAGATGGCACCCTTTCTCTCCTTTCTCTTTCCTGGCAGAAGAACAGAAGAAACAGATCATGTGACTTTGGTCTCAGAAGGGAGGGGTAGGACAGAGGATTTGAGACAGAGTAGACCAGGCAGTGAGGATTTTCAGCAGCTACAGGGTGTGAGTCAGGATGCGCTGCAGACAAATGGCCCAATTTGTGTAATAGGAACCTATTACAAACAAGCTTAGATTATGGGTGGGGATTGACCAGGGTTAAATCTTCCTTAAGTGGAGTACCCCTTTAATCAGATGCCAGACCAAGCGTCAAAATAAATTCCAAACCCAAATCAGGTCCTAAAAAAAATTCAGTCCCCCGACACCTAAATTAATCAGACCCCAGTCTAGTCTCCTAAATAAGTTTGGACCCCGACCTGAGTCCTAGATAGATCAGACCAAGCATTAAAATAAATTCGGACACCAAATCAGATCCCAAATGACACCTAGACTAAAAAAAAAAAACAGACTGTATAAAAAATATATAATTTCTTACCACTCAATGTCAAAAATAAATTCAGTCTCCAGATAAGAACCCTAAATAATTCTTATACCAGACATGACATGAAAACCAATTCCAACCCCAGACCACTACGTAAATTAATCAGACCCCCGCCCAGACCCCTAAATAGATCAGACTCCAGACCCAAATAAATTTAGACTCCACATCACAACCTTTAATTAAATAGACCCCAGACTGGATTAAAAATTATTGCTCTATTGTTTTGTTTTGTTTTGTTTTTTAACCAATTTAGATGCCAGTATCTTTTCTTGAAGGGCTTGATGTGTTGAAGAGTTCTGTAATCTTCCTAATCTGAGGGGCCTGCTCATCACTGTTCTGACCAATAAATACTGTTTACCACTGCTTAAGGGTACTATTACACCAAGCAATTTTCCGACGACTAACGATTAACGATAAACGATCTTAAACGACCGCTAAGGCAAACGACCCGAAATCGCTCGCCATAGTACACGAAACGATGATCGTTATTTATGATCGTTCTTGCGGTCGTTTAGTCGTCGCTATTGCGACGATGTGCGAACGATGTACGAACGATGAGCGAACAATCAAACGATAAAAATAGGTCCGGATCCTATTAAACGATCAACGATTTCTCGTTGGTCGTTTAATCGTTGCCTGATATTATACGAAATGATTATCGTTCAAATCTGAAAGATTTAACGATTTTTCGAATGATAATCGTTCCGTGTAATACCACCCAAAGACCTACTGTCCTGCATCCCAGCCAAAGGTACAGACTATCTTTAAGACCACATCTAAAAGTCCTTATATTTGCCAGAGGGAAGGAACATCCTTTATCTTCTCGAGTTAACTTCGTTTCCAACTTTCAGTCAGATCAGGATGTTTTACGAATTACAATTAAAGCTGGAAAATATGGGTCTATAATAGAGCTCCATGCCAGATTTTAACACCTCTCGGAGCGATCGCAGTTAATAGTATCCACTGTAAATATTAGTTTATGGACCAGTTAAGCATTACTGTAAATTGCAGAGTGACTATTTATGGTCTTATCTGCCTCAGGCCTGACTTTCCTGCCTTTTTGGTTATTCATATACCTAATGACACCATCTTAATAGCAACTATTAAAAAGACCCAGATTAACTCTGAGCCTTTTTGTTTCTTGTCTTGTTCTTTTCCAGCCTCATGTTTCCTATTGTAGGGCCATGTACAGCCTGTACTGACGAGAAACCTTACCTGTGGCGAAAAAGTACATATATAAGTGTCATCCAACTGGGATGACAATTGCTTCCTAGGTACACTAGGAAATATTTATAGATTCAGGTTTCCTATACACTGTGTTAAGAACAAAGAGAATCTAGATCTCTTTAGGCATGCTGTCAGGAACCGGATAGCAGGACAATACAAGACAGTGGGCCCTAAGCTCAGCCCCGCCCACTGTCCTCTACCTACTTGCCACAATCCGCCCTAAGATGGCGGCGAGCAACTGGGCGGCGGTCCCTACACTGGCTAGGTGGGACACAAAGACAAGACAGACAGACAAAACACAATAAAGAATGGTCGACAGTCCGGGTCACAACAATCGGGGAGCGCAGTACAAAAACACAATCCAAAAAGCAAGGTCAATAAACAGGCAGTATGGTCAGGGGCAGGCAGCTAGCAGGGATAGTCAGAATACAAGGCAAAGTAGTCAGAATAAACACAGAGCTAAACAGAGGCAGAAGCAGGCTGAGACAAGCTCAATATCCGGCAGTGAGAGGCAGGCTGGCAGACACTATATAGGAGACCAGAGGTCCAGTGCAGGAGCTGATTGGACCAGACCCCTGATCTCCTCAGAACACCTGGGGCAAGAGCAACCTTACTGGCAGGGAGAAAAGTCTATCAGACTAGCTAACCAGCATCAGAGTTAACTCCGGAGTGGCCAGGAGTATCTCAAGCAAAGCGGGTGTGGCTGAAGAAACACAGAAGGAAATAGAGCAGTGTTCAGACAGGGTTCAGGACACTGCACAAACATACAAAAACACTGAATATCAGCGCCATCTCAGGTGCGCAGCACGAGCCAAGGGGCGCACGGAGTTCGGCACAGGCACATTCATGACACATGCATTACCACCATCCATGGGATGACGTTGATCCTAAACACAGTATACATAAAGATTAGAGCCAGGTGAAAACCCCAAAGATGTTTTTTTATAGTTTAAAATGATTGTCACCCATCTATACCATGCTCCTTAGTAACAGTAAGTCTACAGATGTGTCCAGTCTTACCTTTCCCTTAGATAAGTTAAGAAAAGGCTTTTTTGTGACGGTCCTCCACCACAATATCCTGATATATTACAGGACTTAAAGTCCTAATTCAGATAGCAATGTCAGCGTCTTCTTTTAGAATTACACAATGTTTGCAGTTCTCATCCCAAGTGCCATTCCTTTCATGTGGTAGACAGGCATGTGGTATTACATTGTGGGTTGTGCTAAATTTGGCAATGTTCTCCAAACCCGAATGCTTGGCAATGATGGCTTGAACCTGCCAGAATGGGTGCCACTGGTACAGCTATATCCTTTGTTCTGGCTCCTAGAGGGTGGGTCTTGAGTGAGGACCATCTTTTATGATATCCATATGCCCTAATGTGCTACATTTTTTCTCCAATCCAAATTCAACCTTGCCTTTACCTAAAACAATCTTATAAAACTTTTAGGCTAGGTTGACACTTCTGCTGGAGTCTCCGTTAGAGAGTCAGTTAAGTACCACAAAATGGAGCCAGATGGTGAGTTCAAGAACAAACACTGACTAAAGCAGACCGATACCTGACAGATCTCACTGACTTCATTGGGGTCTATCAGATTTCTTGTTGGTGTCTGTTTTTTTTTGTTGTTTTTGTTTTTGCAGGATTTGAACAGAGAAAAAATATGACAGCAGTATTTTTTTTTGTCTACTTAGGTCCTGCAAAATAAAGGAACTTGCAATGGAGCTTGCCGAATTGAAATGTGAACCCAACCTCAAGTACGAGACTTCTCTCGTGCTTCCCATCTCTGGTGGAACTCTGTTCCTTATTCTACCCAACATTCTACCAAGACTTCTACCAATTTTCCTCTTCTAACAAACGTAACCAGACTTAAATGGTCCCCCATGAGGTACTTCAACACCACTTCCACCTGACCTACTGCCTACTCCTATTTCATACCTAATCCCTATGTGGTATAGACTGGACAGTTGTATAGGCAGAGCTCCTACCTAATGTACAGTATCTAGTAAAAAGTTGGAATTTCTCATTACATAATTATTACATTTATTTACATAAAACTAATTGACCCTTTTAAGACTTTGGGTTTTCCACATAGCGCGGACGGTTGGTCACTCAGTATTCGCAAGGCGGCTCTCAATCAGAACTTTGGATTGGCTCCACTGTATAATCATCACGGCTGATACTCATTTTCCAGCACCTTTTATCTCGTGTGCTAATAATTATTGTGTTGTCCTTGGGACGATCGCTTGGCAATGACCTTTTCAGTTCTAGGAAAATAATTTGAGATAAATTTAGAACATTCCGGCCCGCACTTCTCTTCAACAACCTAATGAATCTTTCAATAGTTGCCAAGCACAGAGGGGGTCTGAAAATGCTCTCTCATATTAGTTTACAACATAGCTGAATCTGAAAAGGTCTCAGTTGCTCTAATTACAGATGAGATATAATATATTCAAATAACTCTTTTGGTTTCTTGAAGCATACAGTACCTGCACTTGGGGTAACTTTTCAGGAAAAGTTGTTGTGTGTACAGTTGGGGTAGCACTATTTTTGGTGATTACAAAACTCGCATATGGCATTAATCTCCAGTTACTATGCTCCATCTCTAATATTCAGTTGTCCGCGAGCTATAAAGGTGAAGCCTAGCCTTTATGATGTCTCACATACCCTTTACATACACAAAAGAGAGGATCCTGCTATAGCCTGCGATTAGACACTTATTCCCTACCTTCATACTGTTTATACATTGAACTACAATAAACCAGTCTGCAGTAAGTCACTAAGCTCCCCCTAGTGGTGGCTATGAGCTGACAGCTTCTTAATGATGGACTATGTAGAAAATGTGGAGCCCTACAGAGAAGAACACCCTTTGTTCTTTGTTTTAGAACCAGAAAACAATTTCCCATCTTCTCGCCGGTGACGGAACACCCAGACAGGTTTACAATCGTCATTTGAATTCTTACTTCTGCCGTTAATTACTAAACTTTGTTCTTCTCTTCCACTAATCTCTGGCCAAAAAGAATTCAGCATTTCAGATATGATGAATTGCTTTAATTAGGATGCATATGCAAATGAAGCCATGGGATCAGCTGACCAGAAAAAAAAACAAAAACGATGGAGCTTTCCTACAATGGATGATTCTCTTTGATATACTACATGCTGTCTATTGAGAAAGAATGGGCAATGAATTTGGATGCATAGTGTGGGAGATTTACAATTGATATACTGTAAGCACCAAAATGCCGATGAATTGAGCATTGCCTGTAGGACCCCATACCTTCAGCTGGAGAACTACCGTAGCTTCCCCCACATCCTCCTTACATATTTGTACTTAACCAAAAGACAGAGTATGTCATATAGTGCAAGGCATTCCAATTACACTGAATGCACCATCAGGTACATCTCTCTCTCTCTCTTTTTTTTTTTAAATTACCCAATAGCGCCAGCGTGGGGTTCCCGGTGGTGCAGCCTTTTTTTTTTTTTTAAACGCTGCCCGGTTCCCGCGCTCCGTGCCATTAGTTTTTCGTGGACTGGCCTGGCTCCATTAGAATCAATGGAGGCAGGTCACAGATTGAAGCAGACATCATCACACTGGGGGCGCCGGGCCTACCCCCAGTGCTCCAAGCCGGGCCAGTGCCCAGGAGAAGAATGCTGCTGGGCATAGAAACTGGGCAGCGTTTTGAAAAGAGGACCAAGCCATAGGCATTCACACGGGTAATATAAAAGAAAAAAAAAAAAAAGATGGTACATTCGCTTTAAAGGGATAATGTCATATAAGGAGTTCTCAGCAGCATTCTTAAGCTTATATTCTGGACATTTCTTTTGTGGTCTCTCCCCTCAAACCATGCATGTTACTGTTGATGGGCCGATGCTCTAGGGGCAAGGATTAATGGCCATGGAACCCCATATCTCCACCCACATCGGTACCGTAGGCCCCCCCCCTACATGCCTTTGGAATGCGTCGACCTAGATGCCTAGGCCCCGCCCCCTCTAGGCCTAGTGCACTGATGTGCACTGATGTGAGATATGGGGTTCCACTTCTGTTAAGCCCCGCCTCTATGGCACTGTCCACCAACAATAACATGCATGTTTCAGGGGAGGGACCACAAAGAAATCATTTATACAGTAAGATATGAAATGTCCAGAATATAAGCTTAAGAATGGCACAGAAAACTCTGTATATGTAAAGGGGGGGGGGGTTTGATATCACTTTTAATGTAACAAACATAATCTTTATTGTACTCGAGTATAGACACTAAATAACGACCAAGTCCCTAGCCTGATATAAACAGTTTTTAAGAATTCCCACTTAAGGGGGCTAAGTCAATACAATCAGTCTGTAAGACTGAAAACAATGAAGGAATATCTTCATGTAGGTTGAAACAGGAAGGATTGCTGCCCACAAATGCCCTACAGGTTACGTTTCCGTAGTGGAGTCTTCCTCCATACATATTTGTCTCAATATTTTTTGCCCACAAATGGCACGTCTGAAATATATTACTGCAGGTCTCATGCCCAACACATGAAGAACCCCCATCCAGTACTGCATTGTCACTTGAAGTAACTCCTCCCAAAACTTTTTTGGACACAACTGGAGGGATACCATAATGCCCTATAATTTCTATAGATGCAAAATACCATAGTAAGGCCTTGTACTTGAAGTAAGCGGTTATATTATGCCTCCAAAACACGAAAATAAGAAATGGAACAATGCAAGATCCAAGGTCCCACACTTAAGACCCCCGGAGATCCTGAAAATGGCTAAATTAGTGCTGCGGCCCCTTTGATTTATTACTGAACTGCATTCAAGAGCGGAAGATCCCTTACAAGTCTTACAACTGGTACGGCCAATGTATTGGGAAAGACAGTTAGGCAAAAAGGTCTGTGGAGCCTCAGTTAGGAGACTCAAAAGATGGGACTGGCCAGATATCCTTCCAGGGAAGAACCTTGCAAAGGGATGACTCCTGTACGGAGACCACCAAAACTACCAGATTATGAGGTCCCTTCAGTCAATATCCAACTCAATAACGAGTATAATGATAAAACCAGGGAAATACCGAGGCCAGGTATTCAACCACAGAGAGCTATTTCAGGTTGTTGCCCCTCATCAGTGTGGAGCAGGATTCTGACTAGGTGGACTGCTCAATGCAGTGAAATTTTAGGTGCACTGCCCCCTGGGAAACATCAATATCCAATGGGGGTATAATACGAATCTCAAAATATGGGACTAGCCAGATATCCCTCCAGAGAAGGACCTAGCCAAGGGATGACTCCTGTACGGAGAACAGCAAAACCACCATCTACTGTATATAATAAAAATCAAAGTCTGTCTGTCCCAAATAGACTTCCAAACGCCTGAACCGTTTGACCCCAAATTTGGCACACAGATACATTGGGTGCCCGGGAAGGTTTTAGCGAAGGTCCCGTCCCCGCCAGATGTACAGGAGAGGAGGCGGAGGGGGAAGAGCGACGCCCCATAGAGATGAATGGGAAAATCTCCTCACTGCAAACACAGGTGATATAATTAGCTGCAGCAGACACGGCAGTTGGAGCCTTAGCAACCAATAGGATTACTGCTTTCATTTTCACAGGGAGCAATGGTTGCTAGGGAAGCTGCCTCACAACATCCACAGTAATAACTGGTAGACCCCCTACTCCATCTATACAGTACATGTATACAGGGCCCCCTACTCCATCTATACATTACATGTATATACAGGGCCCCCTACTCCATCTATACAGTACATGTATATACAGGAGCCCCTACTCCATCTATACAGTACATGTATATACAGGGCCCCCTACTCCATCTATACAGGACATGTATATACAGGACCCCCTACTCCATCTATACAGTACATGTATATACAGGACCCCCTACTCCATCCATACAGTACATGTATATACAGGACCCCCTACTCCATCTATACAGTACATGTATATACAGGACCCCCTACTCCATCTATACAGTACATGTATATACAGGACCCCCTACTCCATCTATACAGTACATGTATATACAGGACCCCCTACTCCATCTATACAGTACATGTATATACAGGACCCCCTACTCCATCTATACAGTACATGTATATACAGCGCCCCCTACTCCATCTATACAGTACATGTATACAGGACCCCCTACTCCATCTGTACAGTACATGTATATACAGGGCACTACAGGTATACCAAACTGTGACTGGATAACACTGCCACACCAGACCTGACCAATACCGCCATACTGTGACTGGATAACACCGCCACACCAGACCTGACCAATACCGCCATACTGTGACTGAGTAGCACTGCCACACCACACCAGACCTGACCAATACCACCATACTGTGACTGGATAACACCGCTATACCAGACCTGACCAATACCGCCATACTGTGCTGGATAACACTGTCATACCAGACCTGACCAATACCGCCACACTGTGCTGGATAACACCGCCATACCAGACCTGACCAATACCGCCATACTGTGCTGGATAACACCGCCATACCAGACCTGACCAATACCGCCATACTGTGACTGGATAACACTGCCACACCAGACCTGACCAATACCGCCATACTGTGCTGGATAACACCGCCATACCAGACCTGACCAATACCGCCATACTGTGCTGGATAACACTGTCATAACACGCCTGACCAATACCGCCATACTGTTACTGGGTAACACTGCCACGCCAGACCTGACCAATACCGCCATACTGTGCTGGATAACACTGTCATACCAGACCTGACCAATACCGCCATACTGTGACTGGATAACACTGCCATACCAGACCTGACCAATACCGCCATACTGTGACTGGATATCATTGCCACACCAGACCTGACCAATACTACCATACTGTGACTGGGTAACACTGTCATAACACACCTGACCAATACCACCATAATATGACTGGAAAAAAACTGCTATACCACACCTGACCAATACCGCCATACTGTGACTGGATAACACTGCCATATCAGACCTGACCAATACTGCCATACTGTGACTGGATAACACCACTATACCAGACCTGACCAATACCGCCACACTGTGACTGGATAACACCACTATACCAGACCTGACCAATACCGCCACACTGTGACTGGAGAACACTGCCATACCAGACCTGACCAATACCGCCATACTGTGACTAGATAACACCGCTATACCAGACCAATACCGCCATACCCCCCTCGAAAAGACACCAGATTTTCTGGCAAGTCTGAACGGGAGGGTACTGCCCCTCTGCAAGGTGCTACCCTACGCACCAGACCATGGGTGCCTAATGGTAAATACGACCCTGCAGGTATACAGGACACTGACACTTTATACCTGTGCAGCGCCGGCTACATTTTCTAGTATTAAATAAGTATCCAACCCTGTTATGAGGCTGATAATATAACCAGTGAAGTACTAAAGCTAGGTATCAAGTTAAGACAGTTAAAGGGGTACTCTGGCCGGGGGGCTATTTTGGGATCTGGCTGGGGAGGAGGTGGCTCAGGAAAACAACGTCCACTCACCTCCCCGGTTCCAGTGGTGGGTCCCGTATCGCAGCGCTCCGGTCCCCGGTGCTCAGGCCGCTTCCTGGTGTCTGATGCGGGCTTGATATGTGACGTCTCAAGTCCAAGGCGGGATCTAAGCGGACTTGAAACGGATCCCGCCTCTGTCACTGACTGGCTGAGCGGACTTGAGACGTCACGTCTCGAGCCTGCGTCAGACACCAGGAAGCGGCCAGGCACCGGGGACCGGAGCGCCGCGATACGGGACTCGCCACTGGAACCGGGGAGGTGAGTGGAGGTCTTTTCCCTGAGCCACCTCCTCCCCGGCCAGATCCCAAAATAGCCCCCCCCGGAATACCCCTTTAATGTCAGAGGCCCTGCTGCTCCTTTTTTATCAGGATCGTGGGGGTCCCTAAGGTCAGACAACTATTAGACATAAAGCGATTACATGTCTTATTGATATCATTATTTTATAAATAGAAAAAGCCGTGAGTAAATTACATTTGGGTTGCAAATTGTTTAGGGTAAAAAAGTGGTTGAGGTTTTTTCCAGTAAATCTACAGTAATTAAAAGGCTTTTTTTTTAATGACACAAAATCTGTTTGTTTTTTGGTAAATCCCTTTTACTTTGGAGAAAAAAAACAATATGATAAAAATGTGAGAAAATTGATTAATTTATCTAAAAGCTTTATCTATCTATCCGCTCCTCTTATTAGTTCATTCAATTAAATAGTTAATGTAATAAAATAATGGGGGGGGGGGGGGTAAAATCACATTATTTTTATTACCTAAAATTATGTACAAATTTTAATATTTAAAGGGGCACTCTGGGAGAAAAAATTTTTTAATCAACTGGTGTCAAAGCTTTACACAGATGTGTAAATTATTTCCAGTACTTCCAGTACTTATCAGCTACTGTATGCCCTACAGAAAGTGGTGTATTCTTTCCAGTCTGACAACATGCTCTCTGCTGTCACCTCTGTCCAAGTTAAGAACTTCTCCTGCTCTGGACACTTCCTGAAACACACAGATGTGGCAGCAGAGTGAGACTGGAAAGAAAACACCACTTCCTGCTGGGCATACAGCAGCTGATAAGTACTAGAACACTGGAAATTTATAAATAAAATTTAATGACAACTTTTCATAACTTTCTGACACCATTTAATTTTAAAGACATTTTTATTTTTTAATCTTGAATGCATTAAAATTTCACAGTATCTTATCTATTCTTTTTATTATCATTTTGCTTTTGTTTACTTTGTTTTTCCTCGCTGCATTTTATTCCTTTTGTCGTATAACAATAAATTACTTCTTTCCAACACGACATAAAACTCTGTAGCGCGGTAAACTTGGCTTAATTTCTTTCCCAAGCAATTAATATGCGAGTGATAGCTGCCGTCCTCCTCTCCCCACTTGATGCCACATCCCTGGTAATACATAACAATGAGTAATAGAACGCCGCCACCTCCGTACCCAGGTCATATTTTGCCCCAGGAAAGTGTGTTAATCAAGAATGTCTATATGAGATATTATCTTGATAAGAGGACTCACTCAGGATTAAAGTCTTCGCAGGTCCGGCGTGAATTTGTGGCAGGTGTTCCAGGATACAAATGATTCACAACGTCACTAACATCTGGAGGATCAGGCAATTAGCAGGCGGGAGCGGGCGCACCTCTCTGCCTGATAAATCATTTATTACTATGGCACAATATCAAAGTTTGGGTCCTGAGCGGAACCCCGGTCACACTTAATGACTCTCTACAAACTTTTCACCGAGGAGTTAACCGTTCACATGGCGCCTCCACCGTAATCACCAATGTTACACGTTATAGATAATATCATACAATCCTGTTGTGCCCTCCTCCTGTTTGTCACTGATATATAAACTGATGCAGAGAAAAAATCACAACCTATCAGTCAGATCGTATCAGATTAAAGAGCAAAAAACAAAAACAAAGTGACATTAAATATTGAAGTTTAATCACCTTCATTATAGTAGTTATATTCTTGTACATAGGAGGCAGTATTATAGTAGTTATATTCTTGTATATAGGAGTAGTATTATAGTAGTTATATTCTTGTATATAGGAGCAGTATTATAGTAGTCATATTCTTGTACATAGGGGCAGTATTATAGTAGTTATATTCTTGTATATAGGAGCAGTATTATAGTACTTATATTCTTGTATATAGGAGCAGTATTGTAGTAGTTATATTCTTGTACATAGGGGCAGTATTATAGTAGTTATATTCTTGTATATAGGGGGTAGTAATATAGTAGTTATATTCTTGTATATAGGAGCAGTATTATAGTAGTTATATTCTTGTATATAGGAACAGTATTATAGTAGTTATATTCTTGTATATAGGTGCCAGTATTATAGTAGTTATATTCTTGTATATAGGAGACCGTATTATAGTAGTTATATTCTTGTATATAGGAGCAGTATTATAGTAGTAATATTCTTGTACATAGGGGGCAGTATTATAGTAGTTATATTCTTGTATATAGGAGCAGTATTATAGTAGTTATAGTCTTGTATATAGGAGCAGTATTATAGTAGTTATATTCTTGTACATAGGGGCAGTATTATAGTAGTTATATTCTTGTACATAGGAGCAGTATTATAGTACTTATATTCTTGTATATAGGAGCAGTATTGTAGTAGTTATATTCTTGTACATAGGGGGCAGTATTATAGTAGTTATGCGGTTCAGGGAAGAAACAGAGTGCTGCACCTCACACCTATGGCTGATACTAGTGCCGCTTGGCTAAATAAAAAACACATCAGAATTTTGTGTATGAATTGATCAAGCCATACTGCCCCATGTACCTCGTGCCGGTATCTGATACACATGGGTCCCTACACTAAGTCCACACCGTGCCAGTCAGTGGCCACCAACCCCGCAGGCGTGCACAGCCAGGGAACGGGGGCCATGGGACGGCCCTGCGACCCCCATGCCACAGGACCAGACCCAAAAACACCACACCAGAACCCGGCCAGCACCGCCGGCGGAGAAGGTCGCCCCCAAGCAGCACAAGTCTGGATAAGGTATTGCGCTCACCATAGCTGCAGCAAACAGAATGGGAAAAAACAGGAGGGATTAAAACCATGTGCACTCAGGTGTCTCCTGCTAATTGCGGTCATGTGGGTCTCACCAGGAGGAGTGCAATACACGGAGAAAAGAGAGAAAAACAAAATGCGGTTCAGGGAAGAAACAGAGTGCTGCACCTCACACCTATGGCTGATACTAGTGCCGCTTGGCTAAATAAAAAACACATCAGAATTTTGTGTATGAATTGATCAAGCCATACTGCCCCATGTACCTCGTGCCGGTATCTGATACACATGGGTCCCTACACTAAGTCCACACCGTGCCAGTCAGTGGCCACCAACCCCGCAGGCGTGCACAGCCAGGGAACGGGGGCCATGGGACGGCCCTGCGACCCCCATGCCACAGGACCAGACCCAAAAACACCACACCAGAACCCGGCCAGCACCGCCGGCGGAGAAGGTCGCCCCCAAGCAGCACAAGTCTGGATAAGGTATTGCGCTCACCATAGCTGCAGCAAACAGAATGGGAAAAAACAGGAGGGATTAAAACCATGTGCACTCAGGTGTCTCCTGCTAATTGCGGTCATGTGGGTCTCACCAGGAGGAGAGCAATACACGGAGAAAAGAGAGAAAAACAAAATGCGGTTCAGGGAAGAAACAGAGTGCTGCACCTCACACCTATGGCTGATACTAGTGCCGCTTGGCTAAATAAAAAACACATCAGAATTTTGTGTATGAATTGATCAAGCCATACTGCCCCATGTACCTCGTGCCGGTATCTGATACACATGGGTCCCTACACTAAGTCCACACCGTGCCAGTCAGTGGCCACCAACCCCGCAGGCGTGCACAGCCAGGGAACGGGGGCCATGGGACGGCCCTGCGACCCCCATGCCACAGGACCAGACCCAAAAACACCACACCAGAACCCGGCCAGCACCGCCGGCGGAGAAGGTCGCCCCCAAGCAGCACAAGTCTGGATAAGGTATTGCGCTCACCCGGTGCTGGCCGGGTTCTGGTGTGGTGTTTTTGGGTCTGGTCCTGTGGCATGGGGGTCGCAGGGCCGTCCCATGGCCCCCGTTCCCTGGCTGTGCACGCCTGCGGAGTTGGTGGCCACTGACTGGCACGGTGTGGACTTAGTGTAGGGACCCATGTGTATCAGATACCGGCACGAGGTACATGGGGCAGTATGGCTTGATCAATTCATACACAAAATTCTGATGTGTTTTATATTTAGCCAAGCGGCACTAGTATCAGCCATAGGTGTGAGGTGCAGCACTCTGTTTCTTCCCTGAGCCACATTTTGTTTCTCTCTTTTCTCCGTGTATTGCACTCCTCCTGGTGAGACCCACATGACCGCAATTAGCAGGAGACACCTGAGTGCACATGGTTTTAATCCCTCCTGTTTTTTCCCATTCTGTTTGCTGCAGCTATGGTGAGCGCAATACCTTATCCAGACTTGTGCTGCTTGGGGGCGACCTTCTCCGCCGGCGGTGCTGGCCGGGTTCTGGTGTGGTGTTTTTGGGTCTGGTCCTGTGGCATGGGGGTCGCAGGGCCGTCCCATGGCCCCCGTTCCCTGGCTGTGCACGCCTGCGGAGTTGGTGGCCACTGACTGGCACGGTGTGGACTTAGTGTAGGGACCCATGTGTATCAGATACCGGCACGAGGTACATGGGGCAGTATGGCTTGATCAATTCATACACAAAATTCTGATGTGTTTTATATTTAGCCAAGCGGCACTAGTATCAGCCATAGGTGTGAGGTGCAGCACTCTGTTTCTTCCCTGAGCCACATTTTGTTTCTCTCTTTTCTCCGTGTATTGCACTCCTCCTGGTGAGACCCACATGACCGCAATTAGCAGGAGACACCTGAGTGCACATGGTTTTAATCCCTCCTGTTTTTTCCCATTCTGTTTGCTGCAGCTATGGTGAGCGCAATACCTTATCCAGACTTGTGCTGCTTGGGGGCGACCTTCTCCGCCGGCGGTGCTGGCCGGGTTCTGGTGTGGTGTTTTTGGGTCTGGTCCTGTGGCATGGGGGTCGCAGGGCCGTCCCATGGCCCCCGTTCCCTGGCTGTGCACGCCTGCGGAGTTGGTGGCCACTGACTGGCACGGTGTGGACTTAGTGTAGGGACCCATGTGTATCAGATACCGGCACGAGGTACATGGGGCAGTATGGCTTGATCAATTCATACACAAAATTCTGATGTGTTTTATATTTAGCCAAGCGGCACTAGTATCAGCCATAGGTGTGAGGTGCAGCACTCTGTTTCTTCCCTGAGCCACATTTTGTTTCTCTCTTTTCTCCGTGTATTGCACTCCTCCTGGTGAGACCCACATGACCGCAATTAGCAGGAGACACCTGAGTGCACATGGTTTTAATCCCTCCTGTTTTTTCCCATTCTGTTTGCTGCAGCTATGGTGAGCGCAATACCTTATCCAGACTTGTGCTGCTTGGGGGCGACCTTCTCCGCCGGCGGTGCTGGCCGGGTTCTGGTGTGGTGTTTTTGGGTCTGGTCCTGTGGCATGGGGGTCGCAGGGCCGTCCCATGGCCCCCGTTCCCTGGCTGTGCACGCCTGCGGAGTTGGTGGCCACTGACTGGCACGGTGTGGACTTAGTGTAGGGACCCATGTGTATCAGATACCGGCACGAGGTACATGGGGCAGTATGGCTTGATCAATTCATACACAAAATTCTGATGTGTTTTATATTTAGCCAAGCGGCACTAGTATCAGCCATAGGTGTGAGGTGCAGCACTCTGTTTCTTCCCTGAGCCACATTATAGTAGTTATATTCTTGTAGATAGGGGCAGTATTATAGTAGTTATATTCTTGTATATAGGGGGTAGTAATATAGTAGTTATATTCTTGTATATAGGAGCAGTATTATAGTAGTTATATTCTTGTATATAGGAGCAGTATTATAGTAGTCATATTCTTGTATATAGGTGCCAGTATTATAGTAGTTATATTCTTGTATATAGGAGCAGTATTATAGTAATTATATTCTTGTACATGAGACATTAGTGTTGTTGTTATATTTGTGCACATTTCTTTGCAATACCAGACATTATTTACTCTTATTTTTACATTATGAGAACATAGCCTTCGGGTAGTATCATACTAGATTCATGTACATAGATGATGGTATATAGTAATATTGTCATACATGGAATCATTATTATAGTATTTATATTACTTAAGGGGCACTATTTTATTAGGTATCTGCATCCATAGAAGGCAACATAGTTTTAGTGGCTGTGAGTCCAAGACCCCACAAGTTGGTTTCAGGTTTATCTTTGTTGAGGTTCTCTGGCTCGGAACTCTCATCAATAAGAATCATCTGGCCAAAGTTCTACTGGATTCTCCCTTTAAAGGGGTTATCCAGCGCTACAAAAAACATGGCCGCTTTCTTCAATAAACATCACCACTCTTGGCTCCAGTTTGGGTGCAGGTTTTGCTACTTATTTCCATTGAAGTGAATGGAGTTTAATTGCAAACCGCACCTGAACTGGAGACAAGAGTGGTGCTGTCTATGGAAGAAAGTGGCCATGTTTTTGTAGCGCCGGATAACCCCTTTAAGGTCAGGTAAAGGATTCATTCTCGGTCAGGTTCCTTCTGAGCTATAGGCTCTTTTATAGAAACCATTAGGAAAAAATAAGAGCACATACAGTATGAACGAGTCTGCAGAATCTTCATATACGTCAGGTTCCAGTACTTTCCATTCCGCCTGCATGCTATTTATCAGGAGTATTTGAAAATCTGAAACTTTTCTTTATGTTCTGTCCATCCTGGGAAAAATCTAAATTGCAAAGGAGGAATTGAAGAGAGAGGAAAGGGGGTTCTGAAAGTCCTGGCAGCAGAGGATTTATATAAAGAGACTTTCATCTGACAGGCCATCAATCATCTCTCAAACCCTTCAAAGTGCCTCTTAGAGGATTGTCCCAGGCCGGACTTGTGTCTCATCGTTTTCAGTATGCAGCAAGTCTGCAGCCTTTGCTCACAGTTGACGACTAGTATGTGTGGCCAGCAGAGTGTCATGTTTAATGCACCATTTCGTGACTAGGTTTAGTACTGGCTTCTGTCTGACCTTGAGTCCATCCTTACCCCAGGCTAGCCTTCCTTCATTCAAGTGCATCCAAGCAAAAGCAAGCAATGTTAAAGAAATAAGTTAAAGCCAAACAATTCTAAGGTACATTTAAAGGGAGACTCCAATTTTTTTTTAAAGCAACTCTGTACCCACAATCTGACCCCCCGCAAACCGATTGTACCTTTGGATAGCTGCTTTTAATCCAAGATCTGTCCTGGGGTCCTTTCGGCAGGTGAAGCAGTTATTGTCCTAAAAAAACAACTTTTAAACTTGCAGCCCTGTTCCCAATGGCCGTGGCTTGGAGTATCTGTGCCCTAACTTTGCACCAACCCTCCGTCCCTCCTCCCCACCCTCTTCATCATTAGGAATGCCCCTAGAACATTTTCTCTTGTCTGAACATTGCACAGGTGTTGTGTTCTCACAGCTGATGAATAGGAGACTACCTGCCTGGAGCATTCCTAATGATGAGGAGGGTGGGGAGGAGGGACAGAGAGGTTGTGCCAGCCTAAAGCATACACAATCTAGGCCACTCCCATTGGGCACGGGGCTGCCAGTTTAAAAGTTGTTTTTTAGGACAATAACTGCATCACCTGCCGAACGGACCCCATCTTGGATTAAAAGCAGCTATCCGAAGGTACAAGTGGTTTGGGAAGGGACAGACTGTGGGTACAGAGTCACTTTAAGTTTTTAAAGTCCCCCCCCCCCTTATCACTTCTAATTTGATTGTTAGAACAACCCAGCTTCTCTCCGTATGTTCTATGATTTTATAACATAGGGGGATGTAGTCAGATCACATCTACCATAAGCCACGGATATAAGTTGCAGAATGCATTGGCCTGCAGTGGCTGGGGGGCCGTGCCCAGTACAGCAGCATGCAGCATGTCAGGGGCAGCGTGCAAATGTTGGCCCAATGTGGGGAGCGGCAGAGATGGTAATAATTAGAGATGATGGGGGGAGATTTATCAAACATGCTGTAAAGTGAAACTGGCTCAGTTGCCCCTAGCAACCAATCAGATTCCACCTTTCATTCCTCACAGACTCTTTGGAAAATGAAAGGTGGAATCTGATTGGTTGCTAGGGGCAACTGAGCCAGTTTCACTTTACACCATGTTTGATAAATCTCCTCTGATGAATCTCAAGCACGCTCAGATTCGTCCGAACCCTAAAGCTCTGCATTTCATTAACGGTGGCTGAGGAAGTTGGATGCAGCCTCATTCAGCATTTGGACGAACCCGAGCGTTGTCCAGATTCGCTCATCTCTAATGATAAAACTACGTCATCTACACTCAGGGAGATTCAATAAGAACAATAGAATATGCAGCTTCAGTGCATTGCGGCTTCAGGTATAAAAGGAATCCACAACAGACATCACAGGCAGATGACAGCCCTGATTGACTTATAATGGGGTCCTTTGGGGTCCAATCTGGTGTCTGCTGTATGATCATCGTATGTTGGAATCTGTTATGGAAGCTACAAACGGATCTTTGAAAGCAGATGTCATAATCCTATATTGTTAACAGAGAACAGGCAAAAAGACTTTCACCTGATATATTATTAGTCAGAAACCTACAAAGGAAACAGAAGTGGCATCAATGCATCATTATGTGTAGGGCATGTGCCTAATATGTGATAGAGAGATAGGAGATAGATAGATAGATAGATAGATAGATAGATAGATAGATAGATAGATAGATAGATAGATAGGAGATAGATAGATAGATAGATAGATAGATAGATAGATAGATAGGAGATAGATAGATAGGAGATAGATAGATAGATAGATAGATAGATAGGAGATAGATAGATAGATAGATAGATAGATAGATAGATAGATAGGAGATAGATAGATAGGAGATAGATAGATAGATAGATAGATAGATAGATAGGAGATAGATAGATAGATAGATAGATAGATAGATAGGAGATAGATAGATAGATAGATAGATAGATAGATAGATAGATAGATAGATAGGAGATAGATAGATAGGAGATAGATAGATAGATAGATAGATAGATAGATAGGAGATAGATAGATAGATAGATAGATAGATAGATAGATAGATAGATAGGAGATAGATAGATAGATAGGAGATAGATAGATAGATAGATAGATAGATAGATAGATAGGAGATAGATAGATAGATAGATAGGAGATAGATAGATAGATTGATAGATAGATAGATAGATAGATAGGAGATAGATAGATAGATAGATAGGAGATAGATAGATAGATAGATAGATAGATAGATAGGAGATAGATAGATAGATAGATAGATAGATAGGAGATAGATAGATAGATTGATAGATAGATAGATAGATAGATAGATAGATAGATAGATAGGAGATAGATAGATAGATAGATAGATAGATAGATAGGAGATAGATAGATAGATAGGAGATAGATAGATAGATAGATAGGAGATAGATAGATAGATAGATAGGAGATAATAGATAGATAGATAGATAGATAGATAGATAGATAGATAGATAGATAGATAGGAGATAATAGATAGATAGATAGATAGATAGATAGATAGGATGTGGAAGCGAGTGGCACTACAAGTCCCAACATACAGAAAGAGATCTGCGATTTCTAGTTCTGGAGAGGGTGGAGCCATTGAAACGGGGAGGTAACAGACAATCTATTCTTATGAAAAAAGAATTGTATTAGATACATGAATTAAACACTTTACAACCCACAGGTTTAAATGTAGAATATAAAATTACTACATCGATGTTCAGATAGAGCCTTGCACCCCTATTTTTTCTATGACCTTGCTCTAACGCTAACATGGAATAGGTTCCGAAGTGAACTCAGTCTCGCTTTGTCTCTTTGTATTGTAACAAATCAGATGTTTACAACAATTATTTACTATGTTCTCTATGTTTTTTATAGATACTATTCGCATTGCAAGAGTGGGCACACCGGGGAGAAAGAGAGAGCTACGCCATTATCACATCCCTATACGTCCATTTTTCCTATCTTGCTGCAATCAAGCTGAAAATATACTCACGATTTGGAGAGAGGATCGGGACCGGTTCCCGTGCGACTGTTGGGCTCCGGTCTCCACCCGCTGACTACTCGTCCTTCACTGGAAGAGGATCGGTGGAGCCTCTCACCTGTGAGTGGTCCGGTTGAGGCATTCAGATCTATCGTCTGCATCGATACTGCCTCAAACTAAATACGCATATTTGGTTTCACAATGTGAATAGCAGCTAGCTATTCCCCAGTCGCTAGCTTTACAATTTAAATTTTTATTATTTGTATGTATTTTCATAGTTCCCTACTGGCGTCTCTCTCTCCAAGAACCTGGTTTTAGTGACTCACTCATAATGTATACATGTATACTCGAGTTTTCAAGTGATTACTACATTTGTATATACTATTGATCTGCACTATGGATTTTTTATGAATGAATTTCACTTTGTCACTGATACATTCACCTGGATCCTTGTGATTACCACTATGGACCAATTGGCCCCTTACTTTGATTAACAGATCTTTGCACCTATCACATTTGTATTTGTAATTGTGTGTGGATATTTCAACCTGCGATTGAGTTCACTAATTTGCACTTGAAAATGGCGATTACCCCGCCGAAACGTCGTGCTTTGCTGTGCTGCATGTATTGAATATTCTGAAGTTTGAACAATAAATCACTTCGGTTTTTCACGTTACTGGTGTGCCGCTGATCATCGTTACTTTATAGATAGATAGATAGATAGATAGGAGATAGATAGATAGATAGATAGATAGATAGATAGATAGATAGATAGATAGGAGATAGATAGATAGGAGATAGGTGATAGATAGATAGATAGATAGGAGATAGATAGATAGATAGATAGATAGATAGATAGATAGATAGGAGATAGATAGATAGATAGATAGATAGATAGATAGATAGATAGGAGATAGATAGATAGATAGATAGATAGATAGATAAATAGGAGATAGATAGATAGATAGATAGATAGATAGGAGATAGACAGATAGATAGATAGGAGATAGATAGATAGATAGATAGATAGATAGGAGATAGATAGATAGATAGATAGATAGATAGATAGGAGATAGATAGATAGGAGATAGATAGATAGATAGATAGATAGATAGATAGATAGATAGGAGATAGATAGATAGATAGATAGATAGATAGATAGATAGATAGGAGATAGATAGATAAATAGGAGATAGATAGATAGATAGATAGATAGGAGATAGATAGATAGGAGATAGATAGATAGATAGATAGATAGATAGGAGATAGATAGATAGGAGATAGATAGATAGATAGTCTGCTCCACACAATTGCCTCTATGTCCATGGGGCTTGCTGAAAAGCATAGTTCTAAATGTTGTTAAAATAGTTTAGGCAAGATGGATGCCCCCATAATGATGTGCACCCCCCCCGGGGAAAAAAATATAATAATAATAATAATAATAATAATAACAACTTAAAACTAGTAAATAGAAACTGATTTAAAAAAAAAGATAATTGGGGATATTTATCACACTAGTGTAAAGTAGAAATGGCTCAGTTGCCCCTAGCAACCAATCGGATTCCAGCTTTCATTCTTCAAAGAATCTGTGAAGAATGAAAGGTGGAATCTGATTGGTTGCTAGGGGCATCTGAGCCAGTTTCACTTTACACCAGTTTGATAAATCTCCCCCAAAGTTTCATTATTTGGGTCCAAGTAGTTTGAAAAAAAAAATAGGTGACTCATTCACTTTAAGCAAATACATTTTGGACAAAGTTAATTACTTCATTTAACTTTAAAGGGGTGGTCCAGGCTTTAAAAAAAAAACAAAAAAAAAACATGGCTGTTTTCATCCAGAACCAGCCTCTCTCCTGTCCTCAGTTTGGGTGTGGGTTTTGCGTCCCAGTTCCATTGAAGTAAATGGAGCTGAATTGCAATACCACACACAACCTGGGGACAGGGGTGGCGATCTTTTTGTAAGAATGTAGTTGTATTATTTTTTTTTAATCCTAGATAACATCTCTAAAGTGGTTGTACTGTATTAGAAAAACATGTCTGCTGTCTACTAAAACAGAAACGCACCTGTCTCATAAACTCCAATGGAGCCAAGATGCAGTACTAGGCACAAACTCTTGACAGGTGTGGCGCTGTTTTTAGAATAAAGCAGCCACGTTTCTCTATTAATGCTGCACCAGATCTTTAAAGCGGTTATCCAGTGCTTCAAAAACATGGTCACTTTTCCCCCTCTCTTGTCTCCAGATTGGGTGGGGTTCAAACTCAGTTCCATTGAAGTAAATGGTGCTTAATTGCAAACCACACCTGAACTGGAGACAAAAGAGGGGGGAAAGTGGCCATGTTTTTGTTGCGCTGGATAACCCCTTTAATAATCATTTGGTATTGACATCCGTAAGAGCTACCATCTTATAGTAAGCAACACGAATAAATCTGCCAAATTTTGTTAGATTAGTTTCACAATTTTTTTCCCCTCCTGTAACTGATAAAAGTGCTAATAAAGGTGATAAAAGCAAGTGTAAAAGAGAAATAAATAAGTCCATAAAATCGCTGCGCTCCGGATCGCTTTCATTACGTTTGCAGATCACAGGAAAATTAGATCACTTAACGCCATTTTTTTTCCTAATTGTAATTAACCAAATAGACAGACGGCTATTATCCGGCACACACGCCGTATCGTTTCCCTCCATTTGACCTTCACTCGATAATCTGGTCACTTTGCAAGGAGCGGCTGATCAGGGGGGGAAGGTTTTTCCAGAACCCCTCGGAGTAGGTTAGAGACAGCTTCAGCGCCAGCCTGCTCCGATCCGGGAAAAATTCACAGGACAAACGCGATAAATTAGAAAGAAAATCAATTAAAAAAGAAATTCGCCTCCACTGTACGGCGTGATCTACGGCCGGGAGAAGAGTCTCGATTTCCAGAGAAAGTGGCAAAAACATAAATTATTTTTTAAGCTCTATTTTCTATGGCGGTTCTGCTACTAATGATTCGACTCGGGCCGCTGACAGCTCTGCATTCAATATAATAAATTTACAGCCAATCAAAAAATACCATGCTGGGCTTCAATGCATCTATCACGGTTTTAAGGCCCCTGTCACACAGATGACATGATGATATTTACAGCCGCTGTTCTGATGAAGAAGGGGAAAAAAAATCATCATTATTATATTTTTATTTTTAGCGTTAGGCTTAAGAAGCTTTTCGCTGTAGTTTTTTCTAACACTTTTTTCTGGTTGTCTCCATTGATATTTGAATGATATTTGAGCTTATGTGAGCGGCATCATGGAGGGAAGGAGTATAGGGGAGGGCATAACAAGAAACCGCTGGGCAACATGGTAACACTACGTTCCTAAAAGCTTATGGTTGTTGGGTTCCATCATAAGTAATGCACACAGTGATGTCACAGTACAGGGATAATGCACACAGTGATGTCACAGTACAGGGATAATACACACAGTGATGTCACAGTACAGGGATAATACACACAGTGATGTCACAGTACAGGGATAATACACAGTGATCTCACAGTACAGGGATAATACACACAGTGATGTCACAGTATAGGGATAATACACACAGTGATGTCACAGTACAGGGATAGTGCACACAGTGATGTCACAGTACAGGGATAATGCACACAGTGATGTCACAGTACAGGGATAATACACAGTGATGTCACAGTACAGGGGTAATACACAGTGATGTCACAGTACAGGGGTAATACACATTGATGTCACAGTACAGGGATAATACACACAGTGATGTCACAGTATAGGGATAATACACACAGTGATGTCACAGTACAGGGATAATACAGACAGTGATGTCACAGTACAGGGATAATACACACAGTGATGTCACAGTACAGGGTAATACACACAGTGATGTCAGAGTACAGGGATAATACACACAGTGATGTCACAGTACAGGGATAATACACACAGTGATGTCACAGTACAGGGATAATACAGACATTGATGTCACAGTACAGGGATAATACACACAGTGATGTCACAGTATAGGGATAATACACACAGTGATGTCACAGTATAGGGATAATACACACAGTGATGTCACAGTACAGGGATAATACACACAGTGATGTCACCGTACAGGAATAATACACACAGTGATGTCACAGTACAGAGATAATATACAGTGATTTCAGAGTACAGGGATAATACACACAGTGATGTCACAGTACAGGGATAATATACAGTGATTTCAGAGTACAGGGATAATACACACAGTCATGTCACAGTACAGGGATAATACACACAGTGATGTCACAGTACAGGGGTAATACACAGTGATGTCACAGTACAGGGGTAATACACAGTGATGTCACAGTACAGGGATAATACACAGTGATGTCACAGTACAGGGATAATACACACAGTGATGTCACAGTACAGGGATAATACACATAGTGATGTCACAGTACAGGGATAATACAGGCAGTGATGTCACAGTACAGGGATAATACACGCAGTGATGTCACAGTACAGGGATAATACACAGTGATGTCACAGTACAGGGATAATACACACAGTGATGTCACAGTACAGGGGTAATACACAGTGATGTCACAGTACAGGGATAATGCACGCAGTGATGTCACAGTACAGGGATAATGCACACAGTGATGTCAAAGTACAGGGGTAATACACAGTGATGTCACAGTACAGGGATAATACACACAGTGATGTCACAGTATAGGGATAATACACACAGTGATGTCACAGTATAGGGATAATACACACAGTGATGTCACAGTACAGGGGTAATACACAGTGATGTCACAGTACAGGGGTAATACACAGTGATGTCACAGTACAGGGATAATACACACAGTGATGTCACAGTACAGGGATAATACACACAGTGATGTCACAGTACAGGGATAATACACACAGTGATGTCACAGTACAGGGATAATACAGACAGTGATGTCACAGTACAGGGATAATACACACAGTGATGTCACAGTACAGGGATAATACACACAGTGATGTCACAGTACAGGGATAATACAGACAGTGATGTCACAGTACAGGGATAATACACACAGTGATGTCAAAGTACAGGGATAATACACACAGTGATGTCACAGTACAGAGATAATACACACAGTGATGTCACAGTACAGAGATAATACACACAGTGATGTCACAGCACAGGGATAATACACACAGTGATGTCACAGGTCATGTATGTTTAGAACAGGAACAGTGATACAGTGATCGTGCGGGGCACAACTGGGACTGGCAGCTGTTCTCCAACACTCACATGTCAGGAAAATCTCCCTGACCCATAGCGTTATATTGGGCAAGGCTACCCTTCAGGATTGTTCCTGGGTGTCCATGCTGGAAAACAGGCAGGGAAATGATAGGATGCATCTGGAATTCCAGAAAGCTCTTGATGTGCATCTGGAAACTGTTCAAAATTCCGGATGCACTGCCTGCCAGACTGGGCCCAGGGAAGTGCCTCTGAGTGCTGATGCTGGCCCCTTAACTGTATGTGCTCCTAATCAGGCGCACATAAAGTTAAATGTGGCACTGTGTTTGACCGGGTGAGCAGCCATTGGCTCCCAGCCCTGTCAACCACTCTTCTGGCTGGAGGCAACATTATACCTCCAGCCACATGAGGTTGTCCTCTCTCCACCTAAGGTTGCAATGAATTAGTGACAGCAGACAGAGCCAGAAGACAGAAGGAGATGCCGGACGGAGGCACCACTACAGCCTGCAACAGATAAGTATAGCTTTTTTCCCCCTTCACCTCCTTTCTTACACTCAGGCCTCCTGATCATTTTTTTTTTTTTCCTAACTGTAAAAACAGCCACAGACGTGTGAAGGTGGCCTAACACCTTGGATTAACACCCCTGTGTAAAGCTGGATGCAAATAACACAGGATCCAGCCCTGACAATAGGTGCTGGTAACACCTTCTTTCCTCATCCTACCAGCACAGGTCACAAAGCATGCCCAAAACACTCTCCCAGAAAGTCATTAGCAGACTAAAGCCTCCTAAGCGTAACTCTTAGGCGTAAAAACTGTTGTTATTAAAGCCAAGATGGCTGCCCCATAACCTTTACATTGCTCTTAGATCAAGATCAGGACTTTTAGGGCTGACTTTCAAGAACTTTACGACTGCAACCTGGCACAGATCAGCTGTCTGTACACTAAAAATAAACGATATTCCACGTCTGTGCCTCAAGATATCGATGGACATAAGCAAATGACTGTACAATCAGTTCTCCAAACAGCATCCAGACACTTTCATTCCAGGAAAAGCTGGCGTTTAATGCTGTAATTGCTACATTTATCCTAAGATTTGCTTTTAATTGTCTATTGATGCATTTTTAAATATTTAATACCGAGAATGTAAGTGCCTAAATAACCCTCTATCAATAAGGCTCGGAAAAAGCTCCCAGCATTTATAAAACCAGTATTTTCCTATCGATTATGCTCCCGCTGTTTTCTTGAAATTATTTACAATACGGTCTTTATTGTTAGGAACGCCACCAGAGAAGAATACGCGTCCTTGTGTCAGATTCTATGCTGTCAGCTGCTCTATAGAAAACCAAAGAAATGGAAGCAAAGAAAGCGACAAATTAAGCCCAAACAGAAAGTTCAAAAAGTTATTGAAAAAGTTTGTAGATGGTATTCTTGCATAGGATGTAAAAGAAATCTGAATATATGGAAAGAACATAATTTATCACTACTTAAAGGGGTACTCCAAATATTTTTTTAAATTAATTGGTCTCAAAAAGTTGAAGATATGTAAATTACTTTACTTCCTGCATGAATTGGTGTATTCTTTCCAGTCTGACACAGTGCTCTCTGCTGCCACCTCTGTCCATGTCAGGAACTGTCCAGAGCAGGGTGATTTGCTACTGCTCTGGACAGTTCCTGACATGGACAGAGGTGGCAGCAGGGAGCACTGTGATGGACTTAATACACCACTTCCTGTAGGACATACAGCAGCTGTATTTGTTGTCCATAGAATAGTTACTGTTTGGCGACAGGAGCACACATGGAACTATAGCACAGTCAGGAGTATAGCCAGGGGCTATCTAAAATAGCAGCCAGGATCTGACAACTTGACAACTCAAAACTTGATGAGATGAGCGAATCTCAAGCAAGCTCAGGTTCATCTAAACCTGGATGCTCTGCATTTTATTACTGGTGGTTGAAGTAGTTGGATCCAGTCCCAAGGCTGCCTGGAAAACATGAATACAGCTATAGGCCATAAGCTGTATGCATGTTCTCCAGGACTCCCTAGGGCTGCATCCAACTTCTTCAGCCACCAGTAATCAAATGCTGAGTGTCCAAGTTCGTACAAACTGGAGTGTTCTTGAGATTCGCTTATTTCTGTTGAGAAGAAGTCAAAGGATGGGCTAGGGATTAGAACCAGGACTAGGAACCAGGTACCAGTTGACAAACCCAAGGGATGAGGCAGAGAGACATTCAGTAGCAAAGCCAATGGTCAGGTAAAGGCATAGTTCAAATATGAAATAATGAAAAGAAGTTGCACTCATCAAAGGTGTCTTTACAAACTGTATTTCTTCATCTTAGAAAAACAGACATACTGCGGACATATAGTGAGCAGACGCTACATGAACGGAGTAGTGACAGACTGTTTCACGCACACAGGCACTTCCACGGACCTGTGTGCGTTGAAGCGCCTGTGTTCGCGAAACAGTCTGTCACCACTCCGTTCATGTAGCGTCTGCTCACTCTATGTCCACACTATGTCTGATTTTCTAAGATCAATAAATAAAGTTTGTGAAGACACCTTTGGTGAGTGCAACTTCTTTTCAGTACTTATTTGGATTTACTTTGGACTTTTCTAAATTTTCTAAGTTTGGTGTTCATAAAGGTAGATTTCCTTTTCTATAGCGTCATCTAGAGCACCGGTTACCATGTACCATGGAACTTTATATTACTGTAGTGGGGAGAGATTAGTTAGTAGACTATCTGACAACCTTTATGGTCGATATCCGAAGCTGTTGCCACCATTGGAACAGGCTGAGGTGAGTAACACACATAGAAAAACACTTCAACCACTTTAACCACTCAAAGAGATCTTGTAGGCCTCAGCATGTAAAGTATTTCAGTCATACGGTGGGAATAACAATGTCACTTGTCAAGGCCCTTAATCCAATGGCCGACACCCCCCCCCCCACACCATATTACTCAGATCCAGGTGAATGGCAAGTCCAGGGACTGCGAAATCACATCTAACATCACAATAAAACCTCATTCCCTCCACTGAGAGATAAAGTGGCAGTAAAATCAGCTCTGTCATTAGCTGCAAGTCATTTTAATGTGGGTCTGCAGCCCCGTAAAAGATAACCAGCAAAAGGCAAGTGGCAGGCTATAATTTTGAGCCTTGAAATGTAATGTTGAATCTACACACTGATAATTGACTTTCTTGCTATTCACAAATCATAACACTTTCACAGCACCAACGCCGGCTGCCAAGTCAAGCTCTCGCTACAGACCTCATAGCGGGTAGTGCAGACAAGGCAACACCTGTTCGTTGTAAGCAAACGCTTGCCAATCTTTCAAGCGTCACAAAATTAGCCATAACCAGGCGGAGAAGTGTGTCGACGACTTTATCATGCGGGGTTATATCCTATAACAGCGCGCCTATGACAAAGAACACTCACACTTATAGGAGGATTACTGCCTAAAAACCTATATACACAAATGGGCCTGAACAGTACAGACAAGACTAGAGGGCTACGGGAAAGTACATCGTCTATATACCCATTTAGCTAATGGTACTAGTAAGTCTTTTCTCAATAAATTTTCTCCTTTACCCTGGTCCTCGTGACACAAACAGATGGCACAATTCCATCTATAGCATCTCCCTTATCACAAGGACACAGTACTTGGCTGACCCCAGTAGGTTTCTACAGCTCGTTGACAGGATCACCTTATGTGGATTCCGGTGTTCTTCCCCTGGCTGTCCCTGTATTATTAGATGTTGTGCCACATAAAGGCATCTGATCCATAAAGGACCAGTGGCACTAATTGTAGTTATCAGCCAGTCTATAAGGGGTTAGGCCTAAGAAACAAGGCCATTTGGTTCCAGTGCAATGCTAGGGTTTAATGTTCCTGCTACTGATTTTTTGACTTCTGCCTTCCCTGACCTCTGCATTTTTACCATCCAAACCCTGCCTTCCATGACCCTTGCCCTTGACTGTCAACCTGATGTCATCAAGATTACGAGAGCTGTTGCTATTCCCACCTACTTTAGAGGTAGTGGCCTTAGCATTGCCTATTGAAAAGTCCACCCCCAGTCCAGTCCAAATGGGTTTCCATTTACTCGGCGATCCGGTGGCATTTCCATCTAGTGCAATAGCAAAGTGCTAGAGGGTAACAGATATTTTAGCTGATCCTATTTATTCCAATGGGACTGTTCAAAGTATCAGGCTATTCAATTGTGTCATCAGATCGCCAGACAGCGCGTACCGCAGAATGTATCTTCCAGCGTTCTGCCGTACAACCTGATAGTGAATGGAAAAAATGGTGACAACGGATGCATTTTTGTGGCATCAGCTGTCATTTTTTGTAAAAGGACGCCAGACCTCTTTATCAATGTAAACCCAACCAAAGTAATTTCTAACAGCTTTCTTCCTGGCCCCCAAAAATGAGCTTACCCATCAGGGCGATCCTCCAGCACTGAAGGAGTCATGGCTGACGAGAAATTCCTGTTTAATTATGACTTTGGAGTGTTGGCGCTTAGGTATGGATCCCCTGTCATGCGGCAAGCTCCTACAGTAAGAATCACGCCCAGAGAGTTGTGATAACACAAGACTGTCACGCCAGCCATGATTATTTCAGCGCTTGAGAACCGGTTTTAGGGGTTAGGAGGAAAGCTGGGGGGGGGGGGGGCAGTGCTAGGGGGGTTCCGACACTATGTGCATAGCTGCATGGCTCATATGGACGTCATTGGTTCCCTTTAAGGAAGAAACCACACATACATTTAGCCCAAGCAAATTCATTAGATACTCTCTTAGTCCATATCCCTGGTAGGCCGCATAACAGAATGACTACCTGGATAGCATCTAGGTGGCGAGGAACCAAGCAAAATCCAAATAAATTGCAGAATGGTTTCTATAGACATTGACAACGGAAAAATCACTTGAAACGTACCAGGGAAAATGGGATGGCGAGACAAGGTTTCTGAAATTTACTGAAATAGGGCAGTGGTTAGTAATAATGGTCGGCAGGATTGGGTATGTGGCAGCATGTACCAAACACGAGTATAGTCAAATAAGACAAGAGTAATGTAACGGAGATCTAGACAAGCGTAGTCACGAAAGGAGGGTCCCAATAGTCACACTCAGGCTGTGACGCTCATTGTGGTGGCAGCTAGAATGGAAAAGACCTTGTAAATGGAAGACGAGTTTGGTCACCAAAAAATATACTCTCTTTTTGGGTTGAAATCTTCTAACCTTGGTAGTATCGGGTAAAAGAAGTATCTCTTCTTATGAGCGAGCTGCTCTTAAATACATGATCTCACACACACTCCGGCTCCAGGCATCACATCCATTCTGACACAGAGTAGACATGTAGCAGTGTACGTGCAAGACGAATGCGCCAAAAATAGTTTTTCCTGCAGTAGGTTAACTTAGTCACGTGTCACGTCTCCAATTATCCAAATTTGTTTCCAGTCAGATCTGAGGGTTTTAAAATGATAGGATGCTATTTCTGTACAATATAAGTGCACGGCGGCTGCTATCCAGATATCAATCAAAGCCGGCAGATTATGTTTGCCTGATGGCAGATTCTATTAAATGTCACTTGTCAATCAATTTTTTTTTTTTTTTAACTCTTAGGTGTTACACTACATGCAAATCCACTGGAATCAATTATTAAAATTGCCCAAAGATCACAGAAAGGAATCACTAGATCCTGTTGTCCTGGGTGGCAAAAACATAGCGGGGGCCCATTTTAATATTTGATATGGGACCCTAAGCACCCCCCCCCCCTTCCCTTCTACTTATACCACTTGCCCAAAACGGTTAGCAAGCAAAGTAGTCAAATAATGAACCAAAGATCATGATGAAAAGGACCTGGGTGGCGAACCATATTGTCAGCCATTTTGACCTTTGCCATGAGGCCCCCTCTCTTGGATCAAACTACAACACTAAAGTGGGCCCTGGTGGTTCAGTAGAAGATAATGCAGTCTGGAGGGGGCTGGCATGACTGGCTCTCCATTCATTCTCTAAGGGGCCGCTCAACGCTTATGAGTGCTGAATTTAGAAGCATTTGGTGGCCCCATAGAAAATAAATGTCACGCCACTTGCACCAGTTTATTTACTGCCATAGGTAAGTTGCAGCAATGATTTCAGAGCCCAATAATCGAGACATAGGAAGGAACGAGCAGGGACTATGCATCTGTTTGAAGTCTGGATAACTTTACAACAATATGGGTGCTAAAGATTAGTTACTTCGTAGACTCATTCCCAAGGAGAACACAAGGTCAGGAGCAGAACTGGTTGACACAAGAAGAAATCACAGCACTTAGTGATAGAACAGAGGGGAGTCCTTGGCACGGCTACGTTTTAAACATGGTAAATCAGTGTTTGCGACAGATTTAATCCAAGGATACGAGATGTGGAGTCAGATACGGCGGACATTTACACTTGGCAAAACACTTTTCCCAGAGCATTGTTCACAGGAGACGGGGCGGACGGCGGTAGAAGAGCCTCTTGATGTTCTCAGAAGTTGCTGCTGGATTTCAAATTGACTTTTAACCAATAAAAGAGTCACAAAATAGAAGTCTGTAGAGTAACGGAGTGCAGACAGTGAAAGACGACGAGGGCGACATGACCTAAAAATCTTAAGACGGCTAAGTGTCTGACCTAGAAGTCAAGAACCCAGGAGTCCTGGAGTGGTGACACTGTTGACAAAAATACTTTCCGTGAAGAGTCACTTCATGGACTGAAAGACATTGTGCTACCTGCTATTAGTTCTAATTATATTAACCCTTTAAAAGAACACTAAATCTATAGACGTAGCATAGCTCAAGAGATGGATAAAACAGTTAGGGCTGGGTTCACACAACGTCTTTCCAACCGTTTTTGGAAGAACGGGAAAAAAAGCAGATGAAAAAATAGATGCTTTTGTGTGCATCCGTTTTGATCCGTTTTTCCATTCACCATAGAAAAGAAAAATGAGGCAAACCGTATCCTTTTTTTTAACATACAAAAAAAAAAATGGATTGAAACGGATGCACAAATTTTTCCATCTGTTTAAAAAAAGATGAAAAAACAGTGTGTGAACCCAGCCTAACTAGGTAGAACTATCTACATTCAAAGCCAACGAGATGTTACCAAGTCCTAACAAAGGTCATGCTCTATTTAGCTAGACAAACTATCACCGGTTAAGAGTATGTGCACACTTCGGAACCCCGACGGAAAACCCGCCGCGGATTCCGCAACTCGCGGCCCCGTGCATTTCCGTCCTGGCCATAGAGTTCATTCTATAGAAAGGCAGATTCCGCCTTCCATCCAAAGAATGAACCTGTTCTAGTGACCAGTCAGTGTCTTCACAGGGAGCTAAATCGGAAACTTAGTCTAAAAGGGAACTGCACAGACTATTTCAGGAAATGAGCGTTATGATTTTATGGGAGACAAATGCAACGCTGTCAGTGAAGACAGGATAGCTGTATATAGAGGTTATTGGGGATAAAGGAGTAAGTCACACAAGGTCCTGCTAGAAAAAAACAGTATTTCAGGAGAGGTTAATGAGGACAGAGCTACATAACAGAGATAAATATATGATCAGAGTATTTCAGCAGAAGTAATAGCAGTAATCATCTGAGATTCCTGTCAATTTGATGCAGACAGTTTGTGAAATCCTACGCACCTTGTATAGAACACCGATCATGCATCCAAAATATTTTGCGTGGTACGACTCAAAGAGCAAAAAAAAAGCACTGAGCCCTTATGGCTATGACAACTTCTACAAAAGCATCAGGCATCATGATAGACATGTTATATAAAAAATACCTAATAAAGAGAGTGCCCCCCCCCAACTCCCGCTCCTCCGCAGCACCATGGCAGGTCTAGATCAGTGCAGGCCGACTGCAGCTCCAGACAGCCGGGGTACCCGGGCTGTAATTTTTGTATCAAGCGAATTGTTAGGAATATAAAAACTCAGAAGTGTTCCTATAATGTCTGAAAGCTGAGCACAAGCTGTGAACTCTCCACCGAGGACGAGACGATGATTGTAGTAGGTTATCGCTGCTTTATCTGTGCAGCCGAGTGGTGAGATCCACTGTTACAAGGTCTATGGGGTATATCATGTAACTATAGGGCCCCCAAAGCCAATTGTGAAGATGGCGCTTGCCAGATGGCGCTGTGTGATGCCACTACTGAGGTGGTTGGTCAGAATATAGCTCAGCCAGATGGTAGGTTGTTGTGATGCCAATTCCGGTTGGGCACACGGGCATGGGGGTACACCTGCTTTTATTTTAGGTCGGCTGGCTATACCCTTTCCCCTGTGGTCGGTGACCTGCCGGGCTGTGAGGGGATCCCTTGGGTGCTTATCACGGTGGTCCGGAGTGGAGTTGTGACCCACCTGGACTGTCGGTACCACCACCCACAGAAAGGAGAGATGACCCAAGGACAGTGTAACTACTGTGTAGGTGCTTGAGTAATAATCACGGAGTCCTGTTACCATATATAAAATCTTCTTTACTGAAAGAACACTTAATACACCAGCTGGCAATAGACTATGGATTTCACTAGAGTTCAGAGTAGTGGAGGAGAAGAGGAAGAGGAAGAGGAAGAGGAAGAGGAAGAAGAAGAAGAAGACTTGTGCCCATATTTCGACCTCTGTCGTGATTCCACCTAGTGCCCTGCAGTGTCGGGTGACCCATCCTAACAGAGTGACACAAGCCCCAGTCCTTACCTGAGTTGAGTAATGTGGCCAAAATTACCTGGTGACACCTGCGCTGTGAGATAGTGTACATAGGCTTTTAGCAACTGCAGGGATACCAGTAGTGTTGAGCGGAGAGGCCAACGTTCGGGTTGGATCCAGCCCTTTGGAGTCTTAGAGAACATGGATACAGCCATAGGCCAGAGGTTGTATCTATGTTTTTGAGGACTCCATAAAGCTGCATCCAACTTCTGCAGCCGCGGAGGGGCCAATGCTGAGCATTCAGGTTTGAAAAGTGTTGGCAAACCCAAACAGTTCGGCCTCTCCAATCAACATCTGTACCCGGAGAATGAATGAATGAAAAATCCATGGAGGCACATCCATGCAAAGTCATGCGGATTCTGGAGTGGATTTGTTGCAGGATTGCCATGATACTATGCTGTATGCTCCTTGAAAGAGCACAGCTCACATCAGGGAATCAGGTTGAAACCTTTTCCCAGACACGAGCTGCATCCCCCCCCCCCCCCCCCCCCACACACACACACCGATTATAGAGCACGGTATTATGGCAGGGGCCCTTTAAACAAACAAATAAACAAAAAATAAATAAGAGTTTGGCTTCCCATTGAAGTCAGTGGGGAAAGTCCTCTCCATTATGTGCATGAGCCCAGTAGTCCTGGATATTCATGAGAAGCAGAAATATTCGCCCACCAGCTCCTGATTGGCAGTTATCTATTCATGCTGTGTATACACAGTCAACTGTCAATTAGCAGCTGGAGGGCGGGGGTAGGGGTGTGGCAAGAATCCTATTCTCCTGCATATTAGGAGAACGGCTGAACAGAATGATGTAAGTAATACGCCTATCTGTTCTGCATTTCTATCACTTGTTTTTGTAATATTCTACCACCCATAGGCATCATACTTAGGTTACATTCACATCTACTTACTATGAATGGTATACCAATGTATAACATGCCTATTGTGCTATTCTGGCGGTATGCTGATATATGTCAGGAGGAAGGCTAGTTAGTAGATGTAACTAACATGGCTTTAGTTGTCTTGCCCCATAGTAGCTGCTTTATGTAACTTTTTAGCTGTGACCATTCATGTCGTCCAAAAGCATAAAAGTATGAAAATAACTAGAAGTCATAAGAAGACACCACAACCACGTATCATGAAATAAATACTCTGAGATATTTCACGTCTTTATAAGAGGTATTGGGAAGGAATACTGACCACAGTGTGCACCGAGCGTAGAGAACTGTCAGAACGTCCGGTGATGGCGCGGTAATTACCTGTCCTCCTCCATCCACCTCGACACAGCAACCTAAGAGCAGCTAATTTTCCATGTCTTGTAATTGTCGTTACAGGAACGTTCCAGCGACTGAAGCATTATGGGTAATGGCTAATGGTAAGAAGTGAATGTGTGGAAGAATCTGCGAACTTGATTTACTGAGATTCAATTGCTCCTCAGTGTTTCTTTATATTACATTTAAAGGATCACTGTCTCTTTAAACAACTTTCCCCCATGTCATAGCCTATGTCATTCCTAACATATTTGTAAATCACTTCTTTTAGCATAATTGACCTATGACCCCCAGAAAAACAGCTATAAAGCTGGTCATACACTTAAATCTTACAGCCTTCAGTTATCTCTCCCGCCCACCGCCCGTCCTTCCCCCACACACGATTGTTGGCTAGTGATTTATCCCTAACACCCGAGCCCTGTCACCACCTACATCAACTGTCTGTGGCCATTCGGGACAGCCCTACACATCTTAGAATGACGGCTCAGTGGCAGGTACAGCTGACTAAAGTCTAAGATATATGGGGACCTTAAAGTTTTGACCACTTGGTGTCTCAGGTCTCTGTCTTTAGTAACTGTTAAATCATGAAAAATTACTGGAAGTAGGGGTGGGGTGTAGTTTGTGGTATATGCAGGGAGAGAGCTTGGGTTGTATACCTGCAGGTCCAGACAGTCTGCCTGCTGAAAATGATCCACAATGTTCTTCAAAGGTAAATCAAGGCTTCCCTCCCATCTCTATCTATAAAGCTCAAATCAGTTTTCCTTTGTGTAAATAGCAGTACCTACTGCTATATGTCCACCATGCTGCAGCTTTATTTCCCCCTCTACCTAACTTTAGCTCTTCAGCATTAGCAAGAAAAGAAGAAGCTGGGTGCTTAAAGGAGAAGTCCAGCGAAAATTTTTATTTAAGTATTGTATTGCCCCCCCCCCACACACACACAAAGTTATACAAATCACCAGTATACACTTATTACAGGAAATGCCTATAAAGTGCTTTTTTCCCTGCACTTAGTACTGCATCAAGGCTTCACTTCCTGGATAACATGGTGATGTCACTTCCTGGATAACATGGTGATGTCACTTCCTGGATAACATGGTGATGTCACTTCCTGGATAACATGGTGATGTCACTTCCTGGATAACATGGTGATGTCACAACCCGACTCCCAGAGCTGTTTGGGCTGTGGCTGCTGGAGAGGATGATGGCAGGGGGACACTGAGGGACACAGGGCACTGGAGGGACACTGAGCATCCCTCTGCCATCATCCTCTCCAGTAGCCACAGCCCTCACAGCTCTGGGAGTCGTGACATCACCATGTTATCCAGAAACAGACATCACCATGTTATCCCGGAAGTGAAGCCTTGATGCAGTAGTAAGTGCAGGGAAAAAAGCACTTTATGTGCATTTCCCATAATAAGTGTATATTGGTGATTTGTATAACTTTTAGGGGGCAATACAATACTTAAAAATACTCAATAAATAAGAAAAATTTGCGCCGGACTTCTCCTTTAATGTAACCCTTTCCTTGCTGTGCTGCAGCTGTTTCAAACCCAGTGCATCAGTAACCCCTTCTTCTCACACATGCTATTTGGCACTGTACAGTGTAAATCATCAGCTGATCACATTTCTAACCTGTTCAGTCCAGTGCATTTGTTCCAGCACTATGTCGTAGTATAGCAGAGAGGAGTGTGTGCTGTGTTGTACTTGAAGAAAGAAAGTCTATATACGTGTACTACTGACTAGCAGCCCTTCCTGGCCACAGCTGATACAGCTCACGCATCAGTATTACATACTCTCTGATACTGTAGTGTATTAGTGCTGGTAAAACTGTATCAGTCCAAAGTGTAGACTGTTTAGCTCACAGAGCATTGTCTAGACTGGATACAATTGCAGCCGCTTTTCAGCAGGACTACCTATGTACAATGTATCAGTCTGAAGGCGAGGCTGTTTAGCTCACAGAGCATTGTCTAGACAATATACAAGACAAGTTTCCTTTAAGAGGAGCAGATATAGTTTAATTTACGACCTGACAGGAACATTCCTATTTGTATAATATTATTAGCAATAAGCAAAATATTTGCAAAATAAATCTCTCTGTATTTTTTTTGATAAATCTAATTTCCTTGGAGAAAGCCCGCTCGGTGTTCAAGTGTATTGATGAACCGGGTATCTGCGGCGCCTTTGGGAATTTTTCGATAAGGAAGATTAGCATCCAAGCACAAACCAAAATGTCTATTGACAAGCATGAAGTCTGGAAGCTGGCGAGATGCTCGCAGACATGGCTGAATCCCCGCTTTGAAGCGTCTTGTCAACAGTAATCATTAGCAAACAAGGCTGCGGCCGGCCACAAGGCACATTCTATGGAATAAAAGATGGGGGGAGCACAGAATGCATTCTCCCAGCTAAACAACTCTCTGCCCCCTGGCACAATGCAAGATTTTACACATCATCCCATCGATAGGAAGCAACTAGCAACAATTGGGATCCATAAATAATTCTTTTTTATGTGGACGGGAACATCAAAGGTGTCCTGCCATATGAATGATTCTCATTATTCTCCTCCTGAGAGGAGCCTCATAGATCTGGCACTAACTTGTAGAAGGTGCTAATGATGTGAGGACAAATGGAGGACTGTTCTCCACTCAGACTGCTTGCATAGGCTTTCCTTTTCTTTCGTTTTTTTTTTTTAAATTTAGAACACAGGTTTGATCATTGCTTGAAAAATACTTTATTTTCTGATTTATTTTTACATCTTCATTTATAATTTATATGTTGTCTTTTATTCTTTTATTATATATTATTGTGTTTACTTTTTACATTTTTTAACTATTAATCATTTTTCTATTATTTAATTGTTATATATTTTTTACTTTATTAATTACCCATAATATATATATATATATATATATATATATATATATATATATATATATATATATATACACACACACACACACATATATACTGTATACATACATGTATATTAATAATAACAATAATAATGATAAATATTTTTAATATATAGTTATTATTATTATTTTATGCCTAGATTATCTGTGATGATTTTTAGCCTGTTTTTTTTTTTTATAGCCTTTTAATATATATATATATATATATATATATATATATATATATATATATATATATATATATAGATGAGCGAATAGTGAGATATTCGATATTCGTACGAATATCCAGCGAATATTCGATCCCATTAAAGTCTATGGGAACAAGTATTCGATTAGTGAAAAACATCTATTTGACCATTTGGAAGGTAAAACCGGAAGCTTGGGGATTTGAACGCTTATTTGTCGAATATTCGAATATCTCACTATTCGATCGAATATCTATTCGATCAAACAGAATTCGCTCATTACTATATATATATTAATAATCAATCAAAAATAATATAATAATCAATCACATTCCAACCTCTCTGCCATGGCCAAGAACAAAGACCTGTCTAAGGACACCAGGGACAGAACTGTAGACCTGCACAAGGCTGGGATGGGCTATAGGACAATAGACATGCCGCTTGGTGAAAAAGCAGCAACTGTTAGTGCAATTATTAGACTGTCAATCTTTCTTGGTCTGGGGCTACATACAAGATCTCAACTCATGGAGTAAGGATGATTCTGAAAAAGGTCAGGAATCAGACCAGGATTACACTGGAGAACCCGAAGAGAGCTGGGACCACAATTCAGGTTCAAATTACCATTAGCAACACACTACACTATCATGGATTAAAATCCTGCTCACACAGCACATGATCAGGCCCTATATTATCTGTAATGATTTTTAGCCTCAGTTCAATCCTGCATTCATATTCCTGTTTTTTTTTTTATTTTGTTCTAACATAAGCTTGATGGATCCTATTAAACTAATTGTGGCCAATTGGCGTCTATCATGGTGTCCATGATTTTACAAAAAAAAAAAAAAAAGTGTTGAATCACTGCTCATTTTTTTCCACAATTTTTTTTTACACTTTTGGCATTGGACACTTTCAACGCAGACATAGGTACAGCCTTATTTTTATTCTACATAGTACTGGGGAGTTTTATCAAACATGGTGTAAAGTGAAACTGGCTCAGTTGCCCCTAGCAACCAATCAGATTCCACCTTTCATTCCTCACAGACTCTTCAACTGGCGTCAGAAAGTTACATAGATTTGTAATTTACTTTTATTTAAAAATCTCAAGTCTTCCAGTACTTATCAGCTGCTGTCTGTCCTGCAGGAAATGTTTTCTTTTCAGTTGGACACAGTGCTCTCTGCTGTCCAAGACAGGAACTGTCCAGAGCAGGAGAGGTTTTCAATGCGGATTTGCTACTGATCTGAACAGTCCCTGACATGGACAGAGGTGGCAGCAAAGAGCATTGTGTCAGACTGGAGAGAATATACCACTTCCTGCAGGAAATACAGTAGCTGATAAGTATTGGAAGGACTCTTTGGAGACCCAGTAGTCTACTAGCCTGGGTAACTACGGTGTCATTTATGTATGTATACTATATATATATATATATATATATATATATATATATATATATATATATATCTTAATCAACAAACCTTCATCTAGCTATAATGTATTTCCTGCGCGGTGACTCATTATGAAATCATATCACCATGTGTCACTTATGTTTTGCAGAGCAGGGAATGTAAATGACTTTACTAATTATACGATTTGGTTTTTTTTATTTTACTTTTCTTCCCGCTATTAAGTATTGTGTTACATGTGCCAAGAGTGTTTTTGCATGTCGCTAATAGAACAGCACAACGTGTGGTCACCTGCAGTACTGCAAGTAAAGCGTAAACACTTTAATATGAGTCATCAATCAGACAAGGAAAAGGTGGATATTATAACACTGTCTTAGGTCCCTATTACACTGAGCGATTTTGAACAATTAACGACTATATGCCACGTTTACACGGAACGATAATTTGCCCGATCGTACGATTAACGATGTCGGAGTAACGTTTTTTTTTCATAACAATCAGCATTTAGATGGTTCGCTATATCATACGGAAAAATTTTTGCGATCGCTTAAGCCTATCTCACACATTGGTTAAATCGGCGAACGACTGTTCACACAGAACGATCTGCGAATTTTTTTGCGAACGATCAACAATGATTTGAGAACTTGTTGAAAGACCAAAATGAATGATTTCTCGCTCGTCGTTTGATCGTTCGCTGCGTTTACACGTACGATTATCGTTCGAATTCGATCGTTATTGTGGGAATTCGTGCGATAATCGTTCGCTGTAAACGCAGCATTACAATAAACGGTTGAAAGCGCGATTTATCGTTTACCTGAAATCGTTCAGGATATTACACAGAACGACGGTCGTTAGATACGATCGTTATTACGATCTTTATTGCGATCGTTACTATGATCGTTTATTCCTTCTGATCTCAGCAAAACAATGAACAATGTGCAATTACACTGAACGATTAGTGAAAAAATGTGGAACTTGAGTGAACGAACGTGGAACTACAGCGAACCATTAGCGAACGATTAATGATAATTTTAGGTTCAGATCTAAATTAACGATCAACGACATACAAACGATTTTTCGATCGTTGCCTGCAATTACACAGAACGATTATTGTTAAAATTCTAACGATATAACGATTTTTTCACACGATAATCGTCCCGTGTAATAGGGCCCTTAGTAGAGAGACAAGTATGACCTTAGTAAGTGCCCTGCACTGTATCTTCTGATACTACAAGATATAGATATACTAAGCTGTAATATACAGCAGAAGTATGTGGTGCCAGGGCTCCCATTTATAGGATTACCTCTAGGTCTATTTGTACATTTTATGTAAAGATCAGAAGCCTTACTACTGACAAACACTATAAGAAGGGACATCTGGAAGGGGGCAAATACTTTTTTCCCATCTCTGTATAGACACAATTGGCAACTATAGATACCAGGGGAAGTAACAAGTCAATGATGGACAAATGATATGGAAGCGACTTGTCCGTGTATAAGGAGGAAATCTGCGCATTAAGCCTCTCTGAATCTCCCCGGCACAGCTGAACAAACTTTGTCCATTTGTTGGAGTTAAGATCCAGGACGAGGAGACATGACTCATCTGTAGATTGAGCGCACAGACCGACCTAACCTTCCCTCTGATCTCTGTATCAGGAGCCAGAAGCCATTTGTCTGTAGATCCTGCGCATTTCTGAGCTTTTATGCCCGGCCTGGGAATACATTATATAACTCAGATTTTTATGAGCTTTCTTGCTGCGTAAACAGATATTGTATTCACTTGACATTTTATTAAATCCTGTTTACAGGGAGTTCTTAGTCCAGATAGAGAAATAGATATAGTCTTAAAGGAGTTTTTCCCTCCCTGTAGTATCCAGGGCAGAGAGCCACTCATACATGTAATACTACATTTCCCCTCTAGAGGGCACCCACCTCTTCCTCACAATCACATGGTTGCCAGAGAGACTTCCAAGGCTTCATGATGTATACCAGGCCTCACTGATACAGTGCCCCCAGTTGTTGTTGAGGTGTAGCCAGAGAGGCAGATTGTGATTAAAGGTGTTATCCAGCTCTACAAAAACATGGCCACTTTCCCCCTACTGTTGTCTCCAGTTTGGGTGGGGTTTTGAAACTCAGTTCCATTGAAGTAAATGAAGCTTCATTGCAATCCGCACCTGAACTAGAGACAACAGTAGGGGGAAAAGTGGCCATGTTTTTGTAGCGCTGGATAACCCCTTTAAAAGCCGTATTGGCTTTTCTATGGTGGTACTACTCTTCCTTTTAGCAACATAAATGGCCTCTTTTGCGCACCAGCAGAAAAAGCGTCATATCAGATCCTTAATGTGTCCAAGGTCAATGGCGTGTGGACACAGCTCGAGGATCCACTGCTAGTAACATCTTCTCCAAAGTCTCAATGATCAATAAGGTAAACAAGTGCCAATCTGCTAGATCGGTGCTCGTTTACTGAGTATATTACGCTGCGTTTACACGAAGTGATAATTTACCCAATTGAATGATAAACGATTTCAAAGTAACAATGTGTTTTTTATAACGATCAGCATTTAGACGGAACAATATATCGTTTGGAAAATTCGTTATTGCGATCCTTTTAAGATCTCCTAAGCCTATCTCACACATAGGGTAAATCGGTGAAAGACTGTTTACACGAAGCAATCTGCGAATTTTTAGCGAACGACCAATGACGATTTGAGAACATGTTGTAAGATCAAAATGAATCATTTCTAGCTCGGTGCTTGATCGTTCACTGTGTTTACACGAGCCGATTATCATTCAAATGAGGTCGATATCGTGAAAATTCAATTATTGTTCCATGTAAACGCAGCATTACACAGCTCGATGATAGTTCAGCAAGGGCTGTGTATATATATATATATATAGAGAGAGAGAGAGAGAGAGAGAGAGAGAGAGAGATCGTTAGTGATGTCCATGTAGCCCTTGCCATACACTGTTATACATTACCTCTCTATGCTCCCAGTCTTCTCCCGCCCTCTGCTCCCACTCGCGGCTCCAGCTTTAGAGCGACCTGTCTGAGCTTACAGGCCGCTTAGCCAATCACTGGCTGAAGGCGCCATGAGTAAAAGCAAAGGGCAAGAGAAGACTGGGAACGTAGAGAGGTAATGTATAACAGTTCTTTCAATCATTAGCCATCGGCCGCACATCACTATTACATGTAGCAATGTACAGTCGATGATTTAAGGTTCGGCCCTCGTTATCAACAGCTGATTGTTGTCTTTGGTACACGATAATCGCTTCGTGTAATAGAGCCCTAACTCTCCAAGATAGATAGTCCAATAGTCCAGTAATATTATGGAAATTATGAACCCAGCAACTGTACACCGCATCCACACAGTGCCCTCATCCCCTTCCTACTCTGATCTCCTGTAAGAAAAGAGACCTCCCTTCCTAAGACCACCAAAACTGACACTAGAGATTAGTGAACTTCAGCAGGTTTGCTGAACTTTGAATCAAAGTTTGGGTTCGTTCCAACCGATCCTTAAACGTACTGTACTAAACGATTCCAGATGTTAAGCTGTTTTAGTGTGGTTCAGCAAGTTTGCTCATCAATACTTACCTGTTCATCCTCCCTTGGTGTGCCCCGCTGATTCCAGCAACCTCCATTTTCTGAGTGAGACGAGAGCGACAGCCCTCTCTACCAAATACTGGTGCTGTCCGGTCTCAGTCAGTTATTAGCTGAGCGGGCTGTCATTCTAGTCTCAGAAGTGGTAGCCTGCTCTGTCAATCACTGGCCATGGCACTGTGCCATCTCAGTCAGTGATTGGCTGAGCAGGCTGAAGGTGTCTGCATTCAGCGGGGGACACTGGAGACTCCCAGGAGGACACCAGTGGAGCGCGGATGGTAAGCACAGGCTTTTTTTTTTTCAAACAAAAAAAGCCACGATCTTAAAGAAATCTTCACGAACGTTGAAAAAATCTTGGTTTGTGAAGTTCAGTTAGCTCATCTCTATCTGATACTAATTTCTTATTGCCCTAGACCACCAAAAATACTAACACTTGGCTCATACCATCCTAGACTACCAGGAATAGACACCAACTTCATAATGCGTTAGACCACCAGAGATACTGATGCTAGCCCCGTACTGCCCTGGACTACCAGAGATAATGATAGTAACTCCTTGCTGCCTTGGACCACCAGAGAAAACGATACTAATCCCATTACTGTCCTAACCAACCAGAGATAATGATATGAAGCTCTTACTGCCCTAGACCACCAGGGTTAATAAACCAAAATACTAAGAAATGTAGGGCTGAATATGAATAGGGCGTCAAATTTTAATCAAAAGAATTTTTTTTAAATCTCTAATAACAGTACTAATCTAATGCTGTAAATCACCAAAGATTCTCTCATTAACCTCTTACTGGCCTAAGCCCCCATAAATTGTTCTAGACTACATGGTATACCTATATTAACTCTTGTCCTGCCCTGGACCACTGGGGATGCTTACATTAAACTCTTCACTTCTCTAGACCACCAGAGCTTTAACATAAAAGACTACAGTACTAGATTTTGTAACACCAAAGATCATACTTCATTATGTCTGAGAAATGGAGAAGCCCTATGTTCAGATCACAAAACCAATGAGGAACGTAATGGTATAACTAGTGATGGGCAAACTTGCCTAAAGTTCAGATTCAGCAACGTTCGTTTGAACCCAAACACTTGGCATTTGACTCCCGGAGCCTGGAAAATTTGGATGCAGTCTTAGCCTATGGATGTATAGATGAGTATTCATGTATTCCTGGAAGCCCAGGGCTGTATCCAACTTCTTCAGATTCCGGGATTCAAATGCAGTGTTTTTGGGTTCTGGTGAATGTTGCCAAACTCAAACTTTTGGCTAGTTCCCTCATCACTAGTTAAAACCTCAAACTCTACCATAAAGTGGTTAGCTTCAGGTGGGTTGATCATAGATATAATGGATTACAACCCTTTAGATCTACTCGATTTTGAGTTACAAGACTAATTTCCAGGAGTCCCTGTGTGTCATGTCCCTGGGTTACTGTAGTACATTTCCACCCAGGTTCTTGATAAACTGCTCCTTTCATTTCTATGTCATCCAGTAGTTAAACTATGTAGTGGACCGGATCCATAAAAGGTTTATGTTGCATGACATATTGAATATGCATCTCCTATAAAATGGCTCAGTGGCCGGGAAGACTACAATGATGATAAGATGAATGCTTCACAAGGTATATTTTCACTGGTATTTTTAATGAGCCAAAAGTGTAGCGTAGAGTGAAATGCTAATTGCGAGTTGCCAGAAAAAGGTTACTTATAAAATGTGCATAGAATTCCTGCCATCATTACAACCGCTTATTGCTCCTGTACGTCTCCGCGAAGTGAAAAAAAAATGGATACCTGTCATTTATTTTTATTCCAGACCTAATATAGTAGTGTTTAGCTGGAGAAAGCATCTCTCCGAAAGCTGAAGCTTGGACTACTTATTACCGAGCAGCTGTCTTCCAGGAAAAGTTCTTGTGGTCTTCCTTACTGTAATAATTCAATTTACTTCTTGGTCCGTTCAGTTCTTGGCAGCATATGATGACATGTCTGAAGCCTCGATAATGAGTATCGGCCACCAGAGGTATAGGAAACTATATGGAATATGTATGAAATGGTAAAAGACGGAAAGTCAACTACGTAAACAAGTTTAGGAATAGATGGGAAGGGGGATCCTTTTGTTACTGCTGTAGGTCAACATGATCGTGAGACAAAAGGGCAGACTGTGACCCATGTGCTCCTCTGCTGTCAATCTTCTATGTTTCTAGATCAATGCAAGGACTAGTAAGTTGTCTTGTAAAATTTTCAAGATCCAGTCGAAAAGGAATCTACTTTCAGATACACGGTAGAATAGAGCTTTAACGGGAGAACAGATCTGTAAAATGCCATCCAATGAAGAACGCCAAAGTCTGTTGGAAATATTTGATGAGATTGGAGGCATATAGAGGTACAGTGGGGCTCTTAACGGGTAACCCATAACAACTTCTTACAACGTGGAGGCTATAAAGGGTTGTTATATGACCATGGGCATGAAGACATCCTCTTGGCAAACACAGAACTAACTGTTTGCAAATTTTTCACCTCTGCCTACTATAAAAAATAATCCTATCTACTCAGTTTCTTCCCCATGGAGAGGTAGACTCATGACTAAAAAGGTTTACAATGACTTGTTGATTTGATATAATCTGAAGTGGGTGTCCCATGGCTGGAACCCTCAACGACTGCGAGGATGAGGATACTCTTGTAACTACTGAAGACTCACTCTCCAGTTTACAGTAGGCATGACATGGCAAAGACATGGTGACCACGAATAAATATAGAAAGCGTAGATCAAGGTCAAGTAGGTCAAGTCTAGTAAGTAAGCTGAGGTCCTACACTTTAAAAGGGGTTATCCAGCTTTACAAAAACATGGCCACTTTTTCCCCTACTGTCGTCTCCAGTTCAGGTGCAGTTTACATTTAAGGTCCATTTACTTCAATGGAACAGAGTTTCAAAACCCCACCCAATCTGGAGACAACAGTATGGGGAAAGCGGCCTTGTTTTTGTAGCGCTGGATAACCCCTTTAACAGAACTATAAAGAAAGGTGGTGCACAGCAGTCACTGGGGCCCATTTTTGGTGCACATACTACTTCTTTTAACAACATCGATGACAAGCTGCTGGCGTCACAACATGAAGTGGGAGCCCCTTATCTCCTCCTCTTTTCTTGGGGCTCGTAGCAGCCACATGCGCTGCCTCTTTGGTTTGGAATTATTACTTAGCAATAACAAATAGTTACATGACTGAGACCCTTATTAACCCTGACAATTGGGGTACCCAATCTCAACAGGGAAGAGGTTGCAAATGCATAGTCACTCAGCTATAGGGAATGGGAATCTACCATATACACATACAGCCACTCCATATGAAGGATTGAAGTTGTACCCCCACTGACAAGGCTTTTATGGCCTATCCATGATGGGAAATCCTTTGAGTACTTATATACCAATATTTTACCTACCTGTGACATGTTTAAAAAACTTGCAATACATATAAAAAGTCAAAATTGACTCACAGACGCCAATGGCGCGGCTCTGCGGAGACATTTTGGGGGGGGGGGGTTGTACTAATAATATATGCATAGTTAGAGCAGGTAATTAACAAACAAGGAGACAGGGAAATGTGTCAGTGATTATTCTAAATTTAGTATAGCAAACCACAGAGGATAATGACTGTGACCTTCTCCACCGCCGGATAATGACGAAAAACAATTTCAAATCAGAAAGTTTATTCTTGATTTTATAAGTTACTATTTTTTTTTTTTTACTAGAAACGAATGACAGTACTTTTATTTCTTGTTAATTATAAGGAATTCTGATTTAAGGGCAAAGTAAAAAAAAAAAAAAAATGTCACCCACACTGGCCCACATATGAAGCTACTGAGTGCAATTCTTACTAACACCCACCTATGGAGGAACCACATATGCTCCTCCCCCTTTTACCCCCCTCTATGCTATTAAGCAGAAATCAGAGTTCACATGACAAAAACTCACATGAGCTATATTTTTTTGTGTTCAATAGGATTTCCACTCCACTTTCTGCCCAAAGAATTGACATGTCAGTAATTTTGACGGAGTCCGTTAGACAAATTCCGCTCAAATTCTACGCCTATTCTGCCAGAGCTGAAGAGGAGGAAATTTTAAGCAGAAAACTTTCCTCTTTAGGGTGCGTTCACACCTACAGGATCCGCAGCAGATCTGCAGCAGATCCGCAGAAGATTTAATGGTGCAGATTTGATGCTGTGTTCAGTTATTTAAATGAAATCTGCTGCGGATCCGGTAAGTGTGAACGTACCCTTAATTCCTTGCATATTCCAAGTCTCGCCTAACTTTTTATGAGGCTGGCCTAAAAATATTTACCTACATTTTGGCTCACCTTCAGTATGTCACATTAAGTCAAGCCTCTATTACTTCAAAACCATACCTTCCCTGTTAGGCCACATCCCATTGGCAAAAACATCACAGAGAGCATCTAAAATACATCATGTACTAAATTTTATGCAGGATGCCCTAAACCTTGAAACAATTACTTACAAGGTCCCTGACAAATTGGACTAGATTTCTTCAAAATTTCAAACTTAAACAGTTTAATGTTTTTATTTTCTCCTTTTGGCAATTTTTGTTTTCTAAAGTAGCACAAAATATTGTTAAATATGAATATATTTCATAGTTGCCATAAAAAAAAAAAAATCACACCCAAAAGTTTAAAAAATATTAAGAAACAAACAAACAAACAATGTTGGTGAGCAACTCTATAAAATAAAAACACATTATTCCACATACATTACCAGTTTTAAGTAATGGAAAAAGCCATCATATGGTCATACTCTACATAAGGCTTAAAGAGGTTGACAATGTATGATCGGAAGATACTGAAACTCCGGTAATCCTTTATTTCAGTAGGTAAAGCAGTGCCACTCTAACTCATGTGGTTGTGCCTGGTACTGCAGCTCAGCTTTATTTACTTGAAAAAAAAAAAAACTTCACGGTAGTACCATACACAACCACTTAGTCCTAGATGCCATTGTGTCAGGCAAGCCAAACAATAGGGTCCCTTCATTCTCATGTTTATGGGTTTAAGTAGCTGATCATGCATTTATGGTCTATACCAAAACTACAATTCCCATCATACCTGTCTAGGCATGATGGAAATTGTAGTTTGGAGGTCCACAGTCAGCTCTACTAGTCCCACAAGGGCACCAAGCTATGGTACAGTACTTGAAGGACAGGGAAGATGCACAAGTTGCGCCATCAAACCTTGACCCCCATTTTCTCCCTTACTTGAGCCATTTGCAGCTCGTGTATCCCGAGCGGATTCTCCTCTTTGTAGTATTTATATGTTTTGATGCAGATTTCCCACAGGGGCCGGGAGAACAGTAAAAGCCTGCACACCCTGACCAATTATCCCAATGGCTGCCCTTGTGGAATACAGCATGGCAAGTTTCAGCAAGTTACAAGGTTTTTTTCCTTCTTACAATGAAGAAAATGATGAGGTCTGCAAAGAGTTTTACTCCATAAAATCATCACCTTCAGGCACAATTTTATTCAGTCATTTATTACATTTATAACAGACACGTTCAAAGCTATTGTAAAATACACCGCAATCTCCGGGAGGTAAGACTACCGCCATCACATTTTCCAGACAGAATAAAGTTTCACTAGTTGATATAGGAGGGTAAATTAATTTTGTATTAATTTTCTTCCAGTTCAATTCTGATAATGTACCACATAGGAACTCAATGCAATTCAATGCAGACACTGAAACAGCAGGGAATACATGAGATAAAAGAGATCAGGTAGAAGAAGTCAGTTTTAAATGCAGCTCTATATGTTTATCATACAAATATATAATGTTGGGTGTAAAAACTAAAAGTCAGAGAACATACAGTACAACAGCAACAACTTGTCCAGTGCAGACACTGAAGCAGTAGGGAGTACATGAGCTATAAGAGATCAAGTAGAAGAAGTCGGTTTTGAATGCAGCTCTATATGTTTATAATACTAATATATAAAGTTGGATGTAAAAACTACATGTCGGAGAACATACAGCAGCAGAACTTGTCCAGCACAGACACTGAAGCAGCAGAGAATATTGAAAAATTGGGTAAATGTAGAAGTCAGTTCTGAAGACAACACTGGATGTACATTATTCTGATGTATAATGGCTGCTATACATTACTCAGAACATACAGCAGCAGAACTTGTCAAGTGCAGAGACTGAAGCAGCAGGAGATGACTGTCACAGCTAAGAAGGTAGTTTTGAGAGAAATCTTATACCTGCTTCATCTTAGCATATTAGGTCTAAAGGAAGGATAACATTTTTGGGCAATGTGCCACAATATAACATATCTGATACAGCCAGTGAAACAGAAAAAATATTCTAGTGTACAATGCAAGATGGATTTAAAGGGGTATTCCACTCAGGTAAAATATATGTTAATTCAATTGTTCCATACTTTTTATTACTTGTTATTCTCCTTCCCCAAGTTCTGAGCTGCCTGCTTTCGGCTGAAGACACAGAAATCTGTGTGTGAGTTTTTCGCTCCACCTTCCCCTCCTCCCCCCTTGCTTCCGAGATGGCTGATGTAAACAACATCCCTGGTAGGCTGTCCCTGCACTCTGTGATGCTGGGAGGGGTTATCTGATGTCACGTTGCTGGTGACCTCACTGTGATTAACCCTCCCAGCATAAGAAGAAGTCAACTCTGAAACCATAAGTGGATCTGCATAAATGCTAGAATGCCTAAGACACAATGAATGGCGTGAGGAAATGCACAACAACTCTCAGTGCAGTTCAATGCAGACAGTGAAGCAGCAGGGAATAACTGTCTCATCTGAGGTCAGTGCTTTGAAGCTGATTATGCATGCAGTTTTATATGTACATTATACTGTGTGTATAATGGCTGGTCTAAAGTCCACATGTCCAACAATGCAACACAGCATCACATGTTCAACACAGACCCTGAATTACTGTTATAGTAGTGTATAATACATAGTGTACATGTCTAGTTTTAGAATATAGGCAGACACTGATGCAGCAAGGAGTTAAGCTAGGGATGAGCAAACCTTGAGCTTGTTTGGGTCAATCTGAACCAGAGTGTGCCGCATTTGATTACCCGTGGCTGCGGAGAATGGATGCATCCAACTTCTTCAGCCACTGGTAATCAAATGCAGAGTGTATGGGTTTGGACAAAGCAGAGCGTGCTCGAAATTCGCTCATCTCTAGTTAGAGCCATATGAAGCAACAGAGAGAAGTAGATTCTGAATCCAATCTAAACACCCATGCCTACAGACTACATTGGTAATGCACCTTAGCCGGTCCAGTACAGGTTTGATTGCGACTGTAGTATAACATATGACTTATATCTATCGGGGGCAGCTCAAAAATCCTATGGAGCCTTCTGGACTGGGTTGGACTTTACCCATCTGAACCTTTGTTCCTCCCAGGATAAGAGGAAAAAAAACAAACATATAAGATCGATACCAACAGTAATAATAATAATCTCTTATGCAGTGTCGGAATGGGGTATCTGGGGCCCATCATAGGAAATGATCCTGGGGGCTCACCAATGAAGAATCAGTAAAAAACAACATATCAGTCAGTGCTTGTGCAGGTTCTAAAGCTGGGGACCCACCGGAGGATTCTCCGGTCCTCTTGTGGGTCAATCCGGCACTGCTTATGTCTATAACCACCCAAGGCCAAACTATCCATAAGCGACTTATTATACTGTATGTATAGTCTATCCATATATTGGTTGCGTTGGTCATTATATTGATGATTAGGCCATATAATTGCACAATATTCCTATATACCGTAAAACCCTCACGATTTTCTTTCGTGCCCTTTAAATCACATTATTAATAACTCAAAAAAAGTTACAACTCTATATCTCTAATCACCTGTTTTCGGGAAGGATATTTGATAAATGGACTTCAGCTGACCTAACACTCAGTTTCGCTGTTGCAATTCCCTTCAGATTGTCATCTGACCTTTGCAGGGCGCTCTAAGCTGTGGACGACTTTTCAGGCCTCAGATAAATATTTGGACAGAAGAAGGAAGCAATACAATTCTTCAAAGGCAGATAAGTTTGATGAAATAAGTATCAGATCAGGCAAAAAAAAAAAAAAAAAAAAAATGTTAGGGGCGATGGGTGGGAAGGCGGAGGGGGGGAAGTGTTTGTAGGGCTTACGATAGGCCATGCGCCGCACATTGGATAGCAGTTGATCTTCAAGTCCTTGGTTGACATTAATATAAACACAGAGATGATGGGAATAAAGACAAGTTCAAGACGAGGCTACGGCTCTTGTGGATTTTAGTAGTTCAGGTCAATCACAGATCTTCGTTCCTCCTGTAAGGCATCTTCAACCACCCCCGGCATTTGAGAAGTGATATTTGACTTGGCACTTGGTAAACAGCCATGCAGTAAAAACATCGGCTCTTAGGTGATGTTCAATGGACCCCGAGGAGCCCAATTAACCTTAAGTTGTTTCACAGATACACGTGGATGACGTGGACAAAAAGTTCAAAATGTTTTCGAAAAGGCAGCGGTTTAACGTTAAAGAGCAATGTAATGAACGGTCAGTCTTAAAGGGGAACTCCACTTTCAGTGGAATCATTCATTACGAGTTTTTTATATGATTTCTTAGCTACACTGGTGGAGGGTAACATTGATGAATTTCCATGATCTGAAGATTCGGTGTTGTCTCTATCTGAGTAGAACTGGTAAAATGTGCATGGACGTAGCTGTAAGGAAAAGAAAGATGGTGGAGGCATAGACATAGCTACCATAGAAGCAGGGAAGGCAGCTGCTATTGGGCTCCTGCAGGAGGGGGGCCCGGGGAGGCACAGGGAAGATAAGAGCCAACCTTCTGTTTAACCACTTATGTACTGCTGTGTGTAAGTAATCCAAAGTTCATTTACATGCTGCAACATAAAAATGGGTTAATAAGCAGAAGACAAGGCGATCTCTGCTTCAATGCTTTGATAACTCCTGACCTCTGTTCTCCTGAGCCCTGCAGAGGTCGGGTGTTATCAGTGCACGATTCATCTGCTTCTCTTCTGCTTTTAACCCCTTTTTGTGCTGCAGCATGTAGGTGAGATTTATGTCACTTACACACTTCAGTACATAAGGGGTTAAGCAGAAGGTAGTCTGCTCCTGCTCCTAATGGGCCCTTATAGTTAAATGCAGTGGACTGACAGAGCAAGCAGCGATTGGCTCTCTGCTCTGCCATAAAAGACTTTATTCTTTGGCCACATCACCAAGTATATATATATCGTATATTCTGGCGTATAAGGCGACTGGGCTTATAAGACGACCCCTGATTTTCAAGCAGATTTTCAGGGGTTTGCCTTATACGCCCCCGAAAATCTTAAAGGATACCTGTCACCCCCCTGTGCCGGGGTGACAGGCTCCCGACCCCCGTTAGATCCCCCTATACTTACCTAATCACGCGGGGTCCCGCTTCCTGATGCGGTCGGGTCACAGAGATTTCAGCTCCCGAAGCCCGGCGCGCGCGCACACAGGAGAGTCTGATGCCCATAGAGAATGACGAAGCATTGGACTCCCCATTCATTCTCTATGAGCTTCGGACTCTGCTGTGTGCGCGCGCTTCGGGCTTCGGGAGCTGAAATCTCTGTGATCCGACCGGATCCAAAAGCGGGACCCGGCGGGATCAGGTGAGTATAGGGGGATCTAGCAGGGGGTCAGGAGCCTGTCACCCCGGCACGGGGGGTGACAGGTCCTCTTTAACCCCTGCCTGTGGTCAGGCAAGGGGTTAACTGCAGCTGAATAAAAAAACAAAAAAACAAAACATTTTACTCACCTAGGGCCTGTTCCCGCCCTCCGCACGCCTCCGGTACCGTTCCCGTACCGTTGCAGTATGACGTACACTACCTGCATCGGGGACGGAGATCGCCAAACCTCTCCCCGGCAGCAGTGCCTCTCATCGGAGAAGCTCGGAGACGCTCGGCTGCCGCGAGAGCTTCGGAAGAATGAGAGAGGCGCCACAAATTCCTGAAGCCTCTCTCATTCTCCCGAAGCTCTCCTGGCTGCCTAGCGTCTCCGAGCCTCTTCGATAAGACGCTTGGCTGCCGGGGAGAGGTACGGCGATCTCCATCCCCAGAGCAGGTAGTGTACGTCACACTGCCTGTGCCGGAAATGGTACTGGAGGCGTGCGGAGGCCGGGAACAGGCCCTAGGTGAGTAAAATGTTTTCTTTTTTTTATAGTGGTCGCCAAATCCCCGGCGTATAAGACGAACCCCGACTTTAACCCCGACTTTAACTTTGATTTTTCAGGGTTAAAAAGTCGTCTTCTACGACGGAAAATACGGTGTATATACATATACATATACACTCACCGGCCACTTTATTAGGTACACCATGCTAGTAACGGGTTGGACCCCCTTTTGCCTTCAGAACTGCCTCAATTCTTTGTGGCATAGATACAACAAGGTGCTGGAAGCATTCCTCAGAGATTTTGGTCCATATTGACATGATGGCATCACACAGTTGCCGCACATTTGTCGGCTGCACATCCATGTTGCGAATCTCCCGTTCCACCACATCCCAAAGATGCTCTATTGGATTGAGATCTGGTGACTGTGGAGGCCATTTGAGTACAGTGAACTCATTGTCATGTTCAAGAAACCAGTCTGAGATGATTCTAGCTTTATGACATGGCGCATTATCCTGCTGAAAGTAGCCATCAGATGTTGGGTACATTGTGGTCATAAAGGGATGGACATGGTCAGCAACAATACTCAGGTAGGCTGTGGCGTTGCAACGATGCTCAATTGGTACCAAGGGGCCCAAAGAGTGCCAAGAAAATATTCCCCACACCATGACACCACCACCACCAGCCTGTACTGTTGATACAAGGCAGGATGGATCCATGCTTTCATGTTGTTGACGCCAAATTCTGACCCTACCATCCGAATGTCGCAGCAAAAATCGAGACTCATCAGACCAGGCAACGTTTTTCCAATCTTCTACTGTCCAATGTCGATGAGCTTGTGCAAATTGTAGCCTCAGTTTCCTGTTCTTAGCTGAAAGGAGTGGCACCCGGTGTGGTCTTCTGCTGCTGTAGCCCATCTGCCTCAAAGTTGGACGTACTCTGCGTTCAGAGATGCTCTTCTGCCTACCTTGGTTGTAACGGTTGGCTATTTGAGTCACTGTTGCCTTTCTATCAGCTCGAACCAGTCTGCCCATTCTCCTCTGACCTCTGGCATCAACAAGGCATTTCCGCCCACAGAACTGCTGCTCACTGGATGTTTTTTCTTTTTCGGACCATTCTCTGTAAACCCTAGAGATGGTTGTGCTTGAAAATCCCAGTAGATCAGCAGTTTCTGAAATACTCAGACCAGCCCTTCTGGCACCAACAACCATGCCACGTTCAAATGCCCTCAAATCACCTTTCTTCCCCATACTGATGCTCGGTTTGAACTGCAGGAGATTGTCTTGACCATGTCTACATGCCTAAATGCACTGAGTTGCCGCCATGTGATTGGCTGATTAGAAATTAAGTGGTAACGTGCAGTTGGACAGGTGTACCTAATAAAGTGGCCGGTGAGTGTATATATTATATATAGTGTGTGTGCTTTTTGATGTGTGTGTGTGTGTGGGGGGGGGGGGGGGCTGTACATTTATTTTTTTTTGCTATGGGGCCCCATGAATCCTAGCTATGCCCCTGCATGGAGGACTACACTCTATGTCATCAGCAGGTAGCTTCAAAACACTACAGATACGTGGTTAGTAGGCAGGGCATGACTCCACTCATCCCATTGAGAAACAATGCCGTGGATCTCTCCAAAGCATGAAGCAGCTGATAACAGGGAATAATAGAAAGTTATTCTACTAACAAGCAAATAAAGGGGCTAACTCAGCCATGGGCTACATTGTATCTTGGTGGACACTAACCAAAAAGGGGTCTTCCAGTTGCACATATTGAAGGTCTAGCTCTGACTATTACACAGTCCACAGAATCGGAAGTAGTTGGCTCTATTCAGCCATAGAAGGAATCAATTGAGGCCTCCCTTAATAGACACCTAAGAGAAGAAGCCACCAGAGACTGTCAGAGACTTCTTCTCTCACAGAAGAATTGGTGCAGAGATTCTGCTCGGAACCCCTGCCCGCTATGTTTTTCAATGGGAGGTCTAGCGCACCTTTGCTCTCTGTGTCTCTCCACTTAAAGGGCAAGTCCAGGCAGAGGTTTAAAAAAATGAAACTTCTCCAGAAGCATAAAGCATTACTTACCTGTCTATTCTAGTTTTGAAACTATAAAATATCCATTTGTTTTGGGGGGTTTTGTTGTGTTTTGTGTTTCTGCACTTCCTGATTGAGCAGATGTACTCAGTACTACAGGTTCCAGAGTGCAATGCTTTCCCTCACAATCAGAGAAATCAGTGCAACACCTGCTTCTGGCCGGTCAGAGATAGTGAATCACTCAGGGGATTGGGGGATCCAGTCAAGCCTCCTGTGACATCACGCCCTCCCCCCTGTCTGCATCATCAGCCTGATCTCAGCAAACACACACAATGTGAGGCAGAGGCATGGGATATTTGTCTCCTAAGGGTGAGAGCAGAGGGAGCAGGAGACAATGTGGATTGGCACAGAGGCCATTTTTTTTTCACTTCCTGGATTTCTATCAGCTATCAGTGTGGCAGAACTGTAAAGATATGGTAATACATTGTATAGTCACATATATTTAACTTTTAATGTACTTTTAATAGAAAACAAGTTTTACTTATCCGGAGTTCCCCTTTAAAGAATTGACATGTCAATTCTTTGAGTGGAAAGGTGCAGAGAGTGGAGGCACGCGAGACCTACCATTGGAAGATATAGCAGGTGGGATTCGGCGTCGAGTCCACGGGCGAGGGTTTCAAGCAGGATTTCTCTGCGCTGATTCCGTAGTGTAAACAGGCACTTAGGTAGCCGGAAACATAGCTATTGGCCAAAGGAGTGTTTAGTCGCTATCATATGTTTATGGATAGCTCAGCGGTTTCGGGTAGTCGAGGGCTTGTTGAAGATCTTCAACCCAGGAGTTGCCCAGGAGTTGCTTTAACTCATCGATCCACCTACGGTTTCTCTTTGCAATTAAGGATTTACATGTAGTATGGGGTTATAACACATATACTTGATTTCTTATGTGTTTTCTCAAAGTGCAAAATCACAGCTTTACTCCATTTTCGGATACAACCTCATAAATAATATTTCCCATTAGAGAACTTTGTTTTATTACAAGGAGATTATGGAAAAATAATTCCTCCTCCCCACTGTTTGAAGTGCTTCTAATTGGAACTTAAGGTAATTACCTGACCGGTTCTTTAAATAGCACTTAAGGTCACCCGCATAGATAATAATAAACACGCAATTCACTACAGCAATGTGTGGCCCAGACTCATTACCGTATTCTTATATATTATTATTAGCTGTACTCTAATGTCTCATATGAATCACTGTGTATCCGCACAAACATGAGTCAATACAAGTTTTATGGGCTTCACCATAACTCTTCTGTTAGGAAAATAAATATTATTATAATAGTTATATTCTTGTATATAGGAGGCAGTATTAGGCTATGTTCACACAGCATATATTTTCGTAAATCATTATTACGAAAATATACAGTACGTTACCTTGCTCCGGCTGGAGCCGTGGGCTAGAGTATTTGTGCCCTAACCTTGCACCACCCCTCCATCCCTCCTCATCATTAGGAATGCCACTGGCAGAATTTTTCCTATTCCTCTGCAGTGAACACTGCACAGGTGCCTTAATGATCCAGGCCATGTGCCGTGCTCACACAGCTGATGAATAGGAGACAATCTGCCTGGAGCATTCCTAATGATGAGGAGGGCGGGGAGGAGGGACAGAGAGGTTGTGCCAGCCTAATGCATAGTCACTCTAGGCAACAGCCGTTTGGCACAGGGCTGCCAGTTTAAAAGTAGTTTTTTAGGACAATAACTGCATCACCTGCCAAACGGACCCCAGGACAGATCTTGGATTTAAAGCAGCTATCTGAAGGTACAAGTGGTTTGGGGTGGGCAGATTGTGGGTACAGAGTCGCTTTAAATAATACTTCCATATAGTGCCTAAATAACAGTATCATAAATAATGTTGCATAATGGTGATTAAAAAAAAAATAGTGCCACATAGTTGTCCTGATAAATAAGCCTGAACCAAGTTTAGGATCAGGAATAGAAATGCTGTCTGGCTGGGTCAATGTTTTCAATGGTTGTACCCTGACCCTGGACGTACAGTACAATATAGCTTTAAAGTGTTACTATCATTTGCAGAAGCAACTTTTGACATGTCAAAATTTACCAATGGCAGCTGGTCTCACTCCGGAGACCAACTGAGATCCCGAGATACAGCCAAGGGGAGTTTGCAACAGCCACTTCTCCCCCAGGCTGTCAATCAAACCCAAGTCATTCGTTTCAATAGAATCCAGGTTTAGAACAAGTTGTATCTCCCTGCTGGCCAGGTGTGGAGCACATTGCTGTGCACTTTCCCCAACTTTATGTTGCGATTGTCTCAAGAGTGAGACCCAGCTCAATCGGTAACTTTTAACATGTCCGAGTAGATGTCAACAGTTACTGCAAATGACACACATTAAGTGATTTCGCCATTAAAAATCATCGGCTTCCGACACAGATTGTTTTTTTTATAGGACTTCTACATCCAGGGCTCATCTGTGGTACATACAGGCAGGATTACCACCCAGTCTGAGAGAACAGAATCTTATTATTCTGAGAAATTTGTAGAAAAATACTCGTAATCTAGAACTCGAGACTGACAAAAGCCACCCCGATGCATTGATTTTCTTCCAATCTGTCACTCTTAAATAAAAGTCTGATATTATCATATTGAATGTCATATTTATTATGCCGCTCCTGCTTTATCGGAAGTTACAGCATCCTGCCTAAGTGGGACAGGAATTTAAATTTCCCTTTGTAATATCTCGCAGTGAAGACCGGGCTAAACATTCTTTCCCTTAGAAAATGAAATGTTACCAAACGCAAAGTGAAATGGGGAAAAATTATGGGAACTTTTAAGTCCCTGCTGAAAAAAATTGGAATGTAAATTGATCACATCAAACTATCGAAGCCTTTGGACTCAACATTTATATTATACATGTTCTGTGGGAGGGTACAGGAAACGAAAAACGTGGCGGCTTTCTTTGAAAGTAAACATCCACCCTAAGGGTCCTATTACACGGGGGGATGAAGGGCCGATCAATATTATAAATGAGATCGGCACTAGTTTACTGAGCCTTTTACACGGCCCAATAATCATTTAGCAAGGGCTGCACGGACATCGTTAGCGATGTTCGTGCAGCTCTTGCCTTAACAGTTAATACTTTTTCTGTCCACATTCCTGGAGTTCTACAGGTGCTCTGTATGCGTCCTGGCATCGCATGCTGCAGCCAATCACTCGCCAGGACTGCTGTAGCCAGTGATTGGCCAAGCGGCCTGTCAGCTTAGACAAGCCACTCTGAAGCTGCAGCGTGCGGTGTCGGGATGCATACAGAGCGCAGGAGAACTGCAGGAATGTGGACAGGTAAAGTACTGAACACATTACTGATAGAGCACACTTTTTCCCATCTGTTGTCAGATTCTCCACACCAGCCAAGGACATGGTACAGATCTACAGTCATTTTATTTCATTTGATGTATTCTCCTTTAATTTTTATGCAGTAAGATGAGAGAACATACATTAATGACAATGTGAAAATTACTAATCTAGGGACCTTTGAACTTCGTACATCAAAGGGCCAAAGTGCTAAAAGGAAAAGAAAATGCTTATAAAAAGTTTTAACCCAAAATGAAAAATCTAGGTCGTCACTGCATACATAAGCATGCCTAGAGAGAAATAGAAAGAGGAGACGGCACACCATTAGTGAACATGCATAGTCAGAACTATAAAGAAGAGTCATGGCACCATTCAGGATCATGCGACGTGAGAACTGGAAAGAATAGTCTTCATGCCATTCATGAGCATGTGTAATAAAGGCTAGAAAGAAAAGTCAGCACACCAATCGTGATCATGCATAGGGAGATCTATCAAGAGGAGTCATTACACCATTCAGAAACATGCGTACTGAGAACCATCAAGAAGAGTCGTCACACTATTCAGAAACATACGTACTGAGAACTATCAAGAGGAGTCGGCACACTATTCAGGAACATGCGTAGTGGGATAATGTTTGTTATCCAGGTCCCCACTATACAATACTGAGGGTAGTATTTAAATATATAGCAATGTTTTGAGCTGTTGAATCTTCCCCAAGCTATGGTAGATGATGTAGACCTCTTATAGTGGAAGGCCATCGGTAGTGGATGAATAAGACTGTGATGGGAAGTGCGTTGGGAGAGTCGTCACACCATTCAGGAACATGCGTAGTGATAGCTAAGAGGAGTCGTCACACTATTGAGGAACATTCGTAGTGGGATAATGTTTGTTATCCAGGCCCCCACTATACTATACTGAGGGTAGTATTTAAATATATAGCAATGTTTTGAGCTGTTGAATCTTCCCCAAGCTATGGTAGATGATGTAGACCTCTTATAGTGGAAGGCCATCGGTAGTGGATGAATAAGACTGTGATGGGAAGTGCGTTGGGAGAGTCGTCACACCATTCAGGAACATGCGTAGTGATAACTATGAAGAGGAGTCGTCACACTATTCAGGAACATGCGTAGTGATAGCTAAGAGGAGTCGTCACACTATTGAGGAACATTCGTAGTGGGATAATGTTTGTTATCCAGGCCCCCACTATACTATACTGAGGGTAGTATTTAAATATATAGCAATGTTTTGAGCTGTTGAACCTTCCCCAGGCTATGGTAGATGGAGAAGACCTCTTATAATGTAAGACAATTGGTAGTGGATGAATACGACTGTGGTGGGAAGTACAGTAAGTTGGGTAATAAGACTCACTGGATGCAAGTAGAAATACCCTCTAAAAAACTACAAATTTGAAACTCCTATGTTGGATGGTGCCCCATGGAGTAACCCTTGTAGCCACCATATTACCTCATGTGAAGTGCCATCATACAGTGTACAAATGATCATACTATAAAATACAGCACACTGCAAAAAGTATACACAATGGCAGTCACAGAACACACTACAGACACTGAATACTGCCATATAGTGCTCACACAACATCGGTAAACAAATAATAGCTCTACGCAGAATCTAAAGTGATTTTATACCAATTCCCAATATTATAGAATTAATATTAAGATGCATGGGGGTCAAATTAAGACACAAGTGCCAGAAAACCCAATGCGTGCCCATGAGCAGGGGCCTTGGATGATCACACAGGCTGCACACCTCAAAGGTTGGCCGTTTTGATGGTACTGTTCTTCCATATGTCTTGTATATTCCCCGGAGCTAGGTATCAATGACATGGCTCATAGCCAGGTAAAAACTGCAAGCATGGGTTGGATCTTGGTGCCAAATTTTTTACCTTGATGGTACAAACAGCTGGGGAGTCTCGTGTGGCTCTCCACTAGTTAGAGAACATCCATAAGACTCCTTGTCGATTATGTGAACTTTTTGGATTTCTCTAACATTGAGCATTTTTCAAAAAGTTTCAAAATAACAACAGGTATAAATCCACCTTATTGACACATCCGCGAAGCTTTTTTCCACAACCATCAAAGCATTATTTTGGGGAAGAACTCGTCACTATCACACACTTGATGATTTTTTTTTCTTTTCTCTTGTTGCAAAATTACTTTATTAAGCTCAAAACCAAAATGCTCCTTCTACAACTGTCCAAATCAATACTCCATTTTCTTCAGTTTCAGGCAACTAATCTGTGGGGAGAATGACAGATTTGTGCTACATTGCATTGTGGATTTTCTATACTAGAAAATGAGTCTCCAAAAAAAAAAAAAAATCTTTCGGAGACGTTTGGACGTGGATTTTCTGTGCGATAAATTAGCAATTAAAAAAATGTGAGGCAATTTGTTTGATTTATGTGGATAAATAAATGCAATTTTGGGTAGAGAATGAGCCGGGATGAATAAGAGAAACATAGTAAGATGAAATGACCTTGATCTCTCGGGAAGACATGCAAAAATTAATTGTTTGGTGGGCTGAATTTTAAGGTTATTGGCGTTTGGCCTTCATGGGTCTTCACTGATCCTTTCCCACCTCATATAAATCATCTCTATAGGTCTTCCTTGCCGTTGTTGGTACTGTTAGGGCCATATTACTTGGAATAATATTTGGCCTAACAGGGTTAGCGATCAGCTGACTAACAAGTTTTTAGGTCTAGGCATTGCAGGAATCAAGAGTATGGTTGGACTGGCCTATCAAGGTTCCACAGATTCCTCCAGAAGTCTGGGTTCTGACACAACAATGAGCCCCAGAGTCCAGTAGACTATGTAATTTGCAGCTGTTTTGGGGGCCAGTATTTTTCAAACCTCTCTTGCATGTGTAGGGCAATTCTGGTATATTCACGAGGACGGGGGTATGCCCGGATACAAGCGAGTAAACAATGTATGATCCAGCACAACAGGACGTGTTCCAACAATTAGACTTAACTTTTATTCCATATTAAAAATAAAAACATGGAACCAACATGTTTCGGCCCTTGATGCTTAATCATGGTTGAGTGCCATGGTGAAAAATGCTTTGGTTCCATGTTTAAAATTTTTGATATGTAATAAAAGTTAGGTTTTATTGTTTGAACATGTCGTGGAGTGCTGGATGATACTTTGCATATTATATTTCGATATTTCTAAGTGAAATGCCCACTTCTCAATTGAAAAACACAGTGCCTCCTATTAAAAATATAGCATAAACATAGTGCTAAAGGGCATGTATGTCCCCATTGTGGCACACATGCTATAGGTTTAGAACAGGGATGGGGAATCTTCGGCTCTCCAGCTGTTGCAAAACTACCATTACCATCATGCCTGGACAGCCAAAGCTTTAGCTTTGGCTGTCCAGGCATGAGGGGAATGGTAGTTTTGAAACAGCTGGAGGGCTAAAGGTTCCCCATCCTTGGTTTAGAACTTAGGGAGTAAGGTTTAGGGTACTGTTTGCTATATTAACTAGAAAATTTATGGTGCACCTAGAAGTGGATATATTCTGTTAAGCTGGAAAGTGGGCCCTTAGCATAATCTCCTCTAGTGGCCCCCAGGAACCCCAAATAAATGGGGCCTAGGTGTGTCCATATATTTTTGAAAAATAATTTTTGCAACCACCATAAATGTGACAATGTGATGAGCAATATCAAAAGGAGACAAAAATTTCATCCACATATACCGTTTCTTGCCAAATAATAAGGCAGACATTTCTCTTTCAAAGGACCCTAAGTGTTCCTTCTCCCACTGACAGACTAAAATACACGCGGAAAAAAAAGAGGACAGATCCAGCGTTAAAAATAATATGTAGGTTAAACATTGAATAGGATGCAGCCTATAAACGCTGACCCTTGACAACGTGAATAAAGCGTGCCAGTGGCAGGTGATCCGTCAATCACTGCAGACTCTCTAAGAGGCACATTCAACTTAAATACCCAACCGGTCTGTTGACAGAATGAAAAAAACATAAGAAAAATAACTCTTAAATGTATCAGACTGAGCTTTTGTATTTCAAGTACAGCAAAAAAAAAAAAAAACTAAAAAGAAAGAAAAGAAAAAAGACTCGTTCATCAGATCTGGAGGAGAAGATACATCCTGCTTGGGCAAATTATCGTACCTGCTGATCCATACGACAAGACAAAGTCACCTGTAACATCTTACATCGTTGGTTTCTATAAATGATGGGCTTTTGTGTGTCTCGGTGGGTCACCCTAGAGCTAGCGGTGATCTGTCGCAGTGACCCACTGCAGTCGTATATGAAGCGTTACCCAGGGTGTGTTCTGTAAATCTTTGAAGGATTCCATCGTTCCCAGAAGACAGCAAATGTGTTATGTTATTAGGTTTTCTGGGACGACCATGAATGAATTGAATGAATTATTTTAGATTTAGAAATTATTTATTTAAAGGGGTACTCCTGGATTATTACTGTTATTACTATTTTGCTAATACATTGCTTTAATAGTTATATTGCTCTGTATGAGCCAGGGAACACAGAACAAAATTGTCGGAATCCTGCCTGCCTCAGGCTCACACAATGTGGCTATGGGAAGGCTTGCATGCCTCTGCCTCCGTCACTCTCCATTTAAAGAATTGGCATGTCAATTCTTTGAGAAGAGAGCGATGGAGGTGGAGGGGCACAAGCCCTCCCATAGACACTTTGTGTGAGACTGAGGCAGACGGGATTCCGTAGGGGAGAGTTCCGCAGCAGAATTGCCCCACTTTTGCTTAGTGTGAACTGTCCCTGTTAAAGCAAATGTATATATTTTATTTACAGTACATATGGCCTTTGACTGGCAGCAGTAAGGGGCAACACGGGCTACTTTGCTGCCACCAATGTTTGTATCGGGGATTACAGGGCTAGAACCATATGCAGCAATAGCAATCACCATCTACTGTGCAAAGACTGAAGCACACAGTGATCGTGACGGGTAGCCTCCCCTCAGTGTACTGTATATAATAATATACAGGACACAGGGTTAACGGGACGCTGCTCTGTATAGTGCTGTGTGGCATTTCTTAAGCAGAGCAGGGGATCCGGAACTGCAGGGCTTAGACAGTCATGTAGTTCTCAACACAACCATTGGTGGCAGCAGAGGGGGCTGTGACATCCCTTATTGCTGCCAGTCAACTAAAGTGCGTATGTAAATAAAAAAGTATACATTTATTTTTATAAAGTTATTACAAGCTAATATACCTTTATTAAAACACTGGGGGCGATTTATCAAACTGGTGTAAAGTAGAATTGTCTTTGTTGCCCCTAGCAACCAATCAGATTCCACTTTTCATTCCTCACAGATTCTTTTAAAAATAAAAGGTGGAATCTGATTCTCAGGAGTTTCTCTTTAACAAGTTAAAAATAATAATAATTACATTTTAGTTAATTTTTTTCAGTCCTGAATATTTCATTAATAATAAACTATTATAATAACAGTAAGGCTGGGTTCACAGCACCATTGCAATGGCGTATACATTGGCAGCCTATCAAAAAGGGATGCCAATGTATACTTCAGCATATGGACAGCAGGCCAAATGTATTCAACTGCTGAAGTTACATTTTGGCTTATTTTCCAAACATGCTGGCTGTGCTTTTAAGGGGGAATTCACTTGTCCGCAAATTTTTGGACCTTACGGACGGGGAAAGAATGTAATGGATTGTTCCCCGCCCAGCATGATGTGTCAATATCATGCCAGTAGTGGGGAAACTTTTTGAAACGCCGCGGCTCTGTCACTATAAGTGATTTAACTTGAAAAACCCCTCGAAATACCCGTTTACTAAGGACCCTCTTACGTGGAGCGATAATCTGCTGAATGAGGCCAATTTGGCAGATAATCGCTCCCTGTAATAAAGACAACGATCAGCCAATGACAGCAATCATTGCGGCCCTAAATAAGATTTCCTTTTAACTACATTGCAAAATTTTAAAAAATTTTGGTCCAATTTTAAGAAAAACTTTAAACTGCACATTAAGTCCTATTCTTACTATTTTATGACCTATGTATACAATTAAAATAAAAATTACAAAACCATAAATGATTATTAATAGTGTTGAGCGAGCACTAAAACCTTCGAGTGACAAGTCCCACTGAAATAATTGAGAGACTCCATCAATTAGCTCTATGCTGAGCAGAGGGTTCCTGGTTTACCTTCAAGAAACGAATTGCCTCTTTATGTTCTAATTTTTGTATATTTTGTCCCTTAAAAGGATGTGTCAACAAAACAATACAAAGAATTATAATTAAAAAATACAATACATTTCTCCAAGATACATTAGAACTCCGATGGTATGCTGGCAATTGCCAACATACCGTTGGAATTCTAATGTGTCTTGCAGGAAATTCCAAAAAAACAAATTTGTTTTTGGCCATTGTGAATTACCAGGGTCAAGCTCAAGCTCGATCGAGCACCCTGACTAATCACTAATAAAGTCTGGTGTGTCATGTATTCCTTAAGCCTTGGAAAAACGGTAACTGCGCCTTCCCACTCGCCCGACTTTCCGCAACACCTGGTTTTTAGGCAGTAAATGATCTGTTTCGCATGAGATCTACCCAAAATGAGTAATAAACCAGCGGCAGACATGTACATAAATCAAATTATAATTAAGCCTGAAATTTACTTCGGAGCGGCACTCCCTTAGTCGCCGTGTGCGCCAGTTTGTCATTTCTATAAACCATTTACATTCAGATCGAGTTTTCCAAAATTCTCCTTTAATGATTTCTTCTCTAAAGGTATAATGATCGCGCTTGATTTAATTATCTCTCGTGGAGTTTATAAGCGAGCGGCATTTTGTGCATACACCAGGCAGAGCAGATTGCTATCACATTCATATATTTAACTTTTTTTTTTATCAGTAATTCCGCCGGTTGATTTAACATGCAACCGTCATAGGGGATTGCAGAACATTCCTGTCAGTCTGAGAAATGCAATCAGTGATGAAAATGAATTTATTTTTTAATCACATATTTACTCGTCAAGTTTATGGAGATGAAGTTGGATAGGGAGAAAAAAAAATTACTGTGTAAAGAACATGACAGAACCCAGGTGAGGAGGCCGCCATCTTGTCAGGAGATAAAGAAAGATACAACGGCAGAAACAGACATTTCATGCTGTAAACCAACACAGCAGTAAATCGGAGGGGATACGATAGATAGGCAGCCATATTGTAAGGTAAGGCAACCATGGGGTGGGGTGGAATGGGGAAAAAACGCGGTTCTGCCATTGTTTTGTGAACTATAAATGACGTGTTATCGCTATTTTTTAAGTCAGTACAAATTTATATAGTTTTTGTTATGGTTTACTGCTTTAACATTGGGGGAGAAATGGGAGTGTGGTGGTTGGTGGAAACCAAGTCTAAGGAAATCATCAAAACAGGTTAGTACAGTATACTGCAATGCTTCTCTATTGCAGTATACAGTGAAACCTCTCCAAAGGACCATCTTTATATCACGTTTTGAAACATTTAATTGAGGCTCTTTTGCAACTTTATGAGAAGACCACCACCCTTATCCCAACTAGATTTTGTGTGATGGATTTTCAGTCCGCCATAGCTTATACATAGTGTCCTTTTTCCTTGAGAAGATACCCCTGGAAGACCATTTTAAATGCAATTTTTGCGCGGGCTTCTCTAAGAGGTTTTACTGTGTTGTATTGTGACTGCGATATGATATATACCCTGTAAATGGAGTAGTTGCACAGTAGGCAGTATAAGCCCTACCTAGCACCCCTAACTAAGCGATTTGGGTAACAAAGGAGGCCCTACCGATGTCCAACTACTTAGATGTCACAGTCATAGCCAATGCAGGAAAGTGCCAGCTGAAATACACAGATGACACCTGCTGAGTACAGAGCAGACTCAGCTCCAGGCCATACTTCCTAATATTTTGATGTGAACTTCAAAATTTTGTAAAGGGTTAAAGTCTAACTATCATTCAAACACACTTTTGGTATGTCATAGCGACATGTCAGAAGTTTGTATCGATGGGGGGTGCGATCCATGCCGAACGCTATAATGAAAATATAGTTGTGCTCAGCAGCGCACGCTCTGCTTCTTCATCTCTGCTAATACAAGAGGTGTATATCATAATGGGAGCCTATGGAACTTCCGGTATAGGGAATTCCCATAAGTTCCATAGGCTTCCATTATAATTCCAAAGACTATTAATATTAGCAGTTTGGAGTGGAGATGAAGGGGCAGAGCGTGCGCTGCTGAGTGCGTCTACTCCTTCGTTCTAGCGATCGGCGGGGGTCTTGACACGTGAAAAGTTTGTTTTAATTACAGTTTCCCTTTAAGGTTCACATGATCAAGGGATGGAGACTGTGTTCATCTCCCAACTGATACCAATGTGGAAAAAAATAAGTTAATGGAGACTGACACAAACTATGACAGCATACAACAGCTACAAGCTGTTATAATGTAATACTCACTACAAACACCAAATACGCTTTAAAGACGCTCTAAAGAAGCATAGATAACCCTTATTCATTTTTGTCCAGAATTTTCCCTTAAAGGAGAAGTCCCGCCAATTTTAAAATCTGGCAGCCAGCAGGGGGAGGGGGGAATTTGATCAGTATGCACTTACCTCTCCCCGGGCCCACGGAGTGTGACAGGACCGGCCTTGGGTCCTCCACCGGTAGGTATTTTTCCCAAAGTTGTGATGACGGTGGAAAATGTCTGTCCTGGCTGATAGACTGGCCACTCAGCCAATCAGTGACTGGAGCAGCGTCCCACCCCAGTCACTGACTGACTGAGCAGCCAGTCCATCAGCCGGGTCGTGACGCGTTAGTGTGGGCGTCCCCAGGCCGATCCCGCCGCTTACCGTGGATGCAGGGAGAGGTAATTTCATACTCCTGATCAAATCCCCCCTGCCCCTGCTGCCAGACTTTCAAGTGGGCCGGACCTCTACTTTAAGTTGGAAATGAAACATGCACAAATACTGAAGTTAAGAAAATGTTCATTTCTTTTGTCTTCTTCTAATGAATGATCGGGAGTGTGTCCCTCCTCCTAATAATGATGGTATATTGGAAGACATAACTAGTCTATAAATGTTTTTTTCTTGGCAGCCTGAAAAATTACTTCCTTCAAAAGACATCGGCAAGCGAGGCGCTGCATGAATGACTCTTATTGGACAATAATTCAGTCTGACTTGGTGACCTTTCCGATATCTTACGCTGTATAATATTTTTGTGGCCCCCAGAAGACGAGTGAAATCCAGAAGGGTATTTTCTTTCTACACTGAAATCTGAGACGTAGCTCTACAGACGTCTTGGTTGCTGTACGCGGCCTAGTAGAATCATACAACATGAATACAAATCATAGAGCAGTCTATTTCACAGATACCGCTTCTAAAGATAGCAAAATAGTAGTTTTTCTATAAATAAATTTTCTTACAGAATGAGGCTATGTTCACACAACGCATATTTTCATAAAATTAAAGCCACTGTTGCAATTGGCAGCAACAGCCGTACTTTTTACAAAAATATATGTTGCCCTGCCTTCTATCGAATCCTGTCCGGAGCGTATACACCTGGTATACACTCCGGCCGGGATTTCTTACGGCGCCGTATCAAACTGACATGTTTGTTTTCTGCTGCTGCTATTCAGTGAATAGCGGCCGCGGAAATCCCTGTCAGTGCACACTGTGGAGCGAGCGACTCCGGCCGCACGCTGTATAGTGAGCAGTGCGAATTCTGATGCGAGTGCGCATGGATTCGCTCACATTAGAACTCTGCGGCCCTAAAGATCACCAGGATGATCTTTTCTGAGACCGGCCGTTTCGTGACCCGGCCAGGTCACGGAACAGCCGCTCTCTTACGTTGTGTGAACATAAAATTAAAGGGGTACTCCAGAGGGGGAAAAAAATCAAATCAACTGGTAGCAGAAAGATTTAGAAATTTGTAGATTACTTCTATTTCAAAATCTGAAGTCTTCCAGTACTTATCAGATGCTGTATGTCCTGCAGGAAGTGGTGTATTCTTTCCAGTCTGACACAGTGCTCTCTGCTGCCACCTCTGTCTGTGTCAGGAACTGTTAAGAGCAGTAGCAAATCTCTATAGAAAACATCTTTTGCTCCTGACAAAGCCCCATACTTATTCGATAGTTGGCTCACCCTGTCAAAATTGATAGGTTAAGCCAACTTTCATCTAATAGGTATGCTATCTTTATCACAGGCTAGACATGACCTGGGAGAAATACTAGAGATGACAAGACAAGATAGGTCATACAATAGTGTAAGAAAGGTAAAGGTTGCCGCAATATCGGTCTCAGGGCTCTTAATTTGCATTAGAATGATGAGAAGCCGCACAATGGTCGTGAAGTCCCGCCCAAGTGGCACAATCCACCAATGATAAAAAACATTTTTCACTGGACCAAGAAATACATTATAAAATACGGTATGAAAACTGCAGAATTTAGGCTTGACAGCTGTGTAGAAAAGTCCTCATACAGAAAGGGGGGGGGGCACAGTATCACTTTAAAGGGGTTATGCATGATTACAAATACATGGCAGCTTTCCTTCAGAAACAGCACAGTTCTTGTCTCCAGTTTCGGTGAGTTTTTTTTTAAAATTAGGATCCATTCACGTCAATGGAAATGAGCTGCAAAACCCCACCCAAACTGAGGTCAAGAGTCACAAAGTTTGTGGAAGAAAACGACCATGTTTTTCTAAGCCTGGAAGATAACCTGTTTAACGTTGTCACCAAGTGGCCAAGAAAGGGCTGGTTAGGAAGCACATGTGAATGGAAGACAAATAGCAGGAAAGCAAAAAATATGAATTCCAGTACAAATGTCCTTCATAGATGGAAGACTCCATAATGACTACCCCCTAAAGCATCATAAACCAAAGCCATCCTTCTCTTTTATGAGAGATTGGAGAAGGGGTCTACGTAGAAGTCAGGTCCTTTAGTGAGCCTGGCCTGTGGCCACACTTCATTCCCTTCCCTTAGGCTACGTTCACATTAATTGGTCTACAGCTCTGTTATTGCGGGTAGGATGACAGCAACCTATACAGAACCACCACTGATCCCATTACAAGTTCACGAGGCCCATTGGCCATCATTTGGATTCATCAATTGATGGATCTAGCCGTCATGGATTCTGTTGTGAACAGAGCGTGACACCTATCTCTTACATTTTCTCTTTCACATCCAAACAGCTAAATCATTGGACGCAGATTAGTTGCGATAGATGCATAGCCTCTTATACACAGTGGTGTGAGCGTGCCTATAACAACCAACCTTAGATTAGCCAAGGATCCAAGGCTTTTACATGGGCCGATTATGGACAAGGAAACGTTCCTTCAGTCAAAAATTGGCCCATGTAAAAGTGTCAGCGATCACCCGAGGAGCGGGAAAACGCCCGATCCTTGGCTGAGAACATCTCTTGTATGGTTTCAAAATTTGTCGCTATCGGCTGCACATCTCCCTGTGTAAACAATAGCAATATATTAAAATGGCTCCATGAGCAATACAGTGATTGCTTGTGGCTATATGATTAGTCATGCCTTCTGAAGGCACTGTAAAAATGCGCCGATCTCGCTGATCGCACTCACCTGCATCCTTGAATGACCCCATATTGGGCTGTGTAAAAATACCCTAAGATCTGAGGATAGGCCTGGAAGCTTTGGCAGAATACTGTATAGAGAACAGGTTTCAAAATGCAGCCCTCCAGCGGTTACAAAATTAGGGTATGTTCACACTGAACTAAAGTGTCAGAATTTTGCGCGGAGCCCCCGCCACGGACTCTGCTCAGAATCTTGCCTGCCTCAGTGTGTCAATGCGATGCCTTGCGTGCCTCTGCTCTTCGCCACACTCCACTTAAAGAATTGACAAGTCAACTCTTTCAGCGGAGATCTGCAGAGAGTGAGGCATTGCACTGACAAACTGAGGCAGGCGGGATTCCAAGTGGAGTCCATGATGGGTGCTCTGAGCGGAATTCCAACACTTTTGCTCAGTGTGAACATACCCTTACAATCCCCATAATGCCTGGACAGTTTACGCTTTGGCTTCCAAACATGATGAGAATTGTAGTTTTGCACAAGGGTCATGAGTTTGACTCCCCTGGTACAGAGGGCTCAGAGGTAGTCTTTGCCACATAAGAAGACGCCACATAATTAGAGATGAGCGTACCTGCCAAGGTTCGGGTTCGTATAAACCTGAACTCTCGGCTTCTGACTGCCGCTGTCTGCCCACTCCGTGGAGAGGGTGGATACAGCCGGAGGACCACCTGGAAAACTGGGATACAGCCTTAGCCATAGGCTGTATCCCAGCTTTCCAGGCGGTCTTCCAGCTGTATCCACCCTCTCCACGGAGCGGGCAGACAGCGACATTCAGAAGCCGAGAGTTCAGGTTCATACGAACCCGAACCTCGGCAGGTTCCCTCATCTCGACAAATAAGAGGTGTGCATTGCTCTTTGTGGCCCTGGAGCTTTCCAGGAGTTTTCCAAGTTACTTTATCCCCTATCCACAGCACAATGCATAAATGTCAGGTTGAAACCAGTGAGACTCTCTATGATCTCTAGAACAGGGCTCATGCTTATTGATATGAATGGAGCCACAACTTGAATGCACGTTGCGGCTCGATTTATTGTCTAGGCAGCTAAGTATTGTACTCGGCTATCTACATGATAAAAAGAGTGGTGGCACACATGTGCATTTGGCCATTCCATTTATAATAACCACTGGAGGTCCCATCCTGGAGGTCATGGAAGGCGTCGTAGTGGTCATACCCCGCTGCAATCTAACACTTATTTCCTATCCTGTTTCTATCCTTCCCCTTAAAGTGAAGCCTGCCACAACTCTATGATTTGCAACCCCTTAGGGCTTTAGTAAAAATTATACGTAGAAACCTTCAAATTGAATATGTGTCATCAGCTTTGGTAATACGTGGCTGGTCGTAGAGTAGTTTTGGATCCTGTTGTACGTAAGTGGTTTTTTTAGCCTTCGTTACTATCTGCGACAGGTAACATCTCCAAGGCAGAGCACGTAGAACATCAACGTTTTGCATTGTGCATTCATTTTTGTTTGTTTTTTTCTTTTCCTTTTTTTTTCAGAGATCTCTCTTGAATATTCCACTTCTAGAAACAAGATCTTTAATTGATTCAGTGTGTCGGCTATCTGAAGATTATAGAAGTCTAATTAGATGGGCTCCCCGGCTGCCTCTCTCGTCCATGTACGGCTTTGGTTCTAGTCTTACATCACAACGCTTTTTGATGTGACTAATTGTGTAGAGTTTACTAGAGTGTTTTTTGTGTATGTGTGTGTGTGTTTGGGTACAAACAGCTTAATTCTCTCCCTTAAAAAGTGAATTGCAGAGCTCAGGCTCGATATAATAGAACCCATTTCTATAGAACAACACCTGCTCAATCCCAGACGTCTGTATTTAGAAGCACAGCGGGGAGTTGATTATGAGATCATGGGATATTCAGCCCCGGACCATTGGAGAATTTTACGTAGGCTCTGAGAATCTCGAGAATGGTGGGGTGGACAACTCTCTCAAGAGGATTTAACTATTGCCGAAGCAATTTCTCATAGTCTATTAATACCTTTTATAAGACCAACACCAATGCCTGCCAAGTAACATTGATGCAACAAAGCATTTTAGGGATGTCAGCGCCTCCAGTGGCCACTTCAATAGCAAATTCACAGCAAATTTGGGGAAATTGGGCTTAAATATTGGAAAACGTCCTAGTAATCCCTCAGCGAACAAATTTAGGGTAGCTTCACACGTACCGTATCGCTGTTTTTAATGCTGCATTTTTAACGCTGCGTTTTTGGTGCGATTTTTACATGCGAGTTTTGATTTTCACATGAAAATCATGTGAAAATCAAAACGCGCATGTAAAAAACGCAGCAAAAACGCAGCAATAAAACGCAGCGATAAATACGCAGCGATACGGTACGTGTGAAGGCACCCTTAAAGGAAATGTATATATCTGGATTTTGTTTTACCAATACAGGAGCTGTCTTTATAAACATATACTATGGCTGGGTTCACATTACGTATATTTCAGTCAGTATTGTGGTCCTCATATAGCAACCAGAACTAGGAATGGATTAAAAACACAGAAAGGATCTGTTCACACAATGGTGAAATTGAGTGGATGGCCGCCATATAACAATAAATAATGGCCATTATTTCAATATAACGGCCGTTGTTTTAAAATAACAGCAAATATTTGCCATTAAAGAGTCACTGTCGTATTTTTTTTTTTTTGCAGAAATCAATAGTCCAGGCGATTTTAAGAAACTTTGTAATTGGGTTTATTAGCCAAATCTGCCATTATCTGCATGTAAAAAGCCTTTTCCCAGGTCCCCCCTCCTTCCTCTTTTTCATCCACTCTGAAAAATCTGAAAATTGTGACTTGTTGCAGGAGTCGTACCCTGTCTGCTCTAGGGTGAGGGGAGGGGGGAGGAGGAAGGAGGGAGTTAGCCGGCAGCAGAAAGCAGATAACAGAGGATTACAGGCACGGAGCTGGGTGACAGCTGTAATCTGAGCTCAGACAGGTCACTGGTGACTGTCACAGGAGATATCCCGTGAGGGATTTGTAGATTAACTCTTTGTTGTCCTGTTTTGGTCTTTTCTTTAGCTCTCTCCATAGGAGAACAATGAAGACAGGGGGGAGAGCTTCAAACTGCTTTTTCATGATAAAAATGCATTTTTCGGATAATAAACCCAATTACAAAGTTTCTTAAAATCGCCTGGACTATTGATTTCTGCAAAAAAAAAAAAATTCACGGCAGTGACACTTTAAATGGCGGCCATCCACTCAATTTCACCATTGTGGGAACAGATCTTTCTGTGTTTTTAATCCACTCCTGGTTTTGGTTGCAATATGAGGACCACAATACTGACTGAAATATACTTAGTGTGAACCCAGCCTTAGAGATATGCTTTTTAGAAAGCCCCAGTAGGTAACAATAGACAGGAACAGTCCCATTGACATGTATGAGAAATATTATTGGGCATGTTCTGAAGAGGTCATTCCACAGGAAGAAGAGACTGAGGTGTGAATCTCATCTATTGGTCATCTATCTACTGATGTCACCATTTGCTGTAATTCTGTGCAGATCACTTTCTGTCAACCTCCTCCTCCCTATCATCACAGACAGAACAGGCAGCCTCATATTAGTTTAAGACCTAGTGGTGAAAACTGCAAGATTTCAGGATAAGTTTTTTTTAAAATATAGATAATAAATTGAGATATTTCAAAAACATAAAAAAAAAATCTTTAAAACATGTTTAACATAAAAACTAAAATAAATCTATTTGTCTATCTTATCTATCTATTTATCTATCTGTCTAGATATCTATCCATTCTACCTACCTACCTACCTACCTACCTAGCTATTCTGTTGTTTAACCACCTACCCAGCCAAATAAAATGTACACAATTCTTTTTCATCATCTGACAGCTTATTTTCCCTCTGACACACACATACAGGGGCTCGTTTTTTGTAGGACAAGTTGTACTTTTAGTAAAAACCTATATTTTACCATAAAAATAACTGAATTAATATTATGTATGTTGAGCTGTAATTTTCAATGATGCCATTTTGATATACAGTATGCTCAATGTTTTCTTGGATGTAAGGTGACTTGTGTTGAGCGACCATATTCTATCGGGTTGCTTGATTGACCTTGATACTTGACCTAGAACCTTGAGGTACTCGGGTACAGTAAATGATGTTTAAAGAAAATATACAAAAATTAGAATAAAAACATGCCATATGTTACTGCAAGATGGCGGTATGCTATCAATTGACAGAGTCCAGTAATGTATGGAATGTTTCAAATATTTTGTATATTTTTATTACATATCCCTTTAAGGTGAACCAGGCTTCCTCCACTCTGCTGAGCAGGGGGTACATGGTTAAATGCTTGAGTCTCCCATTGATATCAATGGGGTCTGTTACTTGAGTCGAGCCTGATCAAGACTAAAGATCACCCTTTCGGTCTGATACCCTTCTACATTTTCTTCTCTATTTGGCCATAACATTTCAAACTGAGATAACCTTTGATATAGGACCATGTACTGCTAGTTCTACATAATGATGTATGGGAAGGATCGGAGCCTTAGTTACACCTGACAATACAATTCAAACTTTGGCCACAAGTAATTGCTGTAAATAGAAGTTTCCATATTGCCAGTAAGGTTAATGTGACTCCGATAGAGAGAAGAATGAGTAGAGGCAGCTCAGACTCTGAAAAAAACTCTAAAGAAACAGAATGTTTTCATATTTAGGTCAAATTGACCTATTTCATAAACTTCAATTACCAGGTCTCTTGAAAGCCTGGGCTGCGGAGGGAAAACACATTAAGGAGTGTAGTGCGGTCCCGATGGAAAAGAACACAGAGAGATGATGATGATGATCATCATCATGACCTCCAGCAAATAAGACATGATGATTTCAATAATACCCTGCGATCATCCCCCTGCCGACACCAACTAAAAATGATTAGCTCCAAGAAGGCACTAGGCCGCTTGATTTTAGCCATTTCAATACCCAGACCAGGACCAAACAAAACTTTGTCATATGTATCTGCGTGACACGTTAAAGGTTTTTTAAAGTGCCAGTAGCAGTGAAATTTTTTTAATATCCACCAAAATGTGCCACGTAGTGTCCATATGATAGAACCACATGGTGTTCAATTAGTGCCACTACAATGGTCACAATACTGGCGGTCATGCTGGTCAGCAATAATGCAGTAGTGCTATGCTCGAGGTTGGTCACCAAGAATCAACCTTTCGTAATCTCAGAGTCCTGCTACGAATCACTCCTTATGCCGATAGTTGAGACTCTTAAGCTTCCCATTCACTTTATCCTTATGTCGGCTGTCAGTATAAAGTATATGAGGGTCTTCTGAGACTCCATCAACAGATGTTGTTGGAGATAGGGGTCAAGCGTGATGGAATTTGTTCTTGGAGCTAGGCCACCACCAGAGCTGTATGGGTGTGGCTTATACCTCCTTTCCCCATAGAGAACACCGGAACATTCGGCTGTGCCAAACATTCATGTACATGGGGAGGAAGAACAGTTAATGAAGGGGCTGTCCATCTGTAGGTGATGAAGCTTGGAGACAACTGGCCCTTTTGTCCTCCCTACAATCCGGCCCTACCTTCCATCAGCAAAGAGCCAAACCTTGCAGGTTAATTTCCCATTTCCATTCATCTTCCTGGTTAGAATCTCTACTTTATCTAAAGCTCACCTCAGTCCGAAAGCCACAAAAACTCCAAATAATTTTCTCCACCAATAGAGTCAGTCATCAATAGCGTCCTCGGGACTTTCTCCCAGTTACTGATAAAACTCAGCCTATATATAGTAAAGCCATAAAAGCGGCTTTGGATCGAATGAGACCTTAACCGTTCCTAAAAGTACGTCTGCAAATTTTCTATCGTCTTGAAAACGGCAAGAGGGGAATAACCTGCCGGAGAGACTTATTTTTTAATTTATTTATTTTTTTCTTTTGCAAAAGCCATGACCAACAACCCATTTTATTAGAAAAAACAAGGGGATAAACATCGCCGGCCAGTTATATAAACACACACGCCACCTCCTCCTCTCGGCAAAGAGTGCATGCTCCATTAGTTTGTGTCTACAGGAATCATGAACTAGATTTTCTATAAACCATTAGCATCTTCCTCCCGCGAAAGGTGACTCTTACATATGTGACCTAAATCTCAATGTACTGGGAGCCATTGAAACCTTATTGCTAAACAGTTATGTATATATAGATGTAGCAGAGCTGAATTGGCGATCCACTTTTTGGGCCTGCGTCCATCAGGCATGGTGATAGCATGCTTAATAAGCTGCAGTCCTAGGCAAAAACACAAAACGCACCCATGTTCAGGCTTGCTGTGAGGTGCAGACTATGATAATTTGTTATCAAATCGGGCATTATGAGTTATTTTTGGGCATAATCGGGGGTGGGGTCATTTTAGAATCTGTTCATATAATCCTGTTGCTCCACAAGACCAACAATGATCACTGGGGTCTTAAAATAGTATCATAAAGGTACGGGGTCTCTAGTAGTAGAACATAGTAGTCTAGTAACCATACATTGACATTTGGGACACTACAAGTAATGGTGACACATCAATCCATAGAAATGACCCACAGGCATATGGGGGTCTCACAATGGTGATGGAATAACACAGGGGTCCCCCAATGTTTTTGCACTCCCACAGTAATGACTTACCGATATATGGGGGTGTGACATTGACTCAAGACTCTCAAATTGATATCTCACTGATATGTCCATGATTCATTAACAGTTGGGATCCACCAGTAATATCGGCCCTGTAATGTAAAGATGGCCCAATATAGAGACAGTAGTAATGGAGCAATGATACTATGGCTCCACAATAGTAATAAAGGAGTTTGGATAAATGAGGTCTATAGACTGCTGAGTTTCGGGGGCCTTCTATATGGCCCATTTATACTACATTATACTGTGGTATTGACTGTTTGGCTATGTTCACACCATGTTGAGTGCCCCCCCCCCCCATTGTCTTGTTCTTGGCCTCTAATGGGATGGTATATGACAACATGCCTTTTTTTCTTTACTGTATGGTAGGTTGCAGTATAAAATGTCTAGCATTTTGAACAAAGACCAATGTATGCAAGGTATGGCTATATGGTGGGTGGTCTACGTTAGAGGTGTACAATGATACAATGATGAACACTTCTAACATTTACCTCCAACATACAGTATTATTGCTGTGTGACCAGATGCTAACAAAAGAACTCCAAAAAATCAATTGTGGGTCCAAGTAACCAAGTGTCATCCCCTGTTTTGCTTGGTATTCACCTGAAGTCCCATGATAACATCACACTGAATCCAACATTAGTGTCCCACAAATATATCACATAGTGCCCCCTAGTGATGTCACTTTGACAATATTGGAGATGAGTGCAATGCGAGCATGCTTGAGTTCATTCGTGCAGCATTTGATTACCGGTGGCTGAAGAAGTTGAAGCCCTCGGGAGTCATGGAAAATATGGATACAGCCTATGGCCAGGGCTCCCTAGGGCTGTATCCAACTTCTTTAGCCATTGGTATTCAAATGCAAAACAATAAGACTCGAGCATGCACTCATCTCTACATAATATATACAACCATCCTGGCACCATCTCAGTATTACACAAAAACGTCCATTGATGATCAGTACAGCCCGCCAGTGTTACCTTGAAGCTTTGTGCCTAACAGCAACGTCGCCTATACATTTGCTGATCCTCCGTAACACGTAAGTGATGTCCCATTACACTCGGTGCCCCCTCCTAAAGTCACATCAACACGGTAGACCCTAAAGACACAACCATAATGTCACGGTGACAATCAATAGCTTCTAATTCCGAGTTGTCAGGCGGAAGAAAAAGCCAAATCCACCAAGAGATAAGAATCCGTAACCGTGTTAGAGGATGACCCGCACATATAGAACAAACAAATGGCCATTAATAACAGCAATGACAGCTGAGCCTGGGGGACAGTCATGTAGAGAAATATCCTTCATCCAGTTTTCTATCTTCCCCTAAAGGTAAAAGTAAGACAAGCAATTTAAAGCAACAAAACATGTTTTCTCCTTTATTTCATGGCCTGACCTGCTTCCTGCCACTTGATAATTACACTGTCATTCAGTATTGGCACCACCATGGCTCTGCAGCCGAGCGAGCGCACAAAGGAGGCAGCGGGAGCGCAGCAAAAACAGGTCAAGATTCCCAGTCCACGTGCAGCATTGTAGGTCACACATTCCCCATACTAAACTGGATTTCATGCATCCTAGTCTTTTAATGTCACTGCTCTGCGGGGATCGGGCACGCTCAGTTGAGTAATAGTGATTGGTTTTATTAATGCAGAAGGTTTTATTGCTTTTATTTTGCTTTCTTGACGTCCTGAATGGCAAATAAACAATGTGCGTCATGCATTGGAAGATGGAAGTCTTCTATTCAGGACCTTATTTAATATACAGCTGTGGAGAACCAAACACACTTATGCATTGCATAGGCAGCTTGTAATACTTTATTTCCCCTGTGGGGGTGCTAGAGAGAAAGTGAACATCTGGTTCCTCCATAGATGATGAATTCATAAAAGTTATGTAAATATCAACTTATTGCAATGTCCCACTCTGTGTTACTGCAGGACATTTGTATATACAGTGGTACCTTGGTTTAAGAGTAACTTGGTTTAAGAGCATTTTGGTTTAAGAGCTCACAGCTTTTCAAAATTGTGACTTGGTTTAAGAGCATTGTTTTGGTTTAAGAGCTCCCTGTACAGGGTGGGAGCACAAGTGGGGGAGGGGCATGGTCTGCATAGCGGGGTCTACAGCACTGTACTCTGACCCAGGAAGTCTCCCTCACATTCCAAATCATGGCAAATCCACTTAAGGCTGGGGTTTACATCAGAGGACAGGACTGTGGAGGTAATCTCTTCATAGCTGTAACCCTTCTCTCCCCAGACAGAGAGCGCTGCATTTATAAGCCCACATCTGTCCTGCTCATTCCTTCATACTCCCTGCAGTCTTTGTCAGTCCTTGTGTTTCCCATCCTCTCCATTACTGTACAGTAACTTATAATATCACATATTCTGCAGTTTCTGAATGTTGTTTCATCTGTTCTACATGTTATTCAAAATAATAAATCATTATTTTTGGGGTGTGGAACCAATTGTCTGTATATCAGTGATTTCTTATGGGAAAATTTGCTTTGGTATAAGAGTGGATTTGGATTACAAGCACGGCCCGGAACGAATTATGCTCATAATCCAGGGCACCTCTGTAGTTATATTACACAGTTGATAAATATACCGCTGTGTGTTCTTTTTGTATGTTTATGCACTTTTATTGTAATCTGTGAGCAAGGGGTACACCCTGGCTCATCCTGAGGGAGACAGGGAGGGAAAGAAAAGCAAAATAATAAGACATTGTGGAGAAGGTGAACAAGCACCCATTGCTGCACAAGGATTTTAGGCCAAGCCTAGGGCCCCTGTTACTGCAGAAGCACCATATTCATTCAGTTCACCACCATCATCTATGAGTACAGTTACATCTGGGAACCACTGGAGCCATTGAGTGATCACCCCCCTCAGAGGAGAGACTTTTAGGCTAGAGAAACACCTTAAGAGACTAGAGTAGAAAATACAGGGACTCCATTCTTTAGTTCTGCACACCCTTTAGGATACTGTCTTGCTCGTTGATGATTTACAGTATTTTACTATGGAAGGCATGTGGTGGTGGTGGTGGGGGGTGTTACTGATGCACTGGCTTAGCAAAATTACATCTGAGCCAGTGGGGTAGCTCCCATAGAGGCAGGGAAGGCGGTTGCTATGGGGCCTGTGGAGGGAGGGGGCCCAGGGAAGATAAGAGCCTCCTGTGTCCTTTTGCTTAACCCCTTATTTACTGCAGTGTGTAAGTGACCCAGTGTTCTCTAATATGCTGCAAAACAAAAAACGGTTAATACAGAAGACAAATAGCTCTCTGCCTGACTACTCTGATAACCTCTGACCTCTGTTCTCTGAGTTCCTGCAGAGGTCAGGGGTTATCAGTGCAGGAGTAGCAAAGAAGAGAGCTAATTGTCTTCTGTATTAACCCTTTTTTTGTGTTGCAGCATGTAAGAGAACACTTGTGTTACTTACACATTGCAGTAAATAAAGGGTTAAGCAAAAGGTAGGATGTTCCTGCACCTATGTGTATAACCATAGGATTCTGCCTCTGGCCACAAGAGAATTTTTTTTTTTTTTTTGCCACATCACAAAGTATATATATATATATATATATATATATATATATATATATATATATATATATATATATGTGTGTGTGTGTGTGGGTGTGTGTGTGTGTGTGTAGCGGAGGGGGGGCCCATACAGTTTTTTGCTATGGGGCCCCATGAATCCTAGCTACGCCCGTGATCTCAACAGAAGGGAAAGAAACAGCAGTAGCACAGTAAGGAAGGAAGTAGACTCATTTACCTTTCAGGAACAGTGTGGATCCTCTGAAAGAGGTAAATTTTAGAGCTGCTTTTCTGGGGTAAGGAGACATTTTTGGTAAATAAAATGATTTATAAAAATGTTAGGAATCATATCGGCTATCACATGGAGGGAAGATGTTTGAATTGACTGTGATCTTTTAATATTTGCTGGCAAATACATCAATGAAGTAAAACTGTACAATCCTTATAACATCAAGAGTCAGGAGAAAGTAAATGGGAGTGAATGTAGCTCTCAGCCACGTCCCATCATTATCCCACCCCTTCATAGGTGGTACTGTAACTAATCAATGTTACTCACTGCAACGGATGGTGGTCAGTGGTTTTAATTTTATGGCCGATTGATGTATAGCACGCATACTTTCCATAACATGATAAATGTATTCATCAATCTAATTTTTTCCGTCACAGTCTAATTCCTTATCTTGAACACACGCTAAGGCCAATTTCATAGAAGCTAATTAAAATACAGTATTAGAATGTTTTTGGTGCGTGGGATGAATAGAAAGAGCATAAAGACTTAATGCAGATCTTGCCCCCGGGTACAGAGGAAAGAATTTGTGGAGACCCCGGGGCAGACAATCAAGGATGCCACAGCTTTTTATTTGATGGACGGAAAAGGAAAATAATTCTTCTCTACAGCATTTAGCATTTAGATAGTACCACTAAGCAGTGGCGGTATAAGGCCATGTTTCCACTGTGTAAGTTTTGTAATAATCATGGCCGTTGTAACAACGGCCGCGATTACTACGGGACTTACGTAGTGGTAACTTCTAAGGAATTCCGGCCGGATTGTATACGCATAGGGGGAGATTTATCAAATATGGTGTAAAGTGAAACTGGCTCAGTTGCCCCTAGCAACCAATCAGATTCCACTTTTCATTCCTCACAGACTCTTTGGAAAATGAAAGATGGAATCTGATTGGTTGCTAGGGGCAACTGAGCCAATTTCACTTAACACCATGTTTGATAAATCTCCCCCATAGTATACACTCCGGCCGGGATCCCTAGCGGCGCTGCAAGAGACTGACATGTCAGTTTTCTGCGGCCGCTATTAACTGAATAGAGGCCGCAAAAAACCCTTTCAGTTCACACAATGGAGCGTTCGGCTCCGGACAGACGCTCCATTGTGAGCAGCGGGGAATTCAGATTCGGGCGCGCATGGATTATCTTCTCTGACACCGGCCGTTCCGTGACCCATCCGGGAAGTGGGAACATGGCCATACTGCAATGAAGTACATATGTTATAGTGCCATACAGTGAACAAATTAATGACTGCTATGTAGTGTTCAAATAACATTACATGTACATTAATGAATGGTCTCAGCAGGGACAGACAAATCTGTATAACTTTCTGAAACCAGTTGATAAAAAAAAACACACACACACTTTTTTGCTCGAGTATCCCTTTAAACAGGGCTTTTCAAACTGCTATATATTAAAGTCCTGTTCTTACAGCAGCCTTAACACTGTGAGTGGAATATGTTTGGCATATATGGTGAATATAATGTGTGCTGTCTCTCTTGCGGATATAGTGACTGGTGCCTGGGCTGTGACACCATTGTATTGGTAACACCACAGACAATGATAACCACTTCTAATCAGAGAATTAGGAAGAAGAAGAGGTTTGCAGCAGGGACGGCAGAGTTGAACAGGGAAAGGTGGTCTTAAAGGGGTTAAATTATAAAGTAGCTCAGGGAAGAAATAGTTTTGTACAGTCCCTAACATAAACCTCTATGTCTAATCCCTAATTATGAAGCTGGTGAACCTCTAGGGCTTTACTTACTAAGACACCAAGATTTCAGGCTTAACTTCATGAAGATAATAAGTCAAGTAGTAATCTGCAAAAAACCCACAAATAGAAAATGGCGAATGCGTCCGCTGCGTCTATTGTCCCCGTAATATCTCGTGCTGATAATTTAGCCGGAAATAATAATCACACTATTTATTATTTAAGAGACGTCATTAACCTTGGCCCTTGGCGCTTTGCCTGATCCTAATACACAAGGGCAACGTTTTAAAATCCACCGACGACAACTTAAGCCGCATTCGGAAAGCTCCCGGCACACGGCCCATTGATGCAAATTATTTTTTTTTCTTTTACTTTTTTAAATTGAATTGATCATTTAAAAAAAAAAAAAATACATTTTTTATAATTTCATTACTGCATTAGGCTCAGTCCACCATAGCATCATGGTTTAAAACAGATCCTAACAACACCTGACTGACCCACTGACTTATAATGGATTCCTCAGGTTTTCTATTAGTGGTCCAGTATCTGGGGTTAGAGAAAGTACAGCTGTTTTCTTGATGAAACAGCGCCACCCCTGTCCTCAGGTTATGTATGGTATTAAAATTAAGCTCCATTCATTTCAATGGAACTGAGCTGCAAAGTAAGCATAAGAGCGGTATTGTTTCTAGAAGAAAGCAGGGGAAGGGGGGAGGGGGGGTTCTGTGTCTGAGATACTCTTGGGGAATCTGTGGATGAGATACCCTTGGGAGCTTCTGTGGTTCAGACGCTGGAGCATCTAAAAAAGAGACAGTCTTGGAGGCATCTGTGGATGGAATGTATTTGGGGTGTCTCGTCTGTGATTGTGATGCTCCTGGGTCTATCTGTGGCCAGGACTCTCTTTGGGGAGTCCTGTGTCTGAGAGACTCTTGGGAGCATCTGTAACTGTGTAACTCTTGGTGGGCATCTGTGGTTCAGGTACTCCTGGGGCATCTGTGGATGAGATGATCTTGGTGGTGTCTGTGACTGGCACATTCTTGCAGGTAACTGTCATTGAGAAACCCTTGAAGGCATCTGGGGCTTAGAGACTCATTTGAGCATCCGTGGATGAGGCACTCTAAGGCGGATATGTCAATCATAGTGGGCATGTGTGGCTAAAACACTCTTGGGGACACCTGGAAATAACATTTTTATGACACACTATTGGGGGCATTTGTAGCTGACACACTATTGGGGGCATTTGTAGCTGACACACTATTGGGGGCATTTGTAGCTGACACACTATTGGGGGCATTTGTGGCTGACACACTATTGGGGGCATTTGTAGCTGACACTATTGAGGGAATTTGTGGTTGACAAACTTGGGGGCATTTTTGGCTGACACACTATTGCGGACATTTGTGGCTGACACACTATTGGGGCATTTGTGGCTGACACTATTGGGGGCATTTGTGGCTTACACTCTTGGGAGTATTTCTGTGTAACACTCTTGGGGGAATTTGTGGCTGACACTATTGGGGGCATTTGTGGCTGACAATCTTGGGGGCATTTGTGGCTGACACCATTGGGGGCATTTGTGGCTGACACCATTGGGGGCATTTGTGGCTGACACCATTGGGGGCATTTGTGGCTGACACTATTGGGGGCATTTGTGGCTGACACCCTTGGGGGCATTTGTGGCTGAAACCCTTGGGGGCATTTGTGGCTGACACCCTTGGGGGCATTTGTGGCTGACATTCTTTGGGGCATTTGTGGCTGACACTCTTGGGGGCATTTGTGGCTGACACCTTTGGGGGCATTTGTGGCTGACACCCTTGGGGGCATTTGTGGCTGACACCCTTGGGGGCATTTGTGGCTGACACCCTTGGGGGCATTTGTGGCTGACACACTCTTGGGGGCATTTGTGGCTGACACTATTGGGGGCATTTGTGGCTGACACCCTTGGGGGCATTTGTGGCTGACATTCTTGGGGGCATTTGTGGCTGACAAACTCTTGGGGGCATTTGTGGCTGACACACTCTTGGGGGCATTTGTGGCTGACACACTCTTGGGGGCATTTGTGGCTGACACTATTGGGGGCATTTGTGGCTGGCAATCTTGGCAGTATTTATGGCTGACACACTCTTGGGGGCATTTATGGCTGAAACACTTTTGGGGGCATTTGTGGCTGACACACTCTTGGGGGCATTTGTGGCTGAAACACTCTTGGGGGCATTTGTGGCTGACACTAAAACACTCTGGTAAGCTGGGGGCTCACATATTCTGTCTGGGGCCTTACATGGTGGCATCAGGGGCTGTTTCGCTCACCATTAAAGCAGCCTTTGAGAATTTTTTTGTTCCTTTTCCCCACAAGCCTCACTGAGACTGTATACATACTAATATTTAATTTATTTTTGTAAATATTTTATATATTTGTAATTTTTTTCTCCATCTAATAAGATTTGCAGCATGGCGAGGCCAATAGTAACTGCTGCTTTTAACCAGCCCGGTGTAATTAATCTTTGGAGTAAAAGAGATTAAGGATGAAATTAATGGATGAAGCCTCCTTACTCAATGTCAATGATTATGTAAGGACCCGGCTGCTGCATGCATCATGCGCTCTTTCTAGGAAAAGTCCTGCAATAATTACTTTACATTTATTTAAGAAAATAACTTGATGAATTATTAATCCTTTCCTGTGTCTCTGTAGTGGAACGTGAAGCCATTGCGCTCTGTAATAAAACACAGATTTAAGGAGCCTTCCAGCTTGTTTGGCACCGGTGACATTAGCGTAGACTTGCCCCATACAAATTAGGCTTGAAGAATATCTCACCTTTAGGAAATGATTAAGAAATCCTATTCTGTTACTGGGAAGTGTTTAAGTAACAACTGAGAACTGTGAAAGAAAAATTCAATTGTAGACATGGATGGAAGTAGAAATCATAGGGCCCCATATCTACAATATGTTGTAATTTATCTGTATAGGGGGGGCTGACTTGATTTATATGGCTAGAATGGAACACTGTATAAATCTGTATTCAGTAAGCTCCACCTAGTGGTGGCAGCAGGTATCCGATATAATAATGTTACAGCAAGGTAGCGGGGCTGGGCTCCACGGTTAGATTAGCTCCCAGTCTAGGTGAGGATCCCACAGTGGGCCCCTGAACTCTAAAGCCCCTATAACACGGCGTGATCAGCGGTAGATCAGCTCATTCCCCACTCACTATTACACGCGCTAACAGCAAGCAGGTAAGTGGGGGGCGTGGGAAGCTATGGGAGGTGCTAAAGATCATCCAGGAAGCCCATATGAGATAGCAGCGGTCTGCTGCCACTACTCCTATCACACGGGACAATGGCAGCAGATCATTGGCCTCCATGTTGTTTGTCTTTCAACATGTTGAAAGACGTTGAAAGACAATGATCAGTCGACATTGTGTATGTTGACTGATCACTGCCTTTTAGTACACAAAGAGATTATCGGCCATAATGGCTGATCGGCCAAATACAGTTGATGATCGCTTTGTGTTATAGGGCCTTTACACAATGTTGGAGGTGACGTAGGAGCCAATCACTTGACATTATGGTCTATTTCTTATGGGAAGATTTGCAAATAGCAATAGTAGATGATGCAGGTAACAGTAGACTTGTAGATGTTCTGTATGGCTGCAGGGTATAGTCTTATAGAAAAGTGTTAGTAAGAGAAAAAAAGGGCAATATGAAGATGGACAATAGTGAGAAAAAGGGGAAAAGGAAAGCAAAATAAAGGACAGTAAGAAGGAGGATAAGAGGGGCAATAAATAGTAGAAAGAGGGCAAGAAGGAAAAGAGCAAATAGAAGGGGCCAAAAAGAATGATTAGACAAGACATAGGGCCAGGAGAAATGTGAGGAGAGTAAATAAGGATAAAAGGAAGAAGAAGGGCAAGTAAATGGTGGAAGATGAGCACAAAGAAGAATGACAAGTGAGAAGAGAGAAAAGAAGGACAAAAAGAAGAGTAAGTTAAAAAAAAAAAATGGAACGGAAATGGAAGATGAAAGAGCAAGATAAAGTGTATGACCTTCTTCACAATACCAATTGGGTCTTCTATTCCACAAATACTGTACATTGGCAAAATCTCAAAATTGGCAGTCGACGCATTTGTAGATGGAGAGGCCCAGGTCTATTAACTTTAATGGGTAGAATGTAATCAGCTAGCAAGTAGTCACTTGTGGCACACATGCATCGGCAGGCAATTTTGAGATTTTGCCTATGTATTTGTGAAACAGAAAGCCAAGTTGCAATGAGAACGTGACCTTAGAAGCTTGTGGTGCTACTTTGTTTACGCAATCGCCCACCTCAAATCAGGGCCGTCAGACCAGATGGGGCAGGGGGAGTCTTTATTGTAAAGGTAGGTGCAGCTATTAGGGATGGTCCGAACCGAGTTCGTACGGAGCTCGTACGAACCCGAGCCATCCACAATGATTACCGCTGTCTGCCCGCTCCGTGCAGCGGGCGGATCCAGCGGGAGGAATGCCTGGAAAACTGGGATACAGCCATAGCCATAGGCTGTATCCCAGTTTTCTAGGCGGTCTTCCCGCTGTATCCGCCCGCTGCACGGAGCGGGCAGACAGTGGTAATCCGATGCAGAGCGTTCGGGTTCAGCCGAACCCGAACCTCGGCGGGTTCGGACCATCTCTAGCAGCTATCTATCATATTTATGGCATGTCCTGTGGATATTCCAATATAATTTTAATAATGCACGTGCACAAGTACTGTATAGCTGACGGGAATCAAATCCTATGGTGGGAAGTCACAGGACCCAGACGGAGCGAACATCCCCTTTAATTATAGACTTTTTATTTCATCCTGAACCAACCTCAGTTATTTTTCCCGGTCTTCCTTTATGCGGTGATAGCCTTTCTGATCCTCTCAGTTTGAGGCCGCTAACCTGCAGTAGATCCAGTCATCCTCTTATTACTCAAATTCTAAGCCGTGAAAGGAAAAAGCCCAATAAAAGTTGTAATATAACATAACTAACACTTTCTATCTCTGGCCTTCTCTACAGACTGAAAGTCCCAGGTTGTAGATTTGCTTCCTGTTCCTAGGATTATAATGTTCTCCTTCTTTACAGTTATGCTTATTTTACAGGACGCAACGCTCCCGCACAATCCAGAGTTTAAACATTCCGATGCCCATGCACTTTATTATTTATGCTCCAGGGGGCGCTGCATGGTTTTATTTTCCTGGTCGGATTGTTCTGCGGGTAATAATTTATCACCTTTCGACTGCCGAGATGTTAAACCTGAGTGCTCCAAGTATGTGCACTTAATGTTACAATAAAGTTATTTTCTCACTTTCTTCCAGTCTACAGCAATCACCGTGAACCGCGGAATAAATTACATCTTAACTCCGAAGACAGTTCAATTAAATGCTGCGCGCCATCTAATGCCTTCTTCTTCACACTTAAGTAATAGTCTACTTAGATGCTTTCTCTAATGTACTTTCATCCGTTTTCAGGATTTCTGCTTGCTGTATGTGAATAGGCTCATTCCCGGGTCCATCCAGAGGCCAATCATTGTACAGGCTATGCTCTATTTGAAGTCAGTAAACAGTCCTCTGTGAAGAAAACTTAATCTCTGTTCAGTAAAATATACTACAATGTAGCGGTGTAAGCAAAAGCGAGACAAGATCTATAGGTGCCCAAGGCAAAGGCTTTATAAAATAACCCTTGGCTACACCATAAACTGCACCCCTTGCCATAATGGTGCGCTAGGGAGGTGCCTACTCTGCCTACCCTAGAGTTCATTACATACCAGATTCCTTCCATTAGTGTTTAATTTGTTTTCGTTTTTCAGTTTTTTGGCTCTGGCAATTTTTTGTTCTTTGCAACTGCTGAGGCGGCTGATTGTTGGAAGCCGATGCCTAAGTTCCTACCCTTAGGTTATGTAATCTCCACTGACTGCCGAATAAAAGGAGTAAGGGCCCTATTACACAGGATTATTATTGGCCATTCCGTCCGATAATCGTTTCGTGTAATAGCTCATACGCGGTTGGCTCATCATTGACTTTCACCATGTTAAATAAAAACGTCAACAATAGCGATGGTCTGCTGCCAGTAACAGGAGTGGCGGCAGCAGACTGACATTACATTCTATGGGTCAACCGGACAATCTAAAGACCGTATGTCCAGCCCCCCATGCTGCTCCCCACAGCCATCCTGCTCAATGTCAGAGTGTTTAATAGCACAGACAGCAAGAGGATAACAAGGAGCAAGCGCGCACTGACCTGAGAGTCTTGATAGTACTAACTATTGGGCCATGTAATATGGCCCTAAGGCCTGACTCCTAGTGTTGGGTAGAGCTGTCAAACTGTTCGGGTTCAGCAACGTTGCTTGGCATTTGTTTCTCTGCAGCGGCTAAAGTTGGATGCCACCATAGAGAGTCCTAGAAAACATGGATACAGCTTATTATGTTATTTATAAAAAGTAGTGGAGTAGTGGAAACCCAACGGAGGAATATCTTGCGCCAACATATAAATATCCTTTTATTTAAAAAAAAAAATAATAAGTTCGTTATTTTCTGTATATTTTATCATTTCTACTAAAAGTTATCTCCCAACACGGATAGAATAAGAGTCATAAGCCTCGAAGAAAAGGATGACGTTTGTATAATGTGAAACTGGAGCCCCAGTAAGAGACCTTTACCTTCCCAATGTGACTCTTCGGAGGCTCCTTGACAAGGCTATCGAAAGAAAACTAATGACTTTTCTTCAGACTGTCTGGCACTGGCCCTTCTCTATGACCCAGCAAATGGTGTCAAAGATCTGACCTTAGAGGGTTGGAACATGCTGTCTCTCTAAATGGTCTATGGAGCTTCCTTGGGTTGATCAATGGCAGAAGTGAGAAATGCTTTGCGTCTGGAATGTGTGTTGATTAGTACATCAAGCTTCTGATTGATTGCTCTTCTGAATAATTCATTGACTCATTCTGGAAAACTTTTAGAGAGGCTCCACAGATATTGGCTTGTTCTTCACACGTTGTTTGCTTCTCATCTTTCCCCTTTGCTACAATTAATGAAGCCACAAAGGTAACACTATTTTTTTTCCTTTCTCTGGTGCTTACAATGCAGAAGAGAAATGAAGGAGCCTATCTTGTGGCCCGGGCAGTGCCGCAGCGGTAATAAACTGGTGCAGAAGTGTAATGGAAGTCAAGGTCAGACGGCAATGAAAAATGCGTTAATCAAATGCCCTCTCTAAAGCAGTACAGAACCACAGTAGCCCATCGAAGACCACCAGGGCCACACCAGGACTTATGACTGGAAGATTTGCACTCATATCCTTGACTTTTGTCATTGGACAGGAGAGGGAATCTCCTAAAAATGATATATAAAGTCTAGTCTAGAGCTGCCCCCAATACTGAGACCAGTCTAGAGCTGCCCCCAATACTGAGACCAGTCTAGAGCTGCCCCCAATACTGAGACCAGTCTTGAGCTACTATCAATACTGAGACCAGTCTAGAGATGCCACCAATACTGAGAGCAGTCTAGAGATGCCACCAATACTGAGACCAGTCTAGAGATGCCACCAATACTGAGACCAGTCTAGAGGTAGCGATCTTCTAGACTCTTTCAGTTAAAGAGAAACTTACAGCAGGCACTGTTATGTTCTAACTTGTACTAACCTGCTGTTATGTTCCATTAGGGTCGGGGAAATGAAGGTAGCAAGTCTTCCTGGCGCAGTGAAACATGTTGAAGGGGCTATAGGCAGGTTTTCAATAGAAACAGAAAACTGCTCACCATATTCAGTGACATAGACCTGGTTTGGTTCTACCGCATATGGTTTATTTGGTAGCAGTTCAACTGTTTTTTTAATACATTTTTTCTAACAGTTGTTGCATAGTTTTTATTTGTATATAAGATTAAAAGTTATATTTTAGTTGAGTCCCATTAAAGGGGGCGTTTAGCCTGAGGGATTGGAAGTATATTGTTTTTTTTCTTTCTTTTTACCTATATTCTCAGCACAAATGGCCCACTGGCCCGCTAATTTCTGGAGTGCTTCTTTAATTCTCAGCATTCCTGTGCTATAAGAAGATAACAGCAAGGAGCATTTTTGTAAAAATCCATGCCAGAAATCTCAAGTTGTAAAGAAAGCTTTTTTATCTGTGCATTTTCCGCTCGGTCCACATGTGGATTAGAACCATTGCCATTAAGTGGGGAATCCATGTGAATAATGGACATGCTGCGGCATTGATAATCTGCAGCACATTTATTATTCCACATGGATGTTTTCCATGACCCATTCCCTTCAACTTGTGACCAGAAACCATGTCTGAAACCCTGACAGAATCCCAGACGTGTGAACATGGTCTAATACTTCCTTCATGCTTCCCCTGTAGCTAACGTGCCGGTGATGGATCATCAGCTATTGCTCGGCACTTTATCTTCTGCAGATGTCAGTAGAACACAATAGGAAACGTCTACGCCTTTGCGGAGTACACATCTTGCACCCATGGAACACTGATTGTTTCTTCTGAACAAATATAAGTCTTTCACAATGTTCTTGCATTATACCCCGAGACAATGGGATATATCATTGCTCACGTAGGGTGGGATCACTGTGTAACTTATGAAGTGATAAGAAGTAAATCAAAGTGATGAATCATCCATATTCTTGAATTCTATAAGGAGGATTCTGCTACTTTAATTATATCTTCTACTTAGGCTTCTACTGTAGGAATCTTAAGACTCTTCAGTTCGTACACGTCTCCCTATGGCCCAGTGATCTCGCGGTGTACCGGAGGTGTACCAGAGATAGCAGTATGTGAGCACAATGTCAGCAATGTTACTGGGCGACAGAAAATCAATTTATAAATTCTGTAACCCCAATTTATGGAAAGGAGCAGAGTTGGCCACCTCTTATCTCCCGCCCATGCAAATGAGTCCTAAACGGCATTAAACTCCACCGCTCGCTCGCTTAAATTTAGATTTTTTTCTTAATATATCCAAAAGGTGGAAATGAAATTATCAGGTTCCAGCGAATGGAAGAAAAAAAACACATTAGAGATGACACATTCATCATGAATTTTTAGGAAGGGATTGATCCCAAAGTCAGGTTATTTCCTTAGCTTCTTCTGTTTAATTTCCATGATTAATTACCAAGTATATCACATCTCATATTTTTCAGACGGGCGGATACATTATTGCTACAAAATGATTAACCAACTTTGCAATTAGGCTTAATGAATTTTCTCCTATCGTTTTGTGTCTATAGCTCCTATGCAGAACTAGGTGTCTCTATGGCTACAGACGACAAACAATCCCTGTGTAGTCTGATCCTTCAGTCCTGTATTACTTCATTCCCTCCACTATTTTTGCCATTGTTACAGCATATAAAAACATTTGCCCTTACCCCTGTACATAAACATGGTCTATATAGTGTTTCAAAACTAATATATAGTGCCACAAAAAAACTAATAAGTGTCAGTCAATGACTACAGCATCAGACTACAGAGTTTGCTTGTAGTCTGTAACCATGAAGACGCAAGTTTCCTAATGATTCTGTAGCCCAGTTGCCAGCACTGTTTAAGGCAATTTGACATCTGCCTTATAGGGCTTTTTTGCTTTTTCTGGATCAACACAGTAGGGTTATAGGTTGAACATGATGTACTGCTTTCCTTTTTTCAACCTTATCAATTATATTAAATTTTATATATTCTATGATACATATGCAGTGTGGTACCCATCTACCAGCTGATGTGTTGTAAAGTTTATTATGGGGCTTTAGGCTATGTTCACACTACGTAAAACTACGGCCATTGTTGCCGATGGCAACAACGGCCGTAGTTTTTGCGAAGTGGAACAATGCCTTAGTTTCAATGGGATCTCCGTCAGTTCACACTATGAAGCGAGCGGCTCTGGCCGCTCGCTCCATAGTGTGCAGGAGAAATCTCTGATGCGGGCACACGCCGATGCGCCCGCATCAGAGCTCTGCGGCCGGACAGATCATCCAGCCGGTACCTAAGTACCGGCCACAATGATCCGGGCAGAGATCGGACGTTCCGTGACCCGGCCGGTCTCTCACGCCGTGTGAACATAGCCTAAAAGTGTATCCTGGTGATTAGATACTGTTCAGGTGTCGTGACTAAAATTACTATAATCCATCATATTGTCTGTTTAACAAAGTAAGGTGTTGAGATATATAGGGACACTGCTGGATAAAGTTTAACCCCTTCAAGACAGAGCCCTTCGATGCACAAAAGTCCGGGTCAGATTAATGCAATATTCCTCCTCGCCTTCTAAAAGCCATTGCGCTTTTATTTTTTCACCTACAGGGCTGTTTGAGGTGTCATTTTTTGCGCCGTAATCTCTTGTTTTTATTAATATCATACTGGTGTAACAGAAAAATTTTGATTGCTTTTTATAAATTTTTTGGTGATATATAATTTAATAAAGTCAGCAATCCTGGTGCGTTCCCTCCCCCCCCCCCCCCCCCCCCCCGTTTACCCCCTTCACCATGCGGGAACAATAATGTTATATTTTAATGGATCGGATAATTCCGCACGCTATGATATGTAATATGTTTATTTATTTATATTTTTATAATGGGCACGGGGGTCTTTTAAATTTTTATGGTGAGGGGGTTTATAAGGGTTTTTTTAATACTTTTATAAAACTTTATTACACTTTTTTTTACACTTTTATTTACTGTAAAACATGCAATCATTAGATTGCATATACTGGTCTATGCTATGTAATAGTATAACATAGATCAGTGTTATCGCCGATCTATGTATAGAGCCTGCCCGAGGGCAGACTCTATACATGGATCGCCGAACCGACAGGATGGAGGGAAGGAGCTTACCCCCGCCTGTTGGCACATGCGATCACTCAGTGGCAGATGCTTGATCTGTCACGGAGTACCTTAAACGCCATGATCGCTGTAGATCATGGCGTTTAAGGGGTCAATAAGACGCAGCTGCGGGATCGCAGCTGCCTCTCATTACCTCCGGCCTCGGACACACTGATGTAAGTGGGATCGCTCTCACTGCATCGCTCCCGCTCACATCAGTAACCCCGTCAGTACAGGGTATGTGCAGTAGGAACGTATATATACATGATACTGACGGGAAGGGGTTAAGGATGCATGAGAGTTTGGTCATATGACCTTCCTCAGGAGTCAATTAAATCCAACCTGTTCTGTTAGTTGGTTCTTATTCCAGAGGCTCAGACAGTGTAGTGAGTAGCAGACATTTTATTCCATGCCCCAGCTAGCTGCAATTAACATGAAGTAACTACTGAACAACAACCAACAAGATATCACAGTGCAGTTGACCAATATGAACAATATAAGTAGGGAAACCCCTAGAGACCATACACAGCATATACATATTGCTACACAACCTGTTCACTACATCATAGTCTATGGAGCTAATGAGTAGGATGTTTGGCTGGCCGGTGAGTGAAGCGCTCCCGCTGTCCTTATCTAAGGATCACAACGAGTCTAAAGAGTGAAACCCACTGTGATCAGTAACGTTTGACATGTCTTGTCGTTTGATATAACAGTAAGGCTGTAATGGACTGTGCTCCCAGCATCCCTAGACCGCTACTTCAATCCTCCTTGTCGGCACAACACACGGTCAGAAAATACTAAAAAAATAAAGTCTAACCATCAATAATATATATTATTCCACAGGCCGACGGCATGAGCAGATTCTGCAGCAAAGTGCAGTCACTTCTGCGGCCTTCTCCCTGACATCTCAAGATCACTCCGGCTGACCTTCTGTCTGTGTTTTCGCTCTGGGATTAATGAATGTGATTCCCAAAAGAAAACTTTCTTGTTTTTTTTTGCCAACTTCCCACATCATTAAGGAAAGTGTGATCAAACCTCAGCATGGACGACACCGGATTGACACAGAGTGCGAAAACCACAGCCCCTGGGTGCACAACTCATGTGTATACTGAGCCAGAGAGATGGCCGACTGACCAGATAGCTGCGCATCCATACTGCAACAGTTCAACATAATAGGAAATAATAATAAAGTGAAAATAATTTAATTAAAAACATCACTACCAACCAGATGTGTAATGTGAAGCTCCTAATCCCCAATGTTAAATGTCAAAGCCTCTAGACAGCTAAGTACTCTTTCTGGCACTGTTGGCCCTATACGATCTGTCAAACATAAACGTCTAAAGGTGACTATTACCTAGCCATCCCATTTAGATAAAACCATTGCCAACAACTCCAAATGTGTAAAAAAAAACCTTAAAAAACATTAAGGTTTTTGTAGTTATTGTCACTATTTGGTCACTATGGATTACAGGGATTACATTACATACTTATCATATTTATAGCACAACGCTGAAGGGGTCAACCACTGAAATACACTGAATTGTCCCCAATATACCCACTATTCCCATTATACCTTACGATCTGCTGCCAGAATGTTTCACTGGGCTAACTGGGAATCACAACCCAGCAGCCAACTTCTACTTGGTTGGCCATCATTCCCTTTAAAGGAAACCTGTCACCCCCCGTGCCGGGGTGACGCCCACCCGACCCCCAGTGAAGCACCAAATACTTACCCCTTCCTCGAAGTCAAGGTCCTGGACCCGCTTCGGCCGCCGAGATAACACAGTCGGAAGCCGTGCACGCGCTCACCAGAGATGAGTCCGATGCCCATAGAGAATGACTGGAGCAGTCATTCTCTATGACCATCGGACTCATCTCTGATGAGCGAATGCACGGATTCTGACAGCAATATCTCGGTGGTGGGAGCAGGTCCAAGACCGGGACTCCAAGGATGGGGTAAGTATATGGTGCTCCACCGGGGGGGTCGGGTGGGCGTCACCCCGGCACGGGGGGGGGGTGACAGATTTCCTTTAAAAAGTCAAAAGAGGAGAAGCCAAACATGAGATTTAGTTCCACAAGTAGGAATCCTAAGTGTGCATTAGGCAAGAGGAGGTCCAGCATTGGTAGGAAACAGGGAAGAAGCTCCGGAGGTGCTGAACTGAGAGAGAGTTAGAGTTCCAGTGCAGCCGAGTCCGGCAGTCTTCCATTCCAAAGCATTTTGCAGACCCTGGAATAGTGCCAGCACAGGCCACAAGACACTGGAAAAAGATGTAGGTGAGGAAACTAGGTCCAAGAAAACCCCCACTTCCTAGAGACGCCTGGACAGAGTGAACCCAGGCATACTGAGGAGTAAAAAGTGGAGCCATATAAATTGCCTCTCATCCAATTAGTTTGCCAATCCATAGACAGAGCTTTGTCCAGTTGGTCACCAGGTAGACTTAAATGGGGTTGTGTCACAAAGAAAGGGAGGAAAGGCTTGGTGTGCGGGGCGCGCGTCCGTGAGCTCTGCCCTTACAATCTTGTATCAGCGGCAGGGGAGAGAGGGTAACAGCGGCAGGGGACAGAGGAGAGGGGGCAGAGATACAGACATCAGCTTATATGATCATTATGATCCCATAAGCTGATGTCTAATCACAACCTGGGCATTGAAGCATCAATGACCCCAGGTTGTGAAAGGGTTAATCTCAGTCACCTGCCTCATCCCATTAGTACTGACAAGCATTTTACAAGCAAGGAGGATTATGGGAAAGTGTCTGCACAGTTGCTTAGCAACTACAGGGTCACAGTACAGAGAGGAAACCAGGAAGTGAATAGATCCATGGGGAAGAAAAATGGTACAGGGATGTAAGTTACTTTACAAAAAAAAACCACATTTTTTTCTCCTTTACACATGTATGTGGTACACATCTGATTTTACCTTCTTTCCTTTGTGACACCACCCCTTTAAGCATCACTTCAAACCTTAAGACCCTCTCTTTAGCTACCGTTGTTAATTTATTCACAGGCTTTTCTTGCTTGCACAGGCTCTAACCTGGGTATGGCAGCTCTGCCCCACTCATTATAATATAATCTTATAGACTAGTGGCCAGATTCTTCCCTTCTCTACTCTTAGCCTGCACTAAGTTCCTTACACAGCAGAGGGAGACAGTGAGCACAGAACAAGCTCCTGCCCAAATACAAAGACTACAAAAGCTGTGCGTGTGGCACGATGGGAGTGATATTCAGCATAAAAAAAAAGTATTTAGAAAATGTATTTTACAAACCGTCTCCACTATATAAAATAGAGAAGACAACAATCCTGTTCATCTTCATATCAATTGTGACTGGAGTGGCACTTTAACAAAATGGAGTAAGTATATAAAATGTACTAAATGGCTGAGCAGCAGGGAAATAACGGCCTCTGGAAGAATCCTATTATTTTTGGGCATTGGCAGGCAGCGATTCATCATGGAAATGAATGCGGGCAGTGGCAGGCTTCCTTCTTGTAATGCCCAGAGTTACAGGACGGCAGAACATTTATTTTTATATTGTTTGCCACAAGTAGAAGATGTTTAAGCTCCTCATTTATATTTGGCTTCTCGCACTTATTCTTTCACATCTCAATAAGAAAAATGGATCCACAGGTTTATTTTTTACATGTTATGGGAATGTAGCACATGCCAGTCCTATTGTTACCGATTGCTTTATCCTGGACTCCAGGACAGCAGGTAAGTGCCCTATAAAGGTGCGACTAGGGGGGAGCAATACGATTTATGGGGTCACTGTGCTGGCACTATTTATTAGGGGACACTATGCTGGCACTATTTATTAGGGGACACTGTGCTGCCACTATTTATTAGGGGGCACTGTGCTGGCACTATTTATTAGGGGGCACTGTGCTGGCACTATTAGGGGGCACTGTGCTGCCACTATTTATTAGGGGGCACTGTGCTGCCACTATTTACTAGGGGGCACTGTGCTGGCACTATTAGGGGGCACTGTGCTGCCACTATTTATTAGGGGACACTGTGCTGCCACTATTTATTAGGGGACACTGTGCTGGCACTATTTATTAGGGGACACTGTGCTGGCACTATTTACTAGGGGGCACTGTGCTGGCACTATTTATTAGGGAGCACTGTGCTGGCACTATTTATTAGGGGGCACTGTGTTGAAACTGTGTTTTAAGGGTGTGCTGCTGGCACTATTCATCATAGAGGACACTGCTGGCACTACTCATCATAGAGGGCACTGCTGGCTCTACTCATCATAGGGGCCACTGCTACAACTACTCCTCATAGACGGCACTGCTGGCACTACTCATCATATGGGGCACTGATGGATCTCTGCTGGCACTTTTTACTAGGGCACTCTGACAGCACTATATATATATATATATATATATATATATATATATATATAAAGCACTCTGTTGGCACTGTTTACTGGGGCACTTTGATAGCGCTTTATCAGGGAGCACTCTGTTGGCACTCTTTACTAGGGTAGTGTGCAGGCAATGTTTATCAGGCAGCACTCTTGCGATGCCCGGGCCCCTAGGGGCCACTCCGCTGATAGGTGTAGTTACTGGCAGGAACCGGGTCAGCTGCTGAGCAGAGGATTATCACGGTTTTGGCACGAGGGTAACACAGCTGAGAACCGGGCTCCTGACCATGCTGAGGCTGGACATGCGATTCTTCGTTGTCCTTAGTCAGGGCACCAATTATCACACCAATGCCAAGTTTCAGAAACAACGGTAGTTGTATATTTATTGTAACGGTGGTAACTAATAGCAACAGTCTCTCCGGATGCAACCGGGAATAAGGCAAACTTGAATAAAGCAGAGTAATGGGTGATGCTGCAATAGGCTGTGAGAGTAGCGTGCTGAATGATGGGAGTAGTAGTGAAACTAAAGATGAGATGCTGGGCGGAATGAAACTGAGATGAATACTTGCTGTTGATAATTAGAGAACATGATGGTATTCCCCAGCCAAAGCTCGATGGCCATTGGAGTTACCATGGAAGCAGGGGCAGTCACGTGACATCCAGCCATTGCATCATCACACCATTAGGCATATAGGACCAAATATACATGAGAAGTACCATACTTGAACACTGGGGGGGCGACATAATACCATTAGGCACTGATAACTGAATATGCATACAAGAAATGAATGGAATAGCAGACCTGAACACTGAGAGGGGTGACACAATACACACAGTTGCAGTGGACCATAGCTTTCCAGAACAGAGGCAAAAAAATACTGACTGACTCAGATATAAGGATACACTTTGAAGGAAACAATAAGAGAAGGAACTCTGGGACACTGCACTCTAATGACACTGTTTAGTGGGGGGCACTCTGCTGGCACTGTTTAGTTGGGGGCACTCTGCTGGCACTGTTTAGTGGGGGGCACTCTGCTGGCACTGTTTAGTGGGGGGCACTCTGCTGGCACTGTTTAGTGGGGGGCACCCTGCTGGCACTATTAGTGAGGGGGTACTCTACTGGCACTGTTTAGTGGGACATCATGCTGGCACTATTAGTGAGGGGGCACTCTACTGGCACACTTTACTGGGACCTCTTTCTTGCAGTTATTATCAGGGGCACTCTGCTGTCAATGTAATAACACACCAGTGACAGGCACACTCATATAGTGCCCCGTCGGGCCATCCAGTCATTCCCAGCTCCCACAATGCCCCCAGCACTTCTCCCTGCCATAGCCGCTAGTAGAGAGCCGCACTGCTGGAGTCCAGGCAGGGAAGTTACACTAATGTATTGCTTCACAGTTAATTCCATCACCTTGAACCACCTTGAAGACAACTCAACGATCTAAGAAAGTCAAAGCCGCCGATATGGAATTGTGTGTCATCTGCATGAGCAATACTGAGGCGGAACATTCCTCAATCATTAACTTTCCAAGTGGCTTAATGAAAAGTATCGTAACGGTAATTATTGTTATTATGCAGAATAAAAACAAAGTGCACTTCAACCTCTCCAGCGCCTCAGCATCTAGGAATTGTATGGAATAGAAATCTCACCGCTCATACATGAAATGTGACAGCTGGAAGTCAGCCCCATCTAAACAAACAGCAAGCGGGAACGCGGCCTGCTGCAAAGTCTACACAACGTGCAAGAAGAGACTGCAGACTAGATTCCCAGGTTATACCAGCATGTCCCATATAACTATATACTCTACATGATGTATAATTTATATGTACGTACATGTATAATTATATACAAGAGACCCCTAAGATATAGCAGCATCCTTCATATCAGTATATACAGAAAAAGTATAACTTATACCAGCTGTACCTATATAATTATACACAGGAGATCCCCAGGTTATACCAGCTGTACATATATAATTATATACAGGAGATGCCCAGGTTATACCAGCTGTACCTATATAATTATATACAGGAGATCCCCAGGTTATACCAGCTGTACATATATAATTCTATACAGGAGATACCCAGGTTATATCAGTTGTACATATATAATTCTATACAGGATATACCCATGTTACACCAGCTGTACATATATAATTATATACAGGAGATACCCAGGTAATACCAGCTGTACCTATGTAATTATATACAGGAGATACCCAGGTTATATCAGTTGTACATACATAATTATATACAGGACATACCCAGGTTATACCAGCTGTACATATATAATTATATACAGGAGATACCCAGGTTATACCAGCTGTACATATATATTATATACAGGAGATACCCAGGTTATACCAGCTGTACCTATATAATTATATACAGGAGATACCCAGGTTATACCAGCGGTACATATATAATTATATACAGGAGATACCCAGGTTATACCAGCTGTACATAAGTAATTATATACAGGAGATACCCAGGTTATACCAGCTGTACCTATATAATTATATACAGGAGATACCCAGGTTATACCAGCTGTCCATATATAATTATATACAGGAGATACCCAGGTTATACCAGCTGTACATATATAATTATATACAGGAGATACCCAGGTTATACCAGCTGTACATATATAATTATATACAGGAGATACCCAGGTTATACCAGCTGTACATAAGTAATTATATACAGGAGATACCCAGGTTATACCAGCTGTACCTATATAATTATATACAGGAGATACCCAGGTTATACCAGCTGTACTTATATATTATATACAGGAGATACCCAGGTTATACCAGCTGTACCTATATAATTATATACAGGAGATACCCAGGTTATACCAGCTGTACATATATAATTATATACAGGAGATACCCAGGTTATACCAGCTGTACATATATATTATATACAGGAGACACCCAGGTTATACCAGCTGTACCTATATAATTATATACAGGAGATACCCAGGTTATATCAGCTGTACATATATAATTACATACAGGAGATACCCAGGTTATACCAGCTGTACATAAGTAATTATATACAGGAGATACCCAGGTTATACCAGCTGTACCTATATAATTATATACAGGAGATACCCAGGTTATACCAGCCTGCTCCATATCACTATATACAGGAGATACCCAGGTTATACCAGCTGTACATATATAATTATATACAGGAGATACCCAGGTTATACCAGCTGTCCATATATAATTATATACAGGAGATACCCAGGTTATACCAGCTGTACATATATACCCAGGATATACCAGCTGTACATATATATACTACACATGAAAATAAATCCTATCCTTAGAAGTATATCAGTCTCTTGAAGTCTTACTTGTGTGAACAGGTTCCTTGGGGTTGGAGCTCTTCAGTCTTGTGATTTTGTGGTTGCCCTGTACATTGTGTGGAGCTCTGTGCACAGACGTGAAGGCCGGGCCCCGTCTGAATAATTCACACCATACTTTCAACAAAAGATCTTTTTCCTAATATAATCCCGTCTGTAACGCAGGAGGAGGCCCAGCAGCTGGATTAAGTAACATCAGGCAGACGATGGGGGTTTTATCACTGCCACTACTCTGTACCATCTCTCCTCTTATGTGTCCGAAGAGCCCGTTACATGCGTGTTCACACCCTATTAGAGATGTATACAACTATTTAACCCCTTACTGAAAGAAACATATGGGGCCTTCACGACTTTAAAGAGTCACTGTCACAAAACCTTTTTTTTTTTTTTTTTTTTTAAACAAATCAACAGGGGTTGTGATCACAGGCAGTTTTCCAATATACTCTTTATTTATTTTTTTATTTTTGTAAGTATTCTTTGTTAAAATTAACATTATACATATGGCAACTAGGTGTCTCCCTTCCTGGCAAACTGTGCTCCATGCTCTCTCCGTTCCGACATATGGTCTTTTCTCTGTTCAGTAAAAGAGACCAAACTCAGGTTGTCCCAGTCCTATGAGTACTTACAGACATGGCTTGGTATTGATTGGCAGCCATTCCTGAGAGTTTATGGAGCAGGGCAAGTCTTCACTGCGCATGTGTATAGCTGCTGCACGTCCACATTCAGTAGCAGAGAATCCTGGGGGTGCTTGCATTGTATGGTCAACTCTCCTGTTACTCAGCCCCAAAACCTCTATAACCACACAGGGAGCACAGTTTAACAGTTATATAATGTTGATTTTAACATAGAAAGCTTAAAAAAATAAAAAGAGTATATTGCAAATCACAAATTGCTTGCAATCACAACACCTGTTGATTTCTTTAAAAAAAATTATGAGAGGTAACTCCAGAGCTGATGTTAATATCTGCATGGCAGCCTCAGATTCGCTAGACTTACTGAGAGGCATGGGTGCAGGGATTTAAAGGACAACTCAGATGAAAAGCTTTTTCCCAGTAATTAAAACACATTACAAAGTCAGTAATAACTCTGTAATATGCTTCAGTCACCTATCTGCCCCCTTCCCCCCCCCTCAATCCCCCACCATGAAGTGAAGTAAACTCATTCTTACCTAATGACTGTTGACCCCAAGCTGCTCTGTGGCAGCCATTTTGTGCCAATGATATCATCAAGAGGGAGGCGGGTCTAAGCCCTGTTAGGCCAGCCTCCCTTTGTCAGATGACTCAGGTTGCTCAGCTCTGATAGGCTGAACAAGCTGTAAGACCTTATAACAGTTCTACAGAGTCAGTTAGGCCCCGTTCCCACTGAGCAAAAGTAGCGGAATTCCGCGACGGAATTGACCGCCGCGGAATGCCGTTAGCCTCCCGCTCATAATGGGAGTCTATGGGAGGCGCGCGCTCCTGCGCTGTACGCGCTGAAGAATGAACATAATCATTGGGAACGGGGCCTTAGACATCACAAGAGACAAAGGAAGGAAACCAGGAAGCCAAGCAAAATAAAGACCTCAACTGGAGCTTCAGGGAAATTCAAATGGAGACAGACTCAGGAGGGAGGGTAAATGTGAAAACTATAAGGGAGATTTATCAAACATGGTGTAAAGTGAAACTGGCTCAGTTGCCCCTGGCAACCAATCAGATTCCACCTTTCATTCCTCACAGACTCTTTGGAAAATGAAAGGTGGAATCTGATTGGTTGCTAGGGGCAACTGAGCCAGTTTCACTTTTCACCATGTTTGATAAATCTCCCCCTATGTTTTTAATTGATTTTTGTTTTTTTTAATCACCGCAGAGTTGTCCTTTAACGAAGACCGGTGTATAGGTATTCCGGTCTTGATAAATGCCGCCCAAAGTGTTTTCCTTGTGGTAAAATTGACATGTTAACTTTAACATGATAACTCTGTTGGTTAGTAAGATTATAGTCATTGCTTATCTATATAGCTTTTGGTACGTTTCATTGTTATATTCCTCCCTGTACATTCAAAATAAACAATCCTGCACACTCACCTCCACTTACTTCCCACCACTGTTACGTTTTCTGGTTTCCACTGCAGTCCTCTTCTGATGATGATGTTTCCTGCCTGCTTGGCCAATCACTGGGACCGGAAGACATGACAGTGGAAGTGGCGGGGATCTATGGAGGTGAGTAGGCAGGATTTTTTTTTTTTTAATGCATAGGGAGGCATATATCACAATTTTTTTCCATGACTAGTCATAGAAATGTATGCATAAACCCAGCATCAGGAAAACCGTGACTCAAAGTAACATCTGCCCTTCTCACTGTATGACAGATCCTTCTGGTCCCATTGCACCACTCAGTGGCACATGGATGCTGATGGTTACTTGAGCCCTTAATCCAGAGAATTCCAAATTGATTCTTACTTCTGACTCCTCGGATCTGATGAAATTTCACTTTATATTACAGTCCAGTGCCAGATTATCAAAATTTCTGGATTAGAGAGCATTGAATTTTTGGATTAGAGAGCATTGAATTGAAAGAATTCTCAGATTTTTTTTTTTCTTGTATAAGAAACAAACAAATAACATAGAGGATGAGCCTAATATGCAGGAGGCAGGAGTCACTGCTTGGGGGCTGCTTACGTCCACAGCAAGCGGAGAGCATGACTGCATTGAAAGCCTATAGATGATCAGCTGCCGGGCGGATTACCATAATCCTTATCCGACTATAACATATCTGGAAGATTTAGGAAATTCATTTTTTTTTTACCAGTCAGTATTAGCATGTCTCCTTTGTGCTAAAGCCTTCTTCTATAATACTATGGGCGAGCCGCTGCCATTCTTATGTGATCTTGGCCAGAAATATGTAAAGCTCTGCGCACATCACAGTTGTCAATAGCAAAAACTTATTACAATTGGAAGTCTGGGAGAGCAATTTATAAACTGGTTTTCCTTCAAGGAAAAATCACCTTAAAGGGACCTCCTTCAAAACTATATATATATATATATATATATATATATATAATCTATTTTTTTACTTATTTATTTGTTTTTATTTATTTTGCTATCAGCATAGGTACATAAAGGCTCGTTTTTTGTAGGGTGAGATTTTTGTTTTTTTTATGACGCTATTTAATGTACCCTATACAGTCATGTAGTGTATGAGGATTGGGGGGGGGGGGAGCAACAAATCTATTGATTTATTATAGTGAGTTTACCCTGCAGTGTTTATGATGTGGCGTCTTTATTCTAAGAGTCAGCACAGTGATGGTGATGACAAATGGATAGGGTTTTTAGTGTGTTTTGAAAAATAAAAACCTTTAAAAATGCATTAGTATATTGATAAACCTCATTATTTTTTATTTTATTTTAATATTTATGGAGCTTTGTGTGTGTGTGAGGGGGGGGGTTGTGTTTTTTTTTTTAAGCCATCTGAAGTTTTTATTGTTATTATCTTGGCGTAGATGTGACTTTGATAACTTTTTTTTTTTTTTTAGAAAGATGCGGTGACCAAAAGCAGCACTTTTGGTACTGTCTATGTAATTTACCATGCAGGATAGATAACAAATTATTTTAATAGTTCAGACTTTTACTAATTATGGTTTCTTTTTATGATAAACACGTTAAAAAAAAAATATTATATATATATATATATATATATATATATATATATATATATAAACACATTTTTTGCTTTAAAGACACACCTGACTATAAGACACATCCATGGTGTAGATAACTTGAAACAAGGGGGGGGGGGGGGTCATGCAAATTAAATTTCCCTGGTGGTCTGAGACAGTAAAGGGGTCAAAGTTTATTGAAATGATAGGACCTCTCTAACAGTCTCCATGACAGTACATTACAGTATACCCGCACATACACAGCTCTACTGCATGCACAATATACACCCAGCTACATAATACACACCCAGCTCTGCTACATCATACACAACCAGCTGTTCTACATAAACTGACCTTGTGCTATACCTATAGTAACCATCTAAGATCAGCCAGTAACCGCAGTGCACAATGACACATTCAGCTCTGCTACATCAGTCCCTTCTGCAGCTCGCTGTGAGATTCGCTTTAATAATATTGCACTCGGATTCTTATTAGGTAAGAGAATACAATCATTTCCTGAGACTAAAAACCCTACAAATGATAATCTCCTGGGAAAAAGAAGAAGACAAATCCAATTTTTATAGCGGCTGAAATTCACAGAGTCCATCCCCACATACAGCAGACGCCCCAAACTGTGCTAATCTGCCTCCCGGATTAACATTCCACTATCCCCTTTATTTTCCGGTCCTGGTCGGTATAATTCCCTTATATCTCATTGCCTTTGGAATCCAAAATCTCTTCGTCTGCATTTGTGATGGTGAAATGTGGCCCATGGCGCGGCTATCTTACTGCTCGTCTCTGACGTCCCTCCTTACATACAAAACCGAGGAGTTAGAGGATCCGATCAATGTGTTTATATGTAAACATGACAGGCGAACACGCTCTCCGTGTCACTACGTAAGGACGTTCATGTCATATTCCAGTCCGTCAATTCTTGGAGATTACCCTTAATGAAGCTCGGTGTATGATGAGCGGGGAGGACTGGAATATCCTTGTAATGGATGAAGCAGAGCTGAAACGGTCATTGGGCTATGAACTAATCTAGTAATAAAGGGGAATTCCAGTGTTTTTCTTTTCTTCTTTTAGATCAACTGGTCTCAGAAAGTTATATAGATTTGTAAATTACTTCTATTTAAAAATCTCCCATCTTTCAGTACTTATCAGCTGCTATATGTCCTGCAGGAAGTGGTGTATTCTCTCCAGTCTGACGCAGTGCTCTCTGCTGCCACCTTTGTCCATGTCAGTAACTGTCCATAGCAGGAGAGGTTTTCTATGGGGATTTGCTACTGCTCTGGACAGTTCCTGACATGGACAGAGGTGGCAGCAGAGAGCACTGTGTCAGACTAGAAAGAATAAAATACTTCCTACAGGGCTTACAGTAGCTGATAAGTACTGGAAGACTTGAGATTTTTAAATAGACATAAATTACAAATCTATATAACTTTCTGACACCAGTTGATTTAAAGAAAATTATTTTCGCTGGAGTACCCCTTTCAGTAAAGGCCAAGTGCTCAGATTAGCTAGTTAGTAAGTAGTAGAGTGTATGCCAGAGTAGAGTTAGTAAGTAGTAGAGTGAAAGCCAGACTATGGCCTGTTAATACGGCTAAGGTGTGACTACCACTGACAAGGGATTCAGGCCTGTCCTTGTTGAGAGAAATAATTCTTCCAAGTCTTCCAAGCCCTGCAGTCTGCAGTGTGCTTTAGTTGCCAGTGATTGGGGAGTCTTGCTTTGTGCCTATGTTCTTCACTGTTGTAATGTCACAGCACAGATATGTCACTAAGCTTCCTATGCACCTGGGCAAAGAAACTCACGCAAGTTCTCACAAAAGGGGATGAAGGAGAAGTGTATTGTGTTTTTCCCCACTAGGTGTCGCTGCTGTATTTATTTTGTGTACTGTACTGAGGACTGGTGTTAACTGTTTTTGTTTTACAAGTCATGTTTTTCTACTATCACCGATGCAGGCCTTTTCCCCTCACTTTTCTGCCTATCACCTCTCCTCTCACACACACAGCCCCACCAATCCCTCACTAGCTAAGGTAACCCTATAAAAAGGAGCTAGTTCCTGTAGGAGGGTCCTTCTTTATTAGTCAGTAAAGGTGGAGAGAGACAACACAGACAGCAGTTCCTGCTGCAGTAAAGCCAGGGCCTGGCTCAGGCCAGGAACCTTGTCAGGGACCTAGTCACTAGGACGTCCACTGAGGAGAACCTTGTCCAAGCCAAGGATACCTTCCACAATACACATGGCAGTATACCTGCAGTTAGTTACTGACCCCAGTAGGACAAAGCAGCTGTTAAGCCTACGTATCCTACTGTAACACACGGCTATTCTGGGTAGTCTTGGAAAGCCTGCTCAACTCAGCGCAGAGTCCTGGGACGTCATACTAACCTAGCAGGACGGGTATCCCGACCCTATAGGGCATAAGGCAGTCAGATAAAAAGTATCTATATGTGAGTACGCGTATCTTCTTCTGTTACTTCTATCTTCAACTACGCTATCCCAGCAGAGTACACTGCTACAGTGGACAGGGCCCTCAAGACGTTCCTCTGCTTTACCTTGCTGTCAAAACTTCTCTTACTACCTCCTGCCTGCACCTGCAGTTACCAAGGTGTGTTTATTTTGTATTGCTCTAAAGTTTCTACAAGTAAACACAATTATCCTGTTTAAGATATTGAACTCTGGTCTAACATTTTGCACCTGCATTTGCACACCAGTTCACACTTGGGCTATCCAAACCTCAGGTTCCAACACCACTTCTGGCCACCGTGACAAGTGCCTAAGTGACCCAACCCCCATGCAGCAGCCACAACACCGCACAAGCTCCCCGGCATACAGCACTGCAACTCTCCAGGACTCTTTTTAGGTTAAAACTGATAGCTGGTTTTCCCAGTGTTCCTCCTGGGGATCGTGCTACTGGATGTGCGGCCACCTGGTGTACTACTCCATAATGAGCCCTACAAGTTTAGGTATGCTAGTTGAGACGGGAATACTCCGTTAACTGAGGAATGTTCCCCTTGTGGTAAGTGGGCTGTAAGGGGATTTGCCTATAGGGGGTGAAGAGGTAGTAGTCCTACTCAGGCTCTGGTGCCTATGAAGGCCTAAAGATCCATCTGCCATCCCCTAGTATTATACTGTTATTGGAATATGATAGGTATGGGCACAGTACAGATTTATCAATGGGGCCCTGAGCTTCATGTTACGCTTCTGGCTATAAGGAAATGATGACTTTTGCTACCGTACCCTGGTATGAAAGCCGAATTTACATTTTGTGTAAACTATAAATAGTTAACCATATCTCAATCTCTACGTCCTAAATTCAGCAGACAATACAATATGGTAAATTATATATATTTAAGTACTCAGTGTCACTGTACTCCGTGTCGCTATACAGACGACAATTGTACAATATTAAAATTGCATTAAGATAAGGGTTTCATTTGCATTATCCTCCGTTACAGTACAAGTTTTCGACAAATGAATGATAATTTGCCTTGAAAGGCCGATGGCTCGTCTCATATCTGCTTTCCGACCTCTCAGGTTACCGGGAGTAGAAATAACTACAAGATAATTAGCCTCGCTCTAACCTCGTAGACTCAAATATTTTTTTTCTCGGGTCAAATGTTCTGAGACGATTCCCCCGGTGCTATCCTCCATGCGTCTTCTATGCATAATACTGACTTATTTTTCTCCATGTGCCTCAATTTTACCTGACCTCATTTAAACCTCGTAGAATTGTGCAGAGGCTCGAGCCGCCGCGGTTTTGTCAGGCTTGAAGTAAATCACAAGCCGCCTGAGAAACTCTCGAAAAACAAACTGGACCGGATGGAAGGAGATGATTCTTTTCTTCAACGGAAATAAATATTTCAGAAGAAGAAGAAGGGGCAATGGCCATCAGTCATTAGAAAATCCATTGTTAGGCTATGTTCACACTACGTAAGTTCTGCAGAAATTTCAGCGGTACTTACGTAGTCAAGCTAAAAAGGGGTATTTTTCGGCGGAAAATGGCCAGATGCGAATCAATTTATTCGCAAATGGCTGTTTTGCAAATAAATATTGGCATCTGGCCATTTTCCGCCCACTGTGCAAGGGGGGGCGGGGAGGGGATGTGGAGGGGACGGAACAGGGGGGCACGGACTCAGGGTCCGCTTAATTCATAATTTTTCTTGCAGAAAAACAATCAGGAAACCTACGCCAGCTCTGAGCTGGCGTAGGTTTCCTGGCGCAAACACTGGTGCGCACAGGATTTATGTAGGAGAAATGCGCCTCTACATAAATCTACGTACTGTCGGCACCGCAGGGACATTTTTAAGTCCAGCGCAGAAAACGTCTGCGCAAAAAGTCCCCCATAGTATACACTCCGGCCGGGATCCCGAGCGGCGCTGTAGAAAACTGACATGACAGGTTTTTGCGGCCACTATTCAGAGATTAGTGGCCGCAGAAAACCCTGTCAGTTCACACAATGGAGCGACAGGCTCCGGTCGCACACTCCATTGTGTGCTGTGGGCAGTTCAGATGCGGGCGTGGACGGATGTGCCCGCATCAGAACTGAATTGCGCTAAAGATCATTCAGCCGGTACTGCAGTACTGGCCGGGATGATCTTATCTGAGACCAGGTCACAGAACGGCCAGTCTCATACTACGTGTGACCATAGCCTTATATTGATGGGGCCTAGTTGGGGCCTCTACAATGAGATGACTACAGTTCTTGGACCTTTCATGAACGTCTATCTTCGCTGATATAGTAATAGGCACCCGTGCTGAGCGAGCACTAGAATGCTTGCATGCTCGTTACACAGGTTGAGAATTTTACAGTGTTCGAGTGCACGACTCAAGTAACAGACTCCATTGAAGTCAATGGGAGACTTGAGCATTTAAGCAGGTGCCTCCTGCTCTGCAGAGAGGAGGGTGCCTGGTTCACCTTTAATTGTCTTGCATATAGGTATTGCATTTTTTTATTCTAATTTTTGAATATTTCGCTCCTTGAAGGGATAAGTAAACAAAATATACACTGTGTCAGTACAGTAGAACAAATATTTAAACAAACCCTCCAAACACTATGAGTGGCTCGAGCTCTGAACACTAATAGGTACTTTTGGGGCCTATGGTAAAACAGAGGCAAGGTGAGGCTGCTTAGAGGGGTCGTTCTAGTGTAGTGTATAGTGTATTGCTACAGCCACATGGTCTTTACAGAAACCATGAGGTGGGGAAACTGGTCTGAGGGTAACACAAACCTTTCTTATAAAGGAGACATTTTCAAAAAAACGAAAACATTAGAATAAAAAGTCCTAAAGGGGGTGGGTGGTATAATTTACTATATGTGTCTATATATAGTATATATGATATAGTTCTTCTGACTGGGTTTACATGACAATTATTTCCTTGTTTGAATATGTTCTTGGCTGCACTATTTCTCCCTTAGAAGGTCTGTTGCGTGGATTCAATTTCTCTTAATAGTGAAAAAAAAAACTACATTGCATAGTGCCAATTATATTATCAAATTGCTCATTCAAAAGGCAAGAAGTCCTAGAAAATATTGAAGAAAAAAAACTAACTCAGAAATTTGTCCCTCCCCTGAGGAGTGCTCCCAATTATTCAGTAAGGTCTGGACCTGAGGTCATATGACGATACTCTCTATATTGGAAAGTAAGAACCTGTTTTAGTTCTCTTGTTTATCTTTTTAATGGTTCAGTTGTGTATTAAAGAGTAACTATAATGTTTAGCGGACGGCGGGATACGCTGTGAAACCTGCTGCACAGCTCCTTCAGTGCTCCCAATGCAGGCACGTGCCAGGTACGCACGTGTCATATTTCCATTAATATAAGAATTTCCTGTATCATTAAAAGGTACCTGTTACTGCACCTCTATTGCTCTTTTTGATTAGTGCTTTTGCTCTTATTATCTCAACCCAGATTGGACTTCATATGAAAAACTCAAATGTTTTTAAAACCTAAGAATGTTTGAAAAATGTTTTCAATGTTCGCTCTTTTTAATTAAATGGTTTTATAAAACCAACCTGACTGAGCAAATAAGAAAATATTGAAAAAATAAAATAAAGTAAAAAATCTCAATAAGGAACAGATAGGATAACTGTCTAAACAAGCCCCTCCCCCGAGGAGCATTCTCAATCATTCAGCAAGGGGAACAGGACAATTATTGTCATATCACCTGCATTTTTTACAGGAAAAAAAATGTTTTAACTCTTTGATTTCTCCCTCAGAATGTCCATATACTGGGGAACAATCACTCAAACGTCTCAATTTTGAGAAGAAAGACCACATTTCAAGTAAAACATAATTTCCCACCATTGTGTACAATACTTTTTTTTTATATATCAAACTTCACATTCCAAAAAAAAAGAAAAAAAGAAAAGTAAAGACATAAAGAAAAAAAAAAGTTTTTGCAAGATCCAAGCAGAAGACAACCCCATGTCTTTTTGCAGTCAACCAAATCACAGACAACTCACCCAAAATGTCAGAGAAAGCGCAATTTAAATTATCTCCCTTGAAATAGAGATCTGGCAAGCATGACAACTGTCTAGATTCCAAACCTGGAAATAGCACCGATGGGAGAGACAGAGAGTCCCTGATAACACAGCAGACAGGAGTGACTCCGTACACAGCGTTCAGTACAGAGGCAATGACATTTCACATAAAGATACATTTGCTGGAAAAAGCAATCAGGCAGAGCCGCCATAGGAACGTCCCCGTCCTCCAGCCACCATAAGGTCCATTTAAGATCAGCAGGTACTTACATTGCCTTTGGAAAAAAAGTCAAGGAAGATTTCCAAAGTTTTCATTTACTTTGAGCCAACTTTAAATCCACCACAAGATGTAAAGTTGTTTCTTATGCCGGAATATCAGATGGAGATCTAGTAGGGAGGAAAAAATTTCAGTTGGTTAGCGGATCATTATACCAGTGTGCTTATTCAGAAGATAAAAAAATACATTTCAGATTGCCATCTTTTGGATTTTGGACTGGCGCTGGAACATGGAAAGGTTGCTTAAAAATGATGGACGTCCAAAAATATGGCAAAAAAAGTACCGTGAACATACCTTAAACCTTAGACAATACACTGTAGCATAAATTAGACTTTACAGAAATGTTCAAGTCATTCATCATTTGTGTATCTGATTGGCCTATACAATCCACAATGTGTGGCCCGTAAACTTGGGCTCCATTCATTCTTTATTGGTGGCGCTGGGTTGCTGTGGTTGAGTTCCTATTCACATCAATGGGAACTAGCCTGGTGTCATCACTACACAATGAATAGAGACATCTCTTTCTGGCTGCTCATATGTCAGACTCGTGGTTCTCGCCATCCACTCTCTGACTTTATCTCCGTAATGGCTAATTCCAACAATGTAAGTCTATGAGGCTACATTTTTGGAATTAACAAGAGGCCAGGGAGTGGATGGCACTGCTGCCGTGCTCTATCCCTTGCTATATCTTCTGATCACAGCGGGTCGCAGCAGTGAGACTCACCGTGATCAATAACTTTTTACATGCCTGATGACATGACAGTGACTCTCTAAAGGCTCATCATACATACCTGTCCACGCTCCCCCAGTGTCCTGTTTCTCAGAGTCCCACCCTGCCTTTTCCAATGACAGCCCACTCAGCCAATCACTGACTGATTGAGACGGGACAGCATCACGGCCAGTGATTGGCTGAAGACACCGGAGACCAACAAAAGGACACAGAGGGAGTGCGTACAAGTGAGAATATATTTTTTCTTCTTTTTTAAATGTGCCCCTGCCTGAACTTGTTCCAAACGTGGCAAAAAGTTCGTTTCGAGTACCTCCCCTAACTTGTTCCACCGATTGGTGGGGGTTTAAACAACCAGACCCTGACAGATCAAACATTTTGACAGCATTTAGCTGTGTGATATTCTTCACATGATGTCGGAGGAGAGCTGTGAGCCCCCCATAGACATAAGATAAATAGTCAGCCAGTTATAGTTGGCAAGTTTGGACAAATGTTCCAAAATGTATATACTGTAGGGCCAATTTAGAGAATTGTGAATCCCGACAATGTGAAGCTACCTGACAATATAATACACAGTTCCCTTCATACTGAGTTGAAGTTGTAGTTGATCTGCCGCTGAGTGGTGGCCCCATGCTCCCCCACCTTTATTCAGTGCTACAAAAACATGGCCACTTTCTTTGCGAGACAACACGACTCTTGTCTCCAGTTCAGGTGCCGTTTGCAGTTAAGCTCCATTCACTTCAATGGAACTGAGCAGCAAAACCCCGCCCAAGCTGGAGACAAGAGTGGGGCTGTCTCTGGAAGAAAGTGGCTATGTTTTTGTAGCGCTGTATAACCCCTTTAATGTGAGTACCCAAAAACAAATGCTCCTTAGGTTTCCTCCCCACCATGCCCCATGCATCACTGAGCCTAGGAAATACTCTTTCACATCCACCAATGGAGGCAATTGTTACTTTTTGGTAGAATACTGTACGTGTTAAGGATTCGCCAAGCTACTTGATTAAAAAAAAAATCCTGATAGACGTGGTCGAAACGGCTGATTTCCTGTGAAAATTACACTTTTCCGAGTCTAAGGTTTCTATCGGGTCGGTCTAAATATAGCAGCGTCTGTGTAATTCAGCTGCTTGTGCATCGCCCATCCCCAAACATAGCCATTTTTTATAATGTATATCAATATATAATGAATTCATGAATAATAGATACACCACTCTAGTTGGTCGTCCGCCTGCACAACAGATGAAATCTATTGGCATGATTACCTTGTGGTATACATTCCCAATATATAAATCTTACATTTCCATATGCTGCGAGATACCATATTTTACACTGCAGCCCGAGAGCCTTATATTAATATTGGGGAAGATTTATGAGTTTAATAGAATGGGGTCTTTAACACAGAACAGGGAATAAAGAATGTGCCTTGATTTAAAGGGCATTTCCCCTATTATAAAAAAAAGAATCCACAGTAAAGAGATAGCATTGAGTCGCCCCCTTCTGTCCAGTTTAAGTACCTTTTGTTTTCTTTTAATTAGAGGGGTGCCTCTATAATAAATTGATCACAGGAAGTGACAGTGATCTACTGTAATCTATTAAAGGGGTTATCCAGGTAGGTAACAAAAACAGTATTCTAAACATTCCCCCTTCCCAATACCACCCTATGTCTAATATACATGTATAACCTATCTTGCACCCTTTCCCTGTTTTTATTTTTCTTTCTTATTCTTATCCGCTCTGGATGTCTAAAATCCTCTAATCTGGGTCCACTCTGACCACGCTCAGCTCCCTCTTCTCCCCTCCTTTTGTAGACACAGGACATGTGATCTTCTCTCTGGGGGCTAGGTTAGCTGTCTATTCACTTTTACATCATCTGCATCATCTCCATGCACCTGTGCTGCTTCCATAGACATAGACTTACATGTGTCCCTAAGCCTAGGTTTCTGTAATATGAAAAGTTACAGTTCTATCTCTGCTTGCTGTCAGTGAATGCAGGCATATGTAGCTGTCTTTGTGTAACAGCTCTGTATATTGTAAGTGTTATAGATGTTCTTAGAGTTCTGGATGGAACTAGAATGTTCTCATTCACAGTCAGCAAGCAGAGATCTAAACCTACTTCACACCTCTCGGTAAACAGATGCCTGTTATGCAGCACATAGCTATACCATGCGCGTGTCAGCGCTGCAACATCATCAGCTAGTATGGAATACATACTGGGGCGATTTGATGCAAAATCAGTGAGAAAAAAAACAGTCCTGTGTTTACCAATCAGGGTGATGCATGATGGGAAATGTAATTTCCTGGCTGTCACCATCTTGGATATAGATCGGCTTTTAGAAAAACCTGTAACTCAGGAATGGCAGCAGCTAAAAAGACAGGAGACGGCTCAAAATACTCAGGGGGACTTGGTGAGTAAGACCAGCTAGCAATTCATTTTTCCCTGTTAGGTGGATAACCCCTTTAAGGAACAGCAGAAAGTGTTCACTTATCCTGCTGCGCCACCACAGGGCAAATGAAGAATTGCATAGCGCCTATTGAAAATAATAGACAGTATGTATCATATATGGACATGCTGGGTCCTCCAGGGTTAGAGACGCTCTTTGCAGCCACTTTGATGAATAGATGAGCACTCTGAATGAAAGAATAGGTTTTCTCCACCAGACAGCCCCTTTAATTTGCTTTAATTGTTCATCCAGGCGTCACATACCGCCCCCTCCTCAGACAATAGATAGGGATAGTAATCAATGACAGCGTGTAGAAGTTACTGCACAGTCCGGGAAGGCTTTTTGCATCGGACACTTAATTTAGTGTACACAAGATAAATAACGAAATGAGCGCCATCTATCACTATGACGTTCCGCCTGCATGTGACACAGTTGTGTCACCTTTTCCTCAAACGTTTTTAACACTTTCCCAGCAAGAAGCATCGATGTAATATATTACCGACAGCCATAGCGGGGGAAGATTGTCTATACATCTTATTAGAGAGTTCTGTCATTTTTGCAGCCATTGACCTGGGGTTTTTCTGCATTTCCTCCTCCAGACAATTTATCAAATATTACACAAGACCTGGAAACATATGGAAAATTCACCAGGGAAAAATGCTTTGGGAATACGGGCAACCTATTGTTGTAAAAATAAAGAAAGAAAATACAACAGCAGCAACACAATTTCAATAATTATATTATTATTATTATCATCATCATTACTACTATTGTTGTTTTGAAAAAAAAAAGGCGATAGATAGATAGATAGATATGAGATAGATAGATAGATAGATAGATAGATAGATAGATAGATAGATAGATAGATAGGAGATAGATGGATAGATAGATAGATATGAGAGAGATAGATAGATAGATAGATAGATAGGAGATAGATAGGTAGATAGATAGATAGATAGATAGATAGATAGATAGATATATAGATAGATAGATAGATAGATAGATAGATAGGAGATAGATAGATAGGAGATAGATAGATAGGAGATAGATAGATAGATAGATAGATAGATAGATAGATAGATAGATAGGAGATAGATAGATATGAGAGAGATAGATAGATAGATAGATAGATAGATAGATAGATAGATAGATAGATAGGAGAGAGATAGATAGATAGATAGATAGATAGATAGATAGATAGATAGATAGATAGATAGGAGATAGGAGATAGATAGATAGATAGATAGATAGATAGATAAAATCTTTATGTTTAGGAAAAAAATGGGCATGGGCAAAAAGACATGATGATTTATTTTTACGCCTGTAAAAGTTACGGAATAAAATTTAAGGGGTAGTTCAGCAAATCAACTGGTGCTAGAAAGTGCCAGAGATTTGTCATTTTCTTCTGTTAAAACATTTAGTCTTGTAAGTCTTCAAGGGCTTATCAGCTGCCGTATGTTCTGCAAGACGTGGTGTTTTTTTCGACACAGTGCTCCCTGCTGCCACCTCTGTCCATATCAGGAACTGTCCAGAGCAGGAGAGGTTTTCTATGGGGATTTGCTGCTGCTCTGGACAGTTCCTGCCATGGACAGAGGTGGCAGCAGAGAGCACTGTGTCAGACTGGAAAGAATACACCACTTCCTGTAGGACATACAGCAGCTGATAAGTACTGGAAGACAGATGTTTTATTAGCGTTTAAAAAAACATAATGCGGAAACATAGGCTAAAGGGGGTCATTTGGGAATTTTTGATAATCTGACACCTGCTACGTCCATTTGATGTAAAGAAAGTTTCCTGCATCCATTATTTCCGCACAGTTCCATCCGGAAGATGTTCGCTGTTGATTCTACATGAATGGAGGTTTCGGGGGGATTTTTGGAATGTTAAGTGCCGCTGCCTTCTGCTCGGCTGCATCCATCTACATGTGTTATCAGCCTCTCTCTATATGATCTGGAGATTTGGCAATCTTTGAGCTCTCTTAAACTTCCAGGGAGCTTGTCAATGCCGTACAGCTGCCGGGACGGAAATCTGCTGCTCATGAATTACATATCCCCCGCTTTCTCCCAAATCTTTGATAAATGTGCGATTTGGAGAAGAATATTCTGGATCATTAAGAAGCATGAGAAGTCTGATGTATAACAGAAGGGAAAGATAGGGTAGTTGTGAAGTTTCCCAAATTACTCCTAATCCGTCTTTTAAATGGAATATGCAATAGAGGAATTACATATACATTATCCAATCATCCATAATAGAACAACCACCTGCCTAATAGCCTGGGGCTCCCAGGTGTGACATCTCAAAGGGGTTTTGTAGGTCTAGGATAGTGATAATCCATTCTTTGGCCATCAATATAAAACCAGTGAACACCTCACGTCCATCTCTCATGAGAATCAGGTGGTAGAAGGAGCTACAGTGCTTCACCAAGTACCATACAGCTCCAAAATAGTTAAATCTCTGTGCTACTGTACTGACACATCCAAGAATCATATCTACAGAACATGTAACTCTGGCCTTAGCTGCAATACCTGGTACAGCCACTACAAAAAGTATGGAGCTGTGTCTGGTAACATGACACTTGCTAGACCATCACAGTGATTTCAATCAGGTAATACAGACCCCCACCAATCTAATACTGAGTTGTGGAAAAACATTTAGACTCTTTAGCAGTATATAAAGTAAAAAAAAAAAGCCATTATTTAAAATGCATTTAATATTTCAACTCAATTCACACAGTTGTACGTCCATATTTTGGTATTCTTCTAGTGCGTGTGAAAATGAACTTAAAGGGATATTCAACTCAACCATAAACTTTTCATATTTTGCTGACAATGATGAGACTAACAATTCCTTCCATACTTATTATCTAGTCAGTCTCCTTCTCCCAGTTATGAACTGCTGCTTTCTGCTGAAAACACAAAAATCTGTGTGTGAGCTTTTCTCTTCGCCTCCCCCTCCTGCCTTCTGAGACGGCTGATGTACACAAGTCCCTGGCAGGCTTTATCTGCAACTTTGTAGCTTCTTTGCAATTCTGGGAGGGTTATTCTGAGGTCAAGTTGCTGATGAATTCACAGTGAATAACCCTCCCAGCATTACAAAGAAGCTACAATGTTGCAGATAAAGCCAGCCAGGGACTTGACATCAGCTGTCTTAGAAGGGCGGGGGGAGGAGTGGGAGACAGAGAGGAAAGCTTACACACAGATTTTTGTGTCTTCAGCAGAAAGCAGCAGCTCAGAACTGGGGGAAGGAGACTGAATAGATAATAACAAGTATGGAAGAAATTGTTAGTCTTACCATGGGCAGCAATATGTGAAAAGTTATAATTGAGTGGAATACCCCTTTAAGCTGCAAAACAACAACATATGCCTCTGCATTAAACAGAGGTATGGTAGAAGCCTCAAACACCTTTAATGTACATGTAGTACAGGTCTGTATTACTATAGACCTGGATCTCTACCCAATAACCTCCCATGATGAGGCCAGATGCCTTTTGGTAACTGTTGCGCAAATCTTGCAAACCACGCCCTCTCCCCTGTCCATTGTAGACTACGCCATTATTGGTATACATGACCCTTGGTGCGCTGCCTGCATGTTCTTTACTATTCTACTTTTTCTTAGACCTTTGAAAAGTTCTCAAATTTCTAATTTTCTGCCAATTTTGCCATATTCTGAAATTGTTGATAAATCCGGCCCATTCTGTCTAACATTTGTGGACGGCAGTGGCGCATTACCCGCTGTAAACTTGATGCTGCGAAGTGCCTGGGTGTTAGTGTGCGATAATCTGCTTGTCAGGATCAATCAAGCAATGATCCCAATGATAGGACCAGGTGAGCAGACTGGATGGTTCTGCTTCCTGATCAAATAAAGCTTGACAAATGTCTAATACTCTTGGTGTTGCACCTTGAGGAATATCCAGCTGTCCATTCGAGTAGTTCACTGTCATTCTTAATATTCCACCCTATATAGCTGCAGAGCCGGCTGCACTCGTCACTTAGGCTCCGCTATACAGACATGCAGATCATCTGGTTATTTCTTGCAGAATAGTCATGCAGTCATAGGAATCCTTTTAAATTAATTTGCCTAAACCAAATTGCCTAGAGTGGTGCAGAACCGGTCACTGCCACCTGATGGCGCTGTTCCTTAATAATCGTTACTGGGACGGTAAAGCATCAGGCTGTATTAGTATGTTACAATAGCTGTGCCAATCCAGAAACAGATAATGAATGAACCAGCTGTCTCTCCATCTAGCACAGCAGGAAGTCACAGCAGAACCTCCAGCATCAGTCGGTTGCTGGATTGCACCCAGCCAGTCAAGTAAATGACAGAGATCTGGAACTAGGTTATGCTTTGAGTGTTATTTTTAAGGGAATTTATTAATTTAACTCTTTTTGGACTGGGCTAATTTTCGTTTTTGCGCTTTTCATTTTCGTTTGCATTTTTTCACCCACAGACCCACATGATCCCTTATTTTTTGCACCACTAATTGTACTTTGCAATGGCAGGCTTAAATTTTTCATAAAGTGCACTGCAAAACCAGAAAAAAATGAAATGGGTGGTAAAATTGGAAAAAAATTAATAAATTTGGGAAGGTTTTTTGTTTACGCCGCTTGCCCTAGGGTAAAACTGACGTTGTGCGTCAGCAGAAAGCAATAGATTGCCGAGCCGAGATCAGCGCCATTATGGCGCAGACCCCGGCCGGTTGAGGGGAGATCCAACCCACTAGACCACCCGGAAAGGGAAAAGCAGCATTTTAAATACAGCTGTCAAGATTGCCGCGGTCCCGTCCCGGGATAGAGGCGGTTCACTCTGAACGCTCCCACCCGCATGAGGACTTACAGTTACGCCCTCATGCGGGAAGGGGTTAATGGGATATTCCCATCTCAAAAAGAATAAGAATATATTGTATATAACTTTTTCCCTTTTTATCCTCTTCCTCTTACAATAAGAACTAGAGAAAACATTTTCCTCCTGTCCGTCCTATTTAAATGAGTATACAACTCTTTATCTATTACTTATACAATGATACATACATTATTATATCTCTTTTTTTGTTTAATATTGCCATTGTATGGCTATGTTCACACACCCTTTTTTTGCCGCTCGACATCTCATTTTGAAGCCGTTATTTTATAATATAGGCCTTTAATTGTACAATTGTAAAATAATGTTTGTTATGTGAAACATAGCCTGAGCCGTAAATATCGTTCATGAACATTATTAGCAGCCGTCATTATCAAAAGTTGACCGTCTTTTCAAGATAAAATCCTGTAGTAGGAACATATATCTGGTATCATGTACAATTTTATTTCTAATTTCATGAGCTACAGGTTTGCATTAACCCTCTAAGCTGAAGAGAGAGTAATTCTTAAGCCATGGTTTCCTAAAGGTTTCCTCCGCAGGTGGTTTTTCTTAGCCCTGAGTTCTAGAGGATGACTTGGATTTGCTGTGATTAGGACCATTTCCATATCTTTTTTTTAAGGTAGACTTTCCTAATATTGTATGAACTGTACTGAAGCTGTTGTTTGGTGGCTCAGGAGCCAAGAGTCAAATAGTAGATAAACTTCATAGTGGTAAACAGTCTGAGCTTTGAAAATGACCTGCCCTAAAGGGGTTATCCAGCGTTAGAAAAACATGTCCTCTTTCTTCCTGACATAGCACCACTCTTGTCTCCAGTTTGGGTATAGGTTTTGCAACCTGGTTCCATTGAAGTAAATGGAGCTTAAAGGGGTTATCCAGCGCTACAAAAACATGGCCACTTTCCCCCTACTGTTGTCTCCAGTTTGGGTGGGGTTTTGAAACTCAGTTCCATTAAAGTAAATGGAGCTTAATTGCAAACTGCACCTGAACTGGAGACAACAGTAGGGGGAAAAGTGGCCATATTTTTGTAGCATTGGATAACCCCTTTAAGAGTTGTGGAAGAAAGTTGCTATGTTTTTTTAATGCTGGATAACCCCTTTAAGGATATGGTAATAGTAATGTCACCAGAGGTGGACATGGTGGTTAAGCACCCCCCAGACATTTAGTTGGGCAAAGATCTGCAGCAAGGCGCTATTAACTTGTATGGAGTCAGCTGCAGGACTCGGTGCTAAACCAGTGAGAAGACCCAATTAGTTCCCCCAGTAATAACTGCAGGTAGTCAGAATTTAATAATTTACCATTGTTCTATATTTATGCAAAGGATGTGACGCCATTAATGGGGTTATTTTGCAAAAAAAAAAAAAAAAATTCTTTGAAATCAACTGGTGCCAGAGATTAGTGATGTACTTCTCTTAATAAATCTCAAGTCTTCCAGTACTTATCATCTGCTGTATGTCCTGCAAGAAGTGATGTTCTCTTTTCAGTCTGAAAAGCAGGTATTCTATGGGGATTTGCTACTGCTCTGGACAGTTCCTGACATAAACAGAGGTGGCAGTAGAGAGCACTGTGTCAGACTGGAAAGAATACACCTATTCCTGCAGCTGATGAATACTGGAAGACTGGAGATTTTTTTTTATAAAAGTAAATTACAAATCTCTGGCACTAGTTGATTTGAAAGAAAAAAATGTTTGGTGAACAACCCCTTTAAGATATAGTAAGTAAGTAATATAAGATGGCATACACCTTAAGTCATGTTGAACCATTTCTACACGATGGTTTTTGCATAAATTTATTCAGATTAATTAAATATCTCAAATACATTTTAGACATGATTCTCCCCCTCATCCAAAGGTCAATTTACCAGAATGACATCCAGTATAATGCAGCGTTCCTCTGTGAGAACAATGTAATTTATAGGTTGAGCACTGACCCGCCGAGAGCTGTCACTCACTATAATTACAAGTTTAAAAACTCCTGCGATGACCGATTATTAGGCAAGGTGCAAAACTACAGAGGGGCATTGTTCACTGCGGAGCCATGAGGGGATGGGGTACAGGTGTTATAGGAAAGCTTCTGCGCCCCTTTCTTCTTAATAAACAGGTGGTGGTTGATGATAATTATTCTAACATAGGCACTAGCATCTTAAAGACATCATGTACATTTTATATGCAGAATTTACAGAAATAATTGTTACTTTGTATGTGCATTCCATTACTTATGTTAAGTTTATAGATAAGTGCAGCTCCAGCATGCTCAATCGGAATAGTCTGCCATTGAATACCAGTGACTGAAGAAGTTGGATGCAGAACTAGGGATTTCGGGAAAACAGCCTATGGCTGTGTCCATGTTTTTCAGGCAGCCTTGGGGCTGCATCCAACCTCTTCAGCCACCGGTAATCATATGCAGAGTATTCTGATTTAAGTTGCGATTATCTCTAGTTGAGCTACATCATGGATTATACTCCAGAGCTGCACTCACTATTCTGCTGGTGGAGTCACTGTGTGCATATAACATTACTTATCCTGTACTGATCCTGCGTTTCATCCTGTATTATACTCCAGAGCTGCACTCACTATTCTGCTGGTGGGATCACTGTGTACAGTACATACATTACATTACTTATCCTGTACTGATCCTGAATTACATCCTGTATTATACTCCAGAGCTGCACTCACTATTCTGCTGGTGGGGTCACTGTGTACATACATTATATTACTTATCCTGTACTGATCCTGAATTACATCCTGTATTATACTCCAGAGCTGCACTCACTATTCTGCTGGTGGGATCACTGTGTACAGTACATACATTACATTACTTATCCTGTACTGATCCTGAATTACATCCTGTATTATACTCCAGAGCTGCACTCACTATTCTGCTGGTGGGGTCACTGTGTACATGATAAGTTAACAGCTCATTAAAAAAGTAGTATGGTTTCTTGTAGAAATCAGCCATGTTGAATATCTTTGGTGGGCCCGGCGGGAGTCTCCATCGCCAAAACTAGCCTTACTTATCTTGGTATTAAAATTGGTCGTACTCCCACCTCTCTATATTCATTGAATTACCACCCAATATTCAAAAAAATAAAACAGGACTTACAAAGATGGGAGTCCTTGCCCCTTTCGATCCTAGGTCGCACCCACCTAATCAAAATGATGTGTTTTGGAAAATTGTTATATCCGATGCAAACAATGCCGCTTTTACTTAAAGGGAACCATTCACCCCGTGGCCCCCGTTATAAACAGACAAACAGTCACATAAAGGTCAATATACTTACCATATCGCTCCCGGTCCCGTCCCGGATCTCGTTGTTGACACGGAGAAATCGCCGAATCTTCTTCTCGCGCCCATTATGGTAATGAGCGCCGCCGGCCCGAAGTCCAGCCTTCTCCCCGCCTCCGACACTTGATTGACGCCGGGTCTTCTTCGTCTTCGTCTTCTCTCTTCTCGCCGGATCCCGCGCAGGCGCCGTGACGGTCGTTTTCGGCGCATGCGCAGTTCACAATTGAAGCCGCTCCACAGCTTCAATGTTTACTGCGCGTGCGCCGATTGTCAGAGCTGGTGACGTGTTGGACTTCGCGCATGCGCGGTACACAGGAACGTCAAGAGCACGTATCCTGTTTACCGCGCAGGCGCAGAAGAGATGACGAGACCTTCGCAACGGCGCCTGCGCGGGAATTCGTGAGGAGACTGAAGACTGAAGACGTCAATCAAGTTCCAGGAGGCGTGGATGGGCGGCGACGAGAAGAGGACCTCATGAATAAGTTGGACTCGTCCGTCGTTTCCTATGGACGTTGGACTCATCTCAGCTCATTACCATAATGGGCGGGAGAAGAAGATTCGGCGATTTCTCCGTGTCAACAACGAGATCCGGGACGGGACCGGGAGCGATATGGTAAGTATATTGACCTTTATGTGACGGTTTGTCTGTTTATAACGGGGGCCACGGGGTGAATGGTTCCCTTTAAACACCGTGATGTGTCCCTGCTCCAATCATATTTTACAAAATTTATCTGGCAATCCAAGAGACCACGTATAGCCTACTCTACTTTATGCTTACCTAATTCCAAAGGTGGAGCTCAATGCCCAGACATTAGATTATATAACCTATCTGCACTCTTTCGCCATGCTAAGGACTGGATCACGGGCACATCACAATTTTCTAGCATTTCTATTGAAGCTAATCTAGCTACCCCTTGGCCTCTCTCCAGCCTTCTACATCCAAAATTACCTGAATTGCCGATGGAAATTAAGAGAAATGTTATTTTTAACCTCTTAAGGACATAGGACGTACCGGTACGTCCTATGTCCTCACTTGCACTTCAAAGCGGGGCCGCGCGGCGGCCCCGCTTTGAAGTGCCGCGATCCCGGGGGCCGCGTGTAGCCCGGGACCGCCGCTATTAGCGGGCACGGTCTGATCGCCGTGCCCGCTAATTAGCTAATCGGAGGCAGCTGTCAAAGTTGACAGCTGCCTCCGATTACCGGAGGCAACGTTTCCCTGGTGTCTAGTGGGGGAGATCGCTCCTCCGGGACCTTGTCCCGGAGGAGCGATCTCCGTTACTGATGCCGGCCGGGGACGCGTCCAAGATGGCGCCGTCCTCGGCTCGGCACTCGTTTGTATTCGGCTGCAGCAGCCGAAAGCAAACGAGTGCCGATCTCATGGATCTCTGCAGCATATCTATGCTGCAGAGATCTCAATGAGAGATCACAGTGTATATACTAGAAGTCCCCCAGGGGGGCTTCTAGTATATGTGTAAAAAAAAAAAAAAAAGTGTTGTTAATAGTAAAAAGCCCCCTCCCCTAATAAAAGTCTGAATCACCCCCCTTTTCCCAGGTTTTAAATAAACGTAAACAAATAAATAAATAAATAAACATGTTTGCTATCGCCGCGTGCGTAATCGCCCGAACTATTAATTAATCACATTCCTGATCTCGTACGGTAAACGGCGTCAGCGCAAAAAAATCCCAAATTGCAAAATTGCGCATTTTTGGTCGCATCAAATCCAGAAAAAATGTAATAAAAAGCGATCAAAAAGACGTATATGGGCAATCAAGGTACCGATAGAAAGATCACATCATGGCGCAAAAAATGACACCTCGCACAGCCCCATAGACCAAAGGATAAAAGTGCTATAAGCCTGGGAATGGAGCGATTTTAAGGAACGTATATTGGTTAACAACGGTTTGAATTTTTTACAGGCCATCAGATACAATATAAGTTATACATGTTATATATCGTTTTAATCGTAACGACTTGAGGAACATGCATAACAAGTCAGTTTTACCCCAGGGTGAATGGCGTAAAAACACATTTCCCCCAAATAAAAGAAATGCGTTTTTTTTTTCAATTTCACCACACTTCGAATTTTTTTCTGGTTTCGCAGTGTACTTTATGCAAAAATTCAGCCTGTAATTGCAAAGTACAATTAGTGACGCAAAAAATAAGGGGTCATGTGGGTTTCTAGGTGGAAAAATGCAAGTGCTATGACCTTTTAAACACAAGGAGGAAAAACCGAAAACGTAAAAACGAAAATGGGCCATGTCCTTAAAGGGTTAAAGACACTATGGCCACATGGAAGGCGATAAGGAAATTATACGGATTACCGTTCTGTCTCTCAAAGAGATTTCCTTTATGGCATTCTCCGCTTTTCCCAACTCTCACCGATAACTTAGACTATACGGAGTGGAAAAATGCAAACATTTCCTTTATAGGAGATCTACTAGATAATATATCAGGCACCTTCTTAACATGGGATACTATCCAAACTAAATTTAAACTTCCCTCCTCTCAACTCCCACAGTATAATTCATTATTAGCATTTTTTACCTCTAGAGTAAAAGGTGTTGCAGAAGCAGAGAGTGACAATGAATTCGATAACCTCTGACACCTGCAATTCATAATTCTTTGTCACATACTTACAGAGAACTTAGATCATATACTCAAAAAAACTTAGCCCAACAAATATTTCAACACAAATGGTCCTCAACAATCCAGTCTTTAGATTTAACACCAAAAATTTTAAGAGGATCCCAGTTAGTACACTCTGCTACTCCAAATGTGGTACTACGAGAGGTACATTTTCGTTTTATTCACAAAGCCATATATATGCTTTTAACTTCCTTTCCCCAAATGTATCCACTGATTGCCCGAAGTGTGCAACCCCAGAGGCGGATTTGTTTCATTGTGCATGGTCATGCTCACGTGTCCAAGAATTCTGGGACTGTGTACGGCTCTATCTTTCCTCCACTTGGGGACATGCAATACCTCTTCATCCTATTAGCTATCTTTTCCATTTTATTACAAATGATTCTGATCTCTCTTCGAATACAATGATCTCTTCCAAAGGAATTCACTTAACACTATTAGTTTCCCTAAAATGTTTGTTAAAACATTGGATACTAAACACCGTACCTTCTATTTCTGATGTTATCTCTGCATTGAAAGAAATATTTCATTGGGAACTCTTAGATATAATACGTTCTAAAGAAAAGTCAACAAAGTCATTTATGTCTAAATGGAAACTTTTTCTACTCCATGATTTTACCACCGAAGAGAGAGAACAAATAATGAATCAATTTAAAGCCACCACATGGTATTGCATGGCCGCACAAAAAGGAACCCTGGGAGCACTTCAAACTTCTTAATCTCTTTTTTATCTCATAAGAAACTTTAGTATACCATATTGATAGTATTAGTATATTACTGACATTTGCGTTATGTTCGAGGTGAAATTTTTGTTTTTTGTTGTTTTTGTTTTTCTTGAAAATACTTTGTTACTAAATATGTGTATGTGTGTGTATGTATGTATGTATGTATATATATATATATATATATATATGTACACAGTGTGTGTGTGTGTGTGTGTGTGTGTATATATATATATATATATATATATATATATATGTATGTATATGTATGTGTGTGCATAGATATGATAAAAAAGAAAATAGGCATTCTTATACTATATAGTATAATAAACATACTCCTGTAGTCGTCTGCGTGCGACATCTTTTTGTCAGATAATATTCAATATTATATGTATGTTTCCTGTTTTTGACAATGCCGTCAATAAAATATCTTTACAAAAAAAAAAAAAAAAGAAATCAGCCATGTTTTTCTAATCTTATCAACCCCCTTTAACAAGCAACATGTGCTATATCTGTATGGTTAATGTTTGGAGTATCCTGCACAATGTTCCCTGCTGAATCTTTTCATGACCTTTATTTTAGAAATTGTTTCTATCCTTTCTACATCACAAGTCGGTAGATAATTTGAAATCATTAACTACCTGGGCGCAATTTCCAAAAATCCGCAAAATAACTCAATTATACAAAATATCATCTTCATGTGACTTTAGGAAAAAGTCTCATTTTAATTGGCGATTGATTAACCTGCCGTGTCTTTGCTTGCTGTAAAGAGATATTTCTTATAAGATGCAGAAGATGTTTTTAAAAGAATAAATATTTGTGAAGATCATTACAAATACTCTCTTTTGAAGCCTACATTGCTGTTGCCCTAACCAACTTAACCAAGGATTTTAAGAGTGTTCTCTATGGATAAAACTTAACTACTGTAATACTTCCCCCTTTATACAAGAATATAAATACTATAATACTGCTCCTATATACAAGAATATAACTACTGTAATACTTCCCCCTTTATACAAGAATATAAATACTATAATACTGCTCCTGTATACAATAATATAACTACTATAATCCAACAAAGGAGACAAAGAAGCTTGCACTCACCAAAAAACCGCTGCGGTATATGTCCGTTTATTTCATCTTGATATACGGGAGTGGGGAGGGGAAGTGAAAGCAGGGGCGTCCAGTGGCTACAGCCGTTTCACGTGACTAATCACGTGATTAGTCACGTGAAACGGCTGTAGCCACTGGACGCCCCTGCTTTCACTTCCCCTCCTCACTCCCGTCTATCAAGACGAAATAAACGGACATATACCGCAGCGTTTTTTTGGTGAGTGCAAGCTTCTTTGTCTCCTTTGTTGGATTACCTATACACTTTGTTTAAGCTTTGCACCCCTATGCTGCACACTGTTAGCCTAATATCCTCACTGTACAAGTCCTAGCTCGTGAGTACGCATGACACGATATTAGACTTTGGTGCAAACTCAGATCTTCTCCTCCAGTTGGATATAACTACTATAATACTGCTCCTATATACAAGAATATAACTACTATAATACTGTCCCCTATATACAAGAATATAACTACTATAATGTAAACAGTGAAGACAGAGGTCCGGGCACTCACCGATCTTCAGGAATCTTTATTCAGGCACAGTATACATCAGGGAAGGGAGGAATTTCTGTGTCACTGCATATCCTCCTGCTATCACAGCGTCAGTGGTGCCGACCGCATTCTGCTTTAGAGATAACTACTATAATACTGCCTCTATATACAAGAATACAACTACTACAATACTTCTTCTATGTACAAGAATATATCTACTATAATACTAACCCCTATGTACAAGAACATGGCTACTATAATACTGCCCCCATAGCAGAATAGTATAGTAGTAGTATAGGGACAATCTTCTTCCTTTCTAGGGATCAGTGAGTCCCAGCAGTCAGACCCTCAGTGATCGGCTTATTATTAGGGTATAGCTTTGCATGTCGGGTCTATCCCTTTAAGATGATATACCTGTTATAAAGCACAACAATGAGATCATAGTAAAGCTGCTGTGCCCCCTGCATGTTTGTCCTCAGTGCTCTCATCTGGGTGATACAGGTGTGATGTGTTATGTGAATAGAGATGTATCAGTCGGGGACTTTTACATTTGGACACTTTGTAGCTGCGGCTCATGTGTCAGATCACAGATAACAAATGGCGGCCCCCTGGGCTTTTGATGAGACTCATCCTAATGATCCCTGCAGCCAGACACAGGTGTGGCGCTCATCCGATTAGGCTTTTTGTGAGTGACCCATCTGTTCAATGGCATAAAAATGTCTGCCACCAGGTATACACCGGACCCCCGGGGATCGGGGAGCAGACGCGTTTTATCAGCTATTAATTCAGTGCAGGATTTGGGAATATAAAAGTATAGGCTTGTACGGTGATCAACCTACGGGATGTACCATATGGCCACATTGATGGGGGGCACAGTATCAGCTTAGATACACAGGCTTAGGACCGCTGTGCATATTGATTTACACCAATATCTTTCTCATTTTATTCCTTCTATAATAACTTTGTATAACTTATATGCCGTCTACTACTACACGGCCCAATCTAATTCCAAAAATGTTTCCGCTTTGAAATCATTTTTCATCTTTGTGCCCCAGAAAGTGCTAATAATCAACCTATTAAGAACAATATGCTATTATTATTATGAGCAGCAGCCTCATTGTGCTCCGCAGCACGGTACAGCTGCTGCGACCGTTCTCTATGCATCGGAAACAGCTGGCATGGCCATCGTTCCTGAACCCCATTAGCATACTTACAGCAATAAACTTTTCTTTTTTGGGGGGGTTTGCAGGATGGTAAAATGAAAATATTAAATGCCACAAATGGAAAAAAATTGGTATTTGAAGCAATGGCTAAGTGATGCGTGATAGATGTGGTTATATACACTATGCCATCTGATGTGTCCCAGTGTCATCCTGTTGATCTTGTGTGCTTTTATAGTTCCATAGGGAACACAATACAATGAAAAATAATACTGTCACACATGATACTGCCATTTAGTGCAAAAATAGTACCGCTATACAACGCTTAAAGAGCTTGTCCAGAAAAAATTCACTTACTCCCTATGCACAGGATAGGGGAAAAGTAAGAGGCCGCGGGGGGTCCGACCTCTGTAACCCCCGATGATCTCTGTATTGGGCCGGTGGCTCTATTCTATGGCACAGGGCCTACGGCTCTCTTCTACGGCACACGGCTCTATTGCTTTTTATGGAGCAACAAAAAGATCCGAGTAAGCTGAAAGAGCGATGTACTCTCCTCTTTCTGTCTGCTCCATAGGAACGAGTAGAGCCGTGGGTTGTGTGTTATAGAATAGAGCCGCGGATCGCGTGCCATAGAATAGAGACACGGTTCGTGTGCAATAGAATAGAGCCACGGTTCGTGTGCAATAGAATAGAGCCATGGTTCGTGTGCAATAGAATAGAGCCACGGTTTGTGTACCATAGAATAGAGCCGCGGATCGTGTGCCATGGAATAGAGCCATGGATCGCGTGCAGTAGAATAGAGCCGCGGGTTATGTACCATTGAATAGAGCCGCGGATCATGTGCCGTAGAATAGAGTCGCGGGTTGTCTACCATAGCATAGAGCCGAGGAAATCTTGCCGTAGAATACAGCCGCGGGTTTTGTGCCATAGGTTAGAGCCGCAGATCGCGTGCCATGGAATAGAACCGCGGGTCGTGTGCCGCAGAATAGAGCCGCGGGTCGCGTGCTGTAGAATAGCGCCACGGGTTGTGTACCATAGAATAGAGCCGCTGATCGCGTTCCATGGAATAGAGCCGCAGGTCGTGTGCCGTAGAATAGAGCCGCGGGTCACATGCTGTAGAATAGAGCCACGGGTTGTGTACCATAGAATAGAGCCGCTGATCGCGTGCCATGGAATAGAGCCGCGGGTTTTGTACCATAGAATAGAGCCGCGGATCGCATGCCATAGAATAGAGCCGCGGGTCGTTTGCCGTAGAATAGAGCCGCGGGTCGCGTGCTGTAGAATAGAGCCACAGGTTGTGTACCATAGAATAGAGCCGCTGATCGCGTGCCATGGAATAGAGCCGCGGGTCGTGTGCTGTAGAATAGAGCCGCGGGTTTTGTACCATAGAATAGAGCCGCGGATCGCGTGCCATAGAATAGAGACACGGTTCGTGTGCAATAGAATAGAGCCACGGTTCGTGTGCAATAGAATAGAGCCACGGTTCGTGTGCAATAGAATAGAGCCACGGTTTGTGTACCATAGAATAGAGCCGCGGATCGTGTGACATGGAATAGAGCCATGGATCGCGTGCAGTAGAATAGAGCCGCGGGTTATGTACCATTGAATAGAGCCGCGGATCATGTGCCGTAGAATAGAGTCGCGGGTTGTGTACCATAGCATAGAGCTGAGGAAATCTTGCCGTAGAATACAGCCGCGGGTTTTGTGCCATAGGTTAGAGCCGCAGATCGCGTGCCATGGAATAGAACCGCGGGTCGTGTGCCGCAGAATAAAGCCGCGGGTCGCGTGCTGTAGAATAGCGCCACGGGTTGTGTACCATAGAATAGAGCCGCTGATCGCGTTCCATGGAATAGAGCCGCAGGTCGTGTGCCGTAGAATAGAGCCGCGGGTCACATGCTGTAGAATAGAGCCACGGGTTGTGTACCATAGAATAGAGCCGCTGATCGCGTGCCATGGAATAGAGCCGCGGGTTTTGTACCATAGAATAGAGCCGCGGATCGCATGCCATAGAATAGAGCCGCGGGTCGTTTGCCGTAGAATAGAGCCGCGGGTCGCGTGCTGTAGAATAGAGCCACGGGTTGTGTACCATAGAATAGAGCCGCTGATCGCGTGCCATGGAATAGAGCCGCGGGTTTTGTACCATAGAATAGAGTCGCGGATCGCATGCCATAGAATAGAGCCGCGGGTCGTTTGCCGTAGAATAGAGCCGCGGGTCGCGTGCTGTAGAATAGAGCCACGGGTTGTGTACCATAGAATAGAGCCGCTGATCGCGTGCCATGGAATAGAGCCGCGGGTCGTGTGCTGTAGAATAGAGCCGCGGGTTTTGTACCATAGAATAGAGCCGCGGATCGCATGCCATAGAATAGAGCCGCAGGTCGTTTGCCGTAGAATAGAGCCGCGGGTCGTGTGCCTGAGAATAGTGCCGCGGGTAATGTGCCGTAGGTAAAGCCGCGGGTCGCGTGCCATATCCACTGCTCTATTCATAACAGAGAATCCGGTGCCTGATACAGAGCAGAGGTCAGGCCACCGCGATTTCCTACTTTTCCCCTATCCTGTGGTTAAGGGAAAAAAAATTTTTTCCTGGACAACCTCCTTAAGTAATAATACTGTCATATACAGCACACATAATCCATATAGTCTTCATAAAGTACCATATAGTGCCCCCATAACAGCTCTATACAGTGTCCTTATACCAAAATATAATAACTGCCCAAACTCCCTAGGTAATAAATAATATGGTAATTTTTGGTGGCACAGGAAGGTGATCCAGATATTTTACATTGGTGATAATTTCTTAACACCAGTAGCCAGCCCCTACAGACCAGCTGTTTGTGGCTTCCACATATACAGAAAACAGAAGCAGACAGCGCCATGCATTGTGTAGTGGCCATTCTGGGTTACTGCATCTCAGCTTCTATTAAAGCAATAGGCTGCAGTAACACAGTACTACCACTACACAATGTATGGCACTGTTTGCTTTCGAGTCTTTGTTCACTGTGTATGTAAGTGTGATATGTGGCGGACCCCCACCATTCAGATATTTATGACTTACCCCGAGAAAAGAGCGCCAATGGAGAACTTCTAATCCAGGTTGATCTGGAGTTGTGAAGGCCTTAATGGAGATATTCTTGGTGATTATCTGTCACTGTAATGGGGACACTGTAGCGACCAATGTTATGGAGGTGCTTTAGTGGTCATGGTTATGGGGGGCACTGGAGCAGTCATGAATATAGGGGCATTGTGACCCTCGCTACTATAGGGGCACTGCATGGTGAACCCCACATTCTACAGTACTCTCCCCTTCTAGTAATTTCTATAAAGTGGTCACGTCGGCTCCACTGTATTGTAACACAAGAAGTAAAACAGATGGCAATACAGTGTTGTTCATTCAGCTAAATGAGATAAGAAAACAAGTATTTGGGAACTGGCACATCAAGCCCGTGTCTGGAAGGAGCGCGTCATCTTCTATATAAGAAACACGTGAAAAGACAGGAAAAACAATATGTTCTATTAGTTGCTCTTTTTCATACATATTCATTGTGCTTGTATACAACAGACTCCTATTGTGGGCACTCAGTCTCTGCTGTTCAGTTTTACTCGGGACGGTTCTGCAAAGAAGACCAGCTTTATACCATACCAAAAAAAGAGAAGTCTTTAGACGCCACTTCTGTGTCTGTGGGTGGTGCGCGTAGTAGGAAAAAATCCCAGCAATACTGTGAAGATTCAATCTCGGCACTCACCATAAATGCTTCCTAGTTTTATTGTAGAAAATACATATCCATCATAAACACAACAGGACGTTTCGTTGTGTCAGTTGAGACAGTTGGGAAAGGCCAACGCCGAAACCCCTGTTGTGTTTATGATGGATATGCATTTTCTACAATAAAACGAGGAAGCATTTATGGTGAGTGCCGAGATTGAATCTTCAGACTATATCATACCAAAAGACATGCCACATATTAGCACTGACACACCACAATAGTCCAAAATTATATCCACAGAAAAAGCTAACCTGTTGATAGCCCCCTATTGCACAGAAGACGCTTAGGAGGAAGTTCCAGTGAGACCATTAAGAGCACTGGGTGCGCCGTTAGGAGCCCTGCCCGCCCCCATAGCGCCGATCCGGCCCGCTCCTTTATTATTAGAAAGGGACGGGCCAGCTTGGGGCAGATCAGCGCTATGGGGGCAGGCAGTGCTCATTACAGCCCCCCCAGAGCTCCTAATGGTGTTACCGAACCACGGGGAACACGAGCAACTGCACCGGAATGGCGCAGAGGAGAAAGGTAAGACACATACCTTCATCTTTGGCGTCTCCTGTGCAATAGGGACATATTGTATCAGCAGGTTAGATTTGTCTAACCTTCTAATATTTCTCCTTTAAGTACTGTATAACCACATGTACAGAGATACTAAAACATACTTTTAAAAACAATTAAAACACATCATAGTCTAAGGGACTGTTCACATGATAAGTACAGAACCCAGGATACAACGACAACTATAGTGTAAAGGACCAAATCATGTATGGTAATCTATTGCAATTGCCCCATTAAAGTGCAAATCTGCAATTGTTAAGTGTAGAGGTAAGTAAACAGGGAACAAATGCCCAAAAGACCGCAAAACAAGCAGTGACAGGCAGCCAATAGAAAAAGATATCACCAGATGGCAAGAGGGTCTACATTGGGATCCGCTAAGCCCATGGCGCTTATAAATTCAGATATTGCTCAGGTTCAATATTGGTGATAATTTATATAATGGAGGGGACTCAGAGGCCAATATATGTATCTACATTAACTATCATAAAACATCTCCCCCATTTAAACACAGATCCCAGACTAGACACCCAAATAGATACAAACCCCAGACCAGACCCCCAAATACATACCCTAGGCTAGAGCTCCTAAATGAGTACAGAACCCAATCCCAACCTAAATAAACATATACCCCAGGCCAAACATTTTAAATAAATACAGACCCCAGACCAAACCCCCTAAATAAATACAGACCCCCAAAATAAATACAGACCCCAGACAAGACCCCCTAAATAAATACAGACCCCAAGCCAAACCTTTAAAATAAATTCAGACCCCAGACCAGACTCCCTAAATAAATACAGACACCAGGCCAGATCGTCTAAATAAATAAAGACCCCCAGACCTCAAAGAAATATGGACCCCAAAGCCCTAGGGAAATATAGACCCCACAGTGGACAAGCTAAAAAAAATACAGACCCTATGAAAATGAATACAGACCCACAGACCAGACCAGAAAAGTAACAGACCTCAAAATAATCAAATATTTAAAAAAAAACAGAACAAGATTGCATGAAAGAATACAAAGACGTCATAAATGAGTACAAAGCCCCAGACCAGACCCTTTAAAGTAATGCAATAATACCCCAAACCCGGTAAACAAATACAAACAGGAGAGATTTGACCACCTAAGTAATTAGAGACTCCGGACCAGACCCTCTTTATAACTGTAGAATTCTGGTTGGACCCTCTAAATAAATAGATACCAGACCAGAACCCCTAAAGTAATACAAAAAGAGGACCAGATCCTGTGTATGAAGGCAAACCCCAGACCTTTAAAAAAGTTAGAATCTAGGCTAGACCCCTAAATAAAGAGTCCAGACTAGACCCCCTAAATTAAGAGTCCAGACTAGACCCCCTAAATAAAGAGTCCAGACTAGACCCCTAAATAGAGTCCAGACTAGACCCCTAAATAAAGAGTCCAGACTAGACCCCCTAAATAAAGAGTCCAGACTAGACCCCTAAATAAAGAGTCCAGACTAGACCCCTAAATAAAGAGTCCAGACTAGACCCCTAAATAAAGAGTCCAGACTAGACCCCCTAAATAGAGTCCAGACTAGACCCCTAAATAAAGAGTCCAGACTAGACCCCTAAATTAAGAGTCCAGACTAGACCCCCTAAATAAAGAGTCCAGACTAGACCCCTAAATAAAGAGTCCAGACTAGCCCCCCTAAATTAAGAGTCCAGACTATACCCCCTAAATAAAGAGTCCAGACTAGACCCCTAAATAGAGTCCAGACTAGACCCCTAAATAAAGAGTCCAGACTAGACCCCTAAATAGAGTCCATACTAGACCCCCTAAATAAAGAGTCCAGACTAGACCCCCTGCATAAATAGAGAAAATCCAGCTCTTCTTAAAATAAAAAATAATATATAAACAAAGAATCCTGGTTAAACCCTCTAAATAAAGAGACCAGACCAGAACTCCTGAAGTTATACAGAACCAGTACCAGACCCCCAGATCAGCACCTTAAACAATAAGACTAGAAAGATGCTCTAAATGAATAGAGATGCCAGACCAGCCCCCCTCAAAGAATACAGACCCCACATGAGCCCCCCTACATAAAGACAGACCGCAGACCCCACTGCCTATAGAGTTGACAAGTACTGTATGTCTTATATACTTTTTCTGGTAATGACTACTCTGCTCTACTTGTCACAGTCTCTGATACCTTCACAACAACATAATATAGTCCTTCCACTTGGCCTCCAAAGTCACATGAGAAGCTGATCTGCCCCCCAAAAGAACAGATCGATTTTTTTTTCCTATTAAAATGTTCTTGGTCTATTTTTAGGGCGTCTTTTGTTCATTTATAGCACACTGCTGACAGTTCAGACCTTCTAAGTATTGTCCAGGTTAAAAGCTTCCAAGTAGGCGCTGAGCAAAACACAATGCACGCCGTAAACTGGAGCAGAGACTCGGACGCCATGGAAACGCAAGGATAGATAAAATTACACAGTGACGGCCACAAGGCTGCACGGCCAGCACTGAATTTTGAATGGACTTCAGATGGCGAATGTATAATAATAGAATACACATTAGATATCTACTGTACAGCTAGTGTAATACAGGAATGATCCCAACCCTGTATAGCAGAGGCTGCTTTGTGGTAGCTGCTGCAGTACTTGGGTAGCCCCTATACCACTTTCATACGGTCGTCTAAATAATACTGATATATATATATATATATATATATATATATATATATATATATATATTATATATATATATACACACACACATACAATGTTGTAACCACCATATACTGCAAACCACACCGAAATAAATACCGCCATACAGTACCCAAATGGATTTTCCAGGAATACACAACGGGGATGGTACCAACGATGGCTTGTCCGCCATGCTTCAAAGCCTCTATAGCAGCCACATGGTCTGGCTCTATGTCTCACAGATTCAGAGTGAACTGATGATGACTGATAGAAATGATAAAGAGTTAAAGGAGAACTCCGGTGAAAACAAAAAAATACAGTGCAGGTAGGAAGGGTAAGAAGACATAATTAAGAATGTATACTTACCCATCCCCGTGCCCCCCGCAGTTCCACGCCAACAGGTCACTTACAGCTGTCAGACATTATTTACTCCTTGGGTCCTGATACGTCATGACCTGGGGAAAAGTAACTGCTCAACCAATCAGTGACTGCAGTGGTATCCCGCTCCGGTCACTGATTGGCTGTGCGGGCATTCCATCAACTGGGTTGTGACTTTGCAGGTGCGGCATCTTCAGGAGGCCATTAAGGGTCCATGATCGGTGATGCAGTGCTGCGGGGACAGGTAAGTATACACTCTTTATTACTGGACTGGACTGTTATGCTTGTACTGTATTTTTATTGTGTTCACCGGAGTTCTCTTTTAACTGGTACCGTATTATTGAATTGGCTCCTGGTGGCTCCAGTAAGGTCGTAGACTACAGGAGGTCCTTAAAAACTGTGACCTTCTTAGACTAGAAGACGTATGCTTCCAGTTAACAAGGCGCTGGTCCACCAAGGAATACAATGACCATAAAGAGAGGTCCATGAGGTCAGGGCAAGGCTGCTACGCCAGGTATTAGAGAAGCTCTTTGTAGGAACTAGAAGCAACATCACATGGGGGGATATTTATCAAACTGGTGTAAAGTAGAACTGGCTGTTGCCCCTAGCAACCAATCAGATTCCACCTTTCATTCCTCACAGACTCTTTGGAAAATGAAAAGTGGAATCTGATTGGGGGCTAGGGGCAACTGAGCCAAATCTACTTTACACCACTTTGATAAATCTCACCCATGGTGTTTTGCTGCAGGGCGATACTCTGCGATCAGTTGCAGCAGGTGTTCATTTGTGCCACAGCAGCACCGCAGAAGGGAGGAAGCATTACACTGTACCCAGGGCCGGCTCCAGGTTTTGCAGGTTCTTGGGTGACAGAGGCTCAGTGGGCCCCTCATCCATCTATCCACTATGAATCACTTGAGACCACTAACATACTCAAACACACATTACACAGACACTGACTGACACACTTAAACACTGACACACAGCACTTACATCTCAGTCTTCTCCCTCTTCCTCTCAGTTGGGCCAATCTCCACACTTCAGAGTTGAGGACCTTCAGGTCATGTGATCAGGTCCTTCACCCTTTTCTCTCTCTCTCTGCAGGTCCTGCTCCTTTCTCCTGTGTCTTCCGATGTTCAGCCCACTTACCCTGCACTACAATGAGAGTGCACTTGCCCGGGTAAGCCCTGTGCTGACGCCGGCCCTGACTGTACCCATTGAAATCAATGGGCCTTTAGTTTTATACTCTCCAGGAAGAGACGCTCCTTGTAGCCGCTCTCTACTCTGGATGATGGATGGCGGCCCTGAATGGGTTGTATGAAATAACCAGCCAATCTCCTTCCTTAACATAAAACATACAGTAAAAAGCGGCAGCGGCCGTAGCCTACTTTTCCGGTGCACTGTATGAAACACATCATATGTCAGTATTATACTTATCTTTCCATCCTTCTCTCCTAACTTCACATTTTTTCCTGCAAACCAGATATTTCTGGCTGCCGTCTCTCCTCCGCCTCGGCTCGATATCTCAGCCGCTGTCAGCCCTGATACATTCCGCCTCTCGCTGAATACCTTTTTGCATTGTATGCCTGTTTCCAAAATTATATTGCAATGAAAGTATTGATCTGAGGCCGCCGTATTTGTCAACACGTGTAGACTCTGCTGAGCTGCGATAAAAACCAGGGGGGAAAAAACGCTATTCTTTCTGGTTGCCATTCAGTGCAAATCGGATCTGTCACTTACATTTCAGGCATGTACTGAAAGCATATCCCAATAAAGGGGCAGGCAGACTTCATTGATATTGTTGTTATGCTATAGATTGCTGACTATGATATTGGGGAGGCTAACAAGCTACTGTAAGTAGACAGACCCTTCAAGGACAGTATTCCTAGGAGCATTAAGATTTCTGACACATAAACATAGAAGACTGTCTAGTCTGCCCTTATATTATTTACTTTCTCAGGATAGATATATGTTTATCCCAGGCAGGGTTACATTCAGTTACTGTACATTTATCAACTACATCTGCTGGAAGTTTGTTCCAAGCATCTACTACTCTTTCCAGCCTAGTAAGGATGGGTCTAGTAAGTGTTGAAGGACAACTCCGCCGAAAATTTTTTTGGCTTATTTAACACACATTACAAAGTTATATAACTTTGTAATGTGGTTAAATAACCGGTCTGGCCCCCTTCCCCCACTTTCGGACCCCCGAACCCCCCCCCCCCCCCCAGAAGTTAAAGAAATTATACATTACCTATTACGGTCGGCACCGTCCTCTTCTCCCGGGCGCCATTTTGTGACAACGACGTCACAGCCGGGGGTGGTCCGGGTCTTCTTCCTCCTCGGCGTCTTCATAGAAAGTGAACGGGAGAGAAAAGGCCCACCGTCCGCCTCTCTGCCACCTACGTCCGCCGTACAGTGATGCCTCTCACTTCCGGGTCCATAGGAGAAAAAGGCTGCCAGTGCGCTTGTGCACCGGCAGCCTTTTTATTGGCTGGAGCGCATCACATGGCTTCCAGCTTGCTCAGCCCTGATTGGAGGGCGGGCGAATCGAATGGTGATCGTCACCGGAGGGATGGTGAATATGGTGTCTGTGTTTTTTTCTTTTTTTGGGGGGGTCCCATGGGAGTTGTCTTTTAAGAACTGAGTTCAGTCTAGAGGTGTGTAGAGTCAAGGTTAGAGTCTGCAGAATATAGGGATATAGACAATAGGGTCTTGCTGCATTCAAGGACCTGTACAGGTTTCAGGCCGGGCCTGGACATTTAAAGTGGCTACAACTATCTGTTTGAAACGGTAAAAGATCTGTGAAACTAAAAGGAACAGGGGGATTCACCAGGAGCCAACCAGTGCAAAGAGCCACCTTTAACCCCTGAGACCACCATTAAAGGGGTATTGCACTTAGTTTAAATACATGTTAAATCATCCCCCCTCCTATTATTATATTATATTATTATTATATTATATTTTCTGAAAAGTATGTTTGAGCTGTTTTCTCCATCTCCCCCTCCCCCCCCCCTCCTTTCTGAGACGGATCATTTAAACAAGTCCCTGGCCGGCTGTCTCTGCACTCTGCAAGATTAACCAGTCAGCCAGGGACCTGTTTACATCAGCCGTCTTGGAAGGAGGAGGAGGAGATGAAGAGAACAGCTCACACACAGTTTTCTGTGTCTTCAGCAGAAAACAGCAGCTCAAAACTGGGGGAAGGGGAATGAATACATAACAACAAGTATGGAAGGAATTGTTATTCTCCAGGAGGAGGGATGATTCAATGTGTATGTTACTTGAGTGGAATACCCCTTTAACATCATGGCTGAACGGAGAAAGGAAAACTTTCAGACCTCCCATGATTGATCTAAATTAACTGTAGAAATGATATATGTTACCTTTCATCAGGACAGGGCATTGTTGTTGTTTTTTTTGTTTTTCCATTCTGGATTATAAGAATTCCCCATCTAGATAGTCTAATTTGCTTCCTCTAAATGGATAAAGATGCTTTTCTTCTGTACACTGCCGGCCTGGCTGGATGTATTGTGCCATGATTCTGATTCAGTACTTATAAAACCATTGTGAGGACTATTGACGTGACAAATCTTATGAAATGCAGGAGAAAGCGAGTTGCTTAGAGAGAAGGCTGAATTTCTATCGATCCCTCCTGAAATCACAACAGAAAATTCACTTTGCATTTTATGGCTTTAATAATGACCCCTCCGCCGCCCCGGTTCTCTATCGAGCCGACATCTTTGTCGCAATTTGTTTTTTCTGAATTGATGTCGAACACTTTATAATTGTCCACAGGAACTGAGCACTTTATTAACTGTACAGAAGGCGAAACGACTCCGCGATATATTTAAAAAGACTTTATGGGGGATCGATGGCGGGTAATAATATAACTCTGCTGCGCGCTTCCATCTGCTGGATAAAATGGCGCTCAGATCATTGGCGCAATTACGGAAAGTGGTAAACTGCAAGAATGTAAAGCATAGCTTCACTCTCTAATATTATTCTGTGGGTCACTTCTCCTAATACTACTAAAGATTGATGGAGCCGCTTCCTATATCTTACACTCTAGTCGCATCCAGAGCTGCATGCAAAAAGTCAGCTTGTTGACGATTGCTTTGGTTAAAGGGGTACTCCATTGAGAAGTTTTTCCTTTCAGTTCAACTGGTATCAAAAAGTCATATAGATTTATAATTTACTTCTATTTAAAAATCTCAAATCTTCCAGTTCTTATCAGCTGCTGTATGTTCTGCAGGAAGTAGTGTATTCTTTCCAGGCTTACACGGTGCTCTGCTGCCACCTCTGTCCATGTCAGGAACTGTACAGAGCAGTAGGAAATTGTGATAGAAAACCTCTCCTGCTCTGGACAGTTCCTGACATGGACAGAGGTGGCAGCAGAGAGCACTGTGTCAGACAGAAAAGAATACACCACTTCCTGCAGGACATACAGCAGCTGATAAGTACAGGGAGACTTAAGATTTTTAAATAGAAGTAAATTACAAACCTATATAACTTTCTGAAACCAGTTCATATAAAAGAAAAAAAAACTGTCAGAGTACCCCTTTAAGGGATATACCACTCCAAATAATGTAGGAAAAGCTGATCAAGAGGACCCACATCTCACATCTGACCTCTGATGGTTCAGGGGCTTCACAGTTTCAAATCATGTAAGAGGTGCAGTGATCCTGAGATACTTTATTATACCCTAGTCACATCCAATTTAGTGTGTTTCCTAGAAGTTCTGTGGTTTCAGGGAAAAGTTGGACTAATGTTAAAAGAGTTGTTCACCAAAAAAAAAAATCTTTTAAATCAATTAGTACCATAAAGAGATTTATAATTTAATTCTATTAAAAAAGTCTTCCAGTGCTTACCAGCTGCTGTATGTCCTGCAGGAAGTGGTATTTTCTACAGCCTGGAGAGCAGGAGAGGTTTTCTATGGGGATTTGCTACTGCTTTGGACAGTTCTTGACATGGACAGAGGTGGCAGCAGAGAGCACTGTGTCAGACTGGAAAGACTACACCACTTCCTGCAGGACATAAAGTAGCTGATAAGTACTGGAAGACTAGAGATTTTTTTTTTTAAAATAGAAGTGAATTACAAATCTCTTCCACCAGTTGATTTGAAAGTCCTTTCATGTCATTAGTCACATCCAGAGCTGCAGGAACAATCATTTCAGGTTGCGGGGCACAATGTCATACAGCACATTTTTGTATATCCTTTTAAGATCTACAATCTGAGGAAGTCAAGTTGCTCTCATTTTTGCACTCATTATCTACATCCAGAGCTGTAATCAGAATTCTGCAGCATTCTGTTCAGTGTGTATACAGCCATACAGAGCTGTGAGTTGCTGTGATCTCGGCTTTCTTCGTGTCTTTAGTCACATCCAGAGCTGCACTCATAAGCTTTCCATCACCATGCAAATCCAATCACCTTATAAAATGTGACATATAACTCTGCGGCATGAAGAGATTAGGACTCGGCTCCTTGAAGATTTGCTTCCTTATGAAGCTTGTTTACTTGTGAAGGTGAAGCGATATGTGCCGAGGATTTGGTGTCCGGCGCTCACTCGATAAATGGCTGAGACAACAGAGAGCGGTGGAGGAGAGTGATGCTGTTCTTAGGGATGTTCTCCATTACGTCTAATCCCTTTAAATCTCCTCACAGCATCTTCTTCTTATATACCTAAATATACAAATGTGAGATCAAACGCTGCGGTCGGGGCTGCACTACGGAGCGCTGCTCTGCACTCCTAGTCATAATGAGGTTTAACTGCTTCTTCCCCAGTTCAACCATTATAAAGGCCAATACCATATCTCAGTTTTACTTAAAGGTGCAATATATATATATATATATATATATATTTATTTATATATTTATTTATTTATTTATTTTCAAATCAATTGGTTTCAGAAAGTTATAAAGATTTGTAATTTACTTTTCTTTAAAAATTTCTAGTCTTCCAGTACCTATCAGCTACTGTATGTCCTGCAGGAAGTGGTATATTCTTTCCAGTCTGACACAGTGCTCTCTGCTGCCACCTCTGTCCAGAGCAGGAGAGGTTTTCTATGGGGATTTGCTACTGCTCTGCACAGTTCCTGACATAGAGAGAGGTGGCAGCAGAGAGCACTGTGTTAGACTGAAAAGAATACACCATTTCCTGGAGGACATACAGTAGCTGATAAGTACTGGAAAACTATAGATTTTTTTTAATAGAAGTGAATGACAAATCTCTGGCACCAGTTAATTTGAAAGGAGAAAAATAAAAAAAAGGTGAACAACCCCTTTAAGTCCTTTCATGTCATTAGTCACATCCAGAGCTGCAGGGACAATAATTTCAGGTTGCGGGGCACAATGTCATACAGCACATTTTCGTATATCCTTCTCAGTTGTGCAATCTGAGGAGGTCAAGTTGCACTGATCGACAGAGGTGGCAGCAGGGAGCACTATGTCAGACTGGAAAGAATACACCACTTCCTGCAGGACATACAGCAGCTGATAAGTATGGGAAGTAAATTACAAGTCTATGTAAGTTTTTAAAACCAGTTGATTTGAAAGAAAAAGATTTTCACTGGAGTACTCATTTAAAGGGGTTCTCCACTCCCTTGTTAAAGGGGAGTCTCTGTATGATAACCTGCTCATATAGGTCACCCCTGCTGGAATCCAGTGATCAGCTATGTAAAGTCTTGGCAGTAAGTGTTCACTTATCCTGCAGCGCCACCACAGGGGAAATGAGGCATTGCATACTGCCCATTGCAAAACTACAATTCCCATCATGCCTGCACTACAACTCCTAGCATGCTAAAGCTTTGGCTGTCCAGGCATGATGAGAATTGTAGTTTTGCAACAGCTGGAGGGCTGAAGGTTTCCCATCCCTGGTCTAGAGTCACTCTATTCAATACTGTTTGATCGCCACTAGGGGGCCTCATCTCTTCTGCAGATCTATCGCCATTCTGGATTAGCGGATGGCGGAGTAGTGGAATTTTGTTAGGAGATGGAATCACTCATTGCTGATACATCGCTTTGATTTGGTTTCTGTTGCTTTCATCTATTTCTGCCTAATGAAGTTCGGTGGAGCGGCTGGGAGTCCTGCAGCAGATGGCGGAGCTGGTTATTGGTATTCACGATGATAACGTGTACGGGCCAAAAGTCACCGAATCATCGCACGGCGGCAGCACACTCGTCAGTCCCAGGGATTTGGTCGGAAAATGCGCTGCTTACAGTTTAGAATATTTGATCAGACACAGAGTCATTCGGATTTGTATGGTTTACAAATAGAATGCGATGGCTACAGTGAAGACCGACACGGGAAAGCTGTATATATGTATCCTGTAATGTAACATCCCACTGACCATTCTAGAGACCAACTGTGGTGAGGCTGTGGTGTTTTATTCCCAATGCTCTCTGCTGCCACCTCTGTCCGAAACAGGAACTGTTCAGAGCAGGAGAGGTTTTCTATGGGGATTTGCTACTGCTCTGGACAGTTCCTGACATGGACAGAGGTGGCAGCAGAGAGCACTGTGTCAGACCGAAAAGAAAACACCACTTTCTGCAGGACATACAGCAGCTGATAAGTATGAGAAGACTTGAGATTTTTAAAATCTGTATAACTTTCTGAAACGAGTTGATGTAAAAGAAGTGTGGGAAGACTTGAGAATTTTAAATACAAATCTACATAACTTCCTGAAACCAGTTGATATGAAAGAAATTTTTTTTTACTGGAGTACCACTTTAAATGGGTAGTTTTTTTTTCCCTTTCAAATCATCTGGTGCCACAAATTTGTAATTTACTTCTATTATGCGTATTCTTTCCAGTTTGGAGAAAAGGAGAGGTTTTCTATGGGGACTTTCTACTGCTCTGGACAGTTCCTGACATGAACAGGCATCTTGTTTTTTTTTTTTTTTCATACATGTCCTATGCAGAGCAATATGGATTAAACCTTTACATATAAACTGGAGGCCTTAAAAGGAATACCACAATTATTTTTATTTATTTTTTTTCAAAATCAACTGGTATCAGAAAGTTACACAGTTAATTTCCTTCTATTTAAAAATGTCAAGTCTTCCAGTACTTATCAGCTGCCGTATGTCCTGCAGGGAGTGTTGTATTCTGTCCACTCTGCCACCTCTGTCAATGTCAGGAACTGTCCAGAGCAGAAAAGGTTTTCTATTTGCTACTGTTCTATACAGTTTCTGACATGGACAGAGGTGGCAGCAGAGAGCACTGTATCAGACTAGAAGACTAAAACGAAAACACCAATTCCTGCATGACAAACAGCAGCTGATAAGTACGGGAGCACAAGATTTTAACCCCTTAAGCACGGGGCCAAATTCAATTTCTGCGCTTTCGTTTTTTCCTCCTTGTGCTTAAAAGGCCATAGCACTTGCATATTTTCACCTAGAAACCCACATGAGCCCTTATTTTTTGCGCCACTAATTGTAGTGTGCAATGACAGACTGAATTTTTGAATAAAATACTCTGCTGAAAATAAAACACATTTTTTTTTTAAATTTGGGGGAGTTTTGGGTTTACGCCGTTCACCCTAGGGTAAAACTGACTTGTTATACATGTTCCTCAAGTTAGTACGATTACAACGATATGTAATTTGTGTAACTTTCGTGTTTACGGCCGGATTCGGCCAATTATCTCTCCGTGGAATAGAGACAATGATCTGCCGATGATTGTGTCATCGGCTGATCGTTTATTTAGGTTAAAACCTCAGATTATCTGGCACCGACCACGCATCGCTACGTCGAATAGCGGTGCGCGGCCGGCGACCGGCAATTTCACAAACAGCATACATTACCTAAGCATGCTGCAGGTCTTCTCCTGTGCTCCTTCTTCCTCCCGGTCTCGCGTGCAGCAGCAGCTTCGGTGCGGCCTGTCTGTGCTGACAGACCGCTCTGTGCTGACAGACCGCTCAGCCAATCACTGGCCAGGAGCGCCACAGACAGTGATTGGCTGAGCAATCTGTCAGCTCAGACAGGCCGCACCGAAGCTGCTGCTGCACGCAAGACCGGGAGGAAGAAGGAGCACAGGAGAAGACCTGCAGCATGCTTAGGTAATGTATGCTGTTTAAACAAGGGCTGCAAGGACATCGGTAACGATGTCCCTGCAGCCCTCGCTAAACGATTATCGGACCGTGTAATAGGCTGCTAGATTGGCGCTCGTTTACATCGTTGATCGGGCCCCCATCAGCCCGTGGAATAGGACCCTATCACTACTCTGATCTCTCATTGAGATCTATGCAGTATAGATATACTGAAAAGATCATTGAGATCTGTGTTCTGTTACTCTGGCTTGCTGCAGCCAGGAACAATAGATCGCTGAGCCAGGGTCAGGGCCATTACGCTCCCCCCCCCACACACACACACACACACTGAACGCCCCTAAGGACGCCAGGGCATACATTTACACCCTGTGTCGTTAAGGCGTTAAATAGAAGTAAATTACAAATCTCTATAACTTTCTGACACCAGTTGAGTTCCTAGTGCTCTGGACAGTTCCTGACATGGACAGAGGTGGCAGCAGAGAGCACTGTGTCAGACTAGAAAGAATACACCACTTCCTGCAGGACATACAGCAGCTGCTAAGTTCTGGAAGACTTGAGATTTTATTTTTTTTGTTAAGACGTAATTTACAAATCTCTGGTATTTTCTGGCAGCAGTTGATTTTAAAGAAAAAAAAAAATTGATGAAAATCCCGCGTAGGCATCCAACCCGCGTCTGACACGTAGAGTAACACAAATCAGACCAGGCCTTTAATACAAGGTCAGTCTAGTCTTTTAGACTCATGAATAGAATGCAAGAATACAGTAAAGACTGACACTCACATTAATACTGCAGGAGAAAAGGCATAGGAGGGATGGTGACCTATGACCTCTGACCCCGTGTGACTCCAATAACCCCTGCCTATAGGCTCTGCTCCCAGGAAGCCTCCTCGTTGCTATACATTGTGCAAATATTTAGGTTGCGTCTGGTAATTTCCCAGCATTACTCGGTATTTTCGGATTACGACCTGTGATTATAAATACATTTCTATAATCCTCTCCTTCTGTAAGAGCTTATTTCCTAATAATTCGTTCCGCAGGAATATGCCGGAATTATTTGTCTGATTCTGCTCCACAAAACCCTTCATCTCCGTCCCGCCATTTGCATAACACTTAATATCCTTCTCCGCTAATAATCTGGAAATTACCATAACATATACATACGTACAGCCATTCATGTATTATCGCCCTCTTAAAGATACAGCGCCGTCATCTCATTAACTGCCAGATAAAGCCGACGATGAGGAGTCACACTATCAATAACCGCCATTATCCAAGAGATACCAGGAGCGAGCCAGGCTGTCATTATATTACCGTATCATAGGATGGTACCAGGTATATGCATGCACATAGAAGAAGTGTTATAGTAGTTATATTCTTGTACATAGGGGGCAGTATTATAGTAGTTATATTCTTGTACATAGGAGCAGTATTATAGTAGTTATATTCTTGTACATAGGAAACAGTATTATAGTAGTTATATTCTTGTATATAGGGGGCAGTATTATAGTAGTTATATTCTTGTATATAGGAGCAGTATTATAGTAGTTATATAAGCACAAGCAAATAGATGTGTTGGCACTATCAGTAACCCGTAATTTGTGTGGGGCTGTATATGTTTTCAGGTTAAGTGTCTTTGTGAGATGAGGAGCGTTGTAGTCTTTGTTGACTGAGTAATCTCAGTGACATTCATGCATTACAGTGGTGCTCAGCGTAAATGAGAAAGCAGTTCATTTAATCAGCACAAGCCATTGAGGAAGTAAAGACCAGCGGCACTCACCGGGTTAATGCAGTGGTGATGATTTATTGGTACGATGTCATCTTGCAGATAAGCTCAGGGCAGGGGGAGACAGGTCCAGAGGTGCTGTGCACCGTGGCGACGGCCGTTTCGCGGGCTGACTTTCCCGCTTCGTCTAGCCTTATAGTAGTTATATTCTTGTATATAGGAGCAGTATCATAGTAGTTATATTCTTGTATATAGGAGCAGTATTATAGTAGTTATATTCCTGTATATAGGAGCAGTATTATAGTAGTTATATTCTTGTATATAGGAGCAGTATTATAGTAGTTATATTCTTGTATATAGGAGCAGTATTATAGTAGTTATATAAGCACAAGCAAATAGATGTGTTGGCACTATCAGTAACCCGTAATTTGTGTGGGGCTGTATATGTTTTCAGGTTAAGTGTCTTTGTGAGATGAGGAGCGTTGTAGTCTTTGTTGACTGAGTAATCTCAGTGACATTCATGCATTACAGTGGTGCTCAGCGTAAATGAGAAAGCAGTTCATTTAATCAGCACAAGCCATTGAGGAAGTAAAGACCAGCGGCACTCACCGGGTTAATGCAGTGGTGATGATTTATTGGTACGATGTCATCTTGCAGATAAGCTCAGGGCAGGGGGAGACAGGTCCAGAGGTGCTGTGCACCGTGGCGACGGCCGTTTCGCGGGCTGACTTTCCCGCTTCGTCTAGCCTTATAGTAGTTATATTCTTGTATATAGGAGCAGTATCATAGTAGTTATATTCTTGTATATAGGAGCAGTATTATAGTAGTTATATTCCTGTATATAGGAGCAGTATTATAGTAGTTATATTCTTGTATATAGGAGCAGTATTATAGTAGTTATATTCTTGTATATAGGAGCAGTATTATAGTAGTTATATTCTTGTATATAGGGGCAGTATTATAGTAGTTATATTCTTGTACATAGGAGGCAGCATTATAGTAGTTATATTCTTGTATATATGGAGCAGTATTATAGTAGTTATATTCTTGTATATAGGAGCAGTAATATAGCAGCTACGTCATTGTCCATAGGGGACTGTATTGTAGCTTCACAATCAGTAATGTTATGGCAGGTTATGGTGTTTGCACAGTAATGGTCATGGGTTTGGGCAGTGGGGCATGGCAGCTATAGCCCACAGGCTCATATGTCTTCTCTATACTAATTGTATACATAAGCCTTGTTTCTACAGCAGAGACGCACACTGGAGCTTGTGATATTTTTCATAAACATTGCCGTTAGTAGCGGTGCAATATGTCCCCGATTTAGCCATCACTTGGTAATATAAGAACACACGCACAGTCACTGGTGCATAGAAGGAGACATTTATAAATACCAATTATTGCCAGGGTTCACTGATCATAAATACAGATTTGGGGCAGTATGGGAGAAGTAGAAAATTGGTTTCTGTAAGGAAATTAGATATTAAATAGCGGCATTCAGTCCAGGCCGCTGTGAAACTTGAGGCTGTTAAAATGTGATAGAACTGGCTTTCCTTCACCTTAAAGGGGTTATTCCCATGAAAGACATTCAGGGCATATCAATCAGAAGGCCCACTTGTAGAGATTTCCACACTTCTGGCACAGACAAATAAAACATGGGCTGTGAAATAAAATTCTATTATAAAGCTGTACCTATATACGTTCTAAGAGAAGGCGCAAACTACATACGGCTTTGGCTGAGAAAGGGTTAATGCTATTTTCTATCCAGTAGGATGGGAATAGTTTATAATAGACACGTACTGTATCCTATATAAAATAAGAATACGGCTTGCACTGATAGGGGGCCGAGGCCTAGGCCTGTGAGTCCCCCATCTATTTCTGCAGAGCCATTCATTCCAGATTTAAAATTTAAAATAGTTTTTTCTTTCAAATCAACTGGTTTGAGAAAGCTATCTAGATTTGCAATTTACTTTTATATAAAAATCTTAGGTATCCATTACTTATCAGCTGCTGTATGTTCTGCAGGAAATGGCATTTTATTCCCAGTTTGACACAGTGCTCTTTGCTGCCACCTCTGTCCATGTCAGGAACTGTCCAGAGCAGGAGAGGTTTTCTATGGGAATTTCTTGTTACTCTGGACAGTTCCTGACATGGACAGAGGTGGCAGCAGAGAGCACTGTGTCAGACTGAAAAGAAAACACCACTTTCTGCAGGACATACAGCAGCTGATAAGTATGGGAAGACTAGAGATTTTTAAAATCTGTATAACTTTCTGAAACGAGTTGATTTAAAAAAAAAAGATTTTTACCAGAGTACCCCTTTAACCTCTTAAGGACCCATGCCGTATGGGTACGGCATGAAATCAGTCACTTTAGGACCCATGCTGTACCCGTTTCCGAACGATCAACGATCAAAATAGGTCGAAATTCTATTATCCGAACGATTTCTCGTTGTCTGCTTTTACACTAAACGATTATCGTTCAAATCCAAACGATTTAACAATTTTTCGAACGATAATCGTTCCGTGTAATACCACCCTTAAAGTACTTGTAGAGTCAGTACTGTAACAGTTGCATTGGATGAGATGACATTGGTCCTAGATTCAGTAATGCTCTACAGGCAGATAGGATAGGATGACATGGGGATAGGAATCACCTGGCGGGCTCCGGAGTCACTGCGGGAACAGGCGGTGTATGTAGCACCCTGTTAGGATCTTTATTGTCTGTGCTCAGCCAATCGCGGCTGAGCAGCTGATGACGCGGCAGAGGGGGGCCGGCATGAGGGACAGATGGAGCGGTTCGGCCGACCTCCCGAAGATGACATGGCGGACGGGGGTCGACACGAATCAGGTGAGTATAATGCATCACACTTCCGGGTCTAGCGTGGGTGGGGGGAACACGGGGAAGGGGGCCATTCACTAACATAACATACATTATTAGGCTGCGTTTACACTACCTATATTTCAGTCAGTATTGCAACCAAAACCAGGAGTGGATTAAAAACACAGAAAGGCTCTGTTCACACAATGTTGAAATTGAGTGGATGGCCGCCATATAACAGTAAATAACGGCCATTATTTCAATATAACAGCCGTTGTTTTAAAATAACAGCAAATATTTTCCATTAAATGGCGGCCATCCACTCAATTTCAACATTGTGTGAACAGATCCTTTCTGTGTTTTTAATCCACTCCTGGTTTTGGTTGCAATACTGACTAAAATATACATATACTGACTGAAATATACGTAGTGTGAACGCAGCCCATAGTTGTATAACTTTGTAATGTGTGTTATTTAGTGAATAATTGTTTAGCACCACACTACCCCTTTAAGTCTTCCCATACTTATTAGCTGTTGTATGTCCTGCAGGAAATGTTTTATTTTTAGTCTGACACAGCGCTCTCTGCTGACATCTCTGGCCAAGATAGGAACTGTCCAGAGCAGGAGAGATTTTCTATGGGGATTTATAGAAAACCAAGACAGAGTTTCTGTGTCAGCCAGAGATGTCAGCAGAGAGCACTGTGTCAGACTGAAAATAAATCAACATTTCCTGCAGGACATACAGCAGCTGTTAAGTATGGGAAGACTTGAGATTTTTTTAATGGAAGTAAATTACAAAGCTATATCACTTTCTGATACTGGTTGATTTGAAAGAAAAATATTTTTGCTGGATAATCCCTTTAACACCACACTCATTTATTACTTGAGATGTAGCCACCTGACTACCTATGGTGCATCACATTTCTGTGGAAGGGTAGTTTTTCCAATGGCGGTACTAGGAGTATACCTCCTGAACTGCATATCTACAATGGGGTTGTAGTCTCAAAGACTCCTATGGTGATGTACTCTAAACTATTTTAATGAAGTTTTCTATAGGCCACACATACTTGATTACTAGGGTCTAGTTCCCAGGAGGAGTGATTAGTGATTAGTAGAGATGAGTGGACCGAGTTCGGGTTCGAGTCCATCCGAACCCGAACGTTTGGTATTTGATTAGCTGGGGCTGCTGAACTTGGATAAAGCTCTAACGTTGTCTGTAAAACATGGATACAGCCAATGATTATATCCATGTTTCCACATAGCCTTAGGGCTTTATCCAACTTTAGCAGCCACCACTATTTAAATGCCGAAAGTTCGGGTTCGGATCGACGCAAGCATGCTCCAGGTTCGCTCATCTCTAGTGATTAGTGATTGCAGCTTTCCTGCGAAACCAGGAAAAAATTCAAAGTGTGGTGAAATTGAAAAAAAAAACGCATTTTGTTTATTTGGGGGAAATGTGTTTTTACGCCATACGCCCTGGGGTAAAATTGACTTGTTATGCACGTTCCTCAAGTCGTTACGATTAAAACGATATGTAACATGTATAACTTATATTGTATCGGATTGCCTGTAAAAAATTCTAACCATTGTCAACAAATATACGTCACTTAAAGGGAACCTGTCACCCCCCGTGCCGGGGTGACAGGCTTCCGACCCCCCGTTAGAGCCCCATATACTTACCTAATCCCGCCGGGTCCCGCTTCTGGAGGTGGTCGGGTGATGAAGATCTCAGCCGCTGCAGCCCGGTGCGCGCGCTGAGAGATGAGTCCAACGCTCATAGAGAATGACAGAGCGCTGGACTCTCCTGTCATTCTCTATGGGTGTTGGACTCATCTCTCAGCGCGCGCGCCGGGCTGCAGCGGCTGAGATCTTCATCACCCGACCATCTCCAGAAGCGGGACCCGGCGGGATTAGGTAAGTATATGGGGTCTAACGGGGGTCGGGAGCCTGTCACCCCGGCACGGGGGGTGACAGGTTCCCTTTAAAACCGCTCCATTCCCAGGCTTATAGCGCTTTTATCCTTTGGTCTATGGGGCTGTGTCAGGTGTCATTTTTTGCGCCATGATGTGTACTTTCTATCGGTACCTTAATTGCGCATATACGACTTTTTGATCGCTTTTTATTACAATTTTTCTGGATTTGATGCGACCAAAAATGCGCAATTTTGCACTTTGGGATTTTTTTGCGCTTACGCCGTTCACCGTGCGAGATCAGGAATGTGATTAATTAATAGTTCGGGCGATTACGCACGCGGCGATAGCAAACATGTTTGTTTATTTATTTATTTGTTTACTTTTATTTATAACCTGGGAAAAGGGGGGTGATTCAGACTTTTATTAGGGGAGGGGGCTTTTTATTGACAACAACACTATATTTTTTTTTTTACACATATACTAGAAGCCCCCCTAGGGGACTTCTAGTATATACACTTTGATCTCTCATTGAGATCCATGAGATAGGCACTCGTTTGCTTTCGGCTGCTGCAGCCGGAAGTAAACGAGTGCCGAGCCGGGGACGGCGCCATCTTGGAGCGGTCCCCGGCCGGCTTCAGAAACGGAGATCGCTCCTCCGGGATAACATCCCGGAAGAGCGATCTCCGCCACTAGACACCAGGGAGACGCTGGATCCGGTAATCGGACGCAGCTGTCATGTTTGACAGCTGCATCTGATTACTGTATTAGCGGGCACGGCGATCGGACCGTGCCCGCTAATACCAGCGGTCCCGGGCTACAAGCGGCACCTGGGACCGCCGCTCTGAACGCCCTTACCGGCAATAGGGCGTACCTATACGCCCTTTGTCGTTAAGGGGTTAAAGGGAACCTGTCACCCCCCGTGCCGGGCTGACAGGCTCCCGAACCCCCCGCTACAGCCCCCTATACTCACCTGATCCCGCTGGGTCCCGCTTCTGGATCCGGTCGGGTCACGGAGATCTCAGCCGCTGCAGCCCGGCGCGCGCGCTGAAAGATGAGTCCAACGCTCATAGAGAATGACGGGGGGTGACAGGTTCCCTTTAACTCATCATGTGGGAACACTTAGGGTACTATTACACAAAACCGATTTCTTTGATGATAGGATTAATGATAAACGAACTCAAACGACAGCTATGGCGAACAACCTAAAATCGTTCACCCGATTACACAGAACGATGATCATTACTTATGATCGTTTTTGCGTTTGTCCTGTAGTCGCTATTGCAAACGACCGAACAACGTCTTATTACTGTACATGCAAACGATTTGTAAACGATCAACGATAAAAATAGGTCCAAATTCTATTAAACGACCAACAATTTCTAGTTTAACGATTTTTCAAACAATAATCGCTCCGTGTAATACCCCCCTAATTCTAGGTGGTGCTTATCGGCACTCATTGATGAAATTATATATATATATATATATATATATATTTATATTTCCAAAAGTAGGTGGACAGTATGTGTAATAGGGTTATGAATTTGGTTGCCCCAAGCAACCAATCAGATTTCTCCTTTCATTCATCACAGACTCTTTGGGAAATGAAAGGTGGAATCTGATTGGTTGCTAGGGGCAACTGAGCCAGTTTCACTTTACACCATGTTTGATAAATCTCCCCTGAGGGAATTCATAACCCTATTACACATACTGGCCACCTACTTTTGGACCTCTATATATATATTTATATTAGTCTTAGTATTGTAATGTGTAATCTAATATCTGGATAGACACAAAAGACACACATAAACCTCAAGTTCACAGGCGCTCTTCCTCACCCGGGAATAATCTTCTCAGACACACACACACACACACACAAAAGAAGGTCCGTCATAATACATGGAATTACACGTGACCCCTGACCCTGACAATCCTCCACACATGGCAATCTGCTCCCAGGCCATGAGGGGTTAATTATGTCACCATGATGAAAATCACTCGCAATTTCACAACCTTGCATAAGATTAGGCAACACATGATGAAACTACTGGTTGATGAAATCCTGCGAGACCGCAGAAAACCAGGAAAACTGAAATCCGATGCTGCAAACTGCAGAAACGTCTGATGATGACGTAGACCCCGGCTGATGTAGGACTGCAAGTCCCAGCAGACCCAGAGTCATTGCTGCTGAACCGCACGGAGGAGCTCAGATGTGGAGATTTGTTTGATGACATATTATAATGTATGCCATATAATAGATATACCTGTGCACTAAGAATACAGCTATGCAGCTTTTGTTTTCTTTTACATTTATTAACATCAGGGTTGTTTTTTGCCATTTTCAGGACTGTGCCAATTTTATTATTTACATGTTGCATGTTTAAACGACCATAGCGCTTGTCTTTAAAATATGCATCGAAACGGTGGAAAAATATATATATTTAATTATTTTTTTTACACTAATTTGTGTTCCCCCCCGGGGAATTTCTAATAGTAATGAACGGATTGCTAATAGAGATCAATGCAGTACATATGTACTGCATTGATCTATGTAATCTGTGCTCGGTTGCTGAAGGCAGCCTCTAACGATCGCTTGGACCAGAGTCAGAGCGTCATTGAGGCCCAGCCTAGAATAATGAAGGATCGGCTTTCCGTGATCACATGAAAATATTTGTCAAAAAGGCCTAAATAGTCACTGTCTTTTAGAAAAACTTGTCAAAAGATTTGATCGGTCAGGGTTTCACGCATCAGGATAAGCATGGAGGTAGCACATTTGGCTCCCCACCTCTTAGTGATCTCTATCCTGCTGCTCCATTATAAGGGCTATGTTCATAACACAGTAAAATAAAACGAGAAATTGGAGATGTGTAGTTGTTCTCCTGATCAGTGGCGATCTCAGCAGTGAGACCCCAACCAATTCAATCTTTTTAGGTGTCCCTGTAATATATCAAACAATGTTGTAAATGAGAGGTATACATTTATGCACCCTCCCCACAGGCAAAAAGAATAAAGCTAAGGCTGCATGCCGATTTCTGGTCACACTGCCTGGTCACGAAGCTTGGCCTCTCAGTCCAATAAATAGGGTGCACTACCAGACATTTTCCATTGACTCCAATAGAGATTTTAGCGTCCGTCATTGCCGTCAAAAGACGTCCAATATTTGCTATTATCAGAATTATCGGACTCCTTTTGGATGGCTGTCAGCAATGACGGATGCAAAATCCCATTGTGTGAACTAAACCTAATATTGAAAACACAGCTGTATTTTTACCTCGAAATAAGGGCCATATTTTACCTTTATTTTACAGTGTGTGAACATACCCTCAAAGAAATTTTTTTTTTATATATATATATATATATATATATATATATATATATATATATATATATTTTGGCTGCAGAATCCGGGGAGTATTATTTTAGTGTGATGGGGGTAACTCTACTTGTTATTCCTAATAGTACTAATAGGGATAATAATTAAAAATAATAATACTAGTAGTAGTAAGGCATGCTCCTGCGCATTGGCCTTACTGGGGCTTCCTGACAATCTACAGCTATGTTCCCACAATATCTTTTTTTGGCCATACGGACGCAATATGCATAAATGGATGTTATTTGGCGCAAAAGATAATGGCTGTCTTTTTGGATGGCCAAAAAATAGACGTTATAGGAACATAGCTGACAAGTGTTTTATCCCTATAATATTCATACTTCTACCATTTGGTACACTATTGCAGAGACATATTCTCTGGCCATAAGGGGCCATATTCTTCCCATACTAGCTTTATGGTCCTGTATAACACAATCACATCTCTTTCTACCTAGGATAAGAAGGATCATTATAGGATTCCTCTTTTCTGGGATAGGATGAATCCTGTCTATTATAGGATTCATCTTGTCTATTATAGGATTCAGTTTGTCTATACTTGGCCCCTTTTCTCCATGGTTCCCTTGGCAGCTGCATGGTCTGCATCTATTGTACCTTCAGGGGAGAATATCTCTGTAATGTGAAGCTGTAAAAAGACTTGATACTCTATGGTGTCACATGAAGTGTGGAGGCGTAGGGGCTATGGGGGTGTTTGCTAGAGTAATATAGTAAAATACATAAATAATAATAACAATGAAAATAATAATATTGTTATTTTTGTTATTTACTATTATTATTGCTAGTGTTGTTGCTGATAACATATGCATATTATTTTTGTTAATTATAATTTATATATATATATATATATATATTTATATATATATATATATATATATATATATATATATATATTTTTTTTTTTTTTTTTTTTTTTTTTACTGCACTGGCAGACACCCACACAGCTCTTACACCTCCACACTCCATGTGACAACATAGAGTATTAAATCTTTTTAAGGCCTCACATTAATAATAATAATAATTGTCCAAAACAATATGCATGTTATTTATTATTATTCTCATAATTATTAATAATAATCATAACATGAAGCCTTAAAAAGATTTAATACTCTAAGTTGTCACCTGGAGTGTGGAGGTGTAAGAGCTGTGTGGGTGTCTGCCAGTGCAGAATAGTAAAAAAAAAATTATATATATATATATATATATATATATATATATATATATATATATATATATATATATATATATCTATCTGATAATTAACAAAAAAATATGCATATGTTATCTAATTATAATAATTGCAACAACCTTAATAATAATAGTAAATAACAACAATATTAAGAAGAATAGTTATTATAAAATTAGGAAAATAACATGAATAATATTTATAATATTAATAATATCAATATCAAAAATAAATAAATAATAATAATAATAATAATAATAATAATAATAATAATAATAATAATAATGATAATAACATAGTATATTAATCTAATCATAAATTCTACATGATTAAAAATTATAATATGAAAAAATAGCAATAATAATAAATAATAATAATAATAATAAAACTAATAGTAACCCAGACGCATTATTGGTCCGGTATATTCTCGGCTCCTCTACAGACACCATTATACGGTAATATATTATGCGGCCTGCAGTCAGCAGTGATAGATAACACTTAAAGCAGAAAGCGCACTGGATTTTCCTGTCATTTCTACAATCCACCTGCAGAAGCCACTGACCTAGTTTCCCACATTATCTGCTATTTTAGCCTCCCCTATGAAATATGCCTGTGCCGCAGTCATTGTGCTGTTCTCTGAATATATATGTATACATCGGGAGCCCAGTACAAGCTGATGACATCGGTAATTACCTACCATTGAGTCGTTTCTATAATATTTATTAGAGGGTGTGAATATATTGCAGTTTATCCACATATAACATTTACACGTTTAGGCCTTGATGCAAAAGGTTTATTTGGCCGGAAGCTATACATTGGCATCAGTATTGGATCGATATATACTATACAGTAACCATCAGCGTTTGCCCCATGAAAAGTCCTCAATGATAAACTGATAAACTAATGGACTACAGATTATCAACAGAAATCAATAGACTGCCCATGTAATGCATGGACAAGTAAGACGCTCCACGGGGACAGACGTTTCTGCAGCAGCCTTCTATTCTCAGAATACAACAATACTGGTAATAGACTGTGTCAGCAATACGCGATATTCTGGCCTTGGCACTCATATAGAATGTACCAGGATTGGGACCACATAGACATTGGCACTCATATAGAATGTACCAGGAATGGGACCACATAGACATTGGCACTCATATAGAATGTACCAGAATTGGGACCACATAGACATTGGCACTCATATAGAATGTACCAGGAATGGGACCACATAGACATTGGCACTCATATAGAATGTACCAGGAATGGGACCACATAGACATTGGCACTCATATAGAATGTACCAGGATTGGGACCACATAGACATTGGCACTCATATAGAATGTACCAGGAATGGGACCACATAGACATTGGCACTCATATAGAATGTACCAGGATTGGGACCACATAGACATTGGCACTCATATAGAATATACCAGGATTGGGACCACAAAGACATTGGCACTCATATAGACAGTAATAGCAATAGGGCAAAACCTGGCATCTGAACTTATATAGACTGTACTAGCAATGGGGTCCACAGAGACATGGCACTTAAAGGTGGTAATAGCAATAGGGGTATACTCTGGCATTGACACTTATATAGAGAGTACTAGCAATGCCTTATACTCTGGGACTGGCACTTATATAGAGTATACTAGCAATACCTTATATTCCGGTCATCAGCACTCATAAACTGTATCCGCAATGGCTTTCACACAGGATTGGTGCTTATATTGTTCATACTAACACTGGTCCACTTGATGCCATTGGCACTGATATAGAGTATACTAGCAATACCTTATACTCTGGGCATCAGCAATGGCTTCCACACAGGATTGGTGCTTATATTGTTCATACTAACACTGGTCCACTTGATGCCATTGGCACTCATAAACTGGCATTCTAGCATTAGGGCACACACTGATATTGGCATTTGAATAGACTGTGCCAGTATAAGGGGACACACTGGCACTCAGCTACTGTAGGGATACACAATGGCATGGAAACTCATACAGACTACATTAGTACTGCTGTACATGGTGGCACTGGCACTCATATAAACTGTAAGTAACATTGGGCTACACGTTGGTATATGGATACTCTTATAACTGGTATACACAATGGCATTCATATAGATTCTTCTAACATTGGGCTACACTCTTATAATTGGGGTACCTGTTGACTCTGGCGTTCTGATAGAGTCTGCTCTGTACTAGCATTGGGGTTAAGCACTGGCACTCATATAGATTGTACTATTACTGGGGTAAGTAAGCAAACTCCTAACACTGGCATACATACTGCCGATAACTCTTAGATGGACTATATTAGCACTGGGGTTCATGTTGGCATTGACACTCATATAGATTGTACGAGCATTGGGGCTAAGCTTGGTATTGACACTCATATCATTAGTACTAGCATTGGTGCATGCATACTCTTAGCACTGGCATACATACTGGCGACAACTCTTACATGGACTATATTAGCACTGGGGTTCATGTTGGTATTGGCACTCATATATCTTATATTAGCATACTCTTAGCACTGGCACACATATTAACATGGGCACTCTCCATATAAACCTATATTGTCCTTGTCACTCACTTTGTGGACAATGTCTGGCGTAGGGCATTAACGCCTCGCACTGAGAGGGTGTAGCATCTGTGTTCATAGTCTTTTGTTCATATTCTATGAGACTGTGTGATTTACATTACAAGTACTCATACATCCATTCTTCACAAGTCCTTGGGAAAGCTTTTACATGCAGCGAACAAGCCAATAGACCACCCAACCCATGCCCCCATAATGCACATGGCGCAGCACTACGCTGAAAGCCATTACTGCTCTCTGGCCTATGGAAGGTATATACTCCTATAATGTGACTTACCCTTAGAGGCTGCAAGAATAATAATGGCTTCTGTAATGGAACACACATGGAATTCTTGGAAGAACCTGGCACTTACGGCCCACCTGTCCATACTTAGAGGGTCCTTGAAATTCCCAGTCTATGATAAGGAGCTCTGGCTGCTGTATATCTAGTCATGCACTGAGATGTGGTGCAGGAGGGGGAGTAACATCACAGTCCTGTCAGGATACCAGGAAAGCAGGATCTGGCAGGTAGCAGTGCGGCTTCTCACAGTCATATTTGCTATCAGTGAGGGATGGAGCTCTGTGATCAAACACTTCAGCTACACATTCTGCAATCCTACATGCAATAGGCTACAAGTGCAGGCCCCAGGAGAAGGCAGAGGTGGAGATAAGATAGTGATTCCTAGCAGAGCTTCAAAGCTTCTCTCCAGAGGCTCAAAGGAGGAGGCCGGAGTCCTCCCTCACAGCTAAATCACCTGCACCATTCTAGACAGGGTGGAGGAGGAAGGGGGCGGCTGGCCCAGGACCCTGCCACTACCCAGACAGCTCCATGCACAATTACAGCTTAACCTCTTAAGGCTTTTTTTATTATTGTTCCTTTAATAGTTTTTGTGTTTTTACATTTTTTAGTTGTGACTTCTTTTTTCATTTTACCAAAAGGATAAACTGATCACATGAACGGTAAGGCTATGTCACTATAAGGCTATGTTCACACAGCGCAAAATAAAAGCAAACTGTGTAAAACACAGTAGGTATAAAGCACGGCCATATTGGGAAAGGTTTACAGGATAGTTTTAGTCAGTGCACACATTGTAAATATATATATATATATATATATACAGTATATATATATATATATATATATATATATATATATATGTGTGTGTGTGTTTTATATACAAAAATATATATATATATATATATATATATATATATATATATATATATATTTACAGTATGTGCGCACAGGCTGATATTCTTTCATAGCCTTTAATATACCCCACTAACATCAAAACATGCCTGCTTATTGAACCACTTCGGATGGCAAGCTGCTCTCTCTCTCTCTCTATATATATATATGTTTTTGTTTTTTGTTCCCCCCCCCCCCCTTAAATTGGCAAGATCTGTATCACACCCCACACCACACATTAGTTGATAAATTTCCCCCTATGTTACAATGGCATCACTCTCTATGGCAATTAAATAATGGAGACTCTGGGGGAGATTTGTCAAACATGGTGTAAAGTGAAACTGGCTCAGTTGCCCCTAGCAACCAATCAGATTCCACCTTTCATTCCTCACAGACTCTATGGAAAATGAAAGGTGGAATCTGATTGGTTGCTAGGGGCAACTGAGCCAGTTTCACTTTACACCATGTTTGATAAATTTCCCCCAGATCTGTCATTATTTAGTCTATCTTTTTTATTTATTTAATCACTTAGTCCATCAATCAATCAGTAAGGGTGCCTTTACGCAGAGAGATTTATCTGACACTTTTTTGAATCCAAAGGGCCCTATTACACGGAACGATAATCGTCCTTATGCGGCCGATTATCGCTCCGTGTAACACAACGATCAACCGATGACAATGATCCCAAGGACAGTACCCAAGGCCAGGAACATACTATAAACAGAGAACAGGTCATAAAGGAAAGACTGAGATTTCTCTTCTTTTAAAATCCATTTCTGGTTTGGCTTCAAAAATCTGTCAGATAATCTTTCTGTGTAAAGGCACCCTTACTCAATAAACCAGCTAAACACATATCTATCTCATAATTTTACTGGAGCAAAAATGCAATACCAGTCACTCACAACCCATGGACGCTGTTTATGGAAGAAAATAGCCCTACGGTTCTTTTTCAACACAATTCTTCTAGGGGGCCCATACAAATAATGGTGCGTGTACACAGACAGATTTATCTGACAGATCTTTGAAGCCAAAACCAGGAACAGACTATAAACATGAATCAGGTCATAAAGGAAAGACTGAGATTTATCCTCTTTTCAAATCCATTCCTGGCTTTGGCTTCCAAAATCTGTCAGATAAATCTTTCTGTGTAAACGCACCCGATGGCTATGTTCACACTACGTAAAATGGCAACAACGGCTGTAGTTTTAGTGCAGCGGAACACAGCCTATTAAGCTATGGCATCCCGGCCGGAGCGTACACACATCGTACACGCTCCGGCTGTGATCCCATACGCCGCCGCAAACAACTGACATGTCAGTTTTCTGCGGCCGGAATTCAGTGAATTCCGGCCGCAGAAAGACCTGTCAGTTCACACAGTGAAGCGAGCAGCTCCGGCCGCTCGCTTTACTGTGGGCTATGGGAGGTTCTGATGCTGGCGCGCGCTGATGCGCCCGCATCAGAACCCTGCGGCCGAAAGATCATCCGGCCGGTACTCAAGTACCGGCCGGGATGATCCGGGCAGAGACCGGCCGTTCTCTATACATAGTGGGAACATAGCCCTAGGCAGATCTAAGGGCCTTGTTTAGGATGCGTTTACACAGACAGATTTATCTGACAAATTTGGAAGCCAAAGCCAGGAAGGGATTTAAAAAGAGGAGAAATCCCAGTCTTTCCTTTATGACCTATTCTCTGTTTATAGTCTGTTCCTGGCTTTGGCTTCAAAGATCTGTCAGATAAATCTCTCTGTGTAAACACTCCATTAGGCCCCTGTCTGCCAGAACAATGCACCCTGTGATCACTTTGTATGCTGAACGGAATAAGGTAAGAAAGACACCCCCCCCCCCTTCAGTTTACCTACTTGGTTGTCTTCTTTGATTACAGCATTAAAGGGGTAAATGACTGGGATCAGAGTTATCTCCAGTTGCTACTAATGGAAAATGTTAAAAGAAGTCTTTAGGACTAGAAAAATATAGCTGCTTTCTTGTAAAATCAGTGCTATACTTGTCCACATCTCAGTCTGTTGAGGTGAGTTGGGCTGCAGTACCTCACACAACCTGTGGACTGGTGTGGCGCTGTTTAGGGAAAAAAAATTATAATTGGATTTGCACCCAATGCATAAAATTGCCCATCTATTAGTAAATAATAAGTAAGAGCTGTTGCTTATTCAGTTGTGGAGGCCATATTTGCTAAAGGAAGTGCAGAAAACCTTTATCTATAAGCAACCATAGCTAGAAAACTGAGAAAAATATAACTAGAAATATGAGAATACTCCAGAGAATTCTATTTCCATAGTTCTGCCCTATCATTATTTTTGATATTTTTTTGTCTATTTTCTTCTTTATCACAACAATCCTTTACCAGAAGGAATAAAAGAAAATCTCCTCAGATAACATTCTCTGGAATCTGAACACAGGGATCTCTCTTACAGGTAAGAATGATGTAAGAAAGACGATCATTTTGCCGTGAGACGTCCTTTTTCTCCACTCCGCCTGACATCAATGCGCTGAGGTCTTAGCGGTAGAGATGAGATAAACAGCATTTAGAGCCGGAGCAGTCAAGTGAGATCTTCCTAAGATCGATATTCATACTGGGGGCTATGGACAGGTTATCCAGGCTTTCCTTAACTGCAATAACAAGAGAACTGAAGAAATTCATTGCATCGAGTTACATCCCAAGAGTCGAAAGTTGAGGTCACCACCAAGAATTGAAAATATATACTGTAGCTATTGTTCTTTTTGCTGTTACTATATGCTGTATGACGGCCCTTATAGAGCCAGTGTGCACCCAAAACCAGTCCATGGCCAACCCTTGTTTGTTATAAGCTATATCAGCATCACCAAACTGGCTGGACATAAGGCTCCGGAGAAATGTTATTGTATGTGGAAAGTGTATGACCTTGGACTGTTTCCTCATTTCGTTCCTCCCCTTTTCCCTTCACCACAGCCAGTTTGACTCATGACAAACCCATGCTGCCCACCAAGATCTGTTTCTGGCTATGTGCGTTCATCGTCAGCTAAAAACCTTGGCCAATACCCAAGCTTATCTCTGTCCTTTTGATTCCTTGCACTGGTATTTTTTGGTCCACTAGACCAGCCACCGCCTACATAGGGACCAGAGGTAGTGTCCTGTAGCACCGTGCCAAGAAGACCAGATCCTCATGGAGAAGGGTTTAAAGGAGAGAACTAGGGGTAGCTTAGACAACACCCTTAGGATGGCCGAATTTTAGCCTAACCTTAAAGCTTAAAAAAATCTGCATTCTGGAAAACTCCTTTGCGAGTCACGGTAACCTTCACTTTATGGTCGATAGCCTTAGATGCCTTAGGAATCCATATGTGGTCCTCCCTTACCACACCCCTGCAACCATTATTATTATTATATACTTTTTAATTTTCACAATTAGCAGCCCCCCTTAGTATATTCAGTGATCCATAGCAACAGTGGTTGCTCGGCAACAACTTGACTTCCTGTTTGAGTGTCTGCCATCTTAAGATGGCCGTACACCTTCAATAACTGTCTGTGTTCTCTACAGGGAGGGGTAATCTTCAGCCAAACTGCTCTGATGGTGGAAGGAGTCTGTCTGTAAAATTACATCACACCCCACACCTATCTCCCCCGAAATAATCTTTCCGTGGAGTCTCATGAGATCCCCATATACTGTTAGCGGTGGGTTTGGCTGACATACGTACAAAGGGGAGCATTTATTAAGACTGGCGTACTGGTCTTAAATAAAGCCGAGCTCCCAATTACCCTCCCGGATTTACTAAGAGGTGTGTGCCTCCTAGTAAAGTCGGCAGGACCTGCGAAGGAAAGCAAGGTTTGCACAGAAATCTATGTGGTGACCAGGGGTTGCTAGGTGGTGTTGTATAGTTGGGCAAGATGGTGGTGTACCCCTGAGGGTACGAGTTGCTCCAGAGCAGGTGTAGATTTCTTCCATAGTTCATGCCTGTTCCCTCCCGCCTTACCGCACCCACCTGCCCGACCATCAGAGGATCAGGGCTTATGGCTCACGAACTCCATGGAAAAGGTAAAAATCTGCGACGTTTCAATTACGTACGGCAGGGGCGCATCTTTTTTAAATGTCGAGGGGACCTTTAGGTTGGGTTGTCCCAGGAAGGCTGCATAGTTGACTCTGTTTGCTACCACAGACTTGTTTAAGGATCCCCAACCTAGCAGCAGGAAGTATGAGTAGGTTATAGAAATAACATGGTACTGGGAAGAAAAAAAAAAAACAAGCAAGACGAGGAAAAAAAGAGCAAGAACACTAAAAGATTATAAGTTGTATATCTCGGGGGAGATATTGTGTAGTAAACAAGACGTAGGATGTAATGTAGATTAGTGAAAGCCAAGGTATCGGAATGGGTGAGGAGTGATTTTTCAGTACAGCATTTTTATATGAGTTCAGTCTCCCGGGGGGTTATGATTGTTTTTTTTTAGGTCACCGGGTCCATTAAAGTGGTAAGTAAGTGACCTTGAAGTGTTGTTTATAAAAGGATCGTCCCATGGTAAAATGTAATAAGTGCAAGGCTTTTTTTTTGCTGTAGGCCATGGGGTCTGGTCAAGCGGCGGACGTCTAAGCAAGATGCTATTAGGTTTAGATTTATAACTTAATCTTTGGAGTATTACAAGAAGCCGGCTAGGAGATGGCCCGGTGTGGGCGAAAAAATGACAATGTAGACATAACATAAAATTATATCCAGGCATGGAGACTCTGAAGAGAAACGTAGAAGTTTGCCCATCGAGAAGAGTCTACACACATCATATTTAGGTTAGGATTTCTGTCAGTATTTTGGTCCTGATTTGTAACCAAAAAAAGAAGAATTATATTGACAAGATTTGCACAGTTAGGCTATGTTCAGACATTGTTGATTCCAGTCGGCTGTCAATAAGACAATTGTCTTTTGTTAATGACGAGCGCAAATCATGATCATGATTGGACGCAAAATCCTGATGTGTAAACCCACTCCAAACAGTCTTTTGGCTGAAAAAATATTGACCAAAAGACTGATAGAAAATCTATGTATGAACATAGCCCAAAGTAGTAAAGCAGGGATGGGGAACCTTCGGCCCTCCAGCTGTTGCAAAACCACAATTCCCATCATGCCTGGACAGCCAAAGCGAAGTGGTAAAGTAACCCAGTAACCCAACCCTGTGGTAAAGTAACCCAGTAGAAAGTTTAATAAAAGTTTTAAAGATATAAAAAAATACAAAAATATGGTAAGTTCAAAAATCACTCATTGGTCATATAAAATAAATAAACAAACAATTGGTAAGCATAAAAGACCAAAATTTCAAATATATCTAAAAAGATATACCAAAAATATTGAATAAAAAAGTCATTTGCACCCCATAATAGTATAAAAAATGACAACTGACCGGTTGTTCATGCCCAGGGCCAGTGCTCCTAAATCTGCCACGCTGTGATCTCTTCCGGCATGGGGCGGTATTCTCTCCGGGTTTCTTCTATAAGGTATCAAGTATTAAATCACCCTTACAAAGTTCTGCACTGGGATTATCTGAAGAGTATTATCCACGAGCGAGAGGCTGTGATTGTCAAGTGTATACAAGTATTCAAGTCTAAAGTATTCTAAGTACCCAGCTCAAGGGATTCAGTATTTCCTATATTGTCTGCACTATATTGATTCAAGAGACTATTGATTGTCCTGCACCTTTACCAACTTCAGTAAACTGTTTCCTGCTAAACTGCTGGAGTTGCGATCCCAGGAATATGCGGCTAGGATATTCCAGGGAATCTATCTGGAATTCCCTAGAATATTCTGGCCGCATATTCCTGGCCGGATTGCAACTATGCACCCGGGATCACAGGCATCACGATCGAGGGCAGATGCCATCAGACCAAAAGTCCGACAGGCCGCGCATCTCTAGTTACCACAAGCCTGCTCAGCCAATCAGTGACTGACTGAGATGGGACAGCGCCGCCGCCAGTGATTGCCTGAGCAGGCTGTGACTCTTGTCTGCGGAGTGACAGCTCACTTAGCCAATCACGGCCGCCGCTGCCCCGTTTCAGTCAGTAATTGGCTAAGCAGGCTGGAGGCGGCATAGAAAAGGACATCGGAGACACAGAACACACTGAAGACACAGAACGGGAGTGTAAACAAGTATTGCACCCAAAACAGCTAAACAATGGTTTAGCTGTTGTAGTGTGGTCCATTAAAGGGGTTGTCCAGAGAAAATCTTTTTCTTTCAAATCAACTGGTTTTAGAAAGTTATATAAATTTGTAATTTACTTCTATCAAAAAATCTCAAGTCTTCCCATACTTATGAGCTGCTGTATGTCCTGCAGGAAATGTTGTTTTATTTTCAGTCTGACACAGTGCTCTCTGCTGAAAGAGCAGAAAAGGTTTTCTATGGGGATTCATAGAAAACCGAGACAGAGTTCCTGTCTCGGCCAGAGATGTCAGCAGAGAGCACTGTGTCAGACTGAAAATAAAACAACACTTCCTACATGACATACAGTAGCTAATAAGTATAGGAAGACTTGAGATTTTTTTTTAAATAAAAGTAAATTACAAATCTATATATCTTTCTGATATCAATCGATGTGAATAAAAAAAAAAAAGATTTTCGCTGGACAACCCCTTTAAGGTTCAGTTTGAAAGGTTGCAAATTTTATGCCACAAATTCGCAAACCTGGTAAACAAAGTTTTGAAAAATTTACTCATCTTTAGTTGTAAGTGATTAGAAAAACAGAAGCTTCCCTTTATTTTTTGACATAGGAATTATGGGTTAATAATTTTGAGTGGAGTGACTATAAAGAGTGTCTCTCTCTCTGGAGGACCCATTACGTCCATGTGTTCCAAGGACAGTCCATTAATTTCAATAGGCACTGTGTAATACCTCACTTCCCCTGTGGTGGTGCTGAAATGAAAAACGTACTAATAGATTCCTCCGTAGACCACAAATCCCAGCAATGGGACATCTTGTCATCAGTTTATCCTGCCCCCTGAAGTGAGTGACCCTTTGAGTCAGTCATGATTTATAAAGAGTAACCTGCGCAGTATCTGGGAGAGGTCACAGCTGTGGTGCCGCTCATCCATGTATTTATTGCATGTGATGAATGGGCAGAGTGGGTAATATCCTACAGCTGCAGGTATGTCCTAAATTTTGGAGGTATAGTCGATATTTTTGTCTTTACAGCTATAAATTTCCCGTCCTCTCAGCGCTAATGAGCACCAAGCACTGACAAGAAGCGTACATTGTTCTCTGGAACGCGATAAGGAGAAACTCAGACCCCGGAACAACACGGATGTTTAATGTTGCTATGAAATTTTCTTGTTATTTATTGGTTAAAGGGACAATAACCCCCAGTGCTATTGTTCCATGTTATCATATACCTACATACATATATCTGCCGCTTCTTCTTCAAAAATCTCACTTGTATAAGATACCAACATTTACTGACCCTTTAAACCCCCATATTTTGAGATTTTAACATTGAAATATCCCTGTCGCAGATCCTTTGTTATATAACTGTGAAGCTGTTTAACTTGTTTAAACTTTCTTTTCCCTATATGTACTTTAGGTATTCCCCAACTTACATATGAATCCCACTTACAAAGAGAGGCTCTGTGACCCCCAGACCAAGGCTGTCGCTAATTTACAACCTTAGGCTATATTCACACAACGTGAACACCCGGCCCCCGGCTGGATAACGGAACGGCCGGTCTCAGCCCGGATCATCCCGGCCGGCCACGGAGCTCTGATGCGGGCCGCACGCTTCATTGTGTGCAGTGGGGAATTCGGATGCGAGCGCACAGGATGATCATCAGTAACACCGGCCGTTCTGTGATCCGTCCGAGTCACAAAACGGCCGGTGTTTTACTATGTGTGAACATGGCCTAATTGTGGGGTGTGACTTATGTCATAGGAACTTGACCCCTTAGTGGTCTAAGGGGCCTAACACTATGCGGGAGATTAATGAAGGCTGTGGCTGGAGTTTACACCAGCGAGAGGGCGCAAACTCACCTGTTCTCCCTGGTGTACGACCCTGAATCAGAGAGAAACCCCCCAGGGAGGAAACCTCTAGGGAACCATGGCTGCACTATTTCCTTTCCCTTGGGCTTAAAGGATTAATGCCAAAGCTGATTTTGTCATCGCATATGGTACCATGCACAAACAGATAATATTTACAACAATGCATGCATTATTACACTTGCAGAGTATAATAATCAGTTGTTCAGTAAAAACTAAAGAAAAAAAGGGGGAGGACAGGAGAGAAGTGTTTTTCTCCAGATCTTCTTGTGAGAGAGAGGAAGGGAGAGACAAGACAGGAAGTTATGTCTGTTCCAAAACCCCACCCTCCTCATAGCAATACACTAGGCATATACTCCTCCCTCTTAAAGCAGAGTGTATATAAGTGTATACCATTATACAGTAAAGACTGTGGGGGCTGTAGGTCCCCTACTCCCAAGGTCATATACCCCTTTTCTTAGGGCTCCAGGGGAGTCTTTATAGAACGATAAAAGTTCTCGTTCCGCTACAATACGGTAATTGTACAATTTCTAGGACCATAGCAGAGACAACATTGATTTTCCAGTTAGAATTTCACGGCGTTATTGATGAAATGGGTCTGTGGTCCGAAATAAATTGTCAAGGAAAAACAATACGCTAAGAAAGAGCAGAAGTTTCCTCCTCCACAGTTGTGTGGGCAGTTTTAATTTCATCAATCTATCCATCACTACTAGAGGGTGGAATAGAAATGGAGTGTAAGTAAGCGGCCTTCTGCAAACCAATCTGTTCCAATTGCTCATCTGTTATGGAAGAAGCCAAAAATCTCAGGTATTTGGCGCTCATGTGACAATTACAGAGAAGGTAATTTCGCCAGGAGAGCGCGGTTTATGTTCTGTTATGGGAGCGCCCAGCAGTTTAACAATTGTTCGACAGATCAGAACATTGCGGAACGAGGTGAAAAGGCCATTGTGCGGTAAGTTGTGCGCCGTCCAGCCCATCTACCAGAGGGAGCTTCTAGAAAGAAGGCATGCATATGGCTGCAGCATACTGTATACAAAAGACTTGCGTCTCTCTCATTTCTTTTTTATATCCACCCTCCCATGCCACACTTACTCAAATGTTTACAAGAAAGTTCATCCTCCTTCTATTATCAGTGTTAGGCTATGTTCACACACAGTATTTCCCTCTGTATTTTTTTCAAATGCCCAATATTTGTTGTTAAATGACGTCCGTCCAATAAAAATAGCCATCATTATTTCAGCAGTTATATTCTTGTATATAGGAATAGTATTATAGTAGTTATATTCTAGTATTATAGTTATTATAGTAGTTATATTCTTGTATATAGGAGCAGTATTATAGTAGTTATATTCTTGTATATAGGAGCAGTATTATAGTAGTTATATTCTTGTATATAGGAGCAGTATTATAGTAGTTATATTCTTGTACATAGGGGGCAGTATTATAGTAGTTATATTCTTGTATATAGGGGCAGTACTATAGTAGTTATACGAACTGGAGAGAGTGGAACGGCTGCACATCCCATCTATGGCTGATACTAATGCCGCTAGGCCTATATTAAAAATCAACACCAGAGTGTCTGTATATGAATTGATCAAGCCATATTGCCCCGTGTACCAGCGCGCAGGTCCTCTGGTCCACACGGGTCCCTACGCTAACTCCACACCGTGTCGGTCAGCGACCGCCAACCCCGCAAAGCGTGCACATGCAGGGAAGGGAGGCCATGGAACGGCCCTGCAACCCCAATGTCACAGGACCAGACCCAAAAAGCCCCACCAAAACCCAGCCAGCACCACCGGCGGGGAAGGCTGCCCCCAAACGACACAAGTATGGATATGGTATTACACTTACCATTGCTGCTATCACAGAATGGGGAAGACATAGGGTCCAGACATGTGAGCACAGACATATCCTGCTAATTTTGGTCATGTGGGTTTTATATGGTTCCATGGCCTCCCTTCCCTGCACGTGCACGCATTGCGGGGTTGGCGGTCGCTGACCGACACGGTGTGGAGTTAGCGTAGGGACCCGTGTGGACCAGAGGACCTGCGCGGTGGTACACGGGGCAATATGGCTTGATCAATTCATATACAGACACTCTGGTGTTGATTTTTAATATAGGCCTAGCGGCATTAGTATCAGCCATGGATGGGATGTGCAGCCGTTCCTTTCTCTCCAGTTCGTGTTTTACAATTCTCCCTCTCTGAACAGCTAGCACTCCTTTATAAGACCCACATGACCAAAATTAGCAGGATATGCCTGTGCTCACATGTCTGGACCCTATGTCTTCCCCATTCTGTGAGAGCAGCAATGGTAAGTGTAATACCATATCCATACTTGTGTCGTTTGGGGGCAGCCTTCCCCGCCGGTGGTGCTGGCTGGGTTTTGGTGGGGCTTTTTGGGTCTGGTCCTGTGACATTGGGGTTGCAGGGCCGTTCCATGGCCTCCCTTCCCTGCACGTGCACGCTTTGCGGGGTTGGCGGTCGCTGACCGACACGGTGTGGAGTTAGCGTAGGGACCCGTGTGGACCAGAGGACCTGCGCGGTGGTACACGGGGCAATATGGCTTGATCAATTCATATACAGACACTCTGGTGTTGATTTTTAATATAGGCCTAGCGGCATTAGTATCAGCCATAGATGGGATGTGCAGCCGTTCCATTCTCTCCAGTTCGTGTTTTACTATAGTAGTTATATTCTTGTACATAGGAGGCAGTATTATAGTAATTATATTCTTGTACATAGGAGCAGTATTATAGTAGTTATATTCTTGTATATAGGGACAATATTACAGCAGTTTTCTAGTACATCTTAGACACTTTTATAGTAGTTATATCCTAGTACACAGAGGCAGTATTTATAAATGATTATTACTACCATTATTTCATTGTGATGACTATGTATGAGCTGGGATATTGCATTTCACACTGCAGAACACACAGTATAAGAACTGTCTGCCTCCATCCTCCTCACTATCTCTCCATCATCCACTCTCCATCACAAGTGACAGGTGCAGAACATGTGACTCTCTGATGTGACACTGATTTATGTGTCTCAGTCGGGTTCCTGATACGATCACTCACCAAATTCGTTTACAAGCGACAAACAAGACAAAAGTAGATTTGTTTAGAGTTTTGTTTTGGCTTATTTTCTGGGATTTGCAGTATCATTCATGACCACATGGGGAGAGGAGGTACAAATATGAATTATGAGGCCTTCTCAGCAGTTGGTTTATGGACCCCTATATCTGCAGGGTTAATTCGGCACTGCTGTCTTAGGGCTGAGTTCACACAGGGACAGAAGTGGGTAGAGATGCAGTATGTATAATTTTACATTAGTGATATGGGACACTAAACAGAACATGCTGCATTTGTATTTATACCACATTGTCTCCAGTGAGCTCCCCCTAGTGGTGGGTGCTGGGTGTAAAAAAATTTAAAATTAAAATTAAAAATTTTGTTAAAGTAAATACCTTGGGGGAGATTTATCAATCATGGTGTAAAGTGAAACTGGCCCAGTTGCCCCTAGCAACCAATCAGATTCCACCTTTCATTTTTTAAAGAGTCTGTGAGGAATGAAAGGAGGAATCTGATTGGTTGCTAGGGGCAACTGAGCCAGTTTCACTTTACACCATGTTTGATAAATCTCCCCCCTTATGTATTTGTCAGCAAATCTATGTAAAACTACTTATTCCTTTGTTAGGGTGATGGCCAACTACTTCTTTTGACAAATTCAACTCTGCTACATCTGGATTACCAGGGAATGCTGCATTTTCAATGGACGTTGATAAAATCTTACAGTGAAGCAGAACGCTTTTTCAACCTCACCTTAATTTAATTAAATTGGGCGAAAATAAGTCAATGGCGCATCATCTAACGGTGAGCGGCGCCCGCACGTCCTGTAAAACTTCGAGGCTTTCTTAGGGAATTTCGACAGACTGCATTCCCTTTTATGTGAGGGGATGAATGCTTTGTGTCATTCTGAAAGGACGCTAGCGAACACCGTCACCCGATCCCCTTCAATAGCGCAGCTTTATTTATCAGATAATCTCAGACGAGACGATAAAAGAGCTTAGTACATTAATGAAATCTTTACACAATAAACAGCGCTGGTAGTAAATTGTCCTTTGTAGACAAAGGTAAAATATATGCAGTGCATGGATGATGTAGTGGAGCTGAGTTTGCCACCATGTGGCACAGTTTAAGATATCTGGATGTGTTAGCTTAAGGTAAATCTACAGCAACCAAACTATGAAATAGTAAAGTCAGCTCTGTTACATCTTTAGGCTATGTTCACACTACGTAAGTCTCCGGACAGAGCGCGTTCCGTGAATAAGCGGCCGGAGATTTGCATAGTTTGCGTACAATGGAAAGTATACGATGTACGGCTGCACAGTTCACACTACGTACGAACTTACGCCCGGATCATATGCGGCGCCGTAAAAAATTAACCAGACCATTGTTTGAGGACGAAAATGCTGTAACTTACGCCCGTAGCGTAACATGCGGTCCCGTACGTAGTGGTGATTTCTTCATTTTTGCAGCTTTTTGTGCCGATCCAAAAGGTTCTGTGGGGTGTCCGGGGCTAGCCGAAGATTTCCAAGTAAAAGACCGCTGTCAGATCGCTACGTAGGGCGCTCGGGAAGTGTAAGTAGACTACGGGTGTAAGTTAGCGGTCCGTACGTAGCCGGCCGCAACTTGCGTAAATTCCCGGCCGGAGTTTAACACGTATATGTCCGCCCGCGAAAATATGCGGCCGGACATATACGTAGTGTGAACATAGCCTTAAAAATTATTTATGTCCATATATACACGTGTAGCAGAGATGAGCTTGTCAAGCTTATCACATGTTGATATGTTATCCGTAGAACTATAGTACATTTACATCAGGGATAGGAAACCTTCGGCCCTCCAGCTGTAGCTACAATTCTCATCATACCTGGACAACCATAGCTAAAGCTTTAGCTGTCCAGGCATGATGGGAATTGTAGTTTTGCAACAGCAATGTATTGAATCAATGCAAAGTCAATGCAAAGACAGATGTCCAATGCGGACAATGTTTCGAATAACGGATGTTTTTAACGTTTACGTCAAAATAATGAGCATGGTCCTTATTTTCGGACGTCTTTTGCAAACGGCGGACGTTTTTTATTAGTAGTTCACACACAGTTTTTCTTTTGTCACCGTTCTTTCTCCGTTTTTACTATTAAATTCAATGGACTTTTCAATTAAGCCGCAGGCAAAAGGAAAGTAGTAACCTCAAACTACAATTATGTACCAACAGCTGTCACCGCACTAAGGGGAGGCCAGGCTGCTAAATGACGTCCGTTATTTTAAACTCAAAATGACGGACGTAACTTTAAGAGATGAAAAAAAGGTTCTGTGAACATAGCCTATAGGTCAATACGTCATCCAAAGGACTGTAGGTAAATGTTCAGCAAAGAAACAATTACACAACAATTTAATATCTATATGCACAAATGTAGTAGAGCTGACTTGTCACACAGCACATATCTTCATTTATATCTTGTTATACCATTAGGTCTGCAGTTACAACTAACAACAAAGTCAGCCCTGCTACATCTGAAGAATCATAATTTATGTCTATATGTGCACATGTAGCTGAGCGGCAATTTTCATCTTCTCTTGTTAATTTATAAGGTATGCGACATGACAACCTGAGCTCTGCTACCTCATGATTAGGGGTATGGCATACTACGGGGGCGTATGTAACCTTTCCCGAACCCCAAAAAAAACCACCCCCTCCCCTTTACCTAGAATCAACGACACAACACCTGCTTAAAGTTGGATATTTAACGGCCACAGCAGCCTTTTATTGAAATTAAATAACAGTAAATATATATATAACAATCCCATATATATGACAACCACCCCCAAACATAACCAGCATATCACCCCAGTATACCTAAACAGGGAGGTCATGGATGGCCCATCAGCAGTGTAACATTAGATCCCCCCCGTCGCACCGCGCCGACTCGGGGCTGGCAAATCTGCCCACACTGCTTCCACCGATTCTTAAGGAATCACCGAGCACACCACTTAAGCGGTAACCCACCATCCAGGTCCCCGACCTCCTTAAGATATAAAGGAGAGGGGGTTACCACCTTTTAACTAAAACTTCCAACACCTCCTCACACCGTGCCATCCACGACCACCCCTCCGCCAGCTGCTGCGACAAGTAGTATAACAAACAGCCAACCCCCACCGGCCAAAAAAAAAAACAAGGGCGGGCGGGCGCTTCCAGGTCCGGACACAGGAGCAAGTGGGTAAGCCCCTCCCCCTTTCCCCTTATAACTGACCCCCCAAATCACGCCTACCCACTCCCAAAACTCTCCCCCGATTGGCCTACCCCCGTATCCCTGGTTACCTACTCCCTGTCCCGTGCTCCCCGCGTGTACCTTTCCTCATGTGTGAACTATTAACCCCCTGCTGCCCACCCCTTCATGTACGGGCTGCTGCTATGCTATGCCCGCTTTCGCCCTCCCTCTCTGTCCACTCTTCTAAAGTTGCATCAATTTTTATTTACCTGTTTCTTAATCCCATCTGGGGCTTATCACCCAACTTTCCTATAGTCCTGAATGTCAAATCTTTCTATGCAGATACATAGGTGCTGGTGCTATACTGAGTATAGGAGTATAGCTGTGAGTGTGATACCTGTCGGACCCATGCTTACATTTTTAACCCATGAATCGCTGCCTGCTAGTTGATACTAGGTATTGTCAGGTCGCCATATGAATCCTGTCACTTCCCTACAGGACTTAGAACAATTTTCCTTCCGCGTACAATCCTGTAATGTGATTTCCATAATTTGTGAGCACAGGACAGATAGCCAATTGACATCCAGTCGAGAGCCCTTTTGCAATTTTATTCAATTTCTGCGGCAAGGGATATGGCGGCTCCTCACCTAGCGTTAAGTGATTGGCTTTCTACCTTCATTACATACGTGTCAGTCACTCCCATATGGAGGGCTCATACTGTTCTGTAATGGGAAGTTTAACAATTCCATGGAAACATCTTGTCAGAGACGAGAGACAAAGCGAGTAACCGTATAGTGGGGGAAGGGAAAAGAGAAGCATGGTGGGAGTTTAACTCTTCCTTTAGTGGATTAAAGAAAGGGGTGGAAGGAAGTAATAAAGGAATAATGGAATATTGCTACCAATAAAGGAATAGACTGCTACCATACAGTGTCTAAGTAATATCGCCATATGGTGCAAACAAAATATTGCCATATATGGCCTACAATGCAGTATTGCACAGTGTCAAATAAGAGTACTGTACATTGTTTATATAACGATAACTTATATAATACTGCCATATAGTTCCTACAATGCATCATTTGAGTGTCAAATCAGAGTATATGTATCGCTTTCATAACACCACCATATAGTGTCTAGATAGTATTAAATAGTACGATGGGGAAAAAAAAGAATATTGTACACTGCGTACATTGCACTAACATACATATAGTTTCTATAAAAAACTGCTATGTAGTGTCTACAAAATACTGCCATATAGTGCACCATTATACAGAATCAAATGAGCGTATAGTACATTGTTTACATAACACTACCATAAAGCGTCCATATAATATTCCAAATGGGGCTTCCATAATACTGTCATAATACATAATAACATATACTTTCAAAATAATGCCACCAAACAGTGCCATACAGTACAGCATACACATCATATACTACTTTTATAAAACTGCTATATAGAGTCTACATAATACTACCATACTACGCCTGTGTTATGGTGTCAAGAGTACTGTACATGGCTTACATAACACTATCGTATAGTGCCCACATAATATTACAGTAAAGTACCTACAGTGCCCCATCATACAGTGCCAGTAGTATTGTATACCGTAGACATACAGTAACTGCTGTTATGCTGCACAGTGCCAAAATAACAGTGCTTTACATAGCCTTATAGTGTCTTCAATGCACTTAGTCATACAGTGTTTTACAAAATGCTGGCATGTAGTGCCAGATTTAGAGCACGTGTGTGTGTGTGTGTGTGTGTGTGTGTGTGTGTGTGTGTGTGTGTTTTTTTAAATCTTTTTTTAAAGAAATAAAGGATATTGATGTTCTGATAACATTGACATATTTAACCTAAATAATACCAGCAAACAGTGGCAACTATAAATAGCATACATACTCTCTACATAATATAAGTGGTATAGCTACCATGGAGGCAGACCACGCAACTGCTACCGGGCCCGTGCAGCAGCAGAGGTGTGGTCTGCCTCCACGGTACACCGTGGTACTGCGCTGGGTCATGTGAATATGGCGGTGGGTGTGTGTGTGTGTACAGTATTCATGGGGTCCCATACAGTTTCTATCTATGAGGCTCTGTGAATCCTAGGTATGCTCCTGCATACTACTGCCATATAGTGCCTAGTGCCTGTAATGCATCATTTTACATCGATGATTACATGTTCACCGGTAAGGCTAGGTTCACATCACAATTTTGCAATCCGTCTCACTGTATCCGTTTTGCAAAACGTACAGAAAAACATGGACCAAACATGAACCATATTTTTATGTACGTTTAAAAATAAAAAAAAAATAAGAAAACGGATTTGTTTTAATTTCTTTTTTTTTTTTTTTAATGTAAGTCAATTGAAAACGGGATGGCATACAACAGCATCCGTTTTTACCATCCATTAAACGGATAGCAAAATCGTGATGTGAACCTAGACAAATACAGCATTACGATGCTTACATAATGCTGCTATCTGGTGCCTACACTGGTTACATAATATAGCATTACAGTGGCTGCTTAATACCGCCATATAGTGCAAAAACAACAGCTCTAAATATTGTTAAAAAGTAACACTATGGGGGAGATTTATCAAACATGGTGTGAAGTGAAACTGGCTCAGTCAACCAATCAGATTCCACTTTTCATTCCTCACAGACTGTTTGGAAAATGAAAGGTGGACTCTGATTGGTTGCTAGGGGCAACTGAGCCAGTTTCACTTTACACCATGTTTGATAAATCTCCCCCTATAAGGCCCCCCAATGTTCACACACTGCTAAAATGATGGCTGTTTTTATTTTGTATTTTCTTCTGTGTATAATAACGGCCACCTTTTTTAGCTAGTGGGAACATAGCCTTTATTGGGGTATTATGTATAGTGATAATCGGCCGAATCACCCCGATTCAGCCAGTTATTGCTCGGTGGAATAGAGAGAACGATCAGCTGATGATCGTGTCATCGGCGATCGTTATTTACGTTTAAACCTAAAATCATCGGTCGCCACCTGCGCATCGCTACGTGGAATAGCGGTGCGCGGCAGGCGACCAACGATTTAAAAATATCATACTTTACCTCTCCAGGCTGCAGGTCTTTTCCTTCTCCCGGTCCTGCGCGGCAGTATTAGCTTCGGAACGGCCTGTCTGAGCTGACAGACTGCTCAACCAATCACTTGCTGGGACCGCCGAGGCCATTGATTGGCTGAGCGGTCTGTCAGTTCAGACAGGCCGCTCTGAAGCTAATGCTGCCGCGCAGGACCGGGAGAAGGAAAAGAAGCTCCGAAGCTGCTGCTGCGCGCGGGATCAGGAGAAGATCTGCAGCCTGGTGAGGTAAAGTATGAAACAAGGACTGCAAGGACATTGGTAACGGTGTCCCTGCAGCCCTCGCTAAGCGATTGTCGGGCCGTAGAATAGGCCTAGTAAACGAGCGCCGATCTAGCAGATCGGCGCTCGTTTACATCGTTGATCAGGCCCTGGTCGGCGTGTGGAATACCACCCTTAGACAATTGCCCTCTTTTAGCCATGCAGTAACAAACAAAACTTTGGGGAAATCCAGCAAAAAGTGCTCATTCCTCCGGAAGCGCCACCACTGGAGAAATGAAGCATTACAACTATAGGAATCAGCTGGTGATGGGTGGTCTCCATGCACGTTTACATAGACAGTGGACACTGTCCTAGGACGGCATATACAATGTACAGAGACGCATTTCTATGATTTGTGATCAGCCACATGAAAGGCGCCAGTCTCGGTTACGGACCCTTACTCCGAGGGCTCAGCACCTTGTAAACTCCATCTGTGCAGGAGTACTAAGCCGCCAAAGCTTATCACCTCTCCATAAACATGGCTTCCAGCACCATCTTACATTACACAGCTCAGGCTTCTCCGGTGCTGTTGCATGTGCTGTATGGCTCCTCAGCCCTGGTGATTACATTATACAGCCATGATGATGAGGAGGAGTTCTTAAGCAGCTGCAATCAGCTTAATAGCCCTCAGCACTTCTCTATGTAAAATGCTCCTCGCTCACCACAGTCACCAAATGTCCTACCTCCACTTTTTTTTTTCCAGAAACAAGATTAGTTAATAAATTCAGGAAAGTACAGGGGGAATTTATTTGACATGTGTACTGAATAAAGAGAGATCAGGGGCCGCTTAGAGGGGGGTGACCCTGATCAGTGCATAGAGCTATCATGCTGATGGGACTAGAAAGAGCAGCAGTGGTCCTGAGCTCATGTGATAGCTATGGCTGACTCAGGAAACCAAGTGAATTGACGTGTTGAGGAGCGGCAATAAACGTTGTGGACCATTGCATAATCAACGCATATTACATTACTTATACTGATCGTATATCTTGAACTGTACCCCAGAGCTGCAATCACTATTCTGCTGGTGGGGTCACTGTGGACATGGACAGTACAGAATGCATAAAGTAATGTATGTACAGAGTGACTTCACCAGCAGAATAGTGAGTGCAGCTCTGAAGTATAATACAGGATGTAACTCAGGATCAGTACAGGATAAGTAATGTAATGTATGTACACAGTGACCCCACCAGCAGAATAGTGAGTGCAGCTCTGGAGTATAATACAGCAATAACTCAAGATGAGGGCTTTCAGGTTATCTGTTCGGTCATGAAATGTAAAACCATACTGCTCCCTATGTACTGTACAAGAAAATAAATACTATAATACTGCCTCCTATATAAAATAATACAACTACTATAATACTGCCTCCTATATACAAAAATATAACTACTATAATACTGCCCCCTATATACAAGAATATAACTACTATAACACTGCACCTATACACAAGAATATAATTACTATAATACTGCCCCCTATATACAAGATGTGCATGTGCAGCCGTTCCACTCTCTCCAGTTCGTATAACTACTATAATACTGCTCCCTATATACAAGAATATAAATACTTTAATAATGCTCCTATATAAAAGAATATAACTACTATAATACTGCCTCCTATATACAGTACAAGAATATAACTACTATAATACTGCTCCTATATACAAAAATATAACTACTATAATACTGCCCCCTATCTACAGGAATATAACTGCTATAATACTGCCTCCTATGTACAAGAATATAACTACTATAATACTGCCCCTATATACAGGAATATAACTACTATAATACTGCTCCTATATACAGGAATATAACTACTATAATGGGTGTGTAAAGTAGCAGAAGCCCGCACCGCGCCCGACTTGTGCACTTAACACTGTATATGGAGTCCTCTTGCGTACTGGAGATACGGCTGCTGATCAGGGTGTGCTATCAACGGAGGGAAGATTCAACGATATGAAAAGGTAAGAAAACGAAGAAGCACTCACCCTTGAGATTTCAGCTTGGCGGCTTTATTGTATCTTGTACTGCGGGAGGGAATAGGGTGAGGTGTGGACGCGTACTGGGACGGCCGTTTCGGGGACACTCCCCCTTTGTCGACCAGTTGATGGCGTCATAGTGAAGGAAGGGGGGTTATATACACTCAATTCTGTGCACGTGATAAACAAACACAAATTATTAAAACAAATACAAATTGTCAGATGAACACACTTAGGTCATTCCTTTCATTCAGACCGAGTGGTCCGGTTGCATTGAGCCGGGAAATCCATGCCGATTCCCTTCTTAGTAGGGATTGGTGTCTGTCTGACCCGTCACTGGGGGTATTAACCCTCTCTAATCCCACAAACTTCAGGGATGCGGTACAGCCATGGGCACGCCGGTCTCCTGCACATACGCTAACCTGTTTCTCGCCAAGATGGAACACGACACAGTGCTGACCACAGAGAATCCATTCATAGGACACATCAAGTCTTACCACAGATTTGTGGATGATGTGTTCATTGTATGGCAAGGATCTAAAACACATTTTGAACACTTTGTCCAGTACCTCAACCATAACAATGGAGTAAACATGTTGTTTACCTCTAAGTTTGGGGGACACACTCTAGAATTTCTAGACGTCCTGGTAGAAGCCAGGAACGGATCCCTTATAACTTCCATTTTTAGGAAACCCACAGCGTGTAACTCACTTCTCCATTACAGTAGTTCCCACCCCGAGCACACTAAGAAAGCCATTCCATATGGCCAGATGCTCAGGTTACGTAGGGTTAACAATGATGGAGAAAAATATAACCAGCAAGTCCAAGAAATGGAAACACGTTTTCTGAACAGGGGCTATCCACCCGAGGTCATACAGCAAGCTAAACGGAGGGCAGAGAGCCAAAATAGAGATGATCTTCTAAAACCCTCACATCGCAAAAACTCCACAAAAAATAAAAAGTTCAACTTCATTCTTCAAAACTCCCCCCTTAATTCCATCCTTAAAAATTCAATTACCCGCCACTGGCATCTCCTGGAAAATGACCCTGACTTGCAGGAAATAGCCAGCTCCGGTCCTTGTATCTCGTATAGGAAAAACAAAAATATAGGAGATCATCTTAACACTAACATAGATGCAGGGCGAACCACTAACATAACTGCCAACTGGCTCACTTCCACCCTCCCACAAGGGAACAAGAAGTGCGGGCAGTGCAAATACTGCATACATATGCTTAATGTAGCATATATACACATTGGAGGGATTGACTGCTATATACGAGACTTTATAACATGTAAGACAAACCATGTAGTATATGCCATCATATGCAGTTGCCGTCGCTATTATATTGGTAAAACAAAGAGGGCACTATGGATTCGCTTCAAGGAGCATGTCTACTCCATCAAAACAGGGAAAGGGGTCCCTCGCCTAATTGAACACGTAAAAACGGTTCACAAAGGCGATACCGCATCCCTGAAGTTTGTGGGATTAGAGAGGGTTAATACCCCCAGTGACGGGTCAGACAGACACCAATCCCTACTAAGAAGGGAATCGGCATGGATTTCCCGGCTCAATGCAACCGGACCACTCGGTCTGAATGAAAGGAATGACCTAAGTGTGTTCATCTGACAATTTGTATTTGTTTTAATAATTTGTGTTTGTTTATCACGTGCACAGAATTGAGTGTATATAACCCCCCTTCCTTCACTATGACGCCATCAACTGGTCGACAAAGGGGGAGTGTCCCCGAAACGGCCGTCCCAGTACGCGTCCACACCTCACCCTATTCCCTCCCGCAGTACAAGATACAATAAAGCCGCCAAGCTGAAATCTCAAGGGTGAGTGCTTCTTCATTTTCTTACCTTTTCATAACTACTATAATACTGCTCCTTTATACAAGAATATAAGTACTATAATACTGCCCCCTGTATACAAGAATATAACTACTTTCCTCTTCGGCTACGGCAGCACATATGGGTCTTCAGTACCCACTGACCCCACTCCAGGACCGCCCACCTAGATCTTAGATTAGCATAAACAAAGGTTAGAACACCTTCCATAGGTTGGAGACAGCATGATTACCCTTAAATATCCACACCTGAGAAACAGCAATTGTGTTTTTTTCAGTCCTCTGATCCTTCTGGTGCTACGCACCTCCAGGCTGCCCACCTCTCCACCTCCACTTAAGTAAGTATGTTTTTATTCTTTTAGGTACAAGGATTCCCAAGTTATGCGGGGCATAACTACATCGTTAATTACAAATTCTTCTTATTAATTATGAATTTCCAGCCGCTGATGTTATGCTGAATACCGGTGCGGGGTCCCGGTTATGCATTATGAATTCCAGCCGCTGATGTTATACTAAATACCGGTGCGGGGTCCCGGTTATGCATTTGATACTGTTTACCGGTGCGGTGTCCCGGTTATGCATTATGATTCCAGCCGCTGATGTAATGCTGAATACCGGTGCGGAGTCCCGGGTATGCATATTTGTGCTATTGCCGGTGCTTGGTCCCGGTTATGCATTGTGGATTCCAGCCGCTGATGGTATAGTTTTTTCAGCCACTGCTACTATATACCGGTGCAGGGTCCCGGGTATGCTTTATACTAAGTACCAATGCTGGGTCCCAATTATGTTAACCGCTTCTATATGCCTCCTAGCTTCTAGAGACTATGTCTAGCTACCCTGTCAATTGCAGTGAGAGTGTAGGTTTTTGTATTACAGTTACCTGCTGTGGTCCGTAGTGTTCCGGTGCGGCGTTCGCGCCGGGGTTGCCGGCCGGCGCCGCTGCGGTGGCGCACTTCCGGCTGGCGCCGCTGCGGTGACGCGCTTCCGGCCGGCGCCGCTCGGCCGGCGCAGCTGCGGTGACGCACTTCCGGCCGGCGGCGCTGCGGCCGGCGCCGCTGCGGTGACGCGCTTCCGGCCGGCGCCGCTGCGGTGACGCGCTTCCGGCCGGCGCCGCTGCGGTGACGCGCTTCCGGCCGGCGCCGCTGTGGTGACGCGCTTCCGGCCGGCGTTTCGGGATACAGGTGGGCCATGTTCAGGCCGGTGTCCTGTACCGGAGAGCACAACAGGCGTGTTCTGGGGCGCGCTTCCGGTCCGGAGGGGCTGGAGTCACTTCCGGTCTGAAATCCTGGTGTCCCTGTCGCCTACTATGACACCCAGCAGGTGGAGTCTCCTCTTATTTGACAAGAAGAGTATTAAAGGTTGCTGGTAAGTTACTGACACTAAGTCTCTGATGTACTAGGCAGCCGGGTGCTTCCGCCACTAAGGTAATCATATGGTTCAGTCCCCTTCTACTATGTTTTTTTGTAGCCTAGTTTAGTTAGTGTTGTTTTTGTGTGTTTATATGCAGATGTCAAGCCATTCTAGTAGGAAAAGAGGCTCTAAGTCCAGGCACCGTATCTGTTCAATATGCAAACAACCTCTGCCAGATGATTCACCTAGCAATATCTGTGACCCATGTACTGCTCAGTATGCAGAATCTGCTCATTCCAGGCACTCCTCCAGACACTCATCCAGACATGCAGATCACTATCCTGCCAGCCACAAGTGTGTACTATGCCTCCGTACATTACCTGATGATTATCCTGATAATATCTGTAAGGGCTGTGCTCCTCCTAAGGAGTCTTCTGATCTGGTGTCTGAGGCCAGAAAATTTTTCAACTGGTTCAAGTCTCACATGGAGGAAGTAGGTCCCTCTTCCTCGAAAAGACCCCGTAGACAATCCAGACATGATACCGCTGAGTCGGCTGACAGCTATGAGTCTGATGTCAGTTCAGGGTCTGATAAGATTACAGAGGATTACTATCTGTTCAGGAAAGAGAATACAGATAAGTTGATTGATCATGTCAAAGGGTGTATGGAAACCAAGCAGTCTGAGGGTCAGGACCAAGATAAAATAATCTGTTTTACTTCCCTAAAAGACGTTCTTCTGTGTTGCCAGGACACCAGCTGCTAAACACCATTATGGAGAAGCAATGGCAAAAGCCAGATAAGCGCCTAGACCTTGGTTCTAGATTCAAGGCGGTGTATAAACTTGATCCAGCCATGTCTGAAGCCTGGGAAGGGCCTAGTAGTGTTGATGACGCCATTGCTAACCTGTCTAAAAGGTCTTATTTTCCCAGTGATGAGTCCTCTATGTTAAAGGATGCGATGGACAGGAAGGCGGACACATTCCTAAAGAGATCCCATGTCAACCTGGCCTCCCTAAGCAAAGCCTCACTAGCCTCTGTCCCTGTGGCAAGAGCCGTGAGAGTATGGCTGAGTCACCTAGCTACGGATATCAGTGACGGTGTTCACCGGGAGGATCTTGCTGAGCAGGTAGCCACATTAAAAATGGCGGCCGAATATTTATGTGACTTCTCCTTAGATGCGGTCAAGATTGCTGCCAAGAATATGGCTCTGGCCAATGCGGCAAGGAGGGCGATCTGGATCAAGCCCTGGACGGGAGATGTGGCTTCCAAGTCGAACTTCTGTGCGCTGCCCTTTGAGCCTGGGAAACTGTTTGGCTCTAAGCTCGACAAGGTGATGCAGCGGAATAAGAAGGATAATTCTCTGTCCCTGCCTACATCCTTCAGATATAGGAGGTATCGTAATTTCCGCTATCAGAGAGGACGAGGTTCCTTTCGGAGGCGCCAGGGGCAGGACAGATCGGAACGGAGATTTCGTGGCAGGTTCCAGGATAAATCACGGAGAAAACAGCCCGATAATCCCAAGCAGGAGTTCTGACGCCAGGCCTCCTGTGGCTGTTGGGGCAAGGCTTCTGGGTTACTGTCCAGCCTGGCAGTCTGTTACCAACGATCCCTGGGTCCTCAACATCATAAAACAGGGCTATGCCCTAGAATTTCAACACCTGCCCAGGGAGAGGTTCATCTGCAACTCTCGAGAAGCCCGAATCTCATCACTTCTCCAGGAGTTTGTGCTGAAGGACGCCATCGAGCGTGTTCCTGCAGGAGAAGAATTCCGGGGGGTCTACTCTCGGGTATTCCCAGTCCTGAAGGCGGACGGCACTTGGCGTCTCATCATAGACCTAAGGTATCTGAACAAGCACCTGGTCAAGACAAAGTTCAGAATGGACACCATCAGGTCAGTCTACAGTCTGGCTCAGGAAGGGGAATTCATGGCATCGCTCGATCTGAGAGATGCGTACCTCCATATCCCGATTCAGGTGAAGTCCAGAAGATTTCTCAGGCTTGCATTGGCAGTCGGCGGCCGTATTCTCCATTATCAATTCAAAGCCCTGCCATTCGGGTTATCCCCATCACCGAGGATCTTCACAAAAGTGACTGTTGTCCTAGTAGCAGCTCTGAGACTCCAGGGCATCAAGCTGGTACAATATCTGGACGACTGGCTTCTAATAGCCGCATCAGCTCAGTCTCTCCGGGTGCATCTCCAGACAGCCATTACTCTTCTACAGAAAGTGGGGTTTATAATAAACTTCCAGAAGTCACAGCTTGTGCCAGCAAACAGAATTCGTTTTCTGGGTCTGATGGTGGATTTGCTGGAAATGAAGATTTTTCTTCCTCAGGAGAAGACTCAACAGATCAAGGGAGCCGTTCTCCACCTGGTTCGGTCTCCCTGGGTTACCGTGAGAACGGCAATGAGCGTCCTGGGCTTCCTGACAGCTTCTATAGAGGCGGTCCCCTGGGCCAAGAGCCATATGAGGAGTCTACAAAGAGAGATCCTGCAGTTCTGGAACAGGGATCTATCTGCCCTGAATCGCAGGATCCGGATATCAGCTGCTGTTCGCCAGGACCTTCTATGGTGGACTATGGACAAGAACTTATTGACCGGCAGGAGCTTTGTCTGGCAGAAGCAGCTTGTCCTGACCACGGATGCCTCCCAGACCGGCTGGGGTGCCCATCTTCTGGGACACTGGACACAAGGGGTTTGGCCGAAGACCATTACCAGGATGTCGTCAAACTACAGGGAAATGTTAGCCATCTACCTGGCGCTGGTGCATTTCCAGCCTATGTTGAAGAACAAGTCCGTCCTCATTCAGACAGACAATGTAACCGCGAAATATTATATAAACAAACAAGGCGGTACACGCAGTTCATCTCTGCAGTCTCTTTGTGCAAAGATCATGCAGTGGGCAGAACCAGTGGTGACGACACTGTCGGCGGTGCACATCAAAGGCACTCTGAACTATCAGGCGGATTTTCTGAGTCGACAGACATTGCTCCCCGGGGAATGGGAGTTGAATGTAAAATATTTCAACATGCTGACGGACAGGTGGGGCCTCCCCCAATGGGACTTAATGGCGACGAGAGCCAACCGCAAACTGAAAAAGTTTTCCTCGCTCAGGAAGTTGGACTCTCCGGACGTATTAGATGCATTCACAATGTCCTGGAAGAAGAAGTTCATATACATATTCCCTCCTGTTCCAGTTATTCCCAGGATTCTAACAAAGCTGCTAGTGGAGAACCCACGCACCATTATAGTGACCCCATTCTGGCCACGCAGACCGTGGTTTGCGGCCCTGTATCAGCTGTCTCAGGGCACGTACTGGACATTCCCCCTCTATCCGGATCTGCTCCTCCAGAAGGGCTTCCATCACCCGCAGCTCAGCAAATTACACCTCACAGCGTGGTTTCTGAGGGGCTCCGACTGAAGAATTTAGGTTTATCAGACAAAGTTGTGACCACTCTCCTTTCTTCAAGAAAAAGATCCACTAATGCTGTCTACACAAAGCTATGGAGGAAATTTTCCTTCTGGCTTAAAGATTCTGGTCATGAGATCTCTGTACCATCTATCCTACTGTTCCTACAGGAAGGTTTCGAGAAGGGTTTGAAGGCCAACACCCTTAGAGTGCACATGACAGCTATAAATGCACATACGGACGGAGAATATGCCAACAATCCTCTCATCACCAGGTTCTTTAAAGGTCTAAAAAACCTCAGACCTTCAGTCCGTTCACCTGTGGCCACGTGGGACTTATGTCTGGTCCTCAATAAAATAACCCGACATCCTTTTGAGCCGTTAGAATCCATAGATTTGAAGTGGTTGTCCTTCAAAGTTTTGTTTCTCCTAGCGGTAACCTCCGCTAAACGCCTGGGAGAGCTTCAGGCCTTATCTTGCCGTTATCCGTATCTGAAGTTCATGCCGGATGGGGTCCGGCTCAGGACTCTACCATCATTCATTCCGAAGGTGGCTTCATCTGCCAATATAAACAGAGAAGTGTTTTTGCCCGACTTCTGTACCAATCCAACCTCTGAGGAAGAACAACGTCTGCAACTTCTGGATGTCAAGAGATCTCTGAAGTGTTATCTATCTCGGGTCCAGGAGTTCCGCAGAGATGAAAACCTCTTCGTGTTGTTCTCTGGGCCTAGGAAAGGATTAAAAGCCTCCAAAGATTCGCTGGCGCGGTGGATTAAATGTACCATCTTGGAAGCCTATGCCTCTGAGGGATTGGATCCTCCCCATCCTCTAAGAGCACATTCCACCCGAGCGACGGCCACCTCCTGGGCGGAAAGGCAACAAGTACAGCTGATTGACATCTGTAATGCTGCATCCTGGACAACGTCATCTACGTTCATAAGGCATTATCGGCTTGACAGTCAGGCGGGGGACCCAGCCTTCAGTACGGGAGTTCTGTCAGCAGCTCGTATGTCTACCTAAAACCCCCCCTTTTGTGTCTATTGCATATCCCATATGTGCTGCCGTAGCCGAAGAGGAAAGTGAAAATTTGTTTACTCACCTGTAATTTTACTTTCCTCGAGGCATTAGGCAGCACACTAACCCTCCCAATAAATTTTATTTGCATTATGTTGTCTATTTTATTACACAATTGCTGTTTCTCAGGTGTGGATATTTAAGGGTAATCATGCTGTCTCCAACCTATGGAAGGTGTTCTAACCTTTGTTTATGCTAATCTAAGATCTAGGTGGGCGGTCCTGGAGTGGGGTCAGTGGGTACTGAAGACCCATATGTGCTGCCTAATGCCTCGAGGAAAGTAAAATTACAGGTGAGTAAACAAATTTTCACTATAATACTGCTCCTATATACAAGAATATAACTACTATAATACTGCCCTCCTATATACAAGAATATAACTACTATAATACTGCTTCTATATACAAGAATATAACTACTATAATACTGCCCCTATATGCAAGAATATAACTACTATAATACTGCTCCTATATACAAGAATATAACTACTATAATACTGCCCCTGTATACAAGAATATAACTACTATAATACTGCCCCCTATATACAAGAATATAACTAATATAATACTGCCCCCTATATACAAGAATATAATTACTGGAGAGAAATATAACTAACTCAGGTGTCACCAAACCCTGCACTAGGGACCTGTGTATCAGTGTAGCACATTCGCAATACATTGAGGAGTCTAAGCATCCTGGATGACAATCTCTGTTGGAGTTGTCAGAAAAAAATACACTAACAGCTTTCTATCAGATTACCCCTCCCCCCACCCCCCCTTTATGAGGATATGATATTAGTCACAAACAAGAACACTGATTCCTAGGAAATATATAAGATTAATGCTGCGTTTACACGTTACGATTATCATGCGAATTTGCACGATAACAATCGAATTTGAACGATAATCGTACGTGTAAACGCAGCGAACGATCAAACGACGAGCAAGAAATCGTTCATTTTGATCTTTGAACATGTTCTCAAATCGTCGTTGATCGTTCGCAAAAAATTCGCAGATCGTTCCGTGTGAACAGTCGTTCGCCGATTTAACCAATGTGTGAGATAGGCTTAAGCGATCGCAAAACAAATTTTCCGTACGATATATTGTACCATCTAAACGCTGATCGTTATGAAAAAAAAAAAACTTACTCCGACATCGTTAATCGTACGATCGGGCAAATAATCGTTCAATGTAAACGTAGCATAAGGAAAGCTCATAGCATGAGGAAATTTGTGAGTGGATTTAAAAGAATACATCAAGATATAGGATACCTGGGGAGACGTCTTCAGCACTTATGTTACCTGTAATTATGAAGCTTACATTCAATTTTCACAATGGATTTACTTTGATTGATTTACTTTGCTGATCTCGTCATTAATCATAATTCATACACCTATGTGACAAGGCAGACATATGGAGAATGGGGGACTGAAAGATGTCTACTGATGGCAGCTTAACTGGGGGCTCACTATGATCTGGTTACATCTGTCTATCTGAATCCATTCTTCCTCCGGTTTATGCAGATTTCATAGCGGATGCCAACTTCTGGAAGGGAGCACCGAGATTTCCAGTGGACAGCCACAACATGATGGGTTGTAAGGCTTGTCCATCACCCCCAAAAAGTTTTACAAACTGATTTTTTTTATTTTATTTAACTAAGAATATACCTTCTATAATACTCCCCCTATATACTGTACAATAATATAACTACTATAATACTGTTCCTATATACAAGAATATAACTACTATAATACTGCCTCCAATATACAGGAATATAACTACTATAATACTGCTCCTATATACAAGAATAGAACTACTATAATACTACCTCCTATATACAAAAATATTACTACTATAATACTGCCTCCTATATGCAAGAATATAACTACTATAATACTGCCCCCTATATACAAGAATATAACTACTATAATACTGTTCCTATATACAAGAATATAACTACTATAATACTGCTCCTATATACAAGAATATAACTACTATAATACTGCCTCCTATATACAAGAATATAACTACTATAATACTGCTCCTATATACAAGAATATAACTACTATAATACTACTCCCTATATACAAGAATATAACTACTATAATACTGCTCCCTATATACAAGAATATAACTACTATAATACTGCCCCCTATGTACAAGAATATAAGTACTTTAGTACAAAACTAGAGAAAAAGGAGCTGCTGCACATCACACCTATGGCTGACACTAATGCCTCAGGATGTTGGTATATAATTTGAGTAAACCGTATTGCCCCATGTACCGCCTGCAGGTCCTTTGGCCCACATGAGTCCCTACACTTAACCAACACTGTGTCGGTCAGCGACCGCCAACCCCGCAAAGCAAGCAACAATAGGGTTGGGGGGGGCCTCAGAATAGCCCTGCAACCCCACTGTCAAAGGACCAAACCAATTGGGCCCCCCACACCCCCCAGGCGGAGAAGGCGGCCACCAAGCAACACAAGTGTGAACAAAGTGTTACTACTCACCATTGCACAAGCAGGTAGAATGGAAGATGGAGGAGGTACTTACCATGTGTGCACAGGTGCTTCCTGCTAATTGGGGTCACATTGGTCATACAAGGAGGAGTGCTAGTCACTCAGAAAGGGGAGAACATACAAAATACAAAATACATGTCTATTCTTCAATGCGGAGAGAGGAGGCGCACGAGCCTCCCATAGACTGCCATTATGACACAGAGGCTGGCGGGATTCAACGGCAGAGTATTCTGCCAGTTTTACTCCGTTTGAACGGAAACCTTACACTTCTGTCAACTTCATGTTACACAATTTTTTAGTAATCGATGCTCACCAATAGTTTAGCACATGAATCCAAGAGGCTGTAAACAAAAATACAGGAAAAAATAAAAATCATAATTTTTTTATTTATTTTTTTAAAGAAGGAAATAAATTGTAATAAAAGTAAATAAATGGCATAAAAGTAAGTATACAAAAAGCTAAACTGAAAATAATTTGTTTCCATTATAATAAGGTTTTACGCGATAAAATGTTTTTTTTTTTATGGTTATATTTTATTATTCTATGACAGCATATTCGTATATTGATATATGCTATAAGTGGATTTCAAGGGGAGATTATAGATCCTTTAAACACATTACAAACAGTAGAAAGAAGATAGTAAATCGCTGGAGAGAGATGATTCGTTCTGTTATCAGGTCAGGTCTCCTCTCTTTATTAACTCTGTGTCTACTTCTGGATGCAATCTAATTTTCAATGGGGGAAAAAAAAATCTTTGCCTTCCTTGGATGATAATAACAGCTATAAAATACATCTACAGCTGAGGACTCGTCAATACTCATGCATCTCTCAAGTATTTACATGGAGCGAAGGTTCCTTCTGTATTCGCGTTCCTCCCATCTTATTGCTCAGCTCTGCAAATCTTCAATGTACTGACACAGTTCTGTCAATCTGCTTTCAATGCAGGCACTTTAGCTTGTGTTTTCTGTCAGCCGGGGCATAGGATGAGTTAATTATCATTCATATACCATAAGTATATTGAATTTATTATATTCTGGTGTCTCCAGGCAGCTGTCTCTCTCTGTGAACATCATGTGAAACATGTAGTACAATCTAAAAAAATCAACACAAAATAACTGCAAAGCAAATTCTAGTATTTTTATTAAAATGTAATGGTCATGGTATTTTAGTTCCTCATGGGCGTGGCCAGTATCCTTGGGGGAAGGTCTCAGTAGTTATTGAAGTGCCCTAAAATATTTAGTAGAGTGAATTGTACCTTTCCATTTTCTTTATTTTTTCTTTTTTGGGGGGGATTGGAGTAACTAATTCTATAGGCCGTTATTCCTACAATTACAGCCATCTGTATGAAATAACGTCCGCTTTTGGCCTAAAAAAGACGGCCAAAAAAAGAACCCTAATGCTTCTGTTACCTTGAGTAAAGTTTTACATGACACCCAATGAAATCATGTGATCCATGTGTGTCAATGCAAGAACTGGGATTTCCATCACTTCTATAGCCAATAGACCTCTGTGTACCAATAAAGTTGCACCCATGAGAAAGCAATTTAAAGGGTTAGTCCCATCTGTCCTATTAGGACATATGGATATCTATGAGACCCTTGGCTCTCCTTAAGTAGCTATTAGTATGTTCTTCTCTGACTGATGAACTAGGACTGTTCATGTATAACATGGATGACAGCTAATTTAAATATCCACATGTAATACATACCTTTCACCTGTAGGGGCCACTGCAGATAACAAACACCTACAGCAACTTATCGCAGCAATATCAGCTGGACTGTGAGAAGCCGATTGCTGCAGTAAAATACATTGCTGACCTCTGGAGGGTTGCGTGACTCTAGTTTCTGAATGTGACTAGTCGCCCTCCAAACTGTGTCAATAGGAAAAAAATTGTGCAAACCTCGTTCATGTCAAACCTGTCACATGACTGCTGCAAACAGTAGGAAAGTGTCTATAGATTTTGTGCAACATTCGGAAATCAAAGCTGTTGACTAGTTCAGGCCGAGAAGGGTCTGAGTGGTAAGGAGATGCCCTTTAAGAAGTTGCTTCTTATAAGTAAGGTCTTTAATCACAGAATGGCTTCGTGTAGAATCCAGGAACACTCACGTCCTCGCCTGTCATTAGATCCAATTGTGTCAGTCCAGTCACGGTGACATTTCCTCGCTCTCACCCGTGAAGTGTTTTCTTTATCATACAAACCCAGTAACATTTTCTAAAATCCAGACCGCCCTGACCTGAGGCATTCCCGCCTTCCTCTTCTCCTGTACCGGCACAGTCATCAATGCTTTCCTGTGTAATGCATTGACAATCTTGTGTTGATTATGTGACGTCCCCGATGACTTCTCAGCCGAGCTGATGTAAAGCCCAGTAACAAAGGCAGATGAGCTAACGGCATAGAAAAATACACCGAGGCAGCCCCGAGGAATCTCCAGACAAGGTCTAATTTGTTTTCCTAGAATAACTTTCTTGCTATAATTAGGGGGGCAGATATACAGTGGATATCTATTTTTGAAGATTCTTAGTTTATTCATGAGCTATGTACATCTGTTCTTTACTATTGAGCATGATATCCTTAAAGGGACACCACTCCATTGGGTAGTTCCTTTCTATAAACTGAAAAAAAAGATTAAGCTGCTGCCAGACTTACCCAGAGGCAGATTATGTCTCTGAGAACTAAGGGCCCTATTACACAGAGCGCTAATTGGCCGACTCAGTCTAATTCAGACGATTGACGCTCCGTGTAATAGAGACAATGATCAGCCGATGAAACGATCAGCTGATCGTTTCTTTAGACCCTGACCTAAAATCATTGGCCGCTGACCGCACATCGCTACGTGTAATAGCAACGCACGGCCGGCAGCTGACAATTCTACAAAAAGTTTACATTACCTGTCCACATTTACCATCTTCTCCTGCACTCTGGTCTTCCTAGGACTGCCGCGGCCAGTGATTGGCTGAGCGGCCTGTCATCTCAGAAGCTGCAGCACGCGGAACTGGGGGGGAACCAGAGGACAGGTAATGTAAACTGAATGGGCAAAGGCTGCACGGACATTGCTACTGACCCAGTAAACGAGCGCCGATCCAGCAGATAGTCACTCGTTTACGGTATTGATCGGGACGTCATTGGCCTGTGTAATAGGACCCTAAAGGATTAAGCAGTTGAAATCCAACATGACTGATCTTTTCCCAAAAGATCTGTTGGCAGGGAGGTCCTCACACACATTAGACTGTTGGTAAGTCCCACAAAAATTGACATCTTTCTCCTGATGTGAGCTTCACATTGATGAACTAAAGACACTGTGGGACAGGCAATGGGTATGGGCCCTCTGTGATACCACACTGGTTTGGCATTGGGCCGTGCACAGGAGCAGAGTCTAAGGGTCCAGTTAGACGGTGAGTTAATATTTTATTATAATATACTACAATCATCAGCCGTTGGCTGTGCATTGCTATTACACATATAGTGATGCACGCCTGACGATTTAAGGTTTGAACTAGAGATGAGCGAATATCGAGCGTGCTCGAGTTTGTCCGAACTTTGATTAGTGGTGGCTGCTGAACTTGGATAAAGCTCTAAGGTTGTCTGGAAAACATGGATAGAGCCTATGACTATATCCATGTTTTTCATCTAACTTCAGCAGCATGCTCGATATTCGCTCATCCCTAGTCTGGACCTAAAGAAATGATCAGCCGATGATCGTTTTATTGGCTGATCGTTCTTTCTATTACACGTAGTGATAATCAATCAAATTGACCTTATTGGGCAGATTATCGCTCTTGGTAACAGGGCCCTACCCTTTATCCGGCTTCAGGATGTGGAAGCTGGACTGGCACCAGTCCCTTGCTGTTAGTTGGGGTAAACTCCAATCCGGTGCATTGCGGAATCATCCGGTCCGCTCCCTCCATTGACTATCATTAGAAGGGATTGGCCGGATGACGCGGCAGTGCTCCCAATGAGTCTCCGGAGTGGGGGTTACCCTGACAGCTCGGGATCGGCGCCGAGGAGGAAGGTAAGACACATACCTTGCTCCTCTGCGTCCCCGGCGCTATAGGGGGCTATCAGCAGGTTAGATTAGACTAACTTGCTGAAAGTTCATCTTTGAGGAGGCTGCCCAGCCCATATAGGCCAGTACAAAAAGTGCCATTGTGGGAAGCATAGCGGCACTCAGGAGAACAGGGCAGTGCACACCCAAAAACTAGTTGAAGGCAGCAAACGACATTGGGCCAGGAGAGGAGCCAAAGGCTGGCACCGGTGTGTGACAGGGCCTGAGCCACCCATGACATTATACCCAACCAGTAGTATCTAAAGTGGACAATCCTTTCACAGGGGAGGTCCACCATCAACCTTGTTACCACCTATGTACATTTCATCTGTAAAATAAATACCGTATACAGCTCCAATAACAACAGCCGCCTCTTAGATGCAGTCAAACCTAAAGCTCAATCAGATAAATAACCCCCAGCTAGTTTATATGACAAGCCTGTCACTATTTTTGTTATTGTCAGAGTGAAGCTGCCTTATCTCATCGGCAGAGCTTTAAAGGAAGCCCGACATGTGAAGTCCAGGATCCAGGAAGATTCCTTGGAGAATTGGATAAATTCCCATTCACAAAGATCATAGAAGTTGTAGTCAGATCCGGCGCTCGTGTGGCTGGGGGCTCGGGCTGCGGCGTCTGTCAGCTTATCAGATCTCAATATTAATTAGTTATGATTCCTTGTTTGATACAACCATGATTGCATCTGTAAATCACTTCATAGCCACTATAATCAAAACTGAACCGTCACCGGTGGGGACGCAGAAGAAAAGACGACGGCCTGTGTGAGAGGAATGACGTGTGCTGTCAACAGAAACCACTGGTGGATTGGAAATCATAAGGAGCTATGTCTTGGTATAGGCCATGTCTCATAGGGCATTACTTTTGCCGTTTCATATATCACTGCTGCCATGTTTGATTTCTAAGGTGACTGCTAGAGCCGCTTTATAGATCGTATTATGAATTTGTATTCAGTGGCATCTACAGTAGAGATGAAGCCCCATTGCATAGAATGAAATGAGTCTCCTATTATGGGGTCTGGTTTTGCTCCCCCAATAGGACAGAAAGGTCTTGGGTTTATTTCCATGACTCTTAGGTCATTACTCCATCCCTTTATTTGTGGACAGTGGGGAAGATTTATCAAACATGGTGTAAAGTGAAACTGGCTCAGTTGCCCCTAGCAACCAATCAGATTCCACCTTTCATTCCTCACAGACTCTTTGGAAAATGAAAGGAGGAATCTGATTGGTTGCCAGGGGCAACTGAGCCACTTGAAGTTCCGCCCATTCCATACCAACAAAAAGTTCCCGGCACTCACCCAAAGCTTGCTTGCAAACGTGATTTATTTCATGACGAGGTGCACACAAATAAAAGCACAGGAACCCACGCGAAGACCTCAGCGTGACACTCCCATATGTAATAACACTCGACCACTCGTGGTGCTCTGCTTAAACAAGTCCAGCAATATCTTGGCAATAGAGAATATAGCGAAGGCAGCACACACCAGTATCGATGCATCTTTTACCGATACTGGTGAGTGCCGCCTTCGCTATATTCTCTATTGCCAAGATATTACTTTTTGTAAGTTTCTATAGGATTTTCAGATGTTAAAACATGTACCACTACAATCAATCAATAAAAACTTTCATATTGTTCAGCACCACTGCACAGATTCTGATGGTGCTGTCCATTTTTCAAACCGCTTCCCAGTTCTCACAATCGACTCAGTTTTCTCTATATGCAAATTATTTTTTTTTGGTGCACTGGAGGCGGGCCCAGCACTCCCAGTGCACCCATATCTCTTCCCCTGGGTAACACACACCTTCTGAATTGATTCAGACGGCAGGACAGACATCATTCAGAAGGTGCACGTCATTCAGGGAAAGAGATATGGATGCACTGGGAGTGCTGGGCCCCGCTCCAGTACATCAAAAAACTTTATTTGCAAATACAGCAAATGGAGCAGATCACAGGAATCGGGTGGTGGTTTGAAAAATTGCGGCATTATCAGAATCTGCACAGTTTGCTCTGATAACTCTCTGACTTATATAATATTTAAACTGTGTGGTATACAGACTGAGAACCGAGGGTGGACTCAGATTAGAAGTTTTTTTTTTTTTATTTAAAAAACTCCGTGGCCAGGTTTTAGCTGAGAGTCAAAGGGGAAATATGAAACACAATACCCACATGACGTTTTTGTGATTGGTATTTTTTCACAGCATTTGTATGCATATCAGCATTTGTTTTTTCCCTCAATAGAAACCTTGGAATCACATGATGAAAAAAAAAAAATAACATGTAATAAAAAAAAAAAAAAAACTAACAAACAACACAAGCAATAGAATTCCAAAAATAAAAGCATCTATGGTAACTTACACACAAACACACAAAAAACTACAGGGAAAAGAAGCCAAAAAGTTGGGGAAAATGTTTTTGGACTGTTACATTTTTTTCAGCCCCCCCGAAAAATTAAAGGAAAACTTGTGTCTGAGGGAACCCTGACATATCACAATTAAGAATTGTGGATGAGAGTGTCCAGCTCACCATTACCATCACAGATGGAGATTCTTTACTGTAAGAGCAGTAAGTCTATGGAACTCTCAATGTTGTGACGATCCATTCAATGAACCAGTGCTGAAGGACTCTGGACATCTTTTTAAAAAAATATCACAAGTTATGGCCACTAGATTTCTGGTAATAAGACATTGATCCGGAGATTTCTTCTGATGTCATATTTTTTATTCAGAAAGGAATATTTTCTCTTATATAAAGCAATTGGCACCAACCTCATAAGGGTTCTTACCATTCACAGTAGGGTTTTAGGTTGAACTTCATGGTCTCTTGTCTTTTTTCAACCCTATTAACTATGTAACTATGTCAGAGGGGATTAAACCTAAGTCTGTTCTAAGCTTGCTTACTAAATGGGGCCATTAACTCTATTACACAGGCTATAGGTAACACTTCTCTGGCGATACACGTACATTACAAATCTATCATTCCGCAGTTCAGAGTCTAATGAAATGTTCCGTTCTCCGGCTCTGGAGGGAATAATCAGATGAGATCATTAGCGCATCGCTTTAGATAAAAAATGAGCTTTTGGCCGCGTATGTGAAAGAGAAGAGCAGAGCTGATACATAATGGACTTGGATCTTGTACTCTGAATATCGTATTTAAATTTTTATTCCTATTTATTTCAATAATACATCAAACATTAAAGGAGCACTCTGGTCAGATCTTCCATTCTGTGTGTATGAGCTGAGATGTGTAGGCAATTATGACCGCACTGACCCGGTACCATGTATTATATGCTGTTTGATGGGAAATCACCTTGACTGTGTTGTAATATCTTGTAAAACTGTTCACTTATATTTTACATAAGAAAAAAAATAAGTTTTTGCCTCTTCTGACCCTCTAAACCTAATTTTAAAGGGGTACTCCAGCAAAAAAAAAATGTTTTTAAATTAGCTGGTGTCAGAAACTTATGCAGATTTGTAAATTATTTCTATAAACAAAAATCTCCTGTCTTCCAGTACTTAACAGCTGCTGTATGTCCTGCAGGAAGTAGTTTATTCTTTCCAGTCTGACACAGTGCTTTCTGCTGCCACATCTGTCCATGACAGGAACTGTGCAGAGTTGTAGCAAATCCCCATAGAAAACCTCCCATGCTCTGGACTGAGAATTGTTAATAGAAGCAATTTACAAATATTTGACAGCAGTTGGTTAGAATTTTTTGCCACTGGAGTAGACCTTTAAGAACTTAAAGGGGTACTCCAGTGAAAACTTTTTTTTTATCAGCGACTGAGTACCCCTTTAAGCCATTCAGTATGTCAAGACTGCTCTACAAAATAATTACGTTCCTTATGGGTTAACTCTTTAATGCCATTGACCACCTGCAATCCTCTGGGGTCAAAAAATGTCTACCTTGTGCAGACACTTACAAAACCTTGCTGGGCTCACAGGGGACTACTGGGCTGGCTGTACTACTTTGCCATGTAACAATAATGTATAACACCACCACCCTCAGCTGACCAGAAGCACAATGCTCATCATACCCTTGGGTGCCATATGTACTCTACTTTTTTTTATCAATTTAGCTGAGGTTTCTTCATAGTTTTAGCTTAAGTTATACCCTAAAAAGTCAGCCACATGACCTGAGACCCACCAATAGCTGGCCCCATGGGTTTGTGGTTGCATACTGATATCATACTGTGAAAAGTCATAAGGTTCAATTTCCCTGGTTTTCTGACACAGGACAGAGGCATTATGGGGCACGATGTGGCAGATTTATAAAAGGCCATCAAAGGACTGTGACACAACAAGATGTGTAGGGGCAGAGATGAGCGCTCCAGCTCCTAATATATCTTCATGACATATTTGCTGTGTTCATTTTTTTTTCTGTTCAGTATAATAATATATCTGAAATCTGTCGCCAAGCTGCTGTTGACAGATTGGCCAGTTCTATAGGCCTCTATACTGTAAGGGTGCTTGCACACACACCGGATCCGCAGCGGATTTGACGCTGCAAGTTTGCAACCCGGCCCCTTTAACCCCCGCAGCATACATTACCTGTTCGGTGCTGCGGCAGCACTGATTGGCTGTGAGGGACCGACGGTAAATGGGAGCCTCCTATTTAGCCTCAGCGCCGAGCAGGTAATGTATGGTGCGGGCTGCGGGTGGCGGGGGTTAAAGGGGCTGGGTTACATGATCGCAGCTGAATGAAAATTACACTGCGAGTATGTAACCCCATTGAACTTCACAGTACAAGGATTCTCGGCGGATTTTGCTGCAAACTCACAGCGTGAAATCCGCTGCAAATCTGGTACGTGTGAAGCTTTCCTAAGGCTATGTTCACACAACGTAAGATTCCCACGGAATTCACGTAGTGCTGCCTTCTGAGGGAATCCCGTCCAGAGTGTATACACATAGTATACACTCTGGCCGGGATCCCTAGTGGCGCTGTAGAAAATTGACATGTCACAGAAAACCCTGTCAGTGCACACTATGGAGCGAGCGGTTCCGGCCGCGCGCTCCATTGTGTGCAGTGGGGAGTCCTGATGTGGGCGTGCACAGATGCGCCCGCATCAGAACTCTGCGGCACTAAAAACTGCATTACCGCCGGAATGATCTTTTCAGAGACCGCCTGTTCCGTGACCAGGACGGGTCACGGAATGGCCGGTCTCTTACGTTGTGTGAACATAGCCTAAACGTGTTTTTACTACCTTTCTGTTGTCTGTCATACTTTCCTTCTGCTTATGATGCAAACCGTCTACTCTGTTGTCTTCAACTTCCAGTTTACTGTACCTCCTGTAGGAGGTTTCCTGTTCCTTTGTATACTCTAGCTGGGAATTCAACCTATTCTGTCTACCTCTTATTAGATTTTATGACTATAACTACTCCAACATACAGAGGGAGATAGACTTGGGTGAATTCCCAGCTAAAGTGTACAGCAGGAACAGGAAGTCCATTACAGGATGTGTACCAGACAGGAAGTTGGGTTAATGAAGACAATAGTGCATCAGAAGCAGAAGAAAAGAATGAAAGATCAAAGTTACATTGTAAAATACCTTCTACTACCAATATATGTTATGTATTGGACAATTAAAAATAGGTTTCATTGTTGGAAAAAAACATTTTTTAGCTTACTTGATATTAAATAATATAAAACATTGGTGCTCAATTTGTTCAGAATTTGATTACTGGTGGCTGAATAAGTTGGAGGCCACCCTAGAGATTCTGGGAACACTGGATAAAGTCTATGTCCTATGACTGTATCCATGTTTTCCAGGACTCCATAGGGCTGCATTCAACTTCTTTAGCCACCGGTAATTGTGAATAATAATATTATCAATAATAATAATATTTATTTGTATAGTGCCAACAGATTCCGCAGGACTTGAGCATGCTCCAGTTGCGCTAATTCACTAACATTCCAATAAGATGTTTTAAACAGCGCCACTCTTCTCCATGGCTCTTTCTGGAATTGCAGCTAAGTCCCATAAACCTAAATGGGGATGCGCTGCAATACTAGACAAACTCATGTACAAGAATATAATACAGTGAATTTCAATGCTGTCCTATGTAAAATTATAGAAAAAACAAATAGCTACAAAAAATAATATTACTATACAGTAATATATATTAGTACAATACGGAACATAAGTGTAAAATTCTCCAGAACTTTCAGGTGTTTACACGCGGCTGCTGTGGATCTTCCCCTGTGCTCATTCGATCACACGGAGACAAGTATAACGCATACAAAAAAAAAAAAAAAGTCATCTCCATCCTCTCCCTACAGTAAAACCATCATTAAGCCTCCAGCTTTGTCTGTTCTCTGACATCTGCCGAGACACGAGACGCTAGAATGACATAACAAGAGCTCAAAAGCAACACACATCCTCTCATTTTCCTATCACTGCTCACATATAAAGCCCAATGCGATGCAGCCAGGGACAGCGAGATGTACGTGAAATCACAAATTAGAATGCTGTCACATGCTTATATAATCTATAGGGATCCATGACCAATGTAACATTGGATTTCAAGTTAACGTATGCTCAAGGTCATTGCTGGCTAGGGCCTAAAATAGCCTTGTCTGTGGAGAGCTGCCATTGAACCCGGCGCATGGAGATAAAGTGTATTCATGGTTACAACCTTCATCATTCATACACTTTAGGTAGTCATTCATTTGGCCAACAGCCATACACATGCAAAGACTGGGCGGGTCCACCCAACATATATAGTGTGCATCACCAGCTTTAAAGGGGTCATCCAATGCTACAAAAACATGGACACTTTCTTTCAGAGACAACACCCCTCTTGTCTCCAGTTCAGGTGTGGTTTGCAATTAAAGGGGTTATCCAGCACTACACAAACATGGCCACTTTCTTCCATAGACAGCCCCACTCTTGTCTCGGGCTTGGGCAGGGTTTTGCTGCTCAGTTCCATTGAAGTGAATGGAGCTTAATTGCAAACCACACCTGAACTAGAGACAAGAGTCGTGTTGTTTCTGAAAGAAAGTGGCCATGTTTTTGTAGCGCTAGTTAACCCCTTTACAGCGACTCTGTACCCACAATTTGCTCCCTTCTGACCGCTTGTACCTTCGGATAGCTGCTTTTAATCCAAGATCTGTCCTAGGGTCGGTTAGGCAGGTGATGCAGTTATTGTCCTAAAAAACAACTTTTAAACTTGCAGCCCTGTGTCAAATTGGCGTGGCCTAGAGTGTCTGTGCCCAGGCTTGCACCGCCTCTCCGTCCCTCCTCCCGACCCTCTTCACCATTAGGAATGCCCCTGGGCAGGTTTTTTTCTATTCATCACCTGCCTGAACACTGCACAAGTGCCTTAACGGTCCAGCTCATGCGCAGTGTTCTTACAGGTGATGAATAAGAGAATACCTGGGATAAAGAGGGCGGGGAGGAGGGACGGAGGGCTGGTGCAAGTTTAATGCACACTCTAGGCCACGCCAATTTGACACAGGGCTGCAAATTTAAAAGTAGTTTTTTAGGACAATAACGGCATCACCTGTCAAGCGGACCCCAGGATCTTGGATTAAAAGCAGTTTTCTGCAGGTACAAGCGGTTTGTGAGGGGCAAATTGTGGGTACAGTCCCTTTAAGCTCCATTCACTTTAATTGAACTGAGCAGCTAAACCCCGACCAAGCTGGAGACAAGAGTAGGGCTGTTTCTGGAAGAAAGTGGCCATGTTTTTGTAGCGATGGATAACCAATTTATGTGTCTTCAGAAAATTAGAAAATAAATTAATTATTATATAAGTATAAGTATAATAAGTATTGAATTCGCAACAACGGCTACGATTAATTCAAAACTTATGAGCACTGCAGGCTGAGGGAATCCCGGATGGAGTGTATACACATAATATACCCTCCGGTCGGGATCCCTAAGGGCCACACGAAAAACTGACATGTCAGTTTTGTGCGGCCGCTATTCATTAAATCTGTACAGCATTGCAGCGACATGTGACACCAGTAAATAGGAGAGACAACAGTGGCTCCCTGTGGAATGAACTCTTTATAGGTCACGGAGCGCGCTCAGTAATGTTTCACATTCATCTCAAGGGGACAGACTCTGTCTATTGTCATCTATGTCCATGAGTTTTGCTGTTTTGGGTGTTAGCTGCGGAGCACCGATGGCTCCACGCCTGGCATTTCAGATGGCATTCACTGTGTCCACACTAAGAAGCACTTAGTTGCACTAGGTGATGTTTTCTTGTTTGGTAATATGTATATGCTGGATCTTTACTAAAAAGTCAGAAAATTTGAATAAAAAAGGAAAGTATATATTGGCATATATAAATTTCTTTGTACTATGACTAATAAAATTGGTACAAATATGTCTGTAATTTAAATTTGACCATAAAAGTAGTAAAAAAAACAGTAGTTGAAAAAAATGGCCACCCTCTATTGTTTGGCTGAAACAGATCACATGCCCCCCCCCCCCCCCCCCCCCCCCCAAAAAAAAAAAAAAAAAAAAGAGCGATAGAACTACTGCTTAGAATGGGAAATGCCATTAACAAGTCCATGTCATATGCCATCCTAGAATTCCTTAGACCTGAGTGGAGAGGCCATGTTTGTAGACATTTTACATTCTACATGCTAAGTAGGAGTATTCAGAGGGAAGATTTACGCTTATTTGAGAAGGGAAAACCTTAAGCACGCTCTAAATCTTCCAAACCCGAATGCTCTGCATTTGATTACCGCTGGCTGAAGAAGATGCAGCCCTAGGGAGTCCTGGAAAACAAGGTTATAGCCTATGGCTTATAGCAGTATCTATGTTCTCCAGGACTCCCTACGGCTGCATTCAATTTCTTCAGCCACCAGTAATCAAATGCAGAACGTTTGGGTTTCGAAGAATCGGAGTGTGCTCGCGGTTTGCTCATCTTTATTGCTTATGAGAAAATTTTATTGAAAGGACAAAAACTGCAGGCAGACTGGTGGGGGCAGGAAAATAATAAAGACCTGAACTTATTTGTCCTCGTGCCACTGATGCACCACTCCCGGGTCCCATTCATATCAGCCAGTGACTTGCAGCTCTACTAGCTGCAATGTCACAACTGACTGCCCACCCATCTAATCAGTGACTGGGACGCTGGGACACCGCACCAGTCACTGACTGGCTGAGTGGGGCGATCGCTTAGCCGTGCCGTTTCAGCTGGTGAAGCCGGGTACGTGACGTTCCAGCTGGTGAAGCCGAGTACGTGACGTTTCAGCTGGTGAAGCCGAGTTCCTGACGTTTCAGCTGGTGAAGCCGGGTATGTGACGTTTCAGCTGGTGTAGCCAGGGTACGCCACGTTTCAGCTGGTGAAGCCAGGTGCTTGATGTTTCAGCTGGTGAAGCCGGGGTACGTGACGTTTCAGCTGGTGAAGCCGAGTTCGTGACGTTTCAGCTGGTGAAGCCTGGTATGTGACGTTTCAGCTGGTGAAGCCGTGGTACGTGACGTTTCAGCTGGTGAAGCCGAGTTCATGACATTTCAGCTGGTGAAGCTGGGTACATGACGTTTCAGCTGGTGAAGCCGGGTATGTGACATTTCAGCTGGTGAAGCCGGGGTACGAGACTTTTCAGCTGGTGAAGCCGAGTTCATGACATTTCAGCTGGTGAAGCTGGGTACGAGACTTTTCAGCTGGTGAAGCCGGGTTTGTGACGTTTCAGCTGGTGAAGCCGGGTACATGACGTTTCAGCTGGTGAAGCCGGGTACGTGACGTTTCAGCTGGTGAAACCGGGTACATGACGTTTCAGCTGGTGAAGCGAGGTATGTGACGTTTCAGCTGATGAAGCCAGGTACATGACGTTTCAGCTGGTGAAGCCGGGTATGTGACGTTTCAGCTGGTGAAGCCTGGTACGTGACCTTTCAGCTGGTGACACCAGGTACGTGACCTTTCAGCTGGTGAAGCCGGGTACATGATGTACCCGGTTTCCAGCTGAAGCTGACAGCCAGCTGCTGCGAACGGGACCCGAGAGCGGCGTATGGGCGGCACAGGGACGTATGAGTTCAAGTGTTTGGTATTTTCCCACCAGCCCCCACCAACTCCTTCCATAAGACTTCTCCTTTAACAACACCATAGAAATCATCTAGAAACATAAATATGTTCGATACAAAACAAAGGCATAAAACGAAATAAAAAAAACTTTGCAGGAAAAAAGGATAGAAAACATAAATCAATGATAGGATAAGATTAATGGTTTTTGTGTTTAGTCTGAAACAAAGGACAAAATCAGAGTAACCTGAGATAAAACCCGAAATTAAACTCCATAATCCCCACCTTATGTGTGCTGATATGAATGGTGGCTTTGATGCTTATGAAGGCCACTTCTATACCTTGTTCCTTGTTCACAATGGCAAAATGCTGTCTGAGCAGATTAGAAATGCTATTATCACCAAGCGTACACAGTCTAAATAATACAAGACTATCTTAAAAGACCTTGACAGCCTAGCTTCAACTGATTGAAATGTTATCGGGAGACTTGATACTCGGGGAACAATCAGGAACCTTCAAGGAGGTGGTGGAAAGAGGAAAATTGATGGAAGAATTCTAGGAAAGTTGGTATGAAATATGGCAGAGAAGCCATGTACGACATCTAAAGAACCGTGGGATGCGGTAGAGACATCTGGGTGATGGTTTTAACCTGTAGCATGTCCTGCACTTTGAACAAATCAGGGCTCTATGTGTAAAGGCCAACTAGACCTCTTTGTCAATAGATAGCAGAGTTATGGTCATAGATGAGGTATCAAAGACTGTGCAGAAAAGACTAATGATCAAGAAAGCAACGGTCTGCTGCTGTCGCCCTGTGAAAAAGGAGCGGCGGCAGTAGACAGCCGCTATCTTCTATGAGCTGTCCAGATGATTTAATGATTGCCCGGACAGCCCCCCCTATAACAATGCATTCATTTTAGGCCGTTATGCTGTTGTTTGTGTCTGTTTTTCAGATTTATAAATTTTTTGGGTTTCTAGAATGGAAAACCTGTCAAAAAAGATACTTTGTATAATAAAGCTGTCGGTTGTGGCGACACGCCCACTCGGCAGTTTTTTGGACAAAAATTATGGGTTTGTCAGTTTTTTTGTCAGGTTGTATCTGGTTTTGTCAGATTGTATGTGGTTTTTCCGTCAGATTTATACATTTTTTTGGTTTCTAGAATGGAAAACCTGTCAAAAAAGACACTTTGCAGAATAAAGCTGTCGGTTGTGGCGAGTGTTAAGGGACACACCTACGACACGCCCACTTGGCAGTTTTTCGGACAAAAATGATAGGTTTGTCAGTTTTTTGTCAGGTTGTGTCTGTTTTTGTCAGATTGTATGTGGTTTTGGCGGGTTGTGCCGCACACCTTTAGGAAATATTTTGGAACACTAAACCGACAGGAAAACCGGACAATTTTCGGACTGGAACACGTCAGTAAATTAGCCCCATTGCCTTTTATACTAACAATCATGTCAATAATATGGACTACAAGAGTAGAATTTAGAGAATACCACTTTAAATTTGACATAACAAAAATGCCATTTAATTCCTTCCCATGCCGTGGATATTGGGGGAACCTCACTGGTCCCCTATTTATTTATAAGTGTAAGAGGAATATTAAAGTTTAATGGAAAGAAGAATTACAAATTACAATAAAAAAAAAAAAACTAATATTGGCACTGGCACCTGTTTTCGAAACCCGGAAGCCCCTTTAAGGAGATCTGTCTGGCAAGTACCACACGCAATGAATATTTACTTGACATTTCCAAACCAGCAGGACCTTTAATATGCAATCTCTTAGTCTTTAGATGATTGAAATGTGCAATGAATTTTGCAGATGCAGTTCTTCAATCCACTCGTTTTTTGTATGCGGCTGTCAGGGTTAACCAAGTGTAAGCAAGAGAGAGGCTGGATGTGCACACAATAGCAGAACACTCAATGTCATTCTTGACTGATAATGTGGGATGACGGACACCCACATGGTGCCAATCTGATAATGCTGTTATTATCAGATTCAATACTCCTCCATTTACAATATTTCTTCCCTGTCACCTCTTTTTTTCTAATTTCGTGTCAGGAATAGAACTGAGCTAAGAGATCTTATTCAAATGTATGGAACAGATAAGACTCTTGTATAAGTGAGGCTCGGAAGGAATCGTATAGCGATCGCTCTGGAAAGGACATGGAAACTTTTGCAAAAGTGGAAAGTAAAGGGATCCTCAAACCTCAAGAAGGACAAGGGAACACAGTGTCCAGGTTTTATTTCTTCATTGTCTTGGACCTCTTCCCTCTTAGTATAGTGACTATCCAAGCAAGGGGACGGTAGTGCTGGAGTGTAACCAGGACTTTGCAAGAGTTCAGGGACAGCTCGTCCAGTGGGTACACCAACACTCCTCATTCCTGCAGGTGTATGGTTTGGAGGGCCAGTGCCCCAGGGTAGCTATCAGCCGATAATCGCTTGGTGTAATAGCTCCTGTTAAAAGGCAACGATCGGCCGACATGCAAGATGGCCGTCGCTCCGTGGAATAGGAGCAGCAGCAGCGGACCACCAATATACTCTGCGAATTTTCAGCGAACGACCAATTCGAGAACTCGAATTTGAGAACATGTTGAGAACATGTTGAAAGATCAAAATGAACGATTTCTCGCTTGCCGATTGATCGTTCGCTGTGTTCGCACAAGCCAAAATGCTATCGTTATCGTGAAAATTTAAACAATAATCGCTCTGTGTAAGAGGACCATAAGAAGAAAAGTTGGTAATGTAATTGTAATTGCTTTCGTATACAGTGGTACCTTGGTTTAAGAGTAACTTGGTTTAAGAGTGTTTTGGTTTAAGACCTCACAGTCTTTCAATATTGTGACTTGGTTTAAGAGCATTGCTTTGGTTTAAGAGCTCCCTGTACTGGGTGGGAGAGGGGGAGGGACATGGCCTGCATGGCGGGGTCTAAAGTACTGTACTCTGACCCAGGAAGTCTCCCTCACCTTCCAAATCATAGCAGAGCCACTTCAGGCTGGGGCTTGCATCCGGGGACAGGACTGTGGAGGTAATATCTCCATAGCTGTAACCCCTCTCTCCCCGGACAGTGCTGCATGTATGTGCCCAAATCTGCCCTGCTCATTCCTTCATGCTCCCTGCAGTCTCTGTCAGCTCTTGTGTTTCCCATCCTCTCCATTACTGTACAGTAACTTATAATATCACATATTCTGCTGTTTCGGAATGTTTGTTTCATCTGTTTTACATGTTATTCAGAATAATAAATCATTATGGGGTGTGGAACCAATTGTTTGCATTTGAATGATTTCTTATGGGAACATTTGCTTTGGTTTAAGAGTGGATTTGGATTACAAGCACGGTCCCGGAACGAATTATGCTCGTAATCCAAGGTACCACTGTATATTCCGTGGATATGAGCTATTGTGCTCATATCTATATATTGTAACCAACAAGTACACTGAAAGACTTGAGATTGATTAATAATGATTTTACAGTTATCTTGAAAGATACGATAAACAGCATACAAGCGATTTTTCATTTGTTTTGATCCTTGACGCGTTTACACCAGAAGATTACCACTTAATGGGAAATGACCGGCCACCACAAATGACCATCTTCTTGGCTGTGCCTAAGGCAGGGCCGACTCTGGGGTCTGTGCCGCCTGAGGCAAACCTCAGGCTGCCGCCCCCCTCACTGGCACTCGAACCCCAACCCCCCCCCCCCCGCGCGCGCCCGCCCGCGCCCGCCCGCGCCCGCGGCAAGCCCGCCAACAACATACACTACCGCCCCCACCTCACTGGAACAGCCAGGGGCCGCGGCCGCCGGACCTCTTCAAGGCGGATCTGCCGCTTTAAAAGTAGGGGGCTCCGCTACCACTAGCTGTTCTATCCAGTCCATTGAGCTTCCGGGACAGGTCACCTGATGCACGCCGGCCCGTAAGCTCACAGCTCCAGCCCCGCGCGCCGCACCTCTCTAGTCTCCTGCTCAGTGGCATACATGCAACAGCTGACCGCACAGGACCGCGGAAGAGGTGCGGCGCACGGGGCTGGAGCTGTGAGCTTACGGGGCCGGCGTGCATCAGGTGACCTGTCCCGGAAGCTCAATGGACTGGATAGAACAGCTAGCGGTAGCGGAGCCCCCTGCTTTTAAAGCGGCAGATCCGCCTTGAAGAGCTCCGGCGGCCGCGGCCCCTGGGTGTTCCAGGGAGGTGGGGGCGGTAGTGTATGTTCTGGAGGGGCCCTACAACTGATAATCTGGGCGGCCCAGTGGGCATTTGCCCGGTCCGCCAGATTATCAGCCGGGCATGCCGCCCCCTGCAGGACCGCAAAATCTGCCGCCTGAGGCGGAATACTCATTCCGCCTCATGGCAGAAGCGGGCCTGGCCTAAGGGCCCTATTATACAGAACGATTATTGTGCGCAAAATCGTTATATTGTTTGAATTCAAATGATAATCGTTCTGTGTAATTGCAGGCAACGATCAAAGAATCGTTCATATGTCGTTGATCGTTGATTTAGATCTGAACCTTAAATTATCGTTAATCGTTCGCTGTAATTCCACATTGTCCATTGTAAACGATCATAGTAAAGGGTAACGAACGTAACTAACGACCATCGTTCTGTGTAATATGGTGAACGATTTCAGGTTAACGATAAACAATCTAGTTTGCGATCGTTCATCGTTAGTTGTTAATCGTGAAAATCGCTCCGTGTAATAGGACTGGGACTTGTCCTCATAGAATGATGAAGGGTAGGAGATGGTGGGCTGTTCTTTAGATAAGTGGTTGGCCACAAGTGTGAACATGATGTTTTTAGGGTGTAACAAATTGGGAAATTGAGACAGGACCCCTGGAACGTCCTAAATTTACCCTCGACTTAAAGGCAATCTGTCAGCTGCAATTCACGTTCCAGTCTGCTGACACTGTTAGATAGCTGTAAGGTCAGGGAGACACATGGTACCTTTGATGTATCTGTCTGTGCTTCCAGATTGTAGAAATATGCTTTTATTCTATAGTAAAGAGTCAAAGAGGCTTTCCCAAGCCTCTGTACTGCAGAAAGCTGTACCCCCTTCTTACTCCTCCCTCCCATACCTGATCCTGTTTAGGATCCAGCCTCCAGGTGCCAAACTGGCAGGGAGGGGAGAGAGAAGACATTAAAGCTTGCAGGTAGTCAGGACCTTGGGGAAGCTTCTTTGACTCTTTGCACCAGAGAATAAAGGTGTTTCTCTACATCCTAGAAGCACAGACAGATATATGAAAGATACCATGTGTCTACCTGCCCTAACAGCTACCCAACAGTGTCAGCAGTTTGATACGTGAATTACATCTGACAGATTCACTTTAAAGGGAACCATTCACTCCGTGGCCCCTGGCAGAAACTGACATACAGTGACATAAAGGTCAATATACTTACCACATCGCTCCCGGTCCCGTCCCGGATCCCGTTGTTGACACGGAGAAATCGCTGATTCTTCTTCTCGCGCCCATTATGGTAATGAGCCGAGATGATTCCAACGTCCATAGGAAACGACGGACGAGTCCAACTTATTCATAAAGTCCTCTTCTCGTCGCCGCCCATCCATGCCTCCTGGAACTTGATTGACGTCTTCAGTCTTCACTCTTCTGACGAATTCCCACGCAGGCGCCGATGGTCTCGTCACCTCTTCTGCGCCTGCACGGTAAACAGGATACGTGCTCGAGACAATCGGCGCACGCACAGTAAACAGTGAAGCTGCGGAGCGGCTTCAATTGTGAACTGTGCATGCGCCGAAAACGACCGTCACAGCGCCTGCGCGGGATCCGGCGAGAAGAAAGAAGACGAGGAGGAAGAAGACCCAGCGTCAATTAAGTGTCGGAGGCGGGGAGAAGGCTGGACTTCGGGCCCGGCAGCGCTCATTACCATAATGGGCGCGAGAAGAAGAATCGGAGATTTCTCCGTGTCAACAATGGGATCCGGGACGGGATCGGGAGCCATGTGGTAAGTATATTGACCTTTATGTCACTGTATGTCAGTTTCTGCCTGGGGCCACGGGGTGAATGGTTCACTTTAACTACCCTAGACCACCAGGAAACTAATCATTTCAAGGCTTTAGACCACCTAGTAGTTTCAGTTAAAGGGGTTATCCAGTGTTAGAAAAAACATGGCCACTTTCTTCCAGATAATCACAGAATAGTTCAGACAGTATGATCTGACTGTATCAAGAACCCTCAAAGATCAATACTAATCACAGTTAGGATCCTATTAAAATTTAACCTTTATTAATTACTAAATATAAAAGATACTCACACCAAAATGTGCGCAACAACAACCTCCACCATTATAGTTTCGGACCCGAAGTCCACACGCCTATATATATATAATAGCAGCCTATATAGACGTCGGTCAACTCAATATAGTCAGTTCCTAGACGATATATAAATAAATTGATAAAAATGTCATGTAAACCATCTTACTAAAGTGCATGCGTCCATACATAGGCTGTCTAACATCAGGAGCAGATCCTTATATATGGATAGGTGGTGGGAGTAACAGTCCCTATAGCTCCCTATAGGTGCACCACACTATCCCTGCTCGCTCAGGGTGTAGCGGGGTGATCGCCCTAGAAAGGGCGGCCCCTTCCCCGTACTACCCCTAACGCCACTCACCCTATAGTATCCCTTCCTAGATACACTCCCGACACCAGTGTTTCGTAATGATACTCATCAGGGGGGTCTTCAGTATTCGGACAGGGTGGGCAAAAAAACAAAGTAATGTGGCTAACGCAGTTAATCCAAATAGGTTAGGATCACTGCACTCACGTGGCCCAATGGCCTCAGGTAACGGGCGGAGATAAATGTGCGGCTCCTGTCTTCTGTCGACTTTCTTCCAGAGACAGCACCACTGTTCTCTTCAGATCATGTGTGGTTTGTAGTGATGAGCGAATACTTTTCGATCGAATAGATAATCGATCGAATAATAAGGTATTCGATCTATCGCATATTATCGAATAGTTCGCCAAATATTCAATAAATATTCCATATTATCCCCCTACTTCCATTTTTTTCCTCTAAGTGGTCGAATAGATGTTTTTTAATAAACGAATACTTGTTCCCATAGACTTTAATGGGATAGAATATTCGATCAAATATTCGAATATCAGGAGATTTCCGTACGAATATCAAATATTCGACTATTTCACTATTCGCTCATCACTAGTGGTTTGCAATTGAGCTCCATTCACTTCAATGGAACTGAGTTGCAAAACCTGCACCCAAACTGGACACAAGAGCGGTGCTGTCTCTAGAAAGAAGCGGCCATATTTTTCCAATGCTGGACAACCCCTTTAACCCACTGATTTCCATAGACTATCAGGGAGTCTGAAATTTGGAAAGCCTCCCAGCCCTCCATCTTTGCACCTCCGCAACCCCTTCTCCCATGCCCTGTGTTTTCTTCATGATATACTGTACCTCTATTCCTGCCCATAATGTTCTTTCTATCTAGCAACATTATTCAAAACTGTATGGATTGGCAATAAAAAGTGTATATATTCCTATATTCTCTAAAGTCTTACATAGTACTAATCCCAGTAATGGTAGGCCATGCTGTAGAGGACATGATTGAAATGATTGAGTTACAGCTCCCCCCCTCCCTTTCCTGAAATTATCTGCTCTTGAAATGACCAGTGAAATCCTATTAGGAAGGTAAATGGAGAAATTAAAGACAGCACGTAAAAATAATCAAAAAGATGCTTCTGATAATAAAAATAAAGAGCATTTTTGGCATGAGAAGCATTCATTGGGTGCAGACCTCGGAGATTCTATTACCTTGCTGCAAGGGCAGACGGACGATGGTTGGAGATAACGGGAAGTCGGCTATGACACATGGAAAAAAAAAATACTAGATTATTCCTTTGTCTGCTGACAGATGTGTGCCAGATACTGTGCACTATAGATGGGTAACGTGATTGGTTGGTTGGAGATGCAAGGACAATCACATATGTTATTCCACTATTAGGCTATATTCTGTCTTTCTGTCTTTTTTATGGACCCCTTTTTGGGCAGCCGTCAATATGGTACCAAAATACTATTGCATTAGGCAAATTATGACTGTAATTAGTATAATACACCCGTAATTTGGCGCAAAAATAACAGTCGTCCAAAAAGGTGGTTGTAAAACGGCCAAAATAGACACTGATAGAACATAGCCTTCAGCTATTGTCCCTCTATGGGATTTTATCGGAAAAAGATGTCCGTGTATTGATAATGACGGCCTCAAATAATGTCCGTGTTCATTATTTTATTTCAATAGACGGCTGCATTTTGCTGTTAAATGATGTAGTGGGAGCATAGTCCCATAGTGGAATAACATCTGTTGTAAGAAAAGTGATGCCACTGGTAATGTTACTAGAAGAGTGATGTCACTGGTAATGTTACAAAAAGAGTGATGTCACTGGTAATGTTACTAGAAGAGTGATGTCACTGGTAATGATACTAGAAGAGTGATGTCACTAGTAATATTACAAAAAGAGTGATGTCATTGGTAATGTTACTAGAAGAGTGATGTCACTGGTAATGTTACTAGAAGAGTGATGTCACTGGTAATGATACTAGAAGAGTGATGTCACTGGTAATATTACTAAAAGAGTGATGTCACTGGTAATGTTACTAGAAGATTGATGTCACTGGTAATGATATTAGAAGAGTGATGTCAGTGGTGAAGTAACAATACTAGACGAGTGATGTCAGTGGTAATGTTACTAGAAGAGTGATGTCACTGGTAATATTACAAAAAGTGTGATGTCACTGGTAATGTTACTAAAAGAGTGATGTCACTGGTAATGTTACTAAAAGAGTGAGGTCACTGGTAATGATACTAAAAGAGTGATGTCACTGGTAATGTTACTAGAAGAGTGATGTCACTGGTAATGTTACTAGAAGAGTGATGTCAGTGGTGAAGTAACAATACTAAAAGAATGATGTCACTGGTAATGATACAAAAAGACCTTACTAATACAGCTGTACTGTTACTGGATAACACCACCATACCGGACCTGACCAATTCCACCATACATCCCCCCCCCCTTTGAAAAGTAACCAGATTTACTGTCAAGTCTGAATGGGAGGTGGGAGACTAAAAAAAAAAGTTATTTCCCTCCCCTTGCTTCCCGGTGGTGCCCCCCTGCAAGGTGCTGCCCTCGGCACTGGACCACGGGTGCCTAGTGGTAAATATAGCCCTGCCCGAGGGGTGATGCCAATCTGTCCATACTAGCAGTTTAGTATGGGCAAGTGTTTTTTGCTAGATTTCCTTTAGAACATATATTCAATTGTTAAGTCTCTTACCTAGATTGATCCCTTTGAAGAGTGATATAAAACTTCTAAAGCACATAGAGACAGCATGTGACCTGCGGCTCTATTCATTCTTTATGGAGCTGCTGGAAAGAGTCGGGTGCTGTAACCCAGCAATCTCTTACTAGACTCCTATACTGTGGATAGGGGACAAGTTAGTATTAAGTTGGAATAACCCTTTAAATATCTATCTCATATCTCCGATTTCAATCTATCTGCTATCTATCTATCTATCTATCTATCTATCTGTCTATCTATCTATCTATCTATCTGTCTATCTCATATCTATCTATCTATCTATCTATCTATCTCATATCTATCTATCTATCTATCTATCTATCTATCTATCTATCTATCTCATATCTATCTATCTCATATCTATCTATCTATCTATCTATCTCATATCTATCTATCTCATATCTATCTATCTATCTATCTATCTCATATCTATCTATCTCATATCTATCTATCTATCTATCTATCTATCTATCTATCTATCTATCTCATATCTATCTATCTCATATCTATCTATCTATCTATCTATCTATCTATCTATCTATCTATCTATCTCTCATATCTATCTATCTCATATCTATCTATCTATCTATCTATCTAACTAGCTATCTCATATCTCCTATTTCTATCTATCTCCTATCTATCTATCTATCTATCTATCTATCTCATATCTCCTATTTCTATCTATCTCCTATCTATCTATCCATCCATCTATCCATCTATCTATCTTATTGGATATACCAGCAGCACTCAGTTCAATGAAGTTCAAACGTGAATTTATTCCATATAAAAGGGTGCGACGTTTCAACCGCCTCTTGCTGTTTTTTTCAAGCATGCTTGAAAAAGACTGCGAGAGGCGGTTGAAACATCGCACCCTTTTATATGGAATAAATTCACGTTTGAACTTCATTGAACTGAGTGCTGCTGGTATATCCAATTATATTATTGTGGACCCACGTCTAAGGTCCTACCTGCTGGCACCACCAACTTATGCAGTAGTGCTGCTCTCATCCTTAAATATCTATCTATCTCCTATCTATCTATCTATCTATCTATCTATCGCTCAGACCTCAGTCCAAATTCTCTAAGAAAACACATAACTCTCATATAATCCTCCACCAGAGCGATGCCCGTCAGCCATTTAGGCAGTGTCACTTTCTATATATTGTAAATGACACTAACACTTCATTTGTTCGCTTATTTTGGACAAGTGAAGATATCCCAATGACAAGTTTGTGAGAGAAGTCTTGGCCGTCAGGGGAGTAGGATACATGGGGGGAATCATTACTTGTCTGAGGAGTCCTCGTAGTTTTGACACAAGTTTCTAGCAATCAGTGTCAGGCTGCGAATCACCGGCCGGACACAATGAAGTGTATAGGACAGAAATGCTGAGCGCTGTGTCCAGGCCCTGACCGGGGAGAGAGCTATTCCTGGAGGCCTATAGATTGCAGCCACCTATCCAGCACTGATGATAATGGTCACATGATGGGCAGAATCTTCTCATCTTACTACCAATATTCTCTGATTTCTTCCTACTGTCCCTCTAGGCCATTACTAGCAGGGGAGGTTTGATGAATTATATCATCTTATATCATTCTCTTCTTGTACCTTTTTATATTACATACTGTGTAGTTGTGTTCTATTATGGTTTTGTTACGTGGAGGTGTTACGACTCAAGCAGGTTTCCTATCAATAAAATTAAGAACCTTCCGGAAGAAGGGGCTTAAAGGGGTATTCCAGTGCAAAAACAAAAATGTTGTTGATAAACTGGTGTCAGAAAGTTATACAGATTTCCAATTTACTTCTATTTATAAATATCAAGTCTTCCAGTACTTATCAGCTGCTGTATGTCCTGCAGGAAGTGGTGTTTTCTATCCAGTCTGACACAGTGCTCTCTGCTGCCACCTCTGTCCATGTCAGGAACTGTCCAGAGCAGTAGCAAATCCCCATAGAAAACCTCTCCTGCTCTGGACAGTTCCTGACATGGACAGAGGTGGCAGCAGAGAGCATTGTGTATGGGTCCTATTACACTAAACGATTATCATGCGAAAAATCGTTATATCACTCGAATTTAAATGATAAGCGTTCTGTGTAATTGCAGGCAACGATCGAAAAATCGTTCATATGTTGTTGACCGTTAATTTAGATCTGAACCTGAATTATTGTTAATCGTTTGCTGTAATTCCACATTCGTTTGCTCAAGTTCTGCATTTGTTCACTAATCGTTCAGTGTAATAGCACATCGTTCATTGTTTTGCTGGGATCAGGAGGAGTAAACGATCATAGTAACGATCGCAATAACGATCGTAGTAATGATCATAACTAACGACCATCGTTCTGTGTAATATGGTAAACGATTTCAGGTTAATGATAAACAATCTTGTTTGCAATCGTTTATCGTTAATCGTTAAAAATCGCTCCATGTAATAGGACTCTAAGACTGGAAAGAATGCACCACCTTCTGCAGGACATCCAGCAGCTGCCAAGTACTGGAAAACTTGAGATTTTTAAATGATATGTCAGACCTGACAGTTTGGGGGAATGATTGTGGATGCACACCTAGTAGGGAGGTCTGTGACCTGGTTAATTCAAGGAACAGAAGAGCACTGTGTATTGTAGCCAAACTCCCCACAAAATGTGTGATGTTTTTTTGTTTTTTTTTTTAAATATATAATTCTCTGCATTGCTCATGGTCAAGCTAAAGAAGCAACTTGTGAAAGGTCCATGAGGGTGAAGGATCCTTCCTTCCCCTCTTGTATCTCCTATTTCCTCATAGATTGTAAGCTCTTTGGAAAGGCTCAGTTGTTGATCCTGATTTTATTCTCTCTTGTGCTATGTACTCTGTATTGTAACGCTCTGTAAAATATGCTGGTAGTCAATGTGTGGTTTCCAGCTAGGGGTGTTACTATTGCATACACCCTTCACAAAAGTCTTATTAGGGTGAAAGTATATATGTCGCTGTATTATGTTTTGATATGTGGAAGCTGCACAGCTGAAGGATCATAAAGGGTTATTGTGTTTAATTGTACCAGAATCCATAGACCAGTAGGATTTCTGCTTTTTTCTTTCCTATCACCTCTCCTCTCTGTTCTTCCATTGCACTCTGTTCACCCAATCACAGCGCACTATACATGCTGTAGAAGAAGTTAGTCCCATGGGTGGGGGAGGAGCAAGAGCTTTCCGTTCGGAAGGTGTGGAGAAAGGACGCAAGTTAGATAGCGCTCCACAGCAGTCTTGTCTGGGCCCTGGCCCTCTGCCAGGTCCCCGTAGGT